>NC_136057.1:1759750443-1760950443 GCF_964261635.1 Lissotriton helveticus | reverse complement strand
GCCTGCAGCAGCAGCGGGGTCTGCTGGGGATCAAGCTAGGAGCAGCACCTCCGATCCATTGGGCTCAGTGCCACCACCACCACGCCAACTTAGGTCCAAGCCCTTGAGTGCTGCAGAGGCAGCCAGTATAGTTGTTCAATCACCATCGACCAGTGATGTTGGCTCATCGCAAGAAAGTAGCAGCAATGTCCCTCAATCAACACAGGTTGTTGTAACTCATCTGACGAGTGTTGAACAACCACAGCCGCAACAACAATCACATGTGCAAGTACAAGCCCAAGTACATGTGGAAGGAGCGGCGGCGCAAGGAGAGGAGCAAGCAGAGGTGCATGGAGGGGCACAACAAGTGGCCACAATAGTTGTTTCTCCAGAAGTAGGGGCACATCTGGAAATCGACAATCAAGCCGAGGTATCATTCGAGGAAGCCACTCCTCCTGATGATCATTCATTGTCTTCCACATCCCGAGCAAGGAAAAGATCAAGGGTGTTGTTGTCTACATCTTCTTCAAGCCCACCTCCTTCTGATGATATGGATCTTACTTGGGAACCAGCACCACTGCCGTCTGAGAGTGAGGTTGAGGAGGCACACCATGATCTGACAAAGGTAGCTAAGCATAAAAGGAAGGTCGTCGAAAGTCTCATAGTTATGGAGTGTGATGACGCTCAACAAGAAGTGGCGTATACTCCTGCTGCTGAAGACTCTCACGACGACGACGCAGTCATCATCACTAACGTCACTGAAGCCCCAGCGGGCATGCAGGAAACAGACATTTTGACCCTAGCCCGACAAGCTGCTGAGCGTGATGATGAAGTAGACGAGGAGGCAATGGGAACACCACAATCATTGATGTTAACTAGTACACCACAACCTACCGCTTCCATATTTCTTACTCGCCAGAAGGGACCTCCATCCACCTCGACCTCAAATAGTGGTGGTGAAAGTGCACAACGTAGTAAAGTTCAGCACTACACATCCTCCACTTCATCTGGCATTAGCAGCACGACCACCACCAGTATCGCCTCCTCCGGCCCCCACAGACATTTCAAGTCCGCAGTTTGGGACTTCTTTAGTGTTTGCACAAAAAGTGAAAACATAGCCATTTGTAGCATTTGTAAGCTTGCAGTTAGTCGTGGTAAGCTTGGTACCAACTATGGGACTGGAGGCCAGAGAGGTCATCTTAAGAGACAGCACACTGTCCAATGGTTGGCGCACCTAAAGGAGATCAAGGAAGCCCGAATTGCAAGTCAAGAAAACGTTGATGTTCCATCTGATGATGACGAGGAGGAAGAAGTGTCACACACTTCACTTACACCCAGCACCCCTGGGAGCCACACTAAGAGTGTGGGACAGAGTGAGGCACCAATGCGAAAAAGTTCATCAGCGAGCGTAACTGGGTCGAAGAAGTCATCATCATCATCCCGTAAAATGGTCCGGGGCAACATTAAAACAATGTTTTTTTCAGACGCGCCATATGACCGCAACCACCCAATGGTGCGTCTGTATAACACTAAGCTGGCTAAAATGCTAGCGCTGGATCTTCTCCCTTTTTCTTTTGTAGAAGGGGTTGGTTTTCTCAAATTAGTGGCAGCGCTCTGCCCTAAATGGAAGGTTCCTAGCCGGTACTATTTTGCCCGAGTTGCGGTTCCAGCACTACATGAAGATGTGCTGGAGGTGATTGGGGCAGCTTTGCAGAAGAGTGCTGTTCACACTATACATCTGACAACAGACATGTGGACCAGTGGCGCAGGCACTGATTACATGTGCATCACTGCACACTGGGTCTCTTTTTCAGGGGTTAAAGCAAAGCTAAACGCAGGTGCTGACCTGGACCAAGTTTTTAAAGCTGCTCGGAAACATGCAACACTAGCCATGTTTGGCTTGGAGCTACGTCATACAGCAGAAAACATTTTGAATGAGTTAACACAAAGGTCTTTCACTGGCTGTCTCCAAAAAAACGCGGCATTGGTTATGTTTCCACGGATAATGGCGCCAATGTAGTTAAGGCCATGGAACTGGGTGACTATTTCAGAGTGCCGTGTTTGGCGCACTGTATAAACCTGGTTGTTAAAAAATTCTTGGATAAAGACAGTCCAGCATGCCAGTTAGTGGTCACCTGCCCAAAAATGTGCAACCATTTCAGCCATTCTTTTAAGGCCCGGAAGCATCTGAGGAGCCTGCTACATGAACGTCGAATGCCAGTGAAAGCACTCATCCAGGAGGTGCCAACACGTTGGAACTCAACCTTCTACATGCTTGAGCGTCTGTATGAGCAGTTTACAGTACTCGATCAGTATTTCTTAACAATGGGTACAGCTGTGAAGGAGGACCTGAGGTTAAATGCGGCGCAATGGGAGCTAGTTAAAAGCCTGACAGACATTCTTCGTCCTTTTGAGGTCTTCACGCGTGCAGTCAGCAGGGAGGACTGTAATTTGGGAAAAGCTATCCCATTGTTGCGCATGCTGGAGCACAAACTGAAGGCGGTGTATTCAAAGTTTCAAAAAGATGAAGAAAAGCAAGAACCTTTTGTTTTGGCGGAGAAATTATTAGAGCGTCTACTTGGCGATGAACGTCTTCAAAAGATCCACTCAGAACAGCATTACATTTGTGCTACTATTCTGCATCCACGCTACAAAAAGGCGCTGGCAGGCTCTGCATTATTTCCTTTTAGTGATGAAGATGTTACAAAGTACAAACGTTGGCTAGCCTGGTCAGCCATCAGGTTTGAAAGAGAACGGAAGCTAATTGAAGGAAAAGGCAGTACATCAGCATCAGCAGGCCATCCCCAGTCAAAAGACTCCACTTCTGCACCTGTGGCTGTGGCAGAAGTGACCTCTCAGCCGTTAAAGATACCGGCAACCGCATCATCTGCACCAGACACAACAGAAATATCGGGTGATGAAGAGGATTGGCTAGCTGAGATTGGTTATGGTTCTGAAAAGGTCAGAGCGAAAATTCAGCAAAGTGGAGGAACCGTGGAGAACTTTGAGTCGATGGTGCAGGACTATCTGAATGACTCAACAGAGGTCTATGTTAATGCTGACCCATTGGCGTATTGGCATGGAAAAAAAGAATTGTGGCCAGAGATCACCCGCCTGGCTATACATTACTTGTCTTGCCCACTCGCAAGCGTGTCTTCTGAATGTGTTTCAGTGCTGCTGGTGGCATTGTAACTTGCAAACGGACCCGCCTCTCGCCCAAAAATGTGGAGATATTGACAATGATCAAGATGAATGAGCACCTCATACCACCAGATTTCAAAGTACCAGATCGCACGACTGAAGAAGACGAGGAGGACAGCAACTTAGATGAGGGAATTTCTTCTGTGTTAGGTCACACTGACCTACTCCTGCCTGAATTCGCAGAGTATGAGGCCGAACTCTTCTTCCCTGACACCGAGGCCTGAAAATTAGCCAATGAATTCAGAAATTTTCTTTTTCGTACTTATTCACTTTTATTCCTGTGTTTCTGTCTTTCTTTGTTTTGCACAAGTTAATATAATTAAAACTTTAACCACATTTTTGTACTTGTGCTTTTTGGCTGTTTGGGGGTCTTCTACTTGTTTTCGCCTGGGTTGACGGCTCTGGGGCCATTGCTGGGAAGGTCTAATACCGGATAAAACTGGTTTAAACAACATCCATGAAGAAAAAGGTTTAGCATTTTCTGACTTTTCGCTCAATGTAGCGTTTTCGGGGGCCTGTTTGGGGGGCTTCCTGGTGTTTGTGGGTGGGTTTCGGGGTCTGGGAGCACTACTGGGTATGGATAGTTTAGATAGCAAGAGGTTTGAAAGAAATCCATGGAGGCAGAGGGGAGTTAGGGCCTAGCTGCAGAGCGCGCGCTGAGTGATTTTGGAAATTTTCAGAAAAGTGACTAAGTCCACATTTTTGTACTTTTGCTTTTTGGCTGTTTGGGTGTCTTCTACTTGTTTTCGCCTGGGTTGACGGCTCTGGGGCCATTGCTGGGAAGGTCTAATACCGGATAAAACTGGTTTAAACAACATCCATGGGGAAAAAGGTTTTGGCACTTTTTGTAACTTAGGATTCGTTAGGGTTAGCCCTAGCAGCAGGATTGCATGTGTTTCGGGGTGTTCTTGAGTTTTGCAACTGAGTTCTGGGGTTTTAGAGCACTCGTGGGAATGTGTAATTTTTGTTGCAAGCGATTTGAAGAAAATCCATGGTGGGAAAGGGGGGATCACTTACTCTGTGAGAGGCACTTAGTGTTGAAAACATTTAGCCATTTACACTTAAAGGAAGAAAATGACACAGACTTAAGTTTCAGGAAAACAAACTTACTGTTAAACCACCACCCACCAGACTCGAAAGCAGTAGTATGGTGGGAAAGGGGGGATTTGGCATAGTTAAAGAAAGCCTTTGCCACTATTCTTAACTTAGGGCTCGTTAGGGTTAGCAGTATTTCTATTGCATGTGTTTGGGTGGGGGGGGTTTCGAGTCTTGGAGCGATGCTGGCTATGGATACTTTTGCTTGCTTGCAAGTGGTTTGAATACAATCCACGGTGGGTAAGGGGGTATTTGGGCCTACTTTTACTTTCAAAGTACGTTTTGGCACCAGTTTTCTGCTAGGCCTCGTTTTTTGAGATCTGATTGGGGGTCTTCTACATTTTTGCGACTGGCTTTAGTAGGGGTCTGGGTGGGAGCACTGCTGGGAAGGTCTAATTTTGTTCTAAAACACAGTTTACAGTACACCTAGCTTGAGGGGAAAGATCCGCTAAATTAATTTTCCCATACTTATTTATCCTTCAAAAGGTGACTCAGACAGAGTACGCACTTTCAAAAATATTGTACTGTCTATTAGGAAAATCAAAGTGTGACTTTTTGCACTACACAGCGTACATACCTTATATTTATTTAACAGTGGTGTTGTAATAGCACTTCCTGTTTTTCGTTCAATAATTACAGGCCGGGTTTGAGTCTGTGCAATGGGAAAAAAAGGATGGAGTCAGGCTTCACATTAGCGAGCCGCAATGCAGCATCCGCCAGGCAGGCAGTGGACAGGGTGTCTTCTGGTCACCAACATTGATGGACGAAGCGTCAGCTGGAATGGAGGAGTGCCGCTAATAAGAGGAATTGTTTGCTGCATGCAACTTACTTACCAAATTCAACAGGACAACTACAACAACATACAGATACAGTATCCATTGTTTTCTTCTATGAGTGTGACTGCATTTCTTGGATCTCTCTCTGCTTCTAAATTGATCCCTACAGCCATTCTATAGGTTTTACTTCGGCTAATTTTTAAACCTAATTTAATGTAAGAAGTGTTTCTCTGAGTGCAGAGATAGGCAAGTGAAAACGCTGCAGGCCTATACTGTCGCATTCTAGTACTACTTACTTTTCAGTAACAATGCATGCAGTAGGGCATGCACTTCCTTTATGTCACTTAAAAGATTTATGGTTAGCTTTGTACCCAAAGATTTCTTTATCTTCAATTATTGTTTGTCCATGCTGTGCTTTCTTTTTTCTCTCAACAAAACCTACCCAAAAAGAAACCCCCATTCCCATCCATTTTCCAAACCCTAACCCTCTTCCCCCGGGCTGTGTGGTTTTGCTTGATGTGTGACTAAATGACATCAATAATTCCACACACTTGCTGGGGAGGATAAGGTCATAGCAACAGGCTGGTGAAGGAATCCGAGGATATATTCTAGACTTACTCAGCTTCAGTACTATTTCTTGTAGTAGTAGCCAATGTCAAAGAAATTCAACGCAAGTACTAGTTATACTTTCAATACTTTACCATTTGTTAGGCTCTGTGTGGCACTGTTCTAGTGTACTGTCACCTGCTACATTCTCTATCGTACCGTTGTAATGCTACAGTAAGGACAAACCAGGTTTCATTTTCTTTTTTTCCATAGGCATGCAACTGCCGCTGTGTCACACCACTAGTACCACCGCAATGAGGACATTTCATCCGCCCAGGATTGCCAACCTTAATCGCCTTTTCCTGTGGAGCCAGCCCTGGGCCTACCCCTACTTTCAAACACAAATTACAGGTAAGATAAGCGTTTGGTGGGAGGTAGTATAATGGAGTATTAGGAATAGACGAGAGATTGACGGTAGTACTACTAAAGTCCTAGGACTCTTCAGGAAAACAAACTTACTGTTAAACCCCCACCCACCAGACTCAAAAGCAGTAAAAAATAGGTATGGTCAGATAAAGTTTCAAAAAGTATATTTTTGTAGCCCTAACAAAATAATCTCCCGCAAGACCCTCCCTAACCCCAACGATTGTCCTTCAAAAGTCCCCAAAACAACCCAACTCCCAATTCCCACCCCCCAAAAGTCTCTAAAAAAGAGGCAAGGGACACTACACTACGGGAGGGTGCTGTTGACTTTAGCGGCCAGGGCATCATACTCCTTGCGGAGGGTGGCATGGTCGAAGCAAAGGCCCTCCACCAAGTTCTTATAGGTATGCACCTCCTGCTCCAGGTAGGACACTCTGAGGCATAAGCGGCGCTTGCGTGCCTTGCAACTCCTGTGGGGGGCAGCTGCTGTCTTTGCTGCTCAGCGGTGGCGGTTGGCTTTGGTAGCCCGGCTCCGTACCACTGGAGCACTGCGCTGGCTGGCAGCCCGTGGGGGCAAGGAGGAGGATGCAGCTGTCCCAGTGGATGTTGTTGGTGTACCGGTAGACTGCGTCTCCTCCTCCTCCAGGGCCACCAGCCGCCGATATTGTATTGTATTGTATTGTATTGTGATTTGAAAGCGCGATTGCTGCCCAATGGGCGTCCAAGCGCTAAAGCATGGAGAACAGAGCTGGGGGTAGCGGAGACTGAGATTTAGGTATTCCGATATTCGGCGACAGTGGCATCCTGCCTCCGTTGCCGGGCCATTTGAGCCAGCTCCCTCCTTGATGGTCTGTTTGATTTGGAAGGAGCAACTATATGAAGAAAGAAAGACATAGTCTGTAACCAATGCTTCTTAAGATTAACACAAAATGATTGAGCAGAAAGTTGTGTCACAGTACAAGTAGCAAATTGAAAGCACAGTACATAACTATTGAGGACAGCATCTATCTAACCTCCCACTTCTTCATCCTTGCTCTAACATTAGTGGGAGTTTAAGGAACAAATTCTACGAGCACTATGGACTTCCATTACAGTCGACTATGACAGTACACCAGTCTTATTCTTCTTCTTCTCTCTGGTTTAGGAAAATTGGTACGTTATCTTATGCAAGCCGGCATAATGCCAGCACAGTGAACTTGCACCCGAGAAAAACAGACGCACACCATGATGAGTGAGACAGACTTGCATTACTGTACCGGTCCAGTACATGCAGGTGGTGAAGCTCTTACTTTTCTATTACGGGTGGCACTGAGAATACTCTGTTAAAAGGGCTACTGCTTAATTAATTTAGCTTTCACCCTACAGTGCAAATGAGTATTAGAAAAGGAAAATGAAGAAGCTAAATAATCTGATTATCTATCACTTCACATGGGATGTATTTGATGACATATGGGTTGACTTTAGGTGCTTTGCTTATTATTGAGTGAACAGTGATACACCCACACATGAATGACGTACTACTACTAAACTAAAGTTATTAAGAGAGGTAGGGAGTAATAACCGGATATATGCTGTGCTTGCAGTTGCAATACAAACTACTGCTACTATTCATGGTAGTATTTGGACAAAATTACAACTTCTTTTCCTTGCCTTTCCTACACTGGAACGGACGTGTGGGTGCGGTGTTACGTGCTCTTCAAAGTAACACTTAGTTCATCCAGTGACCGTCTACTCTCTCTAGATACACATATGCTATCTAAGAGTCAGATAATACCATGATCCAGGCATCCATCCATTCAAAGTATATGCACACATACAGTTTCTGTTTCACCCACCCAGGCTGTTCTCCTTCAACCCATCCTTGCTTCATCATTCCCCCAGCCATGCACCATACCATATTCTTTCCTTCCCACCCACCTCGGGGACCAAGCAAACACATATCATTCTTCTTTGCCAGTCATCATTAAATTTCTCGTCCTTCCACACATACTTACACCCTTCTTTCGCTTTTCGTTCATCCCATCCATCAAGTTCATCTCAGATCTTATTGGGATTCTTCTTGCCAAAAACTTCACAGCTAAGTCGAAGTACATTTAGAGGAGGCTACTACCTGGTTGATTTATAATACACCCATGCAGAAAGCACACTATGCAGTCTTCAATCTCAATAAGTAAGGAATATATAGCTTACCTCTGCCCGCCACCACCGTGTGAACCCTCACAGGCACGTCCGGCACTTGCACCGCCTCCTCCCCAGAGTTGTTCCCCTCGTCCAATACCACCACCTCCGCGCTGGCCCCGCCACCAGATGTTCCACCTACAAAGTACATTTAAGAATGTTAGAATACACCACTCACTACTATATAATATTTGGCCTAGGAGTAATAAAGAAATGTGAAAAAAACAGAATACAATGTAATAATTTGTGACTGTCTACTCTAAAGTAAAAATGTCCCTTTTTCCAGGGAAGGCTGTTGTCTTGCTGCACTTTTTGGCACAACTGATGAATGCTTGCTTTTTATTTTTAACACGCACCACTTTTTCTCCTAACAGACAGAAGCTTGACTTCTAAGAACACGAGCAGGATCAAGTTCAAACCAGGTGAGAGCTCGGCTCGACCACAAGAAATGTGTCCAATTAATCGTCAGCACTAAGCACTTTTCCATTTTCAGTTAAACGTTTAGTTTTATGACAAAGTTGATTTTAATAAATGTGTTTACTTTTAATAAAGCTTTTAAACTTAAATAGACTCTGTGGTTTTTGGTCCTCCAGACTAGAGTGGATGAGCTAAAGGTTTTGGAATTTTTGCAAGCATGAGTCCGTGCCTCTGACACTTCTTGACTCTGACTCCGTACTCTTGTCCTGCGTTGGATAATCTAATCATCATTGGGGATCAATCATCGGTGACTTTGGGAGCTAAATGACTCTGCCACACTATCTAGTCAGTAAGGAGATTGGGGGTTCAACTGCAAAGTCTGTTATCACTGAGGTATGTGGAAAGTCTAACAGCACCTATTATAATTGATAAGCTAAGCAATGCATTATTTAGTGTCCATAGTTCTGTTTGTGCAGATTTGTCCCTGCAACAGTAGTAGAATGGATTGTCCTACTATCCAAACCAAAAGTAAAGTAGTATCTTATTCTTTCTTGGTGGTCATTCACCTTTTTATTGTTGGCAATTGTCAAAGCATAAACATTTAGAAGACTTGAAAAGACATTATGGACAATCCCAGAGGACTACACTCAGTGCATAGAGCTATTGCTGACTAGAATGGGAGTCCAATGGAATTGCCAAATGTGCAATCTTAGTTAGCTACACAGACAGACTAATAAGAATAATCTAGTAATACCACAGGGAGTCATAGTCGAGGCAGGATAAGAATTTAGATCCAGTCTACAAGAAGATCAAAGACGATTTAGAAAAAATCGAATGAGAAACGCTAGGAAAAAATAGGTACTCTATATTAAAATTAAAACTTACTGGGGCCAGCAAAGGAGCCCTCGCCTGCCCGATCCTGGTCTGGATCCTGAACAGCACCCTCCTCCTCCTCCTGTGTCCTCTTGCCCCTGGGGGGAGCTGATGTACAACATGAAAGAAAGAAAGACCAGAAAACATGGATGATATGTGTCAACCAAATCAAACATTTCAAAAGAACAATAACAAAATATTTTGGCGAAATAGCATATAGACAACTATTCCACGGGATATATTGACCGATCTCATGTGGTCTACTACGTTATTAGTATTGCTTGATTTGCGGACCGTTGACTTGGAATGTTCCTATGTAACTCACTAAACAAACTACTAAAAAGGTTTGCCTAGGCCTGGCAGGCAACAGTCCGCAGCACGTGAAGTGACAGACAAAGTCCATCGTGCTTGCAGATCAGTGAATACTCAAACTATCAATCCACCGACCACCACCACTATTTCTTCTTATAGCCATGTGTCTAAAGGAAGGACTGGACTTGAGTCTGTAGGGGCTGATTTTGAAGCCCCTTGCGGCTCTTTTGCTCAATTGTTGCGTGACTTTTGTGACGCAGCGGCAGAACAAAAGAGGTGCCATGGTGCGGCGTATATTAACAAAGTGACGCATATGGGAGATGCATCACGTTGTAAAGCCCTGCGCCATCAGGGGGCGTTCCGGCGCAAGGGAGGGCGTTCCTGCGCAGGAACGAATCCTAAAAGTGGCTGAGGGAAATCTACAAGATGTCAATCAGTCACTTTTAGGACAATGATGCGTGACTCAAACCCTGCGCCTGCTTGAAGCCGACGTACGGCTTGATGCAGCATTGGGGAGATAGGGCACCCCAGAGCATTGCTGGAGCTGCGCCATCGTTGGCACGCAACTCCAGCAATGCGCCGCCTATACGGCACAGATGCGTAAGGCTTCTGTGACGTTTTGGGCCCATGGTGCGCCACATTGTAAATACGGCGCACCATAGGTGGTGGTGGCATGGCGCACAATTACTGGCGCATCCCTGCTACTTTGCAGGGATGCGTCGGTAATTGAAAATCTGACCCTTAGTGTCTAGCATTACGCAGTTCTTTACACTACACTCATACATAATTTCTCAGGCCAATGAAATGAACACAAAATAGAAAACAAATAAGCATAGTAGCAAGGCTACTGAGAAGGAGAGCAGTGCACCTGAAATGCATAGAAGATTTTGAAATATAATTTACCTACAATGTAATCGGCAGCATTATTGCTCTTGGTAAAAAACAAAAATTTGCAATATAATAACACACAGAGCGGGATAAAACAGAGTAGTGATGAAATAGATAGAAATAGCTACTACTACTCACCAAGCCCGGGGATCTCTACGCCGAGCACGTCCAGCAAGTCGCGTTCCCGGTCCATGAGATCCGTCCAGCGGTGGGTGGCCTGGTTATAGGTGCGCCGGACCCCAGAGTGTTCAAACATGGCCCGGCACACCTTCTCCTACCGCTTCCGGCGCTCCTGGATCCCGTAGCCAGTAGCGATCCTGCCGCCTCTCATGATGGTCTTGGGGAGGCGGCGCTGGATGTGAAAGACTAGTGCGGCCACCTCCTCCGCACTAAAAATCTCCAGAGCTATAACTGTCTCCCCCCTCAAACGCCCGCACGGGAGCCGGGCACAGGGTGCGGGACCCTTCCCCTTTGCGGGCTTCTTCCCGGCTCCCTTTGCCGTGGTCTGGGCAGAAAGGAAGCAAAATAAGAAAGAAGAAATAGAACAGGGAAGCAGAAAAGAAAAGCGTTTAAAAAAGTAGTTTAAAATTAACAAAAAGTAGCAGAAAACACAAAAATATAGAGCTAGAAAAATAGAGGGATAGATAATAAGTAAAATAGATTAAAAAAAACTTCAAACAAGCAAAGGATGGCAGAGTTTAAGAAAGGATACAGAGAGCATGCCCAGAACCATAGCAATGAATGAGAAACAAGATGGCCGCGCCCGTTCACGACCGCGTGGGTAAGTTCGCGCGAGATTTTCCTCGCGATCACACGCTAAATTGTACTAGCGAGCCGCACACTTTGCGAGATTACACATAGCGGGCGGAAACGGAATTACGTCACGCAAACAAGATGGCGGAGCCCATGTACAACGCTAGGGTAACTTCGCAAACGTTGCGCTACAAGCGGCTTGCGAACACGCAAAAAATCACGCGAACAAACACGCAGCAAAAAAACCAAATCGTGTATTCTCACAAATTCGCGGCTTCCGAAATCGATCTCGCACGGATTCGCGCCCCGCAAATCGCACGAAATTGCAGAAAAACGATTTTTGCAAAACTGAAAGCAATCAGCAGGTGCAAAAGTTCAATCTTAACATTAGTAACCATTCACTCTAGTGCTTCCTGAGGGGCCCCTCCAGAGTTCAGTTGCCTATTTGCAACTATTCTATGACCCTGCTCTGACCCTCACAGCAGGCTCATAGAATAGCTACAAGTAGGCCATAAAGGTCCTGTGAAAAAAAATTGCACTGCAACAGAAAGCAAATTACAGATAAGGAAGGAAGCAGGTGCCTGCCAGACGGGAAGTTTAAAAATCAGTGACACATTAATCAACCCCAAATTAATTCATGGCAGTTGAAGCAGGGCAGGTGTGCTTGCTTTTTTTCACCCCCATAATCTACAGTGATAAACCAACCAGAGGGTGGCAGTGAGGATGTACCAGAGGGTGGCATGGGTGTACCAGAGGGTGGCAGTGGTGAAACAGAGGGTGCTGTGAACCTGTGATGATGAACCAGACGTAGAAACAACATAGTCGCGGCCGTTGCGAGCCGACAAGTAAGTTAGCAATTGCGAACTGGTACACAAACCTCGTGAACTGGCAGAAACCCTTGCGAACACAAAAAAACACAAAAATCCGCAAATTCGCAAGAGTTCGCAGATTTTGCGGATTGCGAATCCGTAAATACGCAAATTCGTGTACGCCAGATTCGCAAAATCCGCCCATGCTTAGAAGTGATCGAATAAAGAGACTGAACGAAACATATCAAGACCCTGAATGGACTTATTTGATATTGGAGGAATTTGAGGATCTTGATATAACTGACGAAAGTGACGAAGAACAGACAGCTGATCAGTCTGCCGTAGAAGACGAACCAACCTGAAGTTGCTCAGTGTAAGCTACCTGTGCAAAGTTACAAAGAGGGGTTGGCAAACTTCTGTTCAGCAGAAATGTCTGATTCAAATATGAATGGAAGGCCTAGACGCAATGGTTGTAAAACATGCTGCAAAGTATGTATATGTAGTGTAGCTATAGTGTTAATAATTTGGATAGGACTAACAGTTTTTATTCCTTATATGGTGAGCAAAAATACTAACATTGACCCTACTTAGACTGTGACAAAAGACACTGAAGAACTGACGACACGCAGTGTAGAAAGACGTGAGAAAGCACTTAGCATTAGACAAACAAAACCAGACTTAGAAGCACCAGATGAGGAAGGACTACATTATCACGGAATTAAGAACCAGACTCATTTAAATGTATTCGCAAATCTGTTAGTGCATTACGTAGAAACCATGGAAATAGAAGACTGCTATGTCTGCATGAAGCTACCTACTTCTGTAGCTGAAGGTGTGACTTATCATCACCTACCCTTGACTTATGGAATTTCCTGTAGTATTTTAGCTAGCTTGTTCTACAAAAGAAGACCGTTACAGTACTATTACTCTAACTCAGACGTGATATTTTCTGAACTTCCTATACGTGGAAATCTTAATCCTGTACATACTAAAAGTGACGTTACACGTTATATGGGAGAATACTTTCTGAGTATAGGTACTATAGACTTAAATGAAGCACACTGAGATAACTTGACCTGTTCATTACATGAACAAGAGAAAATGTTTTTAAACATGGCAGAGAAAAGAAGAGAGAGTTTCCAAAGAAAGGCAAATGATAGAAGACAGAAAACTCCTAAATGGGCTGAAAACATGGAAAGCACCTCAAGTGGTGGGGCTGGTCCTGCTTTGTTGCTGGATTTCGAAAGGAAGGGAAAACTCTGTCTTCACTGTGAAAAGACTAGCTATTGTAATAACATTTTCATTGGTTCCAGTCAATGTGAACACAATTACAAGGTAATTGGAGGTTGGGGTTTCAAAAATGGGTCAGAACCTGTGTTTCCCGGATTTTATTATATATGTGGAAACAAGGCTTATTTCAAATTGCCGGATCACTGGTATGGAAGCTGCTACTTTGGCATTGTCTTCCCGAAAATATACCATGTGAATGGAGTTGCTGGAAGCAATGAAAACACTAATGGCTTAGTGCGTAGTAAAAGAGAAAGCGTAGGTGAAATAATGGGTAGTATCTTTAGTGCACTGATACCTGGAGTGGGAGTGGTTCTGAACACACACAGAATTTGCAAATTGTCTACTATAGTGGATCTGTTGTCTACTGACACAGCTCATGGATTTCTATTGGTCAATACCGAAATGGTTGCGATCAGATCAATGGTTTTACAGAACAGACTTGCTCTTGACACCTTATTAGCGAAAGAGGGCAGAGTCTGCCGGATGTTGAAAGCGCAACATTGTTGCACTTACATACCGGACAAAAGTGTGCAAATCCAAAAATATGTAAGGAACATTACAAATTTGGAAAAGGAACTCAAACCACTGGAGGTTGATAGTGCCTGGAAGAGACTTACTGATGGTCTCTCCGCTGTAGGTCATTGGTTTTCTAATTTAGGTAAAGGTTTATTGTTTAAGGTACAGATGCCAATTGGAGTGATAGGTTTCATCATATTCCTCATATTTGTCTGTTGCAAATGTCGCAAACACCAAAGGAAGTACACTGTGAATAAGAGAGGTGTGAAAAGGAGTGTGGATGAACTTGAATTGGAGGAAGTGAATAGTCAGATTTACAAAAGGGTGAAAAATTCTCACCCTACCAAAGATGTGAAAGAGAAATTGAATCGAATGTTGGAAGAAATTGAAATGCACAAAGTTTGAAAAAGTTGGCATCTGATTCCATTAGTTTGTGATGATAGTAAATCTCATCAAAGAGGGGATTGATGGAGCAAGATTTCGCATATGACGCGACTTGCTTGGACTCAAGAACCTCGAATAATTTATAACCACGTAATTCAACCTGTTCGTCTTACTAATTTCCCTTTATTTTGACATTTGGGTGTCCTAGTGATGCTTGCATATGTGTTTTACTAATTCAATAACCCTTGTTCCTAAAAATGGCCACTGCTTGGCGGGTTTTCTACTGCGCATGCGTTAGTCACACTCACGTGACGTGACGCACTTGCAGTTCTGGTGGGAAACTTTGCGCTTGCGCACTTGCTTCTAAAATGGCTGTCTGTGTCTTCACATGGTGAAGCTTGCGCAAATGTTTTTATGTTGTTGTCTGTTTGCACTAATCATTCACGCAATAGTATATTATAAAGTAAGGGGTATAGAGTAGCTATTCATGGTATACAGTGAAATCATTTATTTCCATGTTTTAATTTGTTTTCGCTTACTTTTCATGTACCGCGATATTGGGGGTCTGAGGGATACGCGAGCCATCTTGAAAAATCTCTACTGCGCATGTCACCCTGGCAGAGAGAAGGCAACCTTGAACAGTGGAACTCAGCCAGCTGGCAGCCACAGTCAAAATGCTCCTGAGAACGCGACCTGTGACCCAGCAGGAGGGAGCTGAACTGTTCCGCAATTGCTACATTTGTAATTTTTCCATTGTATTCTATCGAAAATCTCATGAGAACCCCAAAATCACTAGGCAGTCCCAGAGTATGTAAATTTAGGCTTGTGGAGTTCAAATGTGATTGGTGTGCTGAACTATCCTACTTGGGGACAAATCGAAATTGGGGATTCTGACACTTGCAACATTTGGGGTGTGGTACACTGACCTGAAAACAGTATAACTAGCCTAGGTTTAGCTAGGTAAATTGTCCGACTTGTCTGAATAGCTGACCTGTCACTGACCCAACGCACTCAATAGGTGACTGATACAGAGGTGCTGCGGAGCACTCTGTCCCAAATATACCATAGAATCAAGAGGTTTTACTGAACCTTAAGTGCTGGCGGAGCACTTTGCTGGGGAGTTCGCTGACCCAATCGGGGTTCTGGCCGATAGCTGCAGAGAGGGTGGAGCGCACGCATTGCTTCCAAACTGCGGGTGCTGGTCGTTCCTTGGTGGTCCTGTCCTGATCCTAATGTGGTTTTCCTGTCCTGTCCTGGGGTGTCCATTCTGCACCTGCTGTCCCATTGATGACTGTCCTTCCTTGGGGTATTTCCTGTCCTTGACTGATCCGTGGCCAGGGTTGGTCTTCACACCATTCTAGGTAAATATATAGTGCTGAGAACTCTAAACTGCACCTTTCTATTTTTCTGTCTTTGCTTTAATAAAGACATACCTTTGCGTATAATTGATTTTCCATGCTTTCGCAAAGCTACTGAATGAAAGCTCATACGTTATTGCTGTTTTTCTAGCATGTTCCTATGTTACCCTTCCTTTAAGCACAACTCTTCATACCGTTTATGAGATATAGATGTGGTTTATAAATTTTCCCTTTCTCACATTGACTGAAGTAATGTCGATAGAGTTATAGCGTGTTCCATTTTTTCCCCTTCCTTTAGAGGTATAGGATTTTCCAAACTTTCATCTTACCTTTGAAGTATGTCCCAATAGCGAAATTCTAGTACGTGCGTAAACTTGCCCATTTATAGTTATCCATTCTTGAGTTCCATTTCTGAAATATGCTTAGCATGTTCCCTGTTCTCACCTCACATTAGATTCATAAATCGTTGCCCTGATATTTTTCCTATATGGTTATGTGCTTTTCGTTATCTTGATTATTGATTGCCTTTTGGTTGTGAATTGTATGCTTTCCGAATCTGAAATCTAGATAAAACCTTTAAAACTTCCCAGTAGTTTGTGGTCATTTATGAATTACAAAAGAAAATATAAAAGTTGGTATTGTGTTTGCCTGCCTTTCTTTTACAGCTAGCTCCCTGATCCGTTGTGGTCATAGGTACCCGTAAAGGTGGATTGGTAAGTCGGGTACGCTAGAAATAAAATAGGAAGGAATCAGGGTTGCTGGTAGTAGAGTGTAAGGTCACCTGATTAATGTATATGGTGAATTGAAAGTTTATGGGCCCGATGCGTATATGGTAAATTTTATTGGTCGGGTGACCTGCGCGCTCTATCAGTGGCTTGGCGCCGATGCTGGAGCGTTGTCGTCAGTGAAGTCAGTGCTGCGGTGTAAGTCGGGGTGCGTTGTGCTCTCCATGAGCGTTCCCCTCAGCCCCTTTGCAGGCAGCAGCCTTAATGATGATGTCGAAGTTGATAAGTTGCTGTTGTCAGTAACCGGGGCAGCGGAGCAGGTCGGGGCAGTACGTTGTGCTCTTCATGAGTGGTGCTCTCTGCTCCTTTGCAGGCAGCGACATTGATGGCGGCATCTGGGTCGCTTTCTTTAGGTTGCAGCATACCACTTGACTCCATGGGTCCAGGAACTGGATTAAGCACCACTTGGCAAGACAGGACCCTCAGCAGAAGAGTCCAAGAGAATGTGAAGTCTTTGATGGCCTTGAGACTTCTTAACAGGAGGCAAGCTCAACCAAGCCCTTGGAGAACCTTGGAAGCAGGATGTAGAAATCAAAGTCCAGTCCTTTCACTCCCAGGACAGAAGCAGAAAAGCAGCAGGCCAAAACAGCAGAGCAAACAGCAAAGTGGCAGTCCCACCTGACAGCTATCCAGCTCTTCTTCCTGGCAGAATGTCCTCATCCCAAAAGTGTTCTGAGTATATGGTGCCACAGATCCGGTACTTATATCAATTTTAGCCTTTGAAGTGGGCAAACTTCAAAGGCAGAACTTTGTAGTGCACAAGACCCTCCCTTTCGATACCCTGGGTCCAGACACACTACAGGGTGATGGAGACAACTTTGTGTGAGGACAGGCCCACCCCTTTTCAGGTATCAGTGTCAACCCCTCCCACCACTCAATCTAAGGTCTGGTGATGGGCCATCAGGATATGCAGGGCACACATCAGCTCCCTTTGTGTGACTGTCTAGAGTGAATGCACAAACAGCCCAACTGTCATCTTAAGCCAGATGTGTTTTCTACAGACAGGCAGAGGCACAGAATGGTTAAAGAAAAAAATGCCAACTTTCTAAAAGTACCATTTTCAGACCGGCAATTTAGACCTGCAATTTAAAAACCAACTTCACAAAAAGATGTTTTAAATTGTGAATCCAGAGCCAACAAATTTCAATTTTCTATCTGCTCCCAATTGGTAGATACACTTGTAAGATGTTACAAGTCAGCTCCAATGTTAACCTATGGGAGAGATAGGCCTTGCTGTAGTTAAAAATGAAATTAGCAGTATTGGACTACATGAACATGTAAAACACAACAGTACATTTCCTACCTTTTAAATACACTGCCCCCTGGGGCTACCATGGGCCTAAGGGGTGCCTAACATAGAATAAAAGGGAAGGTTTGAGCCTGGCAAGTGGGTGCACTTGTCAGGTCGAAATGGCGTTTAAAACAGACACTGCAGAGGGTGGCCTGACGCATGTTGGCAGGGCTACTCATGTGGGTGGCACAATCAGTGCTGCAGGCCCACCAGTAGCAATTGTTTTACAGGCTCTGGGCACCCCAGGTGCACTGTACTAGGGACTTACTAGTAAATCAAATATCCCAATAATGAACAAAACAATTCCCATTACATTTTAGATAGGAAACACTTGCACTTTAGCACTGGTCAGCAGTGGTAACGTGCCCAGAGTCCTAACACCAGCAAAAATTAAGTGCATCACATAGTCAATAAAACAGGAGGTCAGAGGCAAAAAGACAGTGGAAACCATGGCATAAGATGCCAGGTCTAAAATCAGATATGACTTCAGGCTGTCAAATCTTATCCTTGGATATGAGTGAGTGTCGAGAAGTTTAAATCCACATGAACTAGTCACCTATTCTACTTCTTCACAGCATGTCCATCATAAACGACCACTTCCGTGAGACAAATTCCTATTCAGTGTCTAATAGTATTACCACTGCAGGGAGGTTTCGGCCAATATGGTGTATTTTTGCAGTGAGCATTCTCAAATTCAGGGGAGAGGGTAGAAAAACCCATCTGCTTGGGTAGTACCAAGTATGGTATTAGATTTCCCAGTCTATCCGCTATGACTTTAACTAGTATTTTATAATCTGTATTTATTAAGGATTGAGGCCTATATGATGTGCATAAATGTGTCTCTTTCCTGTCCTTTTCCCCTTTTCAGTAGTCTTATAACTCAAGCTTTTTTACCGTGGGTGCAAGCTGTCCAATTGCAAGAGCTTCCTTGCACATATTTTGTAAAGGTGCAGCTACTTCCTCCGAATATTAATTGTAGAAAGAAGGGGTGAGCTGTCTCATGCCACCCCCTTGATTGCCTTCTAAAATGCTGCCGTGGCCAGTTAATTATTTAAGGATTCCTTCATCTTGCCCTCTCTCCAGGCACATTTCACTTCATCTAGATATACCCTTATATGGTGTAAATGGAGTGTATACTTGGGAGTAGTAGTTAGGGAATACTTCCAGTACCTCAGTCATCTGAGTCTTAAGCGTTCTGGTCTCTAAATGCACCTGTCTTCCACTGAACCATTGATTATCCAAGCATGCCTTTTCCAGGGCCTATTGTTTACCCTAAAGGGCCTAGTTATGACTTCTTTACCCATGTGTCCCCTAACTTTCTGGGTTTGTGTTTGCTATGTCTGATATCATATTTGGCCTAGAGTCTCTTCAGTTTGGTTTCTAACAGGTTTAATCATCCCCAGTACCCTGCCTCTTTAGATATACATGTACCCCATATGTAGGCCTATGACACTGCACTGACTGAAACAAGCGGTCATTAAATGCTTAATATTCCTTCATAAATTGTTGAATTTCTGATCAGAATACAGAGTCCATTTGGGACTCTTCTTTGAAATTCCAGTCTCATTGGAAGGAAGCTTGACAAGTTAATGTAACCAGAAAATGACCTGATAGTTTTCTGAGGATTATCCTGTCTGGTATTTGGTCCAGTAGTTCCTTGAAGACAAGCCAAAGGTCTATGCGTGAGATTGAGATGTGTTTCATTTGAGTGCAAATACCATTGCATCAAGTAGATTGTATATCTGCATTAATTGTACTGCAGTATCACAGGTCTGGGCGGCTATCCACTTCTGACCAAATTTAGTTCTAATATCGTATTTAAATTTCCTCCCTGTATGATATCCGAGGGGGCCAGGACAGTGTCTGAATAATTTGACATTAAACTCAGGGGTGTCCATATTTGGACCATAGCTTTGGTTCAACGTTATATATGTCGTGCCGATCTGTCCTGTAACTAAACATAACTCCCTGTGTCTCCATGTCACTGTGGCGGGGACTAGGTGGGGGCTCTTGTGTATTATCATCACTGCTCCCCTTGAGTGGGTGGTGTATACTGATTAATATCTGTTTGCCCCCACTTAGCTTCAAAAGATGTCTGGTTTTCAGACCTCAAATGGGCCTTCTGAAACACTCTAATGTTTACCTCATCTCTCTCTAAAGATGACAGAACATGTCTCGCTTTCTCAGGGGTATTGAGCATTCGGATGTTCCAACTAACTATTTTGAACTATTTCTAATTGTCTCCCTGGTGGGTTACTGAGTGTTTTACATGAGTGCCTATTTAGCTGATGCCTTTGTTTCTTAGTAGTTGATGTATCTGGTTGATACGCGGATGTATATGCAGTGTGTTCCCTCTGCTCCCTCCCCCTCTCATGACACAACCAATCATCAGTGGCTTTAACCTCCAACCAAAGCATTTATTCTAAAACTGTCTGTCATATCTTGGCGCTGTGAGCTACATGCCGGAGGATGCCAGTGGTGCTCAGAAAAGATGGGTGCAGGCACTCTGAACATGCAGTTTTTTTCATGTTGTCTGATCTGCTGTGAGAAAGCTAGTGTGATTGCTAAAGGTAAGCTTAGTCGTTGTGAGGGCAGGTCCTTCTCTGATCTTACAACCAAACTTTGGAACACTATGCCATCTAAACTACAAGCCTTAAAGGACATTCTGCTTTTAGACAGTCTCTAAAAACATAGGTACATAGTTTTGAAGCACATACTCTAAATTGCCCTGTATTTTGGCTAGTTGTTAGTCCCAACAGAAAAGCGTCCTTCATAAGTTCTTTCTCTCTCTCTCTCTTTCTTTCTTCCTTGAGATGCAGTTCCATATACCCTTTTTTGGTCTAGGAAAGGAACCGACGGTCCATCTCATTTCTTCAATGAGCTCCTCCAGGAGCCCCAGTATTGCCTTGGGTTGGGTGTTGCAAAGTGCAACACCTTCGCCTTACAATGCACAAGCAGCTTAGAAGGGTAAAATATGCTTACTTAAAGCTGAGTTTTCTTAAGTCAATTTTGCATTTTTGAATGTGCAGTGCATTTCCTGTTCTGCTTGGGTAAAGTTTTGGAAAAAAAGAGATTTTGGATCACTCATTTTCCATGTGTTAGTGTGTTTACGACACGCAGAGTACCGTGTCACAGTTGTGGTAGTGGCAGTCTTGCTATAATCAGTCACAGTTGTTGTCCTGGCCTTGAGCAGGCCATTAGTGCCCTCTCTGTCCCTTCCACTACAAACATCAGTGAGAATGACTCTGAACCAAATAGCTCTGTCAGTAAGGACTAAATAAACCGTTCCACCTTCTTGGAATCAGTTGACTCTACAGTGTCTGTTATACGTATATTATTTCACCGTCATTATCCCTCAAAATCTTTGTTCATGGCTTAAATTGTCTGTTAAGTTTTCATGCTTTTGTCCAGTTTATCATTGACTTTAATGCTTTAATCTTCAAGGTCTTATTTTGGCCACATCTAATCTTGTTCCATGTCTCTCTAGTCTGTCTTTCATTTGATCACTCCGCATTTTCAAAAAGTCTCTTTTTCAATCTGTGTTTGCTGTGCTACTTTTTATTTCTCTCATTAATGTTTTTATCTCAGCAAAGCCCTCCATGAGTGTCTCTGGGCAGAGTTGAGGCTCTCACCATCCTCCTTCCTATCAAAATGCATCTTACTTTGCCTGGTGTCACTCTTGTCTATTTTGATGCTGTATGTTAACTGCGGGTCATGGATACTATTGCAGCACTTAGTGCCAGGATTTCTAGTTCACTTGCAGGTGTTAAAAATAATTCAGTTTGCTGTGTAGGTAGTGTCTATAATGTGGGCATCATTATTTTATTATTTAGTTAGGAGCCAGATGTACTAAACCCTGGTCCCAAAATACTAGTTGCAACTTGCAACCAGTATTTTAGTGACCAGAATGGTATATTGTGAACTGGCCTATGCACTAATAGGTTAGTTCACAAAATACTGTTTCATAGTGTATCCGCAATTCGACCTATCTCATGAATATTAAGGAGGTAGTTCGCATATGTGATCATTGCCATAAAAAGGATGATGGCCTACTGTGGTCAGCAGACCAACATTTCTATGATTGCTTTTAAATAACACAATCTCTTTTTTTTTTAAATGCAGTCTGTTTTCCAGGAAACTGGGAGTCTTAAAAAAAATTTGAAACGTTTTACAAACAATTTTTAAGGCAAAGCAATGCTCAATGGGATCACTGTCTAGCCTTAAAAATGTTTTTGTAAACATTCACAGAGAAGAAAGGGTCGTTTTATGAATGGGTTACAGTTATTTTTGAGTAGTTATGTAGGTAAACGTGTCTATTACTTAATAAAAACCTTAAACAATGTTTAGAACATAGATAATAAGTTATATAAATAGATAAAATCTTGAAGTGAAGTTATCGATCACTTTTGTGTAGTTGGTAAAATATCAATGTTTTGCAACCAAATTTTGGTTGCAAAACATTATACATCGCATTCTGAATAGCTATTTGGAAGGGACGCCCTAAACATGCCCCTTCCAAATACTTATCAGTATGTAGTCTCAAATTGATTTGTTATTCAGTAATGAAATCAAGTGTGAGGTCGCAACAGTCCCATTTTGCAAACTGATACTTAATGACAGCAAAAAGCCTTAGTATATCTGTCCCTAGATCCTTTAATGGGTCACTGATTTTGGATAAATTATTCCACCTGTTGTGACACAACAAGCCGCAGCACTCCAGGAACTCCACCTCCAGTACAGGTACGTGATAACATTTGTATCTTTTATGTGCAGAGACTGAACACTCGTAAAGATACTATTCATAAATCCTTTGTGATTGGCAAACATTAGTAAACTTACACAAAAATGGAAGTTTACATTTGTGAATCAGGGCCTGAGGGGTTTTGCCCAGAATCACAGGATGGTAGCTGATGCCGAGACTCAAACCTGGTTACCTAGTGAAGGATGTGGCCCTTAGGGGGCACCTGGGTTACTTACAACCACCTGCTATACCTTCCCAAGAATGAAGAGCCGGTCAGACAGTAGAGAATACAAACTTACATCTTTATTAGCAATACTCTCCAGAGGAGTCCATCATGACCTGCACCCTAATATGTCTGCCGAGGGATTGGTCCCCTAACAGTCTACAGTGAGTAATCGTTCCTCCAGAGAAACTTCCAACCACGCCCACCATGGAAAACTACCGGCCTGGGCCGACCATGAACAAAGAGGCACACTAGGATGAGCTAACACCTGCCAGATGGGTACATGTTTTCACGGATCCAAGGCCACAGTGCTGGGTCTCGGGTTCTCCTAATATAGGATCAGAACTTCGGATAGGTATGTGAGGGCAGAATGGTCCATTCATTAGTAAGTCGAGAAACAGCCTTGAACAGAGGAGACAATAATAACGAAATACAGTGTTCTGCTGAGGCAAGCAATACGAGTAATAGGGCCTAGTTCAGGCTCAGTCTAAGTAGCCTATTAGGGATTACGAAATGCAAAATGGAGTCACACTCAGTGGGTTGCATAACGTGAATACAAATGGTATCCATTTAGCCACACACTGCTAACCTAATATAGCATGAAACAAGTGCGTTGCAGGTATGGGAATTTCAAACCTAAGGCTAGTTCCAAAGTTGATAGCTCTGGCTGTAGCACCACACGCTCTGCTAGGACAGGTGTGCAGAATCTTGCAATGCTCTGGGCAGGTCCTGGCATAGGTAAAGCTGTCGGACCTGGCCACGACCTAGAGAAGGGGGGTAGTGCAACCATCCCTGTGGCCTGGAGACAGTTGATTTGTGGACAGACACAACTTCAAGAGGGACAAAGACATCAAATTAAGCAGCATGCCAACCTCAAATCAGTAATTTGATGCTGTTTACCTTTGTGAATAAGGCACTCACTGAAACAAAAGAAAAATTGAATGTGACTTTGTGTAATGTGACTGGTGCACATGTAAAGGCTATAATATTTTTGGGTTGACTGTACATAAAACAGCAGGGGTAAAAAATCTGTCACTGGACTTGCTCCATATCCTCTTTCCTTATGAGCACAGGATTGCAAATGTTTTACACTATACTGTGGAACCAGCAGCCTCTCTTGACATTGTCTGCTGGACTCAATGTCACCGTGGCCTGGGCTATTCTCTGGGATCAGTCTCCACTAGTGTGGCTATTAATTGTGCCACCGGGACTGGAAGGGTAGCTTTTCACATGGGATTGAATTAAGGGCAACACATATTCACTTACCTGTGTATCAATGTAGCTATAGTATCCAGATCTTGGTGGATTTAAAGGTCCAGGTCGCCAAAATTCACAGTAGTACTGCCACAATGCTTGCCGGCTCTCTGTTGTTCCCAAGTGTCCCTCAAGTTAACATAATAAATGTATTTTTAAAGCACAAGTACACCATTGGGAACATTTGCACTAAAATAATAGCTCTTTATTGTTAACCAACTCAGTGGTACTCATTTTACAGACCTTGGAAGGGTGAAAGGCAGAGGGGGCTTGCAAAAACCGGAACCGTGACTATGAGATGGAACACAGATTCCTGAAGTGGGTGCATTAGTGTACTAAGCTACGAACCCAAGTTAAGGACATATATGGGGCCTGATTCACGAAGGTAAACTTACACCTACATGTTTTATTGAACTAATGATAATTATATGACTGTGAAGACTCCACATATAAAAAGACAAGGCGGGCCGATCTTTTTATGTACGGAATATCTGCAGTTGTAAGACTACTATTAATCAAATTAAATTTGTAGTTTGGAAATAACATAGAAATAGTAAACTTATGCAAATGCATAAGTTTTCCTTTGTGAATCAAGCCTAAGGTGATTAACAAGGGGGTTGCTTTGATGCTCTCTTCATTGAAAGAATCTGAGATCCATTAGAGTTTTTTTAAGTTAAGTATTTAAACTATATGCTAAAAATGAGATGCAACCTGTATTTTGATAATGGGGTAAATTAAACTGAAGCTCAGAACATCACTTGAATAAATGTGCTGGTGTAGTATTATCATGTTTTACAACATTAGATGTGAAATAATGCACCATGCATATGTACTCTGTTTCCCTTTTTGCACTTGGTGAAAATAGGGTCATGGTGTTCACTGGTCTTAGACTTCTGTGATTGTGGGGCACTGTACTTGAATCCCTTCGGAAGGGAGGAGAGGTTTGATGAGAATGGAGGTGGGGTAGGAAGCAGCATATAAAAAGAAAACATTTAAGAAATGTAGCAACTTTTATATTGTTGAGACCAAAAAGGTCTCTTTGATGACTCTGGATAGTGCACACCCAAGCCCTGCGTTCCCCACCAAGCAAGTCACTAGGTATGTTTTATTTTGGCCTTGGCAATTATGTGCATACACTGAGGGTCCATTGTGACAAAGAATGTGTCCTGGATCTGGGTTCTGTGTCTACAGGGCACATAATGTGCCCTCTGTTTCAACTGCAATGGCTACTGTCAGCTCCTGGGGTTGTAGATGTCTGGCAGTGACTGAATATACCTGCAGGAGATTGATATTTTACCAGTTGCCTCTACAGGGAGAATTGTCTACTGCTAGGCTCTCCAATTAAATACATTCTGCCAGTCCCTAACAGTTGTGTTCTTTGTTCTACCCAAGTGGGACTTGGATCTTGTATGTATTTTACATCTATGCATGTGTAGTAGGTTGAGTGTGGAGCCCCTGTGTTGTGTTTAATTGTTTGATCTCAGGAATCCATTTTGGAGCTTCTGTGAGTGGCAATTAAGGTGGAGTTTGGAGGCAGCCTGCCACGCAGCAACATGAACTGCAGGGAATCTTCAAAGTGTTCCTGAGGTCCTTTGAATTGAAAAATGCTCACAGGCATGAAGGATAGGATACAATGAAGAATTGGCAGAGAATTTAGTGGCACTAGAGTTTCAGACTTGCCCCCCTAAGCACTCTAACATTCAGAGTAGATGTTTGCCCTCCTGGTCCGTAGTGAGGGTCAATGATTACTCATATCTAAATAGAATAGATTGACTATCCGAAGATAACTGTAGCATCAATCTGGAAGTCAGCTCTAATACGGGTGTTATGGGAAACACGTATGGTGCAATTAACGTATCTTTTAGCCCCTCTGGTAGGGAATTATTGAATCAGGAAAGAAGGGAGCCACATATGGATGGGGAAGGAAATCTAGGGGTGATCCGGATTCTCTCCTGGAACATTGCAGGCCTCAAAAAGAATCTGGTTATCCCAGAATGGAATGAATTCATTGACAACTATGAGGTGTGCATGTTCCAGGAAACCTGGAGCATGACCCCCTGTATAAGATAGGGTATTCCACCTTTTTTATTCCTGCGGTAAACCAAGGAAAGGGCCGCCCTTCGGGGGGACTCCACGTATTGGTCAAGATAACACTGAACTGGGATATTACTGTTCATAACTCAAATTCTGAAGATATTTTACATTTATCCTTTAAAGGACCCCTGAACGGTAATAGAGTAGAGCTGTTCAATGTATATGCTAGAGGAACCCCGTGGGCCAAAAACTCGGTTACAATATCATTATTAGAACTGGCCCTATCAGGCATTCCCCCACGATCTAATATAATTGTGGGAGAAGACCTGAACTGCACGTATGAACCCCTAAGTGAGGAAGACCTATTGGGGTTCAATGAAGAAGACACAAAACAGTCTATCCCTGCATTGAGTCTGAGGCCAATCAAGAGGTGGTCGGCTAGGGCATTACAGATTAATGCCTTAACATTGGAATATAATCTACGTGCACTAAATGGTAGAACGACCTCGGATCCAAATGGGGCCATGACTTTCAATAGACGTAACGGCCCCTCACGTATTGATTACATTCTCCTGGACACAAGACTATGGGGGAACGTAGTCGCAGGGCCGGCCTTAGGCATGTGCAAGCTGTGCACCTGCACAGGGCCACCAAACCCCAGGGGCCACCACGCCAATATATATCCTTAATATGATAATCCTCTGAGGATGGATACATATTTGCGTGGCGGCGCCTGGCAGGGATTTGGCGGCCTCCGGCTCTGTTCCATTTCCAAACACCCTGACCTCCCCCTCCCTTCCCCCCCACTTCACTGGCCTTCGCGCCTGCGTTCCTCCTGGTTCCTGATTGGCTTCAATTTTTTCCCTACCCACTCCCTCAGGTCCTGTCACAATATCCTCCTCCTCCTAAATGTTGTTGTTCTGAGACGAATTCGGAAGGGTAGAAGCAGCCGCAGGTACTAGTAATCTAACGCCTTTTCTGGATCGTTTTATTAAAACACCTTCCTGAGCTCTGGGGGGCTCCGCCCCGCCCCAACCCCCTCTTCCGGGGCCCCCTACCTACGCTCCCTGCCCAGGGCCACCATGAGCCTAGAGCCGCCCCTGGTAGTCGATATGGAGGTCAAGCAGATGCCAGATAGTGACGACAACCATCTCTACATGGAAATGGAAATTAGATGGGATCACAAGAGGAAGACAACAAGTGGTCCACTATTCACAAAAGAAGTAGTCCCATCTAATTCCAACCGCAGATTAAAATGGTATAAGGTGGCATGCCAAGAGAATATCCTGACTAGCATAGGCGTCTTGGTTGCATCAAAGAATATGGAACTCTCTATGCTTAATGCTGTGCAGGATGAAGGGAACGGATTAGATCTTGGCGAAATCTATGGGGATTTTATAGTAAACTTAGGTTCGTATTTTATGGTCAAGGTTGCTAGAGGGCATAAAAATAAACTAGCTAAAAGTGGCAATCTATGGTTTACAGCAGAATGTAGGAAAAAGAGAAAGGCTATCTCACTAGCTCTTCGCAAAAAAGACCCTATAGCCGTAAGGTTGGCCAGAAAGGAATACAACAGCACCATATAATTCGAAAACAGGCATGGGAGGAAGACCACTGTCAAGAACTCAAAAGGGCGGCCTTTTTAAAAGATTTTAACCTTATTTTGAGACTTGATAAATAAACTCACTAGAAGGGGAGCAGAGCCCGTCCCAAATCATATAACTGAACAGCAATGGGACTCCCATTTTTCGAACCTTTATTGCTGTGTGGTTGATTTTGAGCAATTGTTAGGTGCCCAATCAGAACCAGAAGCAGACTATATGAGTGCTGAACCAGTAGACCCTTTTACATTTCTTGAGGTTCAATCGGCCATTAAAAACATAGCTTCCGGAAAGGCTGCCGGCCCAGATGGCCTGCCAGGTGATTTACTCCTACATAATCCCACCCTATGGGCTAATTTTATTCTCCTCTTGATGAACCTTCTGGCCCAGGGCCATACAGTTTCTGAATCATGGAAAGGACCAGAAGTGGTCACAATATATAAGAAAGGAGCCAGAGAGGACCCGGCCAACTATAGACCTATAAGTCTAATTGATGTAATTCAGAAGGTGGTTGGCAGGGTTCTCATCTCTAGAATGGTATCCTGGTTAGAGGAGGGAAACATCCTGACGCACTTACAAGCGGGGCTCAGGCAGAAGGTGGGTACGATGGACCAGGTTTTCAGATTTTCTGCGACATATTGGAAAGCTGTGTCCATCGGGAAAGGCTCCTTATATCTAGCCTTCATAGATTTGAAAACTGCCTTCGACCTTGTGCCCCATGCCAAACTTTGACAGGTGCTCCAGGACATGGGTTTCCCACGATACCTCCTCGAGTTGATAAAAAGATTACATGATGGCACCTATGCAAGAATTAGGTTGGGGAGTCAGGGCCAACTGACTAAGAGGATACCAGTGAACAGGTGGGGCCGTCAGGGCTGTGTGATGGCCCCAACTTTGTTCTCTCTCTTTATAAATGGGGTGGCAGACCATTTGAGAGAGGACCCAGCCGATGCCCCCGCCCTGGCGGGCGAAAAGATACCGACCCTCCTCTTCACGGACGATACCCCCCTAATGTCTAAAACTCCTTCTGGTCTCCAGAAACTCTTAGACAGGTTTAGCCTGTTCTGTGAAGAACGTGGCTTAATCATCAATACCACTAAAACAAAACTGATGGTACTGTCCCAGACCAAAAAATTTAGGAAGATTAATGTTGCCCTCAATGGATCAATGCTAGAGGAAGTGGATGCTTTTGACTACCTGGGAGTAAGGGTCAATTATAGAATGAAATGGGACACCCATGTGGCCAAAATGCTTTTAAATCATAAAAGAGTGTCGGGAGCCATTTTAAGAGATCATCGAGCCTCTTTTAGTAGACCCATTGCCCCTGCTCTAGCCGTCTATGATGGGAAGGCATTGGCCCCTGCAGTTTATGGGTCAGAATTATGGGGTTTTGACAATATTGCAGAGCTAGTTAAAGCTGCGAACAAGTTCTTGAGAGATCTAGTTGGTCTCCCGCTCTCTACCCCTTTAAAACCCCTTCTTCACGACATGGGTCGACGATCAATCAAAGACATAGTTTGCCTTCGCCCATTATTATACTGGGTGCACCTGAGAAGGGCACCGGAGTTGGCAAACTATGCAGCAGTCCTTGACGAACTCATCACTTTGAAAAGCTCAAAGAAGATCGTATGGCTGAACAAATTGAGGCAGTTGGTCAACAATCTGGGGTTGAGTGAAGCGTGGTTATCCCAGTCCTCCCCCCGAAAGAAACGGTTAAGAACATTTACTGGGAATGGGTGCAGGCTAAGCAATTAAAAGATAACAGGTTGGGTATTTTAACTGATCAGTTCTTAGAGCGCAAACCGGTGAGGAAGCTGGAACCCTTTTTAGATTTTATTAAAATACCCAGAGATAGAACTCTCTTTTTAAAATTGAGGTATGGGACACTTCCTTTGAATGAATTTACTAAGTGCTGGAAACTTTCTTTGTCCCACCAAACTACCTGCCCGGGATGTGCAAACCCCACCGAGTCCCTAGCACATTTCCTGTTTGCCTGCAATGCCTATAGGGGGGTCAGGAAAAGATGGTTAAAACCAGTATGTAGGGAATTGGGAGTGAGGCACCATACGATGGCCCTTCTCATTCTGACAACGGATACAACATCTATGATGGTCGCTTGTGGAGTTGCAAAGTATCCGGGGAAAGCCTGGCAGATATGCTCAAAGCTTATGCAATTGAGAATGGGGTAGAAAATCAAGATTAATTAATTTGGCTGTTCAAGAAATAAATGCCACTGCATTTTATGTCCTATGACTTTTTAACTGTATATATTGATTCTGTATTGCAACACGTCCCTTTGTCTCTGTATTATGATATATGATTAATATGAATTTTATTCTTTTACGATGAAATTGTATCTACTTTTATGATAAACTTTTTTTATCGAATAAAGTATTACAACAGCAGATATATATTTTTTATCAATGATAGAATCTTTAAACATTGTACAGTGTAGACCAGGTTTGCAGTATTTCCAGCAACTTATTTCCTGTCTCACTTGCTTTTGGATTATGAATTTGTTTACTGCAGGTTAAGAAAATTAGAAAGTGAGGCATTGTATTTTAGATTGCAGTTGTATTGAGTGTTGGAATTTTAGGACATAATATGAATTTATGATGTAATAGGAATGAAGTTTAGAAGGCGTCTATGTTCGTTGAAACTTATTGTGAAATGTATGATTGGATGCAGCTTGGCTGTACATAGAATTGGTGAATGAGTAATTAGGAATACTTTTCGGCCATTATGTGGATCTTAAAGTTGTATGGGATATGTTGCATTGTGTGGCTTTTATAGGTAAACAGGTATATCTTTTAAGCTATGTAATGTGGATTTAGATTTAAAAAAATGAAATATGATGTTGATGTGTAACTTATATGGCTAAATTAGCCGAATAAAGTACCTGAGCTGGGATACAAAGGGTCCTTTTGAAGTGTATGGACAGTCTTGGCCCCCTTCCTACTTCATTGTTCCCCAGAGGTGTTATCCTGAACAGGATGAAGACCCCTCTTCACACTACATTTGTGCTTGGGTTCCTTTAACAAAGACTGACCCCTCCCCAATTCCTGCAAGGACAAAATCAGTGAGGATCAGCCTCAGACCGGTCCCAGAGGTGGACCTGTGTAATGCACAATCTCTTCTACAAAATTTATATAATTATTGGGCAGAAATGTGGCAGTATTTTTAATTGACAAGTGCCTGGGTTTCCACTCCTGTAGAGACCAAGAAAGACTTCTGAGTTACAGTGTTGGGGTCTATGTTTCCCAACTCCCTTTTGCAACGAGAGGACACTTGAAGCTCTGCACCCTGCTAGGAGAAGCTGTCTCGAACAGCTTTGAGGGAAGGAATCCACAGACTACTGATGAGGGGCCCATTTGGCAATTTAGCAACCATTAGACTATCATTTCGTCTTTTTGGGTAAGCTTTCACCCAACAAGAGAACAGACAAACTACTACCAACACATATTTCAATCCATTACATGGAGGATCTATACAAAATATGCCTGCAGTCTAGTAAATGAACCTGCTGCTTTTCCAATTCATCCCCAACTGACAACAGTTTTCTTCCCTGCATTTTACTGTTGGCTGGTTATGCACCTCTGGCAAAGACTTTCTTCAATGACCCTAAACTTATGACTACAGCATGTGTGCTTGAATAACCTAATCATTGCGTCTCTTCCTACATATGTCAAACAATGGTACATCCTTGCCATTTGCGATAACAAGCTGTCTCACATTATTGGTCTTTCTTCAGTGTAAACCCACACTTCATCTTCCGCCCTACATGAACAACCTGCCTTGATCCAATTTTCTTTTTCTTCCTCACCAGCTTCTTCCTGCAATTGCCTAATCTCTTCCCATGTCTGTACAGAAGAAAACTTCCGATGACTACTATTTCTATCAGATTCCGGCGTAGCTTTGTTAATTGAAATTTAAATTTGAGCCACAAATCTTGCAATTTGGTCCGCATATCGATTACTGTTTGTTACATACTCATTTCCAGATTTGTGTTCTGAACACTTAACAATTCCAATTTCTTTGGGCAATTGTAATGCAACTAGTAACTCCTTAACATAGTTATCATTTTGAATTAGTGAAACAGATGATGTAAAAAAATCCACGTTGCAACCACAATAGTCATGCACAACCCCAAAACCATATTGACTATCAGTGAATATGGTTATTCTCAGATTTTTGCCAATTATGCATGTTCTGGGCAATGCGACCAGCTCAGATATTTGGGGTGAGCTTACTCCTTTCAAGCATGAAGCTTTAAGGACCGTGGCCCCTGTACAGACTGCATATGAAGCACGCAAGGTACCTTTATCATCTCTCAAGCAAGATCCATCCACAAACAATACACAATCTGATTCAGGCAATGGTGTGTCTTTTTATATCAGTCCTTGGTTTTGTACACAATTCATTCACATCCGGACAATCGTGATCAGCTTCACCCACCACTTCCTCACAACTTGTACTCAGTAAAAAAGTAGCTGTATTCCAATTTGTGCATCTCGTCACAGTCACATTCTCCGCTCCCAGAATCATTCTCTCATATCTTGTCAACCGAATACTTGTAAGATGCTGTGTTCGAGTCCGTGCCAAGAAAATCTCAACAGAATGTGGCACATACACTCTCAACGATGTCCCATTACAATCGATTCACTTTGTTCCAAACTCACACATGTAGCAGCAATTGCTTTAAAACATCCTGGTAACACTGCAGCCACTAAATCTAGTGTGGCAGAAAAATATGCATCTGGACGATGTGCTGTTCCATTGATTTGCATTAGAACTGAAAGTGCACAACCATCTATTCACCGCAGAACAAAGCAAAATCCTTGCTGAAATCTGGCATTCCTGATGCGGGTGCTCAACAAAGGCTGTCTCGCAACTGCACAAATGCCCTCATGCATTCCTCATCCAGTTCAATTGGATCGGTCACATCTTGATGTGTCAATCTTTGTAGAGGCTTGGTTGTCAGAGAAAAGCCACTGATCCATTTTCTGCAGTATCCAACCATACCCAAGAACATTTGAACTTCTTTCTGTGTTCTGGGTGGATTCATTTGCAAAATCACTGGTATTCAATCTTGTGATACTTTCCTGACTTCTTTCTTGATTTTGTAGCCAAAATATAGAACTTCTTTTTGAAAGAATTGCAGCTTTGCTTGTGACTCTTGATGCCTACCTACTGCCAAATGGTTCAGTAGAGCAGTAGTATCTGTCATACATGCTTGTCTAGTCCTTGATGCAACAAGAAAAGCATCTATGTATTGCACCAAACCTGAGTCTTCTGGCATTACCAGTGACTCTAAGCACTTCTTCAAAATCTGATTCAAGATTGAGGGACTCTCTGTATACCCTTGAGGAACTCGGTACCATGCCAAACACTGTCTTCGGATGTAAGGATATCAAGGAAAATGCTTGGCACAAATCAATCATGCTAAACCACTCCGCATCACAAGGAATTTGGTAAAGTATCACTGCTGGGTTTGGCACTGTCCGTCAACAGAGTATCACTATATTACTAATCTTCCTTAAATCTTGGACTATTCTATACTTACCACTCGGTTTCTTAATTAATGCCCACAAAAGGTGAATTATGAGGACTCCCTAGTATCTCTCACAAAATGCCTTGTTCAATCACCAATTCAATTACAGGTATTACTCCTGCAATGGTCTCGGGACTTATTTTGTATTGTGGTGTTTTTGAAAATTCTGCACCTCATTTGACTGAAATCTGAATAGGATCAACTCCTTTCAGTAGTCCAATGTATTTCCCTGAAAAATCCCATGCATCAGTCAACACTGCCTCTCTCCAGTCAACAGGCCAATCCTTCACTGTAAATAAAGGATACAAATCATTCACTTCTGTCCCTTGCCTCACCCTCATCATTTTGAACACTACATCCCCATCCTGCATATGAAATGTTATTCTATCTGGTGTACAATAGATGGTGCAATTCATTTTGCAAAGCAAATGTCTACCTATCAGGTTAACTGGACTTGTATCACACAATACAAAGCGATGCAAGTCTCAAAAGTCTCCAATGTGTAACTTCATTGGTTTTGTCATTAGAGTTCTTATTAATTTATTTAAAACACCTTCTACTTGGATAGTATCTCCCGAGAAGGGTAGGTTAGGTATTTCCACGGTTCTCACAGTGGAAAGGGTAGCACCAGTGTCTATGAGGAATGTCATCACATTACCTTCAACTTCTCCATCCACAAGAGGACCGCACTGATCTACCTCTAGAGATGCGCCACAAAGCGCTCCTTCTCCCCCCTCAGGCATCTTCATTGAGATGTATCTCAATCACTCTCCTGGCACTGCAACCAGTACTGTGAAGCCATTTTCACATTTTGACCATTGTTAGCTGACCCACCCATTTGGAAACCCACATTCGCACTGTATCTTTGTACTTGAGCATTCACAATTTCATTAGGCATCAGGGCTTGTGGTATTTGAACCTGTGTAACCACCTGTTGTGGTTCTGGTGGTTGATTCCTGTTCATTTCAACATGCATCTGCTGATTAAAATCCAGATTCATCTAATTAATCCCTGAACAAGCCTTACACTCATGTTTCCAATGTCCCAACTTGCCGTATGCAAAACACCGAAATTTCGTTTTCATCTCTTCTTTATTACCTCTACCCCTACCTCTTCCTTGAGTAGAAACACCACCATTCACCATGACATCTCCCATGGTAAAAATGTGACCATTCTGAACATTCTGATTCTGACCCTTTCCTGGAAAACCTGTCTGAGAAAACTTTACAAAATTACACCTTTCTGTGCTGCTTTCATTCAAGCCTACAAGAATTTATCTTTCAACTTTTTATGTCATGATTCAATATCAACACTACAATACTTTGCATACTACAATATTTCATTGACTGTCTTATTCTGCCAGCAAATCAAATGCTGCTGCATCATATTTCTAATCTCTGGCTTCAATCCAAACACAAACGTAGATACAAAATGTCCCATATCTTTATCAGTATTGTTCTCAAAACCAATACACTGTTTAGCTTTTCATACTAAGCATGCACTGTTTCTTTGATTTCCTGTGTTCTATCTATTTTTATCCAATCAGTTTATTTTGTTGAAATCTTTACCTTTAAATAGGTAATGACCTGATTATATTTTTCATCACTTCATCTGATGGTGCTCCAGACTTATCATTGCTGAGATATTCTTCTTTTGGCCAATCTTCCGCAATCTTACACTCTAATCACAAATCAGCTGGAACCACAATATTAAAAAAACAACCTAAGTCTTTCCACAAAACCTTTGAAACCTTCAAAAATCTTTTTAATTGTTTGTACCATTCAACTGTTTTTTCTCTCAATCTGGCAAACTCATTTGTAATAGACAATGTGTCCTGCCTTGACCAAGGCTTGTGAACATAATCACCTCCTGATACCTCTCTGATCGGATATATCATTTCAGTCATTGTTGTCTCTGTCCCTGTTTCTCTCACTGGGAACATAGATGAAGCGCCTTGGCTTGCAACCATTTCTTCTTCCTTTTTAGCGCATCTACCTTTCCAACGTTCTAATTAACCCTATCGTCTCAATGTATTAATCAACTCTTTGATTTGCAAATGTTTTCCTGAAGCATTGAAACTCTCCAAGTCCTTGTCACTAAAATCCAATTTATATGTCTTCTGCAAAGCTCTTGATTTTTCTATGTCAACACCATAAGTCTGTGCAACTTCAGCACATCTCTCATGTAGACTCTTTGCTCTCATTGTAATGTTCTTACATAAAAACAATAACTCTTCTTCCTGATATTTACTCCACCTTTAGGACTAATCGAACCTACAATCATTTCTTCCAAATCGGCTTTTAATCTACTCACATCTATACTTGTGCCAACTTTATTAGACACCATCCCTCTAATCCATTCATGCAACTCTTCAGGAGATGGATCTATTGTACCCACTGATGTAGGGGTCATTTCTCTCCCATTCTACACTAATTTCCTTGCTCCTATTTGCACATTACGCTTTAGGGTTTCTACTATCCTTTCTGAAATATCAATCAATGATCCTGTTTCACTTACTCCAGCACCACCACTAGTCCTGTTGTTATTAACAGGCACTGTCAATGCACACACTTGTGAAATATTCCAGCCCTCACTATACAATGGAACTATGAGACCAATAGACACAGGAAATGACAAAGCCTCTGCATTCAAATTCAATTGAGTAATCTTCTTTGCTAAATTATCATTCACCTGACTCACTACATTTGTATTTTTCACCTGAGATGGCTGAGGAACTTCTACTTGGGTCAACGGAACACTTGGTATAATTATTTCTTGTTCTACCTGATATGGTGGAGGTCTACTTAGCAATAATTCATCCAACAACTAATCATCTATCTCATTTGTAACCTCGGGTGGAGCTGGCGTAGTGAAACTACCCGGTGGTCCACCCATTAACAAAAAGCAGTTACACATTAATTTAAAATGAAATAAAAACAGGAGGAGGATGGCAGCTCGGGATGCGCAGTACAGGTAAGTGTGTTTTAAATTGATTTTAAATTAGTTTGTAACTATTTTTTATTAGAGGGGTGGAGGTGAGAAGCCTATTGCAGGGGGGGGGGTGGGCTGGCTAACTCCGCTCTGCTGCGTAGTAGGAATTTTGCCCTATACTCAACGTTCCCAGCAGAGCACGGAGTGGGCAAATCTCCACACACTCCGCTGGCGGAGCAGAGTTGAGGCTCAGGGTTGCTCATTTGGATCAGGATCTGTTTCCACAACATTTTTCTTTTTCTCTTTACACTTTTCTCCTTCTTGATTCCCTACTATAAGAACTGGATATAATACTTCACCTACTGCTATCACATCTTTACTCCACCTCCTCATTTGGGCATCCCCCTTTGCCTCTGAGTTTCTAATCACAGTGGTTCTGTATTTATGCTCAGACCTGTCTCTATCTTTTTTGTATGTTCCCATTCCTCAAGCACTTCACATTGTATAGGTCTAGGATTTGGTCTCAGACTTTCTAAAGTCCTCACATTAAAAGTACCATTCTCTGGAAACGCTATACACCCATCTTCTTCTGTATATTTCACCCTATTGTCCAACCATGTACACGTGTGATATCCTCATTCTAAGGACATAAAAGAAGCAGGCGTACCCTCAGGTGGAACAGGAATTCCCTCTCTAATTGATATAGGTTCAACCCTTCTAAACAAAGTAATCAACAATTTCACTACCTTCATTTTGTTTAGTACACTACGCTAAAACCCCATGCAAAAAAGGAAAACTCTCTGTATTTCCACAAACGATATTAGTTCACGCTGACCAATGCCAGAGCATCTGACACCAATTAACCAATGATAGCACAGCTCCCTTTTATGACAATTCCCACTAGCTGACTAATGCAAGCGTGGCTCCCTGCAACATCAGTATAACTTTAAGTCTGGGCGGAGTCTGCGGAGTTACGCTACGTGGAACTCTGGGAAGTGGCAAAAAAACGATCACACTACGCGGAGCTACGCAAGCTGCGGCATTCCATAGAAAAATGCCGTTTGTTGTGATTGCACCGTACGGATGCTTGTCCGCACTGTGCAATCATCACGAACGGCACCTTGCACAGCACAAGCGGTCCCTTCTTTCCATTTTCTGCCTCTCAAGTAGATTTTTACTCGAGTGGCAGCTTTCTCAACTTGAACAAGCTGTTTCTCATCGCGAGCAGTTGCGAGCACACCCGACCACTCACAATGAGAAACCTGACCACCCTGCATTGAGAAATCTTGCCGGGATGTTTATTTTCCAGGCTTGCACTCACCAACTTGATGAGGAATAATCTTGCCGGGAGGATGATTTTCCTCGCTCGAGGTCGCCAACTTGACGTTGACGATCGCGAGTGAGGAAAAAAACGTACTGAGCTTTTCAGAACTCCGCGAACTCCATATAACGCGGAGTGTTTAGGAAACTCCGCAAACTCTGCGAGTGCAGTATAGTTCACCGCCCAAGGTTATATAACTCCTGCGACTGAGCCTCCCTTTGCAAACACAATCAGCAGTAAATTAAACAATAATCTTATGGACAAACAAAATTAGAACATATAAACAAACCTGCTTGTCTGCTCTACTAGGAGAACAATAGATTCAATCACTCTAAGAATTCTTTTGCTACTAGCAGAATATCAACCAGTGTTATTCTACCCTCAAACAAGTGGAAATTTCTTGGGACGTCTTCAGCTGCGCTTTCTAAAGGTACCCAAATAAATCTTCGCTACATTAACTTCAACGTTCCCTGTAAAATATTGATAATACAGCTATTACTCAAAACTTGCATCAACAGCAGACAACGCAATACCACTTAGTGTATGCCATACTAAGATCTACCCCTTAGACTAATATCATCCTTGGATCTTAAGCCACTTCTGACCCGTCTCTTTTAAGGTCAACGACAGACCACAGCATATAACAGAATACGAAATATTAATAACTAAAATTATTACTTCTGTCCTAATCAATTGCCAATTTAATCAAAATAACCATCAAGTCTGCTACGAAAAACTGATCCAGTGCAAGGGGGCTTTGCCAATTTTTACCACCTGGACCCAATTTTAATACCTTGCAGTCCCTTTCACGCTGTGTGAGTTTAAAACAAATTACCAATTATCATTTTAATCATATGGTCCTCACTCTCTGATGGAACTTTGTATGTTGATGGAGATTGGCAAATGTTTTGACAGAATCCTAACTTAGGAAGACCTAAATAAAGAAATAATCATTCAATATAACCAAATGACATAAAAAATGACTGAGATCACTTACAAATATCCTTTTATCTAAAATAATGTGAAGGCTCATCAAGTACAATACAGCTTGAATCATAGATCACCACACAAGAGAACAACAATATAGTAATTCATATTAACATCTCAAGACCATGTCATAAGAGAGTGGATAGGCGAAAAGACAAAGAGTAAAGAACATTTGTAAAATAAGATTAATGCAAATTCACAATATCAGACGAACCTATAGCACAAATGCTAGTTGTCTGAAAAGCTACTCTCTGGTCGGAAGAGTAAGCTGGGGCACCCTCATGAAGGTATGAGGCGCAAAGTCAAAGAGTCAGGATCTTCAGGACAACAGCCAGCAAAGATAGGTAAGGAAAACAGCCACAGCTTTCTCCTCTCGTACAGTCAAAAATCAAGCCTTCCCAAGCCCACCTAACTATAAATTGTAACACCAGTAATTATACCCTATTCACTGAAGATTCAACCCCTCATGTATCAAACCACAAAAATCCTCAAATCCTATGGGGCTAAGCCAGGGAGTGTCTGGTCACTCCACTGTCAGTGCACCTAGCTTCTCAACAGTTCCTTTGTCTTTACAGAGCTTTCGCCATTGTCCTTCAGCAGAGGAAACTCCGATAATCTCTGCTTTGCACATTTCCATCTTGCTAATGTTTCAAATTTCTTTATCAAAAGGAGGGAGGGTGATCAATAGATCAACGGACACTCATTACCACTTTTGAGAGTGGAAGGTCCAGTTACAGCATGTGTCCGTGACTAGTCTTAAACAACAAAGCGGGGGGCTGAACTGTTCCTACAAGGAAGGTTAGAGGAATACTAGAAGGGGCTACGAAAAAACTGGCGTGACCAGAGGTGTACATGTAACACCTGTGGGCATCCCTTTGTTGGATGTATTTGCCTCACACACCCCGAAGGATGTCATGCTTCATCATCGGCGGTTGCTCCTCGTCGGGGGGGCGGTGCAATCCCCGACGGGCACACCTCAAAGAGGGGCACTTTGACGGAGATCTTTTGTATCCAACTGCCCTATGGTGAAGTGTGGGTGTGTGGGCGGGGAGGCAGCTGAGCCTGTGGTGCTAATTAAAATGCAGCAAGGGGTGCCGGAAACTATTTTATTCTGGTGGTCCCCCTGTTGCAGTTAAAATCGTGCAAGCGAGCCCACTCAGTGTCACCTCGTTAGGTAGAGTGACCCGTGTGGAGCTCTGAAGAACAAACGGCGGTCAACATGTTTCTCGCGAAGGGAATACTATCCAGCGATTCATCAGGACCTTAAAAGTGAAAACTATAAAGAAAATGAACTCAAAAACATGCCAGTGTCATGTATATGGTGTGGTGCGGGTATAATGTTTACCTCAATGGAGAGTCCTATGCCTAATGGTTAAGGGCTACATGCCACATGAGTGGTCGGCGGGTCGGCGCAACAGGGTTGAGCCTTCAGACTTAGCTCAAACAGCCTGTGTCCGAGTTGAATCACCTACCCATCTCCGCCGAACTCGGATAGATCACCGACCACTCATGTGGCATGTAGCCCTTAAGTTCATTTTCTTTATAGTTTTCACTTTTAAGGTCCTGATGAATCGCTGGATAGTATTCCCTTCGCGAGAAACATGTTGACCGCCGTTTGTTCTTCAGAGCTCCACACGGGTCACTCTACCTAACGAGGTGACACTGAGTGGGCTCGCTTGCACGATTTTAACTGCAACAGGGGGACCACCAGAATAAAATAGTTTCCGGCACCCCTTGCTGCATTTTAATTAGCACCACAGGCTCAGCTGCCTCCCCGCCCACACACCCACACTTCACCATAGGGCAGTTGGATACAAAAGATCTCCGTCAAAGTGCCCCTCTTTGAGGTGTGCCCGTCGGGGATTGCACCGCCCCCCCGACGAGGAGCAACCGCCGATGATGAAGCATGACATCCTTCGGGGTGTGTGAGGCAAATACATCCAACAAAGGGATGCCCACAGGTGTTACATGTACACCTCTGGTCACACCAGTTTTTTCGTAGCCCCTTCTAGTATTCCTCTAACCTTCCTTGTAGGAACAGTTCAGCCCCCCGCTTTGTTGTTTAATGTTTCAAATTTCTCAGCACGAGTGTCCACATACTACAGTTGGCACGGAAATTCCATTTAATAACATTCATTACTTCCTCCACACAGCCTTGGCCATCCTCAGGAACTCATGAATGAATGATGAATGAATGGATATACATTTTTTAAAGCGCGGACTTAGCCCAGGGGAATCAAGGCGCTGCGGACAGAGATCATTGTGTCAGAGGTTCATAAGCTGTGGGCTGAAAGACTACGGCAGATGACCATCAGAACAGGTGAAAAGCCAGGTGTTCAAAGATTTCTGGAATGAAGAATGTATTTCCAAAGTTGAAATTGGGAGAGGGAGCAGATTCAACAGATTGGCTCCTGTCAGCGGGAAGGACAAAATACATTTCTTTGCAGCCTACATTTTAGAAAGCAAATTAAACCTAAAAAGACTCTTGAGGCCTTCTCTGCTGAACACTATAAAGCTTCCTTATAAATGTCTATAAATGCTTTGCTTGCATTTCTCTTTACGTTATATACATTATTCAAACAATTAGTGAAAAGGAAAGTATTATGTCTCTTCTAAACTTATGACTTCTATCATTATTTTCTTTGGCTATAGAAAAGCACTGGAAATACTAATTTCTTCCCAGCACACATTTGAGCAATCTCATCTCCCCATTTTTAGTTTTACACTGTTAATGTTCACACAACTTTGTTAATATTCCACACAATGAGAAGTTTTATCCGAGCAGGTTCTATTTCACAAAACCCTGCTCCATCAAGGGCATAGTGCAAGACTTAAATACCATGAATACTGTCTTCAGTAACAGACATCGGACAGCTGTGTTGCAACCAGGAAATAGTCATGTTGGTGTTTGCTTCAGTCCCTGAGAAGATACAGGAGTGTGTTCTGTGTGAGTTCTTGGGCACATGTTATCGTATCCACACTGATTAACTGTATCCTTACACATTAGAATTTATGAGAAGCCTAAAGGCAGTATAGAGTGACCCTATTCACACTGTGATTTTTGGCATATTTGTGCAGCAATACATTCACAACGCAGCTTTTACAAAGCAAGTCGTGACCACTACTTGCACTGGAGGGCGCTCTAGACTAAGGAATAGTGTGATTTACCATTCCAACACCTACCCTACTGTACGTAGGCTGGAGTTGGAATAGTAAATCATACTATTCCTACGTCCAGCACCCTACAGCGCAAGTCGTGGTAACGACTTACGTTGTAAAAGCTGCGTTGTGATGTACCGCGATCATTTTGATCGCGTGGTAACGTCATACATCCATTTTGACTGTGCTATTTTAATGGTAGTATTTAGCTGTTTGCAGTAGCGGCTCCTGGAGGGAGTGCTGCATGGTGTTGGGGAAGGTGGGGGTAGTAAACTCCGGCATAAGGCCGATCAGAGTTAAGTAAAGAAATAAAGAAATAAAATGAATTAAATTGCGCGCGCTGCAACACATTTGGCGCTAAAGCGCACACAATTTATTTTGTTTTACTTCTTTCTTTACCTAACTCCGATCAGCCTTATGCAGGGGTTTACTACCCTGCCACTCCCCCGCCCCCACCCCACCGCCCAGCAGCACTCCCTTCAGGAGCTGCTACTGGCTGTGTGTAATGTTTAAAATGCGCTTTCTTTTAAAGTGAATGCACTGGCTGGATACATATTTTTTTTGTTGTGTCCAGCTTAACTGAGTTATGAGTCTTTACCCTACAGCACCTCAATGAGGAAGCCTTGGACCCCATCTCCTCAAGTCCCAAAAGTGGTTTGTTGGTGTTCATGTAGCATTCACTAGTAAGGTCAGGCCCAGGACACATGAAGTAGAAGGCTCTTATGGGTATAATTTGAACACAGTACCCCGATTGGCATGGGACTCCTGAAAATGTTCTCAGATGCAAAATTAAAACACAATAGAAACATTTCAAAGAGATTCCCAGCTCATGGAAGTGTGACATGCAGCCCTTGATGTTTGTAGAATTCCAAACTCTATTACAGAAGACCAGTGGAGTTTAGACCCTGGGGCAGAATGCTACAGGAGTGACATCTGGGTGTCTTCAAGAAGAGAGGTTTGGACATAATATGTGTCGATTGTGAATTATATATGATATAACATGTTAACTGTTGGACAGGCCTCGTAGCCGGGCCACCCCCCCCTACGCACAACAGGGCCCGGACCCCGGCTCTCCCTGAATCCCCAGCAAGAGCCACCCCGGCAACCCCCCGAGGTAATCCACAACCCGTCCACACCGGGACTCCAGCTCCTGAACCCTCCCGTACCGGCTGGCCGGGTCCTCGTCAGCACCATGGCCCCGGCCCGGCAGCCATCTTTGGACACTACAACACGAGGCCACGTGGCCTCGACTCGACCCCAACCCTGGGCCTGGCCCGGCCCCGACATCGAGGCACCAACCTCCACACAGGAGGTAAAGAGACCACTTGGCAGGTCAATGAAAGAAGAAGGCATCAACGGCTCTCCTCCGCCGGGTGTCGATCACCCCCGGCCTCCCTGGGCGCTGGCTCCAACCCCCTGCTGGGTGTCGGGACTCCCTCATCCCGGACCTCCCGACCTCAAGGCGCGAGGGTCCGGACATCAAAGGGAACCAGACCTATAACTGGGGCAGCCCCAGACCAGGAAGGGAGTTGTATCCTGGAGTCGAGAGACACCGAGAAGAACTCATCCTTGGCGGACTGCTGCCGCTGCCGCAGCCCTGCTCTCTGAACCCTTCGTCTTGGCCTGCTGGCGCTGCCGCGGCCCTCTGCAACGTGAACCATCATCTTGGCCTGCTGGCGCTGCCGCGCCCTCTGCAACGTGAACCATCATCTTGGCCTGCTGGCGCTGCCGCGGCCCTCTGCAACGTAAACCATCATCTTGGCCTGCTGGCGCTGCCGCGGCCCTCTGCAACGTGAACCATCATCTTGGCCTGCTGGCGCTGCCACGGCCCTCGGCAACGTGAACCATCATCTTGGCCTGCTGGCGCTGCCGCGGCCCTCTGCAACGTGAACCATCATCTTGGCCTGCTGGCGCTGCCGCGGCCCTCTGCAACTTGAACCATCATCTTGGCCTGCTGGCGCTGCCGCGGCCCTCCGCCATTTGAACCATCGCCTCGGCCTGCTGGCGCTGCCGCGGCCCGACCCCGCAGACCCCTAAGCTCGAGGATTGTGAGCTTCCCCCCTGCCGCCTCCTGTACCGATCCGGTACCAAGACTGTCCCGCTACCCCCTTTCCCTACAGAGACTAGAGTTGAGAGGACCCTCGAGTCCTGAATCTCCTGTACCGCTGATAACCTTGCCGCAAGAACCCTATATAAAGAGTGTTGATCTCATCCTTGTGTGGTGTCTATCTGTGGGGAGGGAAGTGACTTGTCTGTACGATCGCCGGAGACGGCCCTCATCGGAGGCCTCTCCCCCAGTATTCGGCCGACCCTCTGGGTCCCCGTCTAACATTGGTGGCCAGCGGCGCGATCCGAACCTACGCATAATCGTACAGAGGGTCACTCGCCCCACGACACACAACCACCATGACAACAAAAGAGAGCGGAGCAACAGAAAAATTCCAGATGGAAAAGCTGGAAGAATACAACCACAGAGAACTGAAACAATTTTGCATAGAATTAGGCATTTCAACCACAGGACTGAGCACGAAAGAGGACTTCAAACGGGCCCTGGAATCTTGGGCAGAGACGGGTACGACCGTACCTCAAACACGAAGCCACGAGACACCCGAAACAAGCCCCACGCCGACGGAAGAAAGAAGATCGGGTCTCTCCCCAGAAGAGGTCCGGGAACGGGAAAAAAGCAGGCTCCATGAATTAGAACTGGCACGACTTCGCTTAGATGGAGAGCTCAAATTGGCGGAACAGAAAATAACGTTGGAACACTTACGGCTCCGAGAGGAGCGAGAAGAGAAACAAAGGCAGAGAGAGCTAGAAGAGAAGAAGCTAACCTACGAACATGAGCGCAACCTCAAAGAACTAGAGATTCGGAAGCAGAACAAGGAACTCGGGGTCCCCGAGCGCACGAACACTCCTGCCCCTACAGACCCCAAGGTCCACATACCCAAAGATGTCGTCAGAGAGTACTACAAGAACGATGACATCCAGCAATGGTTCAAAGCGTACGAGGTAGCCATGACCTCCCACCGGATTCCCCGGAGCGACTGGGGAGCCGGGTTATGGGGGAGGTTTGTCAACGAAGGGCGAGACGCCCTGCTGCAACTCCCGGACCATCTGATGACATCCTACGACCACATGAAAGCCGCCCTCCTCACTCGATACGGACTCACACCCGAGATGTACCGCCAGCGGTTCCGCGACTGCAAATGGATCCCGGGTACAACTTGGGTGGAGTACGTGAACTTCTTTAGCCGGGCCTTCGAGGGGTGGATCAAGGGCAGCAACGTGACCACCTACGAGCAGCTCTTTGACCTTGTTGTGTGGGAGCACCTTTCTAACAACTGCTTCATCGAACTCAGGCAGCACCTCCTGGACAGTAAACTAACGGAACCTCGGCAACTCGCCGCCGAAGCTGACCGATGGGAAAGCACCCGAGTTGGCCGAAACGGACCCATCGAAGCGCACAGAACTGCCCAAGGGCCCCATCGCCCCCGTGGAGGAGGAGGCCAGGGTTGGGGTAGGGACACCGGCCCGGTGACTCCCGCCAGCAACCCCCCGCCCCCTGCCGGCAGGTGAAACCCCCCGATTCGACCCGGCTTCCGAGCCAACATTACTTGCCACCGATGCCAGCGACCCGGCCACTACGCAAATGATCCCAATTGCCCAAAGAACCCGAACCCTTTACCCCGCCAGGTCGCTGCTGCAGCCCTGGGGGAAGAGCAAACCCCAGAAGACCAAGAAGAGTACAAAACCGACCAGCCTGAGTGGGAACCGGCCGCCATGTCCCTGGTTTGCTTAGGGGAACGAGACCTGATCCCTCGGGCCCCCCTTCCCGCCAACACGCAGAAGTACAGCCAGAGGGTCAACATTAATGGCCGCCGGGCGGAAGCCCTCCGCGACACCGGTGCCAGTGTGACCGCGGTCCGCTGTCATCTGGTGGCCCCGGACCAGATCTTGCCGAACATTCTTTGCCCTGTCCGGTCGGCCGACAACTCAGAAAGTCTATGTCAAATGGCCTACGTCCCCTTCGAATGGGGAGGAGTATCAGGGATGCTGAAAGTGACTGTCCGCGATGATGCCCCCGTGGATTGCCTCCTGGGGAACGATCTCAAAAGTTCTCCCTGGGCAGCAGTCGAACGCAGAGAGCACCTGGGGATGCTGGGCCTCCCCGAATGGGTCTGTGCCACGACCCGGTCCATGACCGCCCGTGCCGTCCCCAGTCCAGAAGAACCCGAGTGGCCGGAGCCTCCTCCCGCGATTGTCCCAGAGGAGGCCACCCCAGAAGCAAGTCCCCCGGCCCAAACCGAAGAAGGACCCGGTCGGCTCCCGGACCTCCCCGACCTGGCCCAGTGGCGTCAAGAGGGGGGTCCCACCCAGGAACAATTCCAACAAGAACAAAAAACCTGTCCCTCCCTCGAGGGACTCTGGCAGCAAGCCCTTGCCCAGAGCGCAGGGGACACCTCGGGGGCCCACTGGATCTACTGGGACAATGACCTGCTCTACAGTGAGCAAAGGATTGCAGAACTGGGGGCCAGTCGGGTGCTGGTGGTGCCCCTCCGCTTCAGAGATTTCCTCTTGAACTTAGCCCACGATATACCCCTTGCCGGACACATGGGACAGGACAAATGGTCCGGACCCTTCAAGGTGATCGAACGCAAGGGGCCCGTCACCTACTTAATCGACATGGAAACTTCCCGGAACCCCCTACGGGTCCTCCACGCCAACAGACTCAAGCCCCATTTTGTACGCTCAGAACTCAGTCTCCTGATGGCTACCGATAATGGGACGGAAGAAGACTCCGAGCCCCTCCCGGACCTGCTGAGGACCCTCGAGCAGGATGGCTCCGTGGAAGGGGTCAGACTCTCCGAGGCCTTGTCCCCGGAGCAACGCCAAGACTGTCAAGCTCTCCGGACACGATTCGCATCCTTGTTCTCTCTCACCCCTGGGGTCACCCCCTGGTGCCTTCACGATGTGGACACCGGGGACAGCCCCCCTATTCGCCACAGGGCGTACCGCGTACCAGATCGGGTGCGCGCCTGCATCCAGACCGAGGTGTCCAAGATGCTGACACTGGGAGTGATCGAACCCTCGGACAGCCCCTGGGCCAGCCCCGTCGTCCTGGTCCCCAAGGCCGCCGCCCCAGGCGTTGCCCCTGAGCTCCGGTTCTGTGTGGACTACCGGGGACTGAATGCCGTTACCAGGACCGACGCTCACCCTATCCCCCGGGCAGATGAGCTAATTGACCGTATGGGGGCCGCCCGCTACCTGAGCATCTTCGATTTAACAGCGGGCTACTGGCAAATCGGCCTCACCCCCAGGGCCCAAGAACAATCCGCCTTCTCTACCCCGGACGGTCACTACCACTTCAGGGTGATGCCATTCGGCATGAAAAACGCTCCGGCAACATTTCAACGACTCGTGAACCAGGTACTGGCGGGCCTCGAAGGATTCAGCGCCGCCTACCTGGACGACATCGCTGTGTACAGTCACCACTGGACCGACCACCTCCGCCACCTGCGGGAAGTTCTACACGCCCTCCAGCAGGCCGGGCTCACCCTCAAGGCCAGCAAATGTCAGGTGGGCCAAGGGTCCGTGACCTACCTAGGACACCAAGTGGGAAGCGGTCTGGTGGCCCCCCTCCAGCTCAAGATCGCTGCCATCCAGGCCTGGCAACCCCCTACGACCCAAACCGAGGTCCGGGCCTTCCTGGGGCTCACCGGGTACTACCGGCGGTTTGTGAAGGACTATGGCAGCATCGTGGGGCCCCTCACGGAGCTCACATCCAAGAAGAAGCCCAAAACAGTCAACTGGACTCCGGACTGCCAATCGGCCTTCGAGAAGCTGAAGGCCGCCATGTGCACTGCCCCCGTGCTCCAGGCTCCCGACTACGGCCGGGAATTCATCGTACAGACGGACGCCTCCGATCATGGCGTGGGGGCCGTCCTCTCCCAACTCAACACCGAGGGAGTCGATCAGCCAGTGACATTCATCAGCCGACGCCTGCTGGCCCGGGAACAGCGCTGGAGCACCATCGAGAGGGAGGCCTTCGCCGTAGTATGGGCCCTCAAGAAGCTCCGGCCCTACCTCTTCGGCACCCCCTTTCGGGTGCAGACAGACCACCGACCCCTGCAATGGCTGATGCAGATGCGGGGGGAGAACCCGAAACTGTTGCGCTGGTCCATCTCCTTACAGGGGATGGACTTCACTGTGGAGCATCGTCCAGGCCAGGACCACGCCAACGCAGACGGCCTGTCACGCTTTTTCCGCCTCGGCGAGGAGAGTCCCCAAGAGGATGGCTGACTCTCCCTGCCTTCAGCTGGGGGGGACGCATGTTGGACAGGCCTCGTAGCCGGGCCACCCCCCCTACGCACAACAGGGCCCGGACCCCGGCTCTCCCTGAATCCCCAGCAAGAGCCACCCCGGCAACCCCCGAGGTAATCCACAACCCGTCCACACCGGGACTCCAGCTCCTGAACCCTCCCATACCGGCTGGCCGGGTCCCCGTCAGCACCATGGCCCCGGCCCGGCAGCCATCTTTGGACACTACAACACGAGGCCACGTGGCCTCGACTCGACCCCAACCCTGGGCCTGGCCCGGCCCCGACATCGAGGCACCAACCTCCACACAGGAGGTAAAGAGACCACTTGGCAGGTCAATGAAAGAAGAAGGCGTCAACGGCTCTCCTCCGCCGGGTGTCGATCACCCCCGGCCTCCCTGGGCGCTGGCTCCAACCCCCTGCTGGGTGTCGGGACTCCCTCATCCCGGACCTCCCGACCTCAAGGCGCGAGGGTCCGGACATCAAAGGGAACCAGACCTATAACTGGGGCAGCCCCAGACCAGGAAGGGAGTTGTATCCTGGAGTCGAGAGACACCGAGAAGAACTCATCCTTGGCGGACTGCTGACGCTGCCGCAGCCCTGCTCTCTGAACCCTTCATCTTGGCCTGCTGGCGCTGCCGCGGCCCTCTGCAACGTGAACCATCATCTTGGCCTGCTGGCGCTGCCGCAGCCCTCGGCAACGTGAACCATCATCTTGGCCTGCTGGCGCTGCCGCGGCCCTCTGCAACGTGAACCATCATCTTGGCCTGCTGGCGCTGCCGCGTCCCTCTGCAACTTGAACCATCATCTTGGCCTGCTGGCGCTGCCGCGGCCCTCCGCCATTTAAACCATCGCCTCGGCCTGCTGGCGCTGCCGCGGCCCGACCCCGCAGACCCCTAAGCTCGAGGATTGTGAGCTTCCCTCCTGCCGCCTCCTGTACCGATCCGGTACCAAGACTGTCCGCTAACCCCTTTCCCTACAGAGACTAGAGTTGAGAGGACCCTCGAGTCCTGAATCTCCTGTACCGCTGATAACCTTGCCGCAAGAACCCTATATAAAGAGTGTCGATCTCATCCTTGTGTGGTGTCTATCTGTGGGGAGGGAAGTGACTTGTCTGTACGATCGCCGGAGACGGCCCTCATCGGAGGCCTCTCCCCCAGTATTCGGCCGACCCTCTGGGTCCCCGTCTAACAGTAACTCAACACTTCTCTAGACCAACTTAGGAGACATTAACAAGTGCAAGTACTACAGCTCACAAAGGTACAGGCTGAGATCACTGTCCACACCTATCCTATCCTTTTGGTGCATAATTCTCCACGCACATAAATGAACTTCTAAACCTACTATCCACATGCAAATGTGGGAGTGGGAGTGGCAAATGACAGTGACTAGAAAATGGGATCTAACTTCTCAAAAGTGGGAGAACAAAATATGGACACAGGAAGTGTCATACAAATACGTACAAAAATACAAACAAAAAAGAGTAAATCAGGCCCTTTTCACTAAAGTTGCACACATATATCCACTTCGCAGAAACAGGCCCATATTTTCTCTACCTCAGCTTTGAAGGAAATCCAACATCATACTAGGCCCCCAGAGGTACTGCAACTAAATCACACTGAAATAAATAGTGGCATTGAATAACACTACTTGCTAAAAGGGAAAATGGGAAAATGTAGTAACTTTTGAAGTTTACTCACTCACACACAACATTTTACATGCGCACACAACAGAGCCCCAGCAATATTAATATAATGAAACAATTGTTAAAATATTAACTATGTGATACTTGATAAATGGGGCATGTGATGAAATCACATTTTAACTAAAAAAACACACATAAATGCATCTAAAGTACAAATACTGACTGACTGACTGACTGATGTTATTTCTAAAGCGCACTAATGTCGAGGCGTCTTGGCGCTGAGTAAACTGACCAACTAGTTACTAACCCAAGCATCATTGAGTAAAGAGCCATATCTTAATTTCCTTCCTGAACAGTTTACGGTTAGAGATTTGTCTGAGGTGAAGTGGAGCTGAGTTCCATAACCTTGAGGCCAGATGGGAGAAGCCCTTGCCTCACAAACATACAAACACACAAACACTGACGCACGCACACACACACACAGATACAGACACCCCAAACACACACATACACACACAATGACTGACACAGTAAGAACATCATACAGAAAAAAAAACTAAATGTACTCTTGGAATCACATCACCTAAAATTTCAGCATAGAGATGTGCCATTTGTCCTTACAAACCCCTCCCTTAATTATGTTTTTGCAGGGTTGCCAGAAAATAGGCCTCAGTTTTAGACAACAGAAACCCTTTTACAAATAGAAGGCTTCGCCAAATTATCAATCTGAGGTCGTGAATGTGACAGAATGTAATCCACGAACCTCGTATACATTCTTTGTAAGAGGGTGAGTATATGGCTATGATCAGAACCTGTGAGACTACAGGATTATTTGTATTAGTGAGTTCTGAAGCCCCTTTTCCCATTGACAGACACACACCACAAGAAGTCCACATTATATATTTTAAAGGATTATTAAAAATGAATACTCAGACCTAGCACAGTTTATGTGAATAGATGTGGTTATGAAAACAATCATAGTTGTAATACAACTGATTAAACAATATATTAAAATAAATTGCAACATTTTGATACCGTTCCATAAATCCTAGCATTGAATGATTAAATCAGTCTTTGGTAACCAACCCCTCCCTTTCTATTCCCTTTTAAAAACCTGTTAGCACCAAAGTGCAAATCTGACTTCCTTAGATAGGCTCTTGCTGCTGTACCTTCATTGAATAACAGAATTTTTTCCAATCAGCTACTGTGCTTTGACAAGGTCGCACTCTGTCTTTGCTATGGCATTCCAAGTGAGAAATATGAAGATAAGGACTGAGTGCGACAGCACTTGACCTTCACTGAAGATGTTTGCAGTACACAGCTCCAACGAACCTTACTGGGACAGCTGATGATGTCTTCCTCCGAAGATGTGCCTGTATCAGACTTAAACACACTTTCCAATTATTATGAAAAGTCTAGAATTCATGATTAATGATGCAAAATGCAAACATTAGCATAAGAATTATGTTTCACATTCACTAAAATATGTTACATATATAATGCATGCCGACACATGGTATAAAGTAAAGTCCACATTTGTAAAGCGCACAATCACCCGTAAGGGTCTCTAGGCGCTGGGGGGCCGTCGGGAAGATTAAGCGAGCTATTGCCCAGAGTCACATGGTGCTGGGCTGACCTGCCGCCGGAGCCGGGGATCGAACCGTGGTCCCCAGATTCCAGCGTCAGTCGCCCTGGCCGCGGCGCCACACCTCTTATGAACAACCGGTGCACTATCAACCTATAATACACGTGAATTGAAACTAAATGAAACACACGTTTATAAATTAGAAATGTGCACTGGAATGCGTGAACAGATGAAATGCAGTGGGTTCAAAAAGTTGAAAATCCAAAATATGCATTAGTTATTTGTATAGAAACACACCTGAAGCATGTAAATATTCCCTCAAATGCCTCAGAAATGCACTTTCCTCAAATATTTATTTACATTGAGTTATGTCTCTAGTATTTGATATTCTCTAACACCAGGGCCCCGAGTTGTCTGGCAGCCATGTGTAACCAGAAGTTAGGTAATGAAAGCTTAAACATGTCTGCTCCTGAATAATCCTCCAAGCATGTGAAAATCCTCCTCTTTCCTGCTTCTGAATTAGGATCAAAAGCCACCAGAATGGGTGTGATAGCAAAGGGAGGACCCCTAACTTCATCTCAAAGGCTGGAGTCCTCCTAAATGATCAGCAGCTACTTGGAGACCAGCAGGTGAAGAATGCACCCCTGGGGTTCTTGGCAGAGATCACCAGAGAGTGCACTGCACGGTGTGGATTAGCCAGGACGCATTGGCAATTTAGGTCAACTGACGTAAGTATTTATGGAGTTAACTGACAATGACATTGAAGACAAGGCACCATATGCATAGTTATGGTACATTATATATTGTTTATTGTAAAGACACATTTTTTAATTTGGCCTAGAGGTTTATGATAGCCTTGTTGTCAATGTCATAGTTTTATATGGTATGCTGCAATGTATTAACACATGGATTGCAGATGAATGCGCAGAGGCTTGAAATACAGGACCCCCACTGGTAGCAGAGCAACGATGGGTATGTTTTTAATTGGAGTATATTAAATACGTATTCTAGGGTGGACCATTGTTGAAAGTTGTGTTACGATATTGATGTAGTGGCAGTGATGTCATTGCACAGCATAAATGGGAATGTTCTCTGTTGTGAGTGTGGGGAAGACGTTGGTGTAATAAATATCTGGCTAGGTGATATAGATTGGTGTTGCACCATTCCTAGTTATGCTCCTGCCATACGTTGGGTAATTTCTGCTTCTTCTTGAAGTGTTGCATTTAAGGGGCCTTAGAAGTTTGAAGTATACACCGGTCACAATTCGTAAATCTGCCTTGGCATTTGATTTATCAGGCAGTATGTTTTATGTCAGGCATATTTTAAGTATATGGACATGGTGATATTAACGCCGAGGTTGTGGATTAAATACAAGAAGAGATCCTAGCCGGTTACCCGGTCTTAAACTGGAGTTCTCTGAAACAGGCAGACAAGACAGCTGATCAAAATTCAGGTGGAGAAGAAAATGTGGTGTGAGATGGAGACATGGTCTGGACTCTTGCCAGGCACTGTCTTTGCAACCTTCATCTTGGCAAACCAATGAAGGGTGATGACATTTGAAAGTGGTGGGGCGTAAAATTTGTGGCCGAGTGTTCGGCGGCTAGGGACTTAAGGGAGGGTTCAAAAATTTGAAAAAAAGAGTGAGCAAATGATGCATTTTCAATCAAATTTGAGAAAGCAAGAAGGTTAATAAAGCAATTGTGAAAGTGCAGTAATGACATTAATACAGAGATGACATATAATAACAAAGGTAGCTGCTTATTCACTAAAACCACAGAGCTTCTTAACAGACTTCGAGATAACAATGCGTAGTCCCTCCCACATTTTTTATTTATCAAACAACTAAGCAGGTCACAAACTAGCAGCATTCAAGAATAAATGTTAGGATTAACGTATTGTTAACTTTTTGTAGAAAAAATCAGCACAACTGTCTTTAATAGCTGCAAACCTCTCACTGACTTGAACAGTAAAGTCTTGGATTCTTTTGACAAGTTCTTGATCTATAGAGCTCATTTCCACAGCATTTAGCCTTTCCTCAATCATGGTGTCCCTTAGGAATGTCTTGATTCTGTTTATAGTGGAAAAACATCGTTCAGACTCTGCTGTTGTCATAGGAGTGGTAATGACTATTTTTAGTAAAGTCACTGTCTCTGTAAATGACTTTTCCATATTAAGTTTCTGAATTCAAGCCAGCAAAGAAATTGCACCAGTGGCCTGCCAGTATACATGCATTTCGGACAGTACAGTCAACTCAGTTCTCAGATCCTCATTGTTGAGCACAGGATAAGCTTCCACAGCCTCAGACAGAGCTTGCTCAGGGAAGGAATGATCATATTTTGCAAACTGGTCCCTTTACAGTAATGCGGGACTCACCAAATGTTTTGTAAAAGAAAAATGTTCCAGTGCATGCACAATTATAATGTCACAGGCCTCCTTTGCAATTCGGACTAGACTGCTGATGTTTTTCCTGCGGTCTGAGAAAGTAGAATCCTTTGGCAGTCTGGGGTCTAAATGGTGAACCCTATCTCTCACTTTGCTCACGCTGGTGACAAACAGACTGGTAGCTCTTTGCACAAAGACAGCATCTATTTCTTGTGTTTGTAACTGGCTGTATAATATATCGACACAAGGCATTATTTCATGAAATAAAAACAGAAATAACTGAAACTCTCTGTCTTGTTGTGTTCTAGCAAAGCCAAGGGCTTCATTCTGACTTTTGAATTCAAAATCAGCACTGGCTTCTTTGGCATGAAGCCATTTCTGAGGATCAACCCTACATTGGAATATTAGGTTGATTATATGTATGTGTAAATTCAAAGTTTGGGATCCCTTTGGAAGCCTTTTGGCCACCATTTAATGAAGTACATCTGTTCTTTTGGGAGAAAATGAGAAAAATGCAACAATGCCTCCTACATGCAAAAAGAAAATATGTGTCAGGGACATCTTTGATACTGCCTGTTGCATGATAAGATTAAGTTGGTGGGCATACCAGTGCACATAATGGACATAAGGGTAAATATCTCTAATTAATTTGTTGTACTCCACCAATGCTTCCACTCATCATTGATGCATCATCATAGCTTTGTGCAATAAGTTTTTGTTTTTGAGGCTGCTTGGAAAAATCAAGTTCAGTTCACATAGAATAGCTGAAATAATGGTTTCTGCACTAGAGTCTCTTAAATATGTGAAACCATAGAACCTCTCCACAACTTTACTGTCATTGTCAAGGTACCAAAAGACTAATACGGGCTGTGTTTTAGTATCCACATCAGTGGTGTCATCAGCCTGAATAGCCACAAAGTCTGTGTTTTTCACCTGTTGGACAATATAACATCTCAGAATTTCTTGCATACACACAAGGAGTTAGTTTTGTATCATTTTAGGTTGTAGCACTTGATAAATGCGCTTCCACTTCATTGTCTATAGTTGCAAATAAATCCAGAAGGTCTCTGAATATACCGAGAATTTAGGAACTTTCAGATTCATCATTCCCTCGTAATGCCAGTTCACAAGCACCACAGAAACAAATGCAATCAATTATTTTTGACAGTATGTGTATATTCCTATCAACTGCTTCATTGTGCTTTTGTATTGATTTGCACTATTGATTGCTTATGTGGGCTTCAATCAATGTGTCTCCCAACATTGCCAGTCTCTACAGGTTTTCCATATGGATTCTTGTGTGTGCATGCTTCTTTATTTTGTCTGACAAATGCTTCAAGTCTGTTACTTTTTTTGTCCAAAAAATTTCACCACCAAACAGCAAGCAGGGGAAGCCTAACAGAGAATGTGTTAAAGTACACCCTGTAAGCCAATCAACTTTTGTGTACCAGGTGTTTGAGAATGTGTGTATGTAGTTTGAGAATGTACGTCCTTAAGTCTTCCCTCTGTCTTGGGCACTTTGTTGTAGTTTTAGGTCGGGCAGTCAGGTCCTAATCATTTTACAGTTAGTTTGTCTTCAGGTCTCATTCCAGTGAATGGCCTTGCAAGTAGCTGATCCATTGTATTTTTTTTTTTTAATCTTCTATAGCGCGCAGTTACCCTTGGGCATCCTGGCGCGTGTTCATGACTCAAGGGAGTGGAGCTAAAAGAAACCTTTGAAGGGCAGCATTAAGCGGGAAATAAGTGCGTTTTGAGAAGCTTTCGGAACTGGATAATGCCAGATTCTAGCCGTAGATTCAGAGGCAACATGTTCCATAGCTTAGCAGCATTCACCGAAAATCTTCTACCGCCCGTCCGGGCTCTTTTCACTCTAGGCACTTGTAACAAAACTTTATAGTCAGAGCGTAAAGCTCTGGTAGCCTTATAGGGCATCACCATGTTACCAAGAATAGGAGGACCCTTCCCATGCAGGATTTTATGAGCCGTACAGTGAGATTTAAATGTTATCCTCTCCCGTATCGGAAGCCAATGCAAGGCTCTCAGTGCCGGTTTTGCTGACTGAATCCTGGAATATTCATCAGCAGCCTTGCTGCTGCATTCTGTACTTGTTGTAATTTGTTGAGTGTTGCTTCCGGTGCGCCCAGAAACAGCGCATTACCATAATCCAGCCTAGAGACAATCAGGCCCAGGATGAGAAGTTTCCTAGACGTCGGGGGGAGAAGAGGTAAGATCTTACGGGCTGCTCGGAGCAGAGCAAAGCAAACTCCGGCAGTTTTCCTTGCATGGGTCTTGAAAGACAAATCTTGTTCAAGCCACACGCCCAGGCTTTTGATCTCTTTTTTGGGGCTTGGAGGGTCGCCGAGACAGCTCGGCCAGCTGCCTACCGGCAACGAAGGCCCCGTCTGTCCCAACAGCATCAGCTCTGTTTTAGAACCGTTCAGTTTTAATGATGAGTTGCCCATCCATGTGTGGAAAAGTAAATTTTGCCATGTCATATGTGCCTACGTGTTCCCCATGTTATGATAAATGTGCATGATCGATATGCATGTATTCCCCTCTGATCATTTAGAAACGCAATTACAGTTGTGTCCATCTCTAGTATGCCAGTTTCCAGTTTTCGTGAATATAACGAATATCAGGCCTATGTAAAGCTACGTTGCCACATTTTACAGTGTGCACGTTAATTCATTGAAATGTCCCCGTTTCTAGGCCTCAAAAGGGCCCGGACTCAGATTCAGCTCCTGTCTCCTGAACACTCTCCAAGGAGCGATACAGCCCCCACCTGTATCCCTGACCCTTCACTTACTTTCATGCCTCGCAGTGCCCGGCTCGGCCTGGCTCTTCCTCCCAGTCTGCCAAGAGTATGTTATGATTCTAGTTATCAGTCCAGCCCTCCTTCTCTGCATTCCTAAGCTACTGAATCGCATCAATAGTTTCCGTCATGGTCTAGCCTTTATGTCTCCATGTAAGAGAAATACTGTATTAATATTCATAGAATATTCCTCGCACACACACTACATGTAGAATAATGCATGCCCCAGTCTTAATGTCTGTTAGCCTTTGCCCTGATAACTTTTGGATTCCATCAACATGTTCTCTAAACACTAGATACTAGATAGGCTTTAGGTACATGTCGCTCTGACACTCCAGACTTTGGTCTCCTCTTCTAGCGCAGAAGTCATAGCCCCCCAGTTCTCCCTAGTAACACGTCATTGCCAGTTTACGCGCACCACTAGGTTAGAGGTCCCAGCTGCTCAGGTAGCCCCCTCCATGTTTCCGCCCCATTTATGACATATTCTGTTACGTTTGCATCACATGTCTATGTATACGCCCTGTACACACCTCTTGTTACACCCACTTTATGCCTTATCTTTCGCGACTGCTACAAACTCCGCCTACTGCTACGCCTACTGTATTGAATACAATGTATTTGTTTAACTATAAATATTGTGCACTGTTATTAAAGTTTGCTAGCCATTCCCAGATCCTGCCCCGGCAGCTGTCGGGCCCTGTCATCCTATTCCCATGCAGGCTGTCCTGTTCCAGTCCTTTATGCTTAATTAAAGCCTGTCAACTCCAGCTACCTCGAATCTTGACTCTTATTTATTGAGCTATCTGTTATATTGTATCCAGTCAAAAATAGAACCGGTAATTAATTATTTATTTGCCACATAATGGCGCCCGAATAGGGACTTGCCCTTTCCCCACGCGCCGGAGAAGCCACGCAGGCCCCCTGATCCTCTGCAGCCGTGACGGAACCATACCGTGCACGTGCAGATATTTCTGCTTCAAGTATCCCTCAGGCCCACGGAGGAGACGGAGGTTGCGGTCCAGCATCCAGACGAGGCGGTGGAGGAACGCGGCGAGTCCCGACCAGAGCCCAAGCCGAGAGTCCAAGGTCCGAGGTATCCGGAGGCCCACCTGTAACTGAAGTCCGAAGTTCGTCCGTCCGTCGTCGTAGCAGTCCAGTCCAGTCTGAGGCCTTCCGTTCTTGCTGCCCGGTGAGTACCGTTGCTGGGGTAGTATCTAGACAGGGTCAATTAATTTGTCTCTGGTCCGTGGGTTTGGGTACACAGATCCAACACGAAGTGTCCACTTAGGTGGATGCGGGTCCTGACGTGTCTCTTTATGAGACCGGTAAGTTTCGTACTGTTTTAGCAGTGCATCTAGTCTGTTCTAGTAAGTTCTGTTCTCGAGAAATTCATGTGTTTCTGTTCTCAGTATTCCAGGTAATATTCTGTCCGAACTGTTATTTTAAATGTTATTTCAATGTGTATTCAATGTCGTGGTATGAGTGATTTGTTTTTCTTAAAGTTATTATTGTGTTTTATCGTGTATTGTATTTGTGTCCAGATTCCAGTCTTAGTTATGCCTTTGTTCTCAAAGTTACGTCAGTTAAGAACTAGAAAAGGTCTGCTCGAGGAAGCAGTTCCTGTCCCGCCTAGGGACAGTCCAGGTCATTTTATGTATCATAAGCATGGCATAAGTGCCATATTATATCTAGACTTATGGGTCGAGTATACTAAAGATCTAGAAGAGAAATATAGATGGCCTGTATCAGGTACATGGGATGCAGAGTGCATCATGCGAGTAGAAGAAGCATTATGGAAAAAGAAATCCAGACAGTCACAGAAAGATGCCATCGAGTTATGGCGCAAAGAATCTCATAAAAGAACCGAAAAAGAAATCAGAAAGTCAGAATTAAGTAGAGAATCCTTAGAAAGAGCCCAAGAAAGGGAATTAATCGAAGTAGGTGAACGAGTTAAAGCCGAACAGTCAGACAGACAGAGAAATGCCCTCATTAAGGGTATGTATCCTCTTCTTGCTGAGGGCTTGCCGAAAGCAACCCCGGAAGCACCATGTAATTTTCCGCCGCCATTAGTTCCGATTAAGCTACGTCACAAACCGACCGCAGCTGATATTTTTCTCTCGTCCTATTTGGACGACACAGTCCCAGAATATGCAAATCCCGCTCCGCCAGCTCCTGTAAATAATGTAATTCCTGTTCTTCCAGCCACCGGGGCACCTGTTACAGCACCTGTTACGGTACCCCCGGTCCAGCCCGTAGTACAAGTTCCCGCTACATCGGTCACTCTGCCAGCACGAAGAGTGTCAGTCGACGATTCTAGTATAGGGGCCACGGGGGGAGGTCTTCCTGGTACCCCGCCGCCACACAAACGTGTAACATTAGTCGAGTTACATGAACGTGCGTTACAGCGTACGCCCAAATATCAGTCCGTTGCAGATATCAGACGAGCTCTTACCGAATGCCGTTATGATCCAGTCCCAGGCGATGATAATATGGTTATATATTCATTGCGTGTAAGACGGGTGACCGAGTATTTGGACACCCTACCGAATATGAAAGAAGATCTAGACAGAATATATCGTTTCATCCGTACAGGAGACGATCCAGAAAGTATTGGCGAAATCATGTCTCTAAGGAAAGCTGAGACCCAGCTCATGCTATTGAAGTTTCTAATTAATTGTTTAATAAGGGAACAAGATTGTCCGACTAAAGATCCGACCGAAATGAAAGTTCTGACAAGGTGGAGTGATAATATAGCTGAGGGTAGACACAAGACACTCAGTAGTATAGAAAGTATGTACAAGAAAATTCGTAAGGAAATAATAAGGTTTCACGACAAACGCAAAGCAGCACAAGTAAGCGAGAAAGAAAACGACTCTTCTACTGAAGAGGTAGACGACGAGAATCCTTCCAGAATAGCTTATGTAGGTAAAACTAGACTTTCCGACCGACATTCACGTCTAGACTACAAGAAAGCTTTTCCTTCTCCAGCACCAGAACAAGGTTCTCTAGAACAAGTATTTCAAGCTACCGATCACATTCTGAAATCACGAATCGGTTATAGTGAACTTAGTACCATGCATGAACAAGAACTAGCCCGATCAGCAGTCCGATGGATTACTGATTCTACCACTTTTCCAGATGAAATAGTGGCACAAATGTTTCTGAAACTGCCCCCAGCCGAGCAGCGACTGGTGGGTATGTATATGATCCGTATAAATCACCAGTTGCACTCACTTCCTGTAAGTATATCTTTCTTTAGTGCTAGTTAGTTTGGTGCCACAACCTGAAGAGTGTTTTGTCTAGGAACACTGTCCAAAATATGAATGATAGGTGAGAACAGGGGTACTATCCTCGGATTTAGGGTGTGCACACGGTTTATCACGGACCACTTCTGGTCCTCTTAATCCATCATATATCTTTCCAATGAAAATTCTTCAAACACAATTTCCTTTATGTCATTTTTATTCGTATTTCTAATGATATTTCCTCATTGAATACTTCATTTATCAATTCTTAGCAGGTTTCAATCGTACAACATAACACTTTGACCCAATGCATTTCGGGTACAAAAGGACCCTTCGTCGGGGGTCTCTACGGAAAAAGAATAAAGAATACATAATGAGCCCCAGCTACGTTCTCAATGTTTACATAGCCTCAAAAATCATACATTTTTAACTTTACATAAACGAGTTACTCAATGCCTGTCTCGTACCCACCACATTACATTCGAGCGCTGGAGGTTTATGAATTTTCGAAATCTAAAACCAGCTGTCTTTTAACTTAACCATAACGCGCTGAAAACTAACAAAAGGTTCCTCTCGCTTAGTTGTGACCTAGGTCACCCGTACTTACAGTGAAATGTAGCGTCTCCGCTTCCTGCTCTTTCGTCCAATGCCTGCTGCATTCAGATCGCTTAACGCTAACGGCCCTTATAACTGATCTGATAGGTCAACAACCGATCACGTGATCGCCGTGTGAAGACTAATTACATTGCGATTATACACGAAACTAAGCAATACTACACGAAATCCAGATAATCTCGCTTGTGTTACTCAGCTAAAATAAAGTTCAAACCTATTCACCCAAAATAATTGAATAGCGCGACCTGCTCGAGGTTATTAAGTTTGAATATTTTACGCATCCTAAATCGGTTAGACACATATATTTTATGCTGAATAAATGCATTCTAATACAACATAATGAAAATCTGAAAGATGAAACGCTGTATATTATGCTTGTGTTCATGCATTAATGCCTGAGGGTAAAAACGGTCGGCCATTTTGGAATGGTCATTCACATTCACTGAATATCCCGGACTTCTAAGCGTTAAAGAGGTAATTTATCGCCCAACATAAAAACACCAATGGAGACTGGAAATAACACAACTCATATATAACAAAAATATGAAATGTCTGACAGCATTTTATGAATAGCACAATGTCCTCTGCCCCTGCAGGGCAAATCCTTTCTCATCAATCAAAAGTTTATAAGAAACATGTGAGTTCCAACCTGTCATTGAGCCCATCTGGCTGAAGGCTTCCCATCTTTTTAATCCAAAAGTACTCGGATCTTAGTCTCATCTTATGTGTATCAGCATCTGGGCGGCCTTTCACCACTTCCAATATAGTGAACCGTAACTGGGCTATGTTGTGACCTGCCTCTGTCCAGTGGGCTGCCACTGTGGATTTTATATTCTTTAACCGGATATTGCTCTTGTGCTCGGTGATTCTTACCTTAACCTTGCGTTCCGTCTGACCCACATATAACTTGCCACATGGGCACTTGATGCCATATATAACTCCTTTAGTGTCGCATGTACTAGAATGCTTCAATTGTATCACTTGGCCCGTCCTCGGGTGTGTAAAAGATGATCCTGTTATCACATTGTTGCAATGTGTGCAATTTTCGCATTTACGCATTCCCTTATATGTAGGTTCAGTGGGATCTTTATTCTTGTGTTTGAGCAATTCTTTGAGATTCTTGGATCTATTATACGCAAATGTTATTCGGTTGGCAAATAAAGGTTGTAAATCTGGTTCTTGGGTAATGATGGTCCAATGTTTTCTCATGATGTTGGTGATTTTGGCCGATTGCATGGAGTATTTCAAAACACATACTGTGAGTTTCTGATCCTTTTTATCTTTTTTGATCAATAAAGATTCTCTGGGTAAAGCTATGACTTTGTTTTTTGATTCTTCTAGAAGTTGCTTAGGGTACCCTCTTTTCTCAAATTTCATGATCTGTCTGTCGATAGTTTCAGAAGCTTCCTGGGGGTCTGATGTTATTCTTTTGTACCGAATGAATTGAGACATCGGGAGATGTTGTTTTAAGGCCTGGTGATGGAAACTTAAGTAGTGCAACCCACTGTTGCGATCTGTTTCTTTGATATGTACACTTGTGTGTATTTGACCCTGCTTGATGGCAACTTTAACATCCAGAAAGGATAATTCTTGGTGATCTATCACATGTGTGAACTTGATCCTAGCATGTACCGTATTCAGTTTTTCAATGTTTGCTGTAAGTTCTTCTTTTTTCCCTTTCCACATGATGAATATATCATCAATAAATCTCTTAAAGACAAGCAATCCTTTCTGCCACTCTGGGTTGTTCAGAATATGTTCATTTTCGAACTTTGACATGAAAATGTTCGCGTAGGAAGGTGCCCCAGCAAAGCCCATGCTGGTCCCACTGCACTGTGCATAGTATTCTCCGTTCCATTCCAGATAACTGTGGAATAATGCGAAGTGTAGAATTTCCATCAAGAAAATTTTTTCTGAACCTTTCACCTCATTCTCCAGTAAGCACCACTCCATTGCCTCCAATCCCTCATTGTGGGGGATCGAGGTATATAGTGCAGTGACATCAATGGAACTTAACCAAATTTCTTCATTGTCAGGGATCTTGACTTCTGTGAGCACATTTAAAAATGCAGTCGTGTCTTTAAGATGGGTGCACCAATTTTGAACTAATGGTTGTAAAAACCAGTCTAGATACTGTCCAATGGGTTCCGATAATGACCCACAGGCTGATACTATCGGCCTGAACGGCGGATTCGTTGGGTGCTTGTGCACTTTGGGCAACATGTAAAACTGCGGTCTCCTTGGGTACTTTATATTCAAGAATTGATAAGTTTTGTTAGTGATCCAATTCATGTTTAAAGCCTTATCTAATATCTCTTTCAATGTGTTTGAAAAAGTCTCTGTTGGGTCTTGTTCCAGTTTATGATAGATAGTAGTGTCCTGAAGATGTTGTTTCACACTCTCATTGTAAAAAGTTGAATTCATTACAACAAGGGCTCCATTCATTCTTAGAAAAATTGCTTTTGGTGCCACTTCTGTAGTTTATGTTTTTGACTTCTGTAGATACCACACGCTCATATGCATCTATGGTAAGACACAAATGAAATTATTGAATAAAGGCATTTCGTTTGTACCAGTGTACAAATCTAATCCAGAAGAGACCGAAATAGCTTTGTTCAAATTTTTCCGCAATTTAAAGTTAAAGAATTTTTTCAGTACACTTCCACCCACAGAAAGAGAATTAAGTACAGAGAAAGAATTTAAGGTGAAAAGCACATTCTGTGCCCCTATCTCCCACAAAACCATAGATGCATATGAGCGTGTGGTATCTACAGAAGTCAAAAACATAAACTACAGAAGTGGCACCAAAAGCAATTTTTCTAAGAATGAATGGAACACATTGATTACATTGAAAAACATGACTGACATAACTATTCAAAAGGCAGACAAAGGGGGAGCCCTTGTTGTAATGAATTCAACTTTTTACAATGAGAGTGTGAAACAACATCTTCAGGACACTACTATCTATCATAAACTGGAACAAGACCCAACAGAGACTTTTTCAAACACATTGAAAGAGATATTAGATAAGGCTTTAAACATGAATTGGATCACTAACAAAACTTATCAATTCTTGAATATAAAGTACCCAAGGAGACCGCAGTTTTACATGTTGCCCAAAGTGCACAAGCACCCAACGAATCCGCCGTTCAGGCCGATAGTATCAGCCTGTGGGTCATTATCGGAACCCATTGGACAGTATCTAGACTGGTTTTTACAACCATTAGTTCAAAATTGGTGCACCCATCTTAAAGACACGACTGCATTTTTAAATGTGCTCACAGAAGTCAAGATCCCTGACAATGAAGAAATTTGGTTAAGTTCCATTGATGTCACTGCACTATATACCTCGATCCCCCACAATGAGGGATTGGAGGCAATGGAGTGGTGCTTACTGGAGAATGAGGTGAAAGGTTCAGAAAAAATTTTCTTGATGGAAATTCTACACTTCGCATTATTCCACAGTTATCTGGAATGGAACGGAGAATACTATGCACAGTGCAGTGGGACCAGCATGGGCTTTGCTGGGGCACCTTCCTACGCGAACATTTTCATGTCAAAGTTCGAAAATGAACATATTCTGAACAACCCAGAGTGGCAGAAAGGATTGCTTGTCTTTAAGAGATTTATTGATGATATATTCATCATGTGGAAAGGGAAAAAAGAAGAACTTACAGCAAACATTGAAAAACTGAATACGGTACATGCTAGGATCAAGTTCACACATGTGATAGATCACCAAGAATTATCCTTTCTGGATGTTAAAGTTGCCATCAAGCAGGGTCAAATACACACAAGTGTACATATCAAAGAAACAGATCGCAACAGTGGGTTGCACTACTTAAGTTTCCATCACCAGGCCTTAAAACAACATCTCCCGATGTCTCAATTCATTCGGTACAAAAGAATAACATCAGACCCCCAGGAAGCTTCTGAAACTATCGACAGACAGATCATGAAATTTGAGAAAAGAGGGTACCCTAAGCAACTTCTAGAAGAATCAAAAAACAAAGTCATAGCTTTACCCAGAGAATCTTTATTGATCAAAAAAGATAAAAAGGATCAGAAACTCACAGTATGTGTTTTGAAATACTCCATGCAATCGGCCAAAATCACCAACATCATGAGAAAACATTGGACCATCATTACCCAAGAACCAGATTTACAACCTTTATTTGCCAACCGAATAACATTTGCGTATAATAGATCCAAGAATCTCAAAGAATTGCTCAAACACAAGAATAAAGATCCCACTGAACCTACATATAAGGGAATGCGTAAATGCGAAAATTGCACACATTGCAACAATGTGATAACAGGATCATCTTTTACACACCCGAGGACGGGCCAAGTGATACAATTGAAGCATTCTAGTACATGCGACACTAAAGGAGTTATATATGGCATCAAGTGCCCATGTGGCAAGTTATATGTGGGTCAGACGGAACGCAAGGTTAAGGTAAGAATCACCGAGCACAAGAGCAATATCCGGTTAAAGAATATAAAATCCACAGTGGCAGCCCACTGGACAGAGGCAGGTCACAACATAGCCCAGTTACGGTTCACTATATTGGAAGTGGTGAAAGGCCGCCCAGATGCTGATACACATAAGATGAGACTAAGATCCGAGTACTTTTGGATTAAAAAGATGGGAAGCCTTCAGCCAGATGGGCTCAATGACAGGTTGGAACTCACATGTTTCTTATAAACTTTTGATTGATGAGAAAGGATTTGCCCTGCAGGGGCAGAGGACATTGTGCTATTCATAAAATGCTGTCAGACATTTCATATTTTTGTTATATATGAGTTGTGTTATTTCCAGTCTCCATTGGTGTTTTTATGTTGGGCGATAAATTACCTCTTTAACGCTTAGAAGTCCGGGATATTCAGTGAAGGTGAATGACCATTCCAAAATGGCCGACCGTTTTTACCCTCAGGCATTAATGCATGAACACAAGCATAATATACAGCGTTTCATCTTTCAGATTTTCATTATGTTGTATTAGAATGCATTTATTCAGCATAAAATATATGTGTCTAACCGATTTAGGATGCGTAAAATATTCAAACTTAATAACCTCGAGCAGGTCGCGCTATTCAATTATTTTGGGTGAATAGGTTTGAACTTTATTTTAGCTGAGTAACACAAGCGAGATTATCTGGATTTCGTGTAGTATTGCTTAGTTTCGTGTATAATCGCAATGTAATTAGTCTTCACACGGCGATCACGTGATCGGTTGTTGACCTATCAGATCAGTTATAAGGGCCGTTAGCGTTAAGCGATCTGAATGCAGCAGGCATTGGACGAAAGAGCAGGAAGCGGAGACGCTACATTTCACTGTAAGTACGGGTGACCTAGGTCACAACTAAGCGAGAGGAACCTTTTGTTAGTTTTCAGCGCGTTATGGTTAAGTTAAAAGACAGCTGGTTTTAGATTTCGAAAATTCATAAACCTCCAGCGCTCGAATGTAATGTGGTGGGTACGAGACAGGCATTGAGTAACTCGTTTATGTAAAGTTAAAAATGTATGATTTTTGAGGCTATGTAAACATTGAGAACGTAGCTGGGGCTCATTATGTATTCTTTATTCTTTTTCCGTAGAGACCCCCGACGAAGGGTCCTTTTGTACCCGAAATGCATTGGGTCAAAGTGTTATGTTGTACGATTGAAACCTGCTAAGAATTGATAAATGAAGTATTCAATGAGGAAATATCATTAGAAATACGAATAAAAATGACATAAAGGAAATTGTGTTTGAAGAATTTTCATTGGAAAGATATATGATGGATTAAGAGGACCAGAAGTGGTCCGTGATAAACCGTGTGCACACCCTAAATCCGAGGATAGTACCCCTGTTCTCACCTATCATTCATATGTATATGATCCAACACCTCATTACACTGTATGAGGGTCAGCATTCTGATCCAGGTCCGTTACATGATGTTCTGAATGAGTTGCTCCAGTATAGATGGAAAGGTTTAGGTACCGATTTGATTAGTGTCATTCTAGAACAGCGCCACAAATACCGAACGTTTCTGAACCCGCATTTTGTTCACGTCTCACCCCCAGAAAGTAAACCATTTTACATAGATAGACAGCATCCGTTACGAGAAGTCCATCCAGTTAGAGGAACGGGTGGCGATCTAGAACGAGTATTTGTTTACACCCCGATCACAAAGATGGAACTCTTAGAGATGAAAAAATTAATTCCCTGTCACGACAAAGATCCAGCAGGGTTCCACCGTGAATTAAAAGACATGCTCCGTATGGGAGAATACACGTATCCAGATATCATTAAAATGTTAAAGGTCCTGTTGCCCGCAGGGGTATATGAAAAACTCAAGGAAAAAGAATGGGAGGTGGGAGAGAAAAAGATTGATTGGACAGCTCTAGAAGCTGAAGATAAAATACGAGTACCAGGTACCGGTCTTGGGGACAAATGTAAAGAATTACCCAAGTTATTGATTCAGGTTTTGCCAAGATTATTAGCCACGAAAAAGGAAGATTGGGATGCAATCTCAGCATGTAAACAGAAACCAGATGAAGACACTAGTGATTTTTATTCTAGATTTGAGAAATGTTTTATAATTAACAGTGGTTTAAAGACAGGTAGCGAGTCATACCCTCATCTTTTTGTTACTAAACTAGTCGAGAATTCAAGTCCACAAGTTAAAAATCGAGTTTTGAAAGTCGAAAGTACTTGGCAAGCTAGTACCCCGTCACAGATGCTCCAGATGCTCCAGTATCACCAGAATAGAATCAGAGAAGAACAAGAACACGAAAGGAGACGTATGAAAGATACGAAAATGAAAGTATTAGTTGCACAATCTGTTCCACAAGACAGTCAGAAGAGGGGTCCGAATCAAGCCAGTCATACTGCAGTTCCCGTTAAAGGGACCTGCAATTATTGTAAACAGCCAGGTCATTTTATAAACGAGTGTGCAGTTCTGAAACACAATATAGCAACTGGTAAGACTAAAGAAAGACCACGTCCGCCTAGACAAGAACAAGTCTCACAGACTTCTCAGCCACTACAGAATGCACAACAGACAGTTCTAGCACCGCAGCCTATCGCTGCAACACAGCATGTTACACAGCAAATGTACCAGTATGCCCAGACAGAGTATCCAGAGTATCAACAGTATTCATGAAACAGCCTAGAGAGGGAGGTAGGCTTGCCTCTCATCGAGATACCTGTAGATCAAGAGGGTCCCTATGTACACAGTCAAGTATTAGGGAAAGACAGAAAGTTTCTGATCGATACAGGGGCAAGTAGGACTACTATCAGTCATGACGAGGTTCCAGGGGCTCCGCTCTCAGGCTCTAGAAATGTTTCCCTTGGTTTTTCAGGAAAGCCTATTGTAAACGAGATATCAAAGCCAGTTACTCTAGAAGTTGGTCCATTGTCCCGAACTACTGATTTGTTACTTACGAAATCATGTCCAGAAAATGTGTTAGGTATTAAAACATTGAAAGAATTAGGTGCAGTAATTTGTTGCTCTCCAGAAGGAATACGATTGTTTTTAAGGGACTATAAAGGTCACTATGTATTACGTGATTTTGATCCAAGATTACGGAATGTTCCACAGCATTTATGGGCGCAAGGTCCAACTGATGTTGGTTGTATGCAAATCACACCCCATCGTGTGACCCTCAAGCAAGGTATAGTCCTGCCACGAATCAGACAGTACAGATTGCCACCTGAGGCTGTAGCAGCCTTATCCAAAATTATTGACGAGCTCATTGCTCAAGGAGTGGTCGTAGAAACTGACTCCAATGTATGTCATTCTCCTATCATTCCAGTCATGAAACGTACTGATCCAAATGCACCTCCAGTATATCGATTAGTGATTGACCTTCGAGAACTTAATAAATGTATCATACCTCAGTATCCAGTAGTCCCAGATATTTCATCCCTATTAACAGCCATTGATTCTGAAGCTACATTTTTTACTGTAATAGACCTCAAGAATGCATTTTTCAGTGTTCCCATTCATCCAGACAGCCAGTACCTTTTCGGTTTTTGTTTAAATGGAAGGAGCTATAAATTCACACGAGCTCCTCAAGGTTTCACAGAAAGTCCTAGTATTTACAGTCAAGCACTTAAGAGACAACTAGACAATATTCACATGCCAACTGACACTGCCCTGCTCCAGTATGTCGATGATCTATTGATCACAGCCCGTTCTGAACGTGACTGCGAACGAGCGTCATTTACAGTTCTGTATTTCTTAGCCGAGATGGGGCACAAGGTGTCCCCTTCGAAGCTCCAGTTCTGTGTCCAGCAAGTGATCTACTTAGGCCACTTACTGTCCAAGTGGGGTAGGCAGTTGACACCAGACCGTATCCAGTTAATAGCGAGTCTTCCACAGCCCAAGACACAGAAGGAGGTACGTGCTTTTATTGGCCTTACTTCTTATTGCAGACAATGGATTCCTCAGTATGCATTTCTAGCCAAGCCACTGATACAGTTAACGACACAGGAGGCAGCCGTATCGACTGTCCTCCCTTGGACCCAGAAACATACACTTAGTTTTAATGAATTAAAGAAAGCTTTATGCCAAGCACCTGTTCTAGCTACACCGAACTACAGTAAGCCTTTTACACTTTTTGTCACAGAACGTGATGGTACTGCATTATCTGTTCTCACACAAGATCAAGCGGGACAGTACAAGCCTTGTGCTTATTTTTCGAGCACATTAGATCCAGTAGCCCAGGCTTTGCCTGCATGCCTCAAGTCAGTTGCAGCCACAGCCCTAGCTATCAGACAAAGTGATTCCATAGTGTTAGGACACTCCCTGACAGTACAAGTTCCACACTCCGTGGAAGTTCTTTTGAACCGAACACAGACACAGCACTTGACAATTGCACGTTTAACAGGTTACGAATTGACACTGTTCCAGCCACACATAGAAATCAGACGCTGCAACGTTCTAAATCCTGCTACCCTGTTACCATCAGTTACTTCAAATCCTGCCACACATGACTGTGTGGAAGTCATTAACACTATGACTAAGCCAAGACAAGACCTGACAGACATTGCATTACCTAATCCCGACCTGACACTTTATGTGGATGGTTCATGTATGAGAACAAGTACAGGAGAACTAGTAGCCGCGTATGCAGTGACTACTGACACCAAAGTTATTGAAACACACCGTATTGACACCCTGTCTGCTCAAGCAGCAGAGCTAGTTGCTCTGACCCAAGCCTGCATACGTGCCAAGAACCTGAAAGTAAACATATATACAGATTCACGTTACGCATTCGGAGTTGTACACGACTTCGGAGTGCTCTGGCAGGAAAGAGGTTTCATGACTTCTCATGGAACCAAGATTCAGCATGGTCTCCTCATTCAAGCTCTGTTAGATGCAATACATTTACCGACAGCTATCGCTATCATGAAGTGCAAAGCACATACGAAAGTTACTGATATTATTTCCCAAGGTAATGATCTAGCAGATCGAACAGCCAAGCTTACAGCTCAGACACCAGACATTCCAGTTAACAAGACACAGACATCCACTCCAGAACAGACTACATGTATGACAGTTAAGGACCCTACACAAGATGTCATAAACATACAGTTACATGCTACTCCTGAAGAAATTAAGAAATGGTCCGAACAAGGAGGGGTCCAGACAGATCAGGGATGGGTGACGAAGGGAAAAGCCACATGGTTTCTCCCCGACTCTATGGTTCAAGTCATTATCAATACCGCACATAGTCCAGCACACCTAGGAGAAAAAGCTATGTTAGACAGTATCCAGAACCTTTGGTTCAACAAGCACTTACGAGCTGCAGCCAAGCAGAAAGTCCGTACCTGTATGATATGTTGCCAGTTCAATCCAGGTAAAAGTGTCCCGGTGGAACAAGGTGGATTCCAACCTCCTGACCACCCTTTTGAAGTCCTCCAGATGGATTATATTCAGATGGAGCGATGTCGAGGTTTCAAGTATGTCCTTGTAGTTGTATGCGCTTTGTCCAGGTGGACAGAAGCATATCCAGTTCCAGATTACACAGCAGCGACCACTGCCAAGCAGATGGTTCGTGAATTCTTCCCCCGTTATGGACTCCCTAGGGTCGTGTATTCTGATAATGGCCAGCCATTCTCATCTGAACTCATGAAACATGTTTCCCTTTTGTTAGGGTACCAGTGGAAGTTCCATTGTGTGCGCCATCCTGAAGCAGCCGGTCTCGTAGAGAGACATAATCAGACCCTGAAAATCCGTATTGCCAAGATATGTCAAGAGAAAGGTGTAGACTGGCTAGTTGCCCTGCCAGTTGCTTTATTCTACATGAGAATGGTCGCACATTCCAGATCAGGTCTGTCCCCTTATGAGGTCGTATTCGGCCGCCCCCCAAACATGTGGGGTACACCTAGACCCCGCAGTATTACAGATGTTTCCAGCAATATGTTGACAGATTACCTAGCTTCCTTGATGTCTGCCCTACACTCTTGTCGTTCACAGGTTGCCGCCGCATTTCCAGACAATACTGAAGTGAAACCACATGAGGTCATCCCCGGGGATCTCGTTTTGGTCCGGAATTTTGATCGTTCAAGTCCGCTGGAGCCCCGCTGGAAGCAACCTCAACTAGTCCTCTTGACCACCCGTACGGCCGTGAAGTTGGAAGGCCGTAAGGGTTGGGTCCACCTGTCTCATGTCAAGAAATTTCACGGACTCCGAAACAAGACTTTTAATGACATTTCCACAGACATTTCCAATTCTAAAGACTGCCTGAAACCAGACTCTAAATCAGACATTCATTCAAATCCAGAACTGAAAGTTCCCCTGTTAGAGGAAACTCCGCAACAGGAGTATAAAAAGAAACTCAGGTCTAGTAAAATAAGTCAGCCAGTTTAATTGTCTAAGTCCCTCTCGGGTGAAACGGTTAGACAGGTATCTGACATGTATGAGATAGACCCCCATAGTGAGAGAGTTAGTCAAAACTCTATCCGATGTATCGTTTTTCTAAGTTTCTTATTGTTTCTAAGTTTGATGGTTACCTGCCCAAGTTATGCATTGCATTTATGTTTTCCAATTTCTCATGTAAATAAGTTTGCTAATGCTACAGTAGAGCACACATTTAGTGATCTGCCTCCTCACGAGCTATCCTATCGTCTTGCTATGCGTAATAATACATTCATCAGAATGTTACACTATTCACACCAGACCAGCAATGCCACTAATTGTTGGGTGTGTGGTCGACTCCCCCCTTTCCAGACACCGAAGGGAGTTCTGCCACTCTTTCCTTATCCGTTTTCACATAATGGTTCGTGTGGAGCATGGTCCACGTTAACGTCATCTTCAAATGATATGTCCCTTCTGAATAGAACATGTTTTCCAGACAAGCAAGGTCTCCCCCATAGAACAGGGTTAGATCTAGAAAATGAAGTTTATAATTTAGGTAATTATTCTTCGAATTTCATGGTCCTGAATGTTCAGTCTGATACTACTCCAGACTTACCTGCTATTTCAGTACTACCAGTCAAAGGCGAATTATGTGTCAGAAATAATGGTTCCGCACATGTAGGACATAGTGATTGTACTACTACTGTCGAGTATAGTGACAGTGGGAAATCTATTTTCAAAGCTTCACGTCATTCTTATTTTGTTTGTGGTCAGACCGCATATGTTCGTCTGCCCCTCGATTGGGATGGAACATGTTACATTGCCTTCCTACTGCCACCAGTTTTTCTAGCCCCATCTGATTATCATAGAAACATGCATCTAGTACACGTCAGACATAGAAGGGAGATCGAGTCCCCAATTGTCGATCAAACTGAAACTGCTCTAGAACAATATACAGATTTCAATAAAGGTTTTTTCTTCTTTATAGGACCTGTCCAGAATAGTAAGTTAATACGTAGATTAACCAGAACCCTTGAAGCAGTAGTGAATGAGACTACTTCTGCTCTAGGTAACTTAACCGAAGAGCAATCTGCTATGAGATTTGTCGTGCTCCAAAATCGTCTCGTTCTTGACGTCATACTGGCCGATAGAGGAGGAGCATGTAGAGTCATCGGATCTAGTTGCTGCATTTTCATTCCTAATAACGCGCCGTCTGTTTATTCAGCTATAACCAGACTTCATAAAATTGCCCATCAGTTACACCAGAATCCAGGCACCTGGACATGGTCCGGTTGGCTCTGGGATATCATATCTGCCTGGGGATGGATAGTATTGTCATTTCTAGGTATTGCAGTAATGATCATATTCAGTTGCTGCCTCTGTATACAATGTGGCCCTGCGATTTGCGGCATTTGTGCTACCTCTTGTATTCCTAGTCCTAAATCCCGTCCCAAGACAATTCGAGACGAGCAAATGATGCTGTATGAAATGATAGATGGTATCATGAATATTGATGTTTCCTGATGGAAACGTAGGGCACAAGGAGGGAATGTGGAAAAGTAAATTTTGCCATGTCATATGTGCCTACGTGTTCCCCATGTTATGATAAATGTGCATGATCGATATGCATGTATTCCCCTCTGATCATTTAGAAACGCAATTACAGTTGTGTCCATCTCTAGTATGCCAGTTTCCAGTTTTCGTGAATATAACGAATATCAGGCCTATGTAAAGCTACGTTGCCACATTTTACAGTGTGCACGTTAATTCATTGAAATGTCCCCGTTTCTAGGCCTCAAAAGGGCCCGGACTCAGATTCAGCTCCTGTCTCCTGAACACTCTCCAAGGAGCGATACAGCCCCCACCTGTATCCCTGACCCTTCACTTACTTTCATGCCTCGCAGTGCCCGGCTCGGCCTGGCTCTGCCTCCCAGTCTGCCAAGAGTATGTTATGATTCTAGTTATCAGTCCAGCCCTCCTTCTCTGCATTCCTAAGCTACTGAATCGCATCAATAGTTTCCGTCATGGTCTAGCCTTTATGTCTCCATGTAAGAGAAATACTGTATTAATATTCATAGAATATTCCTCGCACACACACTACATGTAGAATAATGCATGCCCCAGTCTTAATGTCTGTTAGCCTTTGCCCTGATAACTTTTGGATTCCATCAACATGTTCTCTAAACACTAGATACTAGATAGGCTTTAGGTACATGTCGCTCTGACACTCCAGACTTTGGTCTCCTCTTCTAGCGCAGAAGTCATAGCCCCCCAGTTCTCCCTAGTAACACGTCATTGCCAGTTTACGCGCACCACTAGGTTAGAGGTCCCAGCTGCTCAGGTAGCCCCCTCCATGTTTCCGCCCCATTTATGACATATTCTGTTACGTTTGCATCACATGTCTATGTATACGCCCTGTACACACCTCTTGTTACACCCACTTTATGCCTTATCTTTCGCGACTGCTACAAACTCCGCCTACTGCTACGCCTACTGTATTGAATACAATGTATTTGTTTAACTATAAATATTGTGCACTGTTATTAAAGTTTGCTAGCCATTCCCAGATCCTGCCCCGGCAGCTGTCGGGCCCTGTCATCCTATTCCCATGCAGGCTGTCCTGTTCCAGTCCTTTATGCTTAATTAAAGCCTGTCAACTCCAGCTACCTCGAATCTTGACTCTTATTTATTGAGCTATCTGTTATATTGTATCCAGTCAAAAATAGAACCGGTAATTAATTATTTATTTACCACACATGTATGCACCTTAGATAAACAAGAGTGCAACAGGTACGGGCAATCCACCAATTGGGAGAGGGCCACCACCAACTGGGTATCATCAGCATAGCTAATAATTTTGATGCCCAGTGGTGCCACCACATCCTCCAATGAGGCCATGTAGGCATTGAACAATGTGGGGATCAGGGAGGAGCCCTGAGGCACACCACATTGAAGGGGGATGGGGGCAGATTGTACACTCCCTTCCCACACTTGATAGGTTCGCTGATGCAAAAACGAAGCAAGCCACTTCAAGGCCATTCCAGTTAGGCCTACCTCTGACAGTCGCTGGAGCAACACCTGATGGTTGACGGTGTCGAAAGCCGCACTAAGGTCCAGGAGGATCACTGCCACTGATCCCCCTGAATCCAAAATGCTCCTGGCTTCTTCCACGACTGCCAGAAGAGCTGTATCAGTGCCTTGGCCTGGCCTGAATCCCGTTTGGGAAATCCGCAACAAACTTTTGGATTCCAGGAACTGTGACAGTCGCTTGTTCACCAGTCTCTCCGCGATCTTACCAAACCCAGGCAGCAAGGAAATCGGTCTGAAGTTGGCCAGGTCAGAAGGATCGAGACCCGTTTTTTTCAAAAGGGCCTTTACAACCGCTTTTTTCCAACTCGGTGGAACCACTCCCTGCGCTAACGAAGCATTGATAAGATCTGTTACTGGTGCCACAATGGAAGTTGCTACCTGCTTCAGATATCTCATCGGGACAGGATCCCTGGGTGAGCCACTTTTTATGTCCCCTAGAGCCTTACTGACTTCGTCAATGGTCACTGGACCAAAGGCTTCAAGCTTGTTCTGTACAACACTTCGCTGTTCTATATGTGCTTCCAGGACTGGCTGAGGTAAGGAATTTATGATGTTTTCTATTTTCCTATGAAAGTAGTTAGCCAGTTCCTCACATTTCTTTAGAGGATTCTCATGGCTCACTGATGGTTCTGGAATTTTCAGAAGGTCTCTAAAGACCTTAAAAGACTCTCTAGAGGAGCTAGCCGAGTTCCCAATTCTCTCCTCATAGAACTTCGCTTTGGCATCCCGGAGGGCTGTTTTATATCCTCTAATTGCCGTGCGATACTCACTCCGGGTTGCTTCTCCCCAGTCTTTCCTCCAAATCCTCTCTAGCTTTTTACAGCTTTTCCTAAGGGTTCTTAACGTCTGGGTGTACCAAGGGGCTGAACCCACTCTCTTCTCCCTCTTCGGCATTCTCTTTTTAGGGAGCATGACGTCCAGGGAGCTGTTTAGCCAATTTTCTAAGTTCTCATCGGCAGTTAGAGGATCCATCACCGGGCGCGGACAGGTAGCATTCAAGTTAGTAGTCCAGCGCTCTACTGGTAGTCTAGACGGTACTCAGACATAATATCGAACTTTTAATATCGAACTTTTAATATCGAAGTTAAAATATCGATGATGATAAATATCGGAATCACAAATATCGATTACAAAAATATCGTAATAAGTATGTGTGCAGAAATATCGATAACAAAAATATCTAAGTAAAAATATCGTTGTAAAGAAATATCGATAAATAGTAAAAATATCGAAATAAAATATATAGTAATAATTATGTAGTAATATGTGTTATTGTTGTGTAATAATTAATAATATTTAGAATTTATAAATAGTAATGTGTACTTATAAAATATAATAAATTAAAAAAATAAAACATATATAAATTTAGGAGCGGGATGTTGGGTTAATAGGGGATAAGGGTGGGGAGTGTATTAAAAATGTATATATTATAAATATAAAATAGCAGAATTTTTTTTTAAATTAGAAAATATTAAAAAAATAAATATTTAAAAATAAATTTTATATATAAATTAATTAATTGATATATAAATTTAGGAGCGGGATGTTGGGTTTATAGGGGATAAGGGTGGGGAGAGTTTTAATTTTTTTTTTTTTTATATAATTGAAAAAATATAATAAAATTAAAAAAACATTTAAAATGTTTAATTTTTAATTTTTTTAAAAAAATCTAAATTTTAAAATTATGTTTTCAAATATATTTTTTTAACATTTTTATATTTGAAATTGATGTTATTTTATAATAAATATTTGAAAATAATATAATATAAAAATAAATTCTAAAAAAATATATTTCAATAGGAGAACATTTTTTACATTGTTAAATAATTCTACATAAAAAAGAGTATAACATTTTAAATTTATTGGGAAAATATTAAAAAAAATTAAAATAATTCTAATTTAAAATTAAATTTTTTTAAATTTTTGGTTAAAATATTTAAAAATATTTGTAAAACCAATATGTACATAAAAAACAAATTTAAAATTTCGAATTTCGCAAATATTGTGAAATAAATTGCGGAATTTATTCTATAAAAATTTACAATATTGTTCTACTTTCAAATATGTTTAAAAATGTTTTGATATAAATAATCTGATTATTTTTTTACATTTATTTCATATTTACACATTCGGATAAAGTATATTTGTTTGTTGAGTGTATGGAGTGAGTAAAATTGTTAACAATCTATATTGCTGTACAGTTTTATATATTATACTACATTTGAATAGTGAAAATCAACATTATTAATTAGAAAAGAGAATGTTTTATACATTATTATTGTATATAGTTTTTAAGGTATGTATTTTTATGTAACTAAACATATATATACATGCATTTTATGTACCTTGGAGTGGGAATTTAAATGTATATGTAAATAGTGTCCTAAAGTATTCCTAATTAATGTAGAATGGAGTAGGAATAGTAAATTATATATAATTAGTGTACACCATCTATCTTTAATTAATGTAGACTGGAGTGAGAATATTAATTTATATTTAATTAGTGTACAGCACCTACCCCAAATTAATGTAGACTGGAGTGGGAATTGTACAGTTATGTAGATTGAAATGTCATTAAATAAATATTTTAGTGAAATAAAATATTAAATATTGTAGTGTATTTTGGAACAATTTTTTTTATTATTAACATGAGAAAGAACAACAATAAACATTAGTATAACATATTTTTATTACATTTATATTTATTAATATATTTGTTTAATTTGTGTACATTTTATTAAACATTTCAAACAATATTGGTAATATTACTTAATTCTAAGAATACATATTTAATAAACATAAGTATTGTTAGAAGTAAGAAAAAAGGAAAACAAACATTACAACACAACTTTTACAACGCACTACCATTACAACGAAATTTTTACAACGCAATACCTATTACAACGCATGTATTTACAACGCAATTTTTTACAACGCAGGTACCTTTACAACGCATACCATTACAACGTAAGTATTGGTAACTATATAATTATATTTTACATTTTATATGTTTGGTTGTTTTTTAAGGGATATTTTTAAGGGTCCAGGCTCAGTGTTAATTTTTGGGGTAAAGGGGTATTTTTAGGGTTCAGGGTCAGTTTTCAGTTTTTGGGTAAAGGGGTATTTTTAGGGTTCAGGGTCAGTTTTGGGTTTTTGGGTAAAGGGGTATTTTTTGGGTTCAGGGTCAGTTTTCAGTTTTTGGGTAAAGGGGTATTTTTAGGGTTCTGGGTCAGTTTTCAGTTTTTGGGTAAAGGGGTATTTTTTGGGTTCAGGGTCAGTTTAGGGTTTTTGGGTAAAGGGGTATTTTTAGGGTTCAGGGTCAGTTTTGGGTTTTTGGGTAAAAGGGTATTTTGAGGTTTCAGGGTCAGTTTTCAGTTTTTGGGTAAAGGGGTATTTTTAGGCTTCAGGGTCAGTTTTCGGTTTTTGGGTAAAGGGGTATTTTTAGGGTTCAGGGTCAGTTTTGGGTTTTTGGGTAAAGGGGTATTTTTAGGGTTCAGGGTCAGTTTTCAGTTTTTGGGTAAAGGGGTATTTTTAGGGTTCAGGGTCAGTTTTCAGTTTTTGGGTAAAGGGGTATTTTTAGGGTTCAGGGTCAGTTTTGGGTTTTTGGGTAAAGGGGTATTTTTAGGGTTCAGGGTCAGTTTTCAGTTTTTGGGTAAAGGGGTATTTTTAGGGTTCAGGGTCAGTTTTCAGTTTTTGGGTAAAGGGGTATTTTTAGGGTTCAGGGTCAGTTTTGGGTTTTTGGGTAAAGGGGTATTTTTAGAGTTCAGGGTCAGTTATGGGTTTTTGGGTAAAGGGGTATTTTTTGGGTTCAGGGTCAGTTTTGGGTAAAGGGGTAGTTTTAGGGTTTAGGGTCAGTTTTGGGTTTTTGGGGTACAGGGGTACAGGGTTAAAATAAAATGTAATTTAAATTATTTTAATTAAATGAAATTAAATTACATTAAATTAAATTATATTATAATATTTTTAATTATTAAAATGTATTTAAAATTAATTAAATGTAATTAAAATACATTAAATTATATTAAATTATAGTATTTTCAAATCATTTAAATTAAAAAAATTATTATATACTTACCAATACTTATGTTGTAATGGTATGTGTTGTAAAGGTACCTGCGTTGTAAAAACATGCGTTGTAAATACATGCGTTGTAATAGTTTTTGCGTTGTAAAAATTTCGTTGTAATGGTATGCGTTGTAAAAGTATGAGTTGTAACGTCATACATCCAAATCAAATATACTGTTTGAAAAATACATATACAATGTATATATTCAAATACATGTTGTTAATAAACAATAGTTTAGTATTTATATTAATATAAATATATTAATATTACATTTTGGAACAAACATTTTAATTGAAGAAAATATTGTAGAATAGATTTATTTATAAACATTTTGTTAAACTTTTTGTTAATTTTTTTTACTCCATTGCAACATTTTTACAATTATAATAATAAATATTATGTATTTTATAATATTTATTTTTATAATTTTACAAATTGTGCACATTTTTGTAAGTAATTTATTACAAATAAAAAAATACTATTTTTTCATAGTATTCCTTGGTTTATTACATTAACACATACTTTGATTGCATTAAATAATAAGTGTGTAATTTCTATCATTTTCTTTACTTTTGGGTCCTTTATTTTGTGACCTGCTTTAGGTCCTTTTGTGTCATTTTGAGGAAGTTCAGCTAGCGGTTGGGAAACACTTCACGTCTCTGAAGGTAAGGTTTATTTAATATGTTTTAACTGTGTTTTAAATTAATTTTGAGAGTAGTTTGGTCGTATTTAGTGTTGTTAGAAGTAAATGTGTTGTATTGGCGATTATGATATGTTGTGTTTGCGGATGTACATTTAACGTACTTTTTAGTGTTGTATTGGCTTGTGTGTAGAGTTAGTGTTTCGATGTTTAAGTTTATTAATCGAAATGTTATGTTGCTATTACTTTTAGTAGGACTGTATGTGTTATTTTATGTGGGTGGGAATAGTTCTTTTATGTCTTTCACTTGCAGGAGTTCCTGATGTCCGAAGGAAGCGTTTTTTTTGGGGAGAAGTGTTCGTTAGTTTTATTAACTAATACTTTGTAGACACTTCTTCACATTTTTCGGCTTTCCTGGAGCGTTTTTTCTACATTTTTAAATTTTTCGGGTTTTTTATGGAATTTCGAAAGAGCTTCGTGGAATGGATTTATCTATTTTGGGACAGTTGTATTTTTTCATTTTTTTTTGGGTAACTGGTATTCGAAACTGGATTATTTTGGTGGAAATGGATTCTACATCATTTGGAATATCTTTGGTAAGTTTTTTTACATTTTTATAATTGTGGGTGGGTAAGGTTTTAATGAATATTGTTTAATTTTATTTATTTCAAACATAATTAATGTGTGTATATATATTTAATTATATAATATATATTCCATACATTAATTTTTTTTGAGATAAATTATAAGAATGTCATATTATTGTATTAGAACATTTTTCTATTGAGATTGTTTGTGGGTTAGAGTAGTTTACAGTAGTGTTTTGGCTATTATATTGAGGTATTCCATGCCTGTTGTGCTAGGGTACAGCTTTACTTGTTGCTCTAGGTATTTGTGCATTTGTTTTGTTTGTTTGGATGTTTTTGGAGTTAGTTCAGTAATGGATTGCTCCATTCTGAATTCCTGATAACTTTGCTCTTTTTGGAGGCATGTAATGAATTTTTCTAATGTTGGTTTAGTTCGGCCTGTTGATTGGAGGAAGGCATTGTGCCAACCTTCAACTGCGTTGTTTGTTTTAGATTCTCCATTTAAGGTGCTTCTGTAGACATTCCACCAGGGTATTAAGAATTTAGGATTTCTCCTGTGGCCAGATCTATGGAGTCTACCTATCCAAGTGTCCTCAAAGTAGTCTAAGAGAGGACTTAACTTTGCTTCATGTTGTTTGTAAAATTGGCTGTCTATTAAAAGGTTGTAGTGTTCGGCCACATCTGTTTCAGGGACGTAAGCTAGTGCTATCAGTTTTTTTATTTGATATGCAAAAGATGAGCTTGTAGCATATTCTATGCTTAGAGTAGTTTTTTGTAAATGCCTCCAAAGACACTGATTAAAATGATAATAGCAGCCTTGGATACAGGTATGGGGGTGTATTTTTAAAATAGCTGAGTGCATTGCTTGTTCAAAATCCAGGATAATTTTTTCAGGGGAATAGTCATTTGTTTTTTGTTTGATAATGTTTAATAAATCCATATATGTTGAATTATTTTTATTTGGAAGCAGTGCATATAGTAGAGGTATGTTACAGTTTTGATATAAGCCATGTATTGTGTAAAGTTGGTAGAAAGGTCTGGGACAGATGTTAAAAGTACCGTCCATCATCCAAAATTGGCATTGTTGGAGTTTTATTAAATTTATAGCAGTACCAAAGATTATTATTCTTTGCTCATTGCTTTTATTGTCGTAAATTATAAAAGGTATTTTGTTTAACGTTATAGTTTGGTCATGAGTTAAATTTATATCACTATATGTTTTAGCAGGTGGAGTGGTAGTAGTAGTTGCTTTTTTGGTACGTGATATTGTTCTTTTGAGAGAAATTATATTAGGCATTTGGGTAGTGGCTGTTTTTGGGATTTGTGGAATTTGTTCTTTTAAAATTAGGCTTGTAGGTTTTTGGGAACCTGTACTAGCTTCTTTAATGTTTTCTAATGCTGTTCTGACTTCTATTTCTGTTACATTTGGAGGGTGGTTGTGTTCCCTGGTGTAAAGGACAGTTGCTTCTCTAGTTGTTGCTCTTCCATAACATTTGTTAGAGTAATATTTGCAACATTTCCAATTTACTTTCATCCCAATTTGTTTCTCTTGGGTATAAGTATAACCCATGTAGCAGAGTAATAGTTTCCCCTTTTGACTGGTAACAAATTCAGCTCCTTCTGTCATTTTCTCCTTTTTAAATCTATAAGAAATATATGGTATAGTTATTATAGTTATAGTTATATGTATTTTAAGTGGGAATTATAAATATTTATATTGTGCATGCTTACCTTTGGTTGAAGTTTAGTCTGTGATTTTGATGTTCTTTACTCTTTTCCTTGTGGTCTGTCTTTTCTGGTGTTTCTTAGCTTGAAAAAAAACATTTATTTGTGTTAATTGTTTAGTTATATTTTTTTGGGTAGCTTTTACATGTTTTGCAATAAGTTAAAGCTTTTACTTATTTTATCTTTTTGAAAAGTGTTTGGATATACTTACTTTGGTAGTTGTATCTTTGTTTGTTGATTTCTGTTCTTTAATATTTGTTGTTAGTGGATGTTGTAGTGGTGCTAGAAAAAAATAAGGATATATGCATAAATTATTACAATATGTTATCAATTTTTGATTCTTTAGGAGTTACTGTTTGTCACATCATTTAATTGACTAACTTTGTATTTGTTGCTTGTTATGCAGAGTTTTAATGCTGTTGTAGGTGTAAGGCAATCTGTTCAATTTTCAGTTGTGGCCTGTATTTTCTTTGATGTCTTTATCTGTTAACCCCTTCAGCGCTAATGACAAAGCCAGCTCGTCATGGGCGTTACCTGCGCTACGCGGATGACGAGCTGGCTTTGTCATAAACAGGCCATTTTTAAAATTCCAGTGCACAGCGGGAAAACGCGGTAGCGCAGTAGGGGTTAAAAAAAAAATAATCATTAAAATCCATATTTCGAAACATATTTTTGGTAGCAGGTCTGTTTGCTGTTTTAATGTTAAAGCTTCAATTAATTAATGTTGTCTGAGAAAAAATAGAAAATGATTACTTTTTTAGTAGTTTCGTAGTTTTCTTCTTAGTTTTTTCTGTTCTTTAGTAGTGAAGTTTTCTGTAGTGGTAGGAGATAATATACAATACATATGTATGAGTAATTTGTCCTTTTTAATAATTGTGTAATTTTAGCAGTTCCTTTAATTAAGTTACAGTTTGTTACTTACTTTCAATCCTCTTAATGGTAGGTTGAATCTTAGTTTTCTTGTAGGCGTCGTCAAATGTATCCACAGTATTCTTTCCTGTCTTCTACTTTTCTCAGGTAATTTGTTAGTTGGATGTAATTGTTTATATAGTGTTTTGGAGTTAGTAATTAGTTAGCTATTGGTGAGTTTATGTTTGTACTGTTTTGATTCGTTGGTTTGTATTTTTGAAAAACTGTTGGTGTAATTAATTACCATATATGGTAAACGCTAATTAATGTTGAGCATACATACCTTTATATAATATGTTAAAGAAATAATTTATAAATGTGTAAATCATTTACTTTTAAATGTGAAAATATTTTTATTTATAAATTGTTGATAAATGTTAATTGTAGTGCTAATAGTATATTTTTAATGTTTAAACGTGTTATAGAATAATAATAAAATTGTTCGATATTGCTTAAAAAACGATATTATTGTAGCCGATATTTTTACTCTCGACATTTTTAACGTACTGTTTATAAATTTTAATTATCGATATTTAAATATTGCGATATATATGTGGTCGATATAATTGATATCGATGTTTATGTATTGCGATATTTTAATTTCGATATTTGTGTATGTGATTAAATAAGTATAGGATGACAATATATTTGATGTCGATATTTTAGTGTCGATAATTTTGTACTACGATAATGTGTGTTTCGATATTATGTCATAGATTCAGTCTAGACCAAGCTCTGTCTACCAAATGGGCTCTCGGAATCGTCGCCTTCATTGATTCGTATTGCCAATTAAAAGGAACCAGAAAATGATATGACCATGGCAGCGCCAGCGGGGTCAAGGCTTCGATCCGGTCCATGTTCGAAAAGACCTGATCTAGTAAATGACCCTTACAATGCGTGGCCCCTGCGTTAATCAGCCTCATCTCCAGGGCGTTCAAATCGCCCTGCAAGTCGACAGCAAGTGTGTCCTCGGGGTCGTCAAAGTGGAGATTAAAATCTCCAAGTGTGACAAAATTCGCTGTCGACGATGCCAGGAGTGTAACAGTTTCCACCAATGAGCGGGTGAAAGTGCCTGGACCCCCCCGGTGGGCGATACACTAGTAGGCCTGACATGGAGGTCGTGGCTGACATCCGTAGTGAGAATTGACAGCTCTCACAGTCACGTAGCCCCCCATCCTGGGCTCTACAGACCAGTGTGTCCCTATAAATGATCGCAATACCACCTCCCCGTCCAATAGGTCTATCTAGATGATAGATGAGATAGCTAGGGGGGAGTGCTTGCACCAAATCTGGGCCCGAACTAGCCGTAGTCCAGGTCTCTGATAAAAACAAGACATCCAAATCATGATCTTGTATAAGAAAATTAATTTCGGTAGAATGACTAGGCAGGAATCTACAATTCAGCACAGCCAATCGTAAGGCCCTACTCCCTATGATTCTCTGATCTTTCGTGCTATGCCTACACGTCACAAAAGGTAAATCACTTTTATGAATAATATTACAAGGTCCTTCCTCCAAAGGACGCAATGATATCAAATCGTTTCTAGTATATGTCACACCAGCCTTTGGACAGAGGACCAGCGCGTCTGGGCCCGGACGGGCACAGACGGGCTGAACTCTGGCGTAACTCCGGCGGACCGACGGTGGACCCACTGCGCGTGCCCGCTGCGCGTTAGCATGGCCGCTTTTTGTAAGAGGTCTAGCGTCCTTGTGACGACTAGACCGTATGAAGAGAGGCGTCCCACTCACCCCCAAGATGGCCGCCAAAGTCGACGTCAGGAGGGCAAAGGAAAAGGGCAAGGACCCGCAAAGAGCGGTGGATATTCCAATTATAGTGCAAGTTAATGGATATTTAAAATCAGGGGATAAAATAAAACTCAGAAAAAATAATAGGACCAAACGGGCGTTTTTAAGAATTACTTGCAAAAGTACTTGTAAATTGCAACACGCTTAATCTCCAGCAGCGCATCCTCCTTACAGCTACTGCCCCTTTGAGATAAACAATTCATGGTGTCTTACCAATATTAAAGTTACCTGTCAATAATCAAAGTACAATTATTAACTGTCATCAAAGAGCTGCTTACAAACACTGCAAGGGATAGGTTAGAGGCGAGCCTCAAGATTTTTTTTTCTCGCTCAAGCCATTACCCTAATGTTGCTAAAAATGGTTCATTTGGGTAGAAAGACATTCTTATTAGTAAAGTCAACACAACTACCATGGTGTTATGTTTTAAATTATTCACAAAAACAGGAATGCTTTTCAGTGCACATCCTACATCCTTTCACTTCATCAACTTTGTTTATTGGAATTGAAAGAGAATAACTCATGCTATAATGGAACTGAAGACATATTTCTGTGCACTATTTTGAGGACCGAGATACAACCAAAGACATTATTGGACTAGATTTAACTTAAAAAACACTATTTCAGTCTATAGTCAAAAGAATCATTGATGTTATTTAGCAATAGAGATGTTGCTAGTTGGTGATGATCAGTACCCAGGTCCACACACACTGGTGGCGAATCCCCGGGACCATTCCTGTTCTCATGTAACATCCTGCTACTGCTCCATTTCAACAAAGCAGGAATATATTCAAACCAGTCCAGCCCCAAGCCTGACCGCCGGGCACTACACCCTCACCCGAGTCAGGCACTACTGCATCAGGCCCCAGGGGGCACGGGGCACATTTGTTTGCTCCAGCAGGGTTGTATCGTAATCGTATCATTCCTCCTGATAAGATACAGCTCGGCTGGAGAGAACATGAGAGTCACGAACCAAGGGGTATGATGCAGATTCTTAAGGGCAGGTGGAGACAAGTGCAGGGCACAATGGGGAAACAGTGGCCTTAAAACTTGTGCTTCACAGTCCACATAGTATCACATATTATTATATACACACAATATTCGCTTCCTTAAAAACATTCCGTTTATTAGGTACAATATTAAAAATGCATGCAGTCCCAAAAACTTAGGGGCATATTAGCAAGAACCTGTTAAAATTATTGCCGTTTTAGCGGCAGGAAACTGCCACTAAAATGGCGATAATGGACTTGCTAATATGCGTTATAGAATTCCAATAGAATCCCAGGTTAGATGTCCTGCACATCTAACCTGGGCTTCGATTGGATTTCTATAACGCATATTAGCAAGCCCATTATCGCCGTTTTAGCAGCAGTTTCCTGCCGCTAAAACAGCGATAATTTTTCCGCGGTTCTTGCTAATATGCCCGTGAATGTTTTGAAGGGCAGATATGTGATTTTTTTTATATTGTAAATAACTTGCGAACCAGGAACCAGTGCCACAATACCATTGATCAATGCCGCTGCGACACTGGTCAAAGAAACCCTGATAGGTCTCAGGCCTGGTCAAATGGAGACTCGTGAATTGGTCGGCCGGGTTACTATACATATGTTGCTAGTAATCAGCAGCATGCACTTTTTAATTTATTGCAACGCACCATGACGGCGGTGCAAGACATCATGCGCAAAACTTAATAATATACTATTCTCCAGAAGTTTCCATTTAAAATGGAAACTTCTGGAGAATACACCTCATTCCACCCCCCCCCCTCATTGAACTTACCCCCCATTAAACTTCCATTGCTCTGTGCCCAGCGCGTCTGACCTTTGCTGGGCTTGCACTTCACCATGGATGCCACGGTTTGCCACCTACTTTTGCTTGGATTGGAAATAATCACAGCTTCAGACAGCACAAGGACAAGAGGGTAGAGCGGCCTGTATGTATTGCTCCACTTTATAATTCTTGCCTGGCGTGACACTTTGCTAAGGTGTTACATTTCTCTGTAATCTGCAGCAGTGACAGATTCTCTGCACATAGAAAGTAGGCAGTTACACCTCAAAATAAATCAAAAAAGTTCCTAGTGGCAATCATACTGGTGTATTTTAGGGTACCTATGTCCACAACCCCTCACTTATGACGTTGAGAGGGATGGATACACAAACTCTTATTATTACATGTACTTTTATATTTTTTGTGAGTTACATCTGAGTACAGTCAAACATACTACTATGTTTGCAAGTTCACTGTTCAGTGATGTAGCTTTATAAATTGTCTCCCTTGCATTCTTCTGTTTTGTTCCTTTAGTGACCGATAGCCAATGAAATTTGCTCCTGATAATGTTTTAATTTAACAGAAAATGCTTTGAGGATCATTATCAAGTTTTGTCAAATGCATGAATGTAAAGTGGCAGGCCTTTGACATTTTGGTGACACATTTTTAGAGATTCTATAAATATAATCTTAGGACCTCATTTGAAATATATTTTCTCTCTATGTGTGGTTTGTTGAGAAACATTTGAAAGGGTGTGAGGGCTGTGCGCATAGCATACTGGATAGTTTTGGTATTTTGGGTTAGATGTAAAGGTCAGCGGAAAAAAATGACCAGGCTTCAGAACCATAGAAGAATTTAATTAATATATTCAGTATCTTTTTTAAAATGTGTTTCTCCCAGTTCATGGTCATAGGGAAAACTTCTGTTTGACCCCACCCTTCTCATGAGCTTGAAGCCCCTTCTGAAACCAAGTCCCTGTGAAACCATCTGGAAGACCAAGTTCTCAGTACTTACAAGCAGAATGTGCTTTTTGCACCATATTTCATATATATTTGTTTCTACCTGGCAATTTTTCCCCTTAAATGTCGTCTGGTTTGTCCTGCCAAAATATATATGTAGAAAGGAAATGGTACATGTTGATCACCTTACAACTTATGCTCGGATCCCTGCAGAAACAGGCATTTGCACCACGATTGAAATACAGTACCCTTTGATTTGAGGTCATCAGTATTGACTCCCTATGTCCAAGCGTCCGGTATGAAAATACAGTGATTTTTATGGGAAACCCAGGACTAAGGCACATATGTGAACTAGCCCCCTTTCATGGTGTGATTTTTAGTTAGTCTAAGTTTGTTTGCTAACAGAACTAAGAATAATTGTGATTGTTCTTTCATTTCCCCATTGTAGGTACCTACAATTTCCTGCTGGCATAAGTGACATTGGCTCGGAAACAAGAACCAGCTAAATGCCACCTTTGGGACATGATGGCTATGCTGTAGACATGGAGCCTCATTGTGTGTGGCCTACTCATTTCGATGAGGCTGGATACTTCGAATAAAGGGCTCATGGAGTTACAAGGGCAGTCACAGGGCCTGCTTTAGAATGTTGAGGATGGGGCAGTGCTTAATGTGTAAAATGAATAAGTGCTGAGGCCCGAAGTTTGTTCATGAGCCTGCAGCTATTGCTATTTAACATCAGGGGTGCCAAATACCATGCACTGTGTAGTCTTGATTCCACCTCATCTCCATCACCACACTCCATGCCTGTAGTGTGCTACTCTAGTCAGGGTAACATTTCTGTGCCCGCGGGGTTGCACGCACTACATGGTATGTGATGTAGAATGTACAGAGTGTAATTGTTCAAGCACGGCCCATGCATAGAGAGGGCGCTGGTTTAGGGTTCGAACGGAATCTTCAGTTGTCGTTTGAACACTGAGCCTGGAGGTCGCTGCATGTCGTGGGTGGATACAAGAATTAAAGAAAATGCAGCATACATGACCTGTGTGATCCTGTTATCATTCCTCTAATAATGCCCCTTTTTCTATTATTTGTTCATTCCTTTTTAATTTCTTTGTCACTTTTTCTGTCTTTCTCGTAGTCCTTCCTCCCCTTTCTGTATTTACTCTCTCTTACTTTGGGCCAAAGTCTGAGGAGGAAATGTAAGTGCCTGTCCTCAAAACTGAATGCCAGTAGACCACCCCTGCAACCACTGGCTCAAATAAAGCACTGGCATGGGGCATGCCACCAAAAATGTGGCGGATGTCCTAATCAACAAATTTGCAGATCCGAGCTCTATTTAGAGTCGAGGGAAGTGCCAATAGTCTGGCGGCAGAGCCTACCTTGGCTCAGCCATTGGAAACTTTTGACAAACAACTTGTCGGACTTCGAGACATTCGTCAAATACCTCAGTCTGTCTGCCTTATTTAGGGCGTAAGGCATGACAAACTTTTTTCCTGTTCAGGACCGTCCAGGAAAGCCAGTTAGTGCCAGATGTAGGTCGGTCGGTAACGGCCGAAAATCAGTATTTTCGGCCGCTACCGACTGGTAAATCAGAAATGGTATGTAGGGCCCTGAATTTTACGGAATCGGTAAATTTACCGATCGGTAAATTTACCGATTCTGTAAAATACCGAATCGGTATTTATTACCGATTCGGTAAATATGAGATGTAGGTGGGACTCTTCTGAGTCCCACAAGCCGTACAGAATCGGTATTTTACCATCAAATCTATTTGATGGTAAAATACCGATTCCGGTGTGCATGCACACCTGTGCCATATGACAGGCAGACCTGCCCTTAGGGCAGGTATGCCTGCCACATGGCACCCGAGCCTCTTTTGGGGGTGCCAGAGGGTGTCAAAGTGACACCCCCTGCACCCTTGTGTCAGTCGGTATTTACCGAATCGGTAAATACCGATTCGGTAATGCCCATTCATTCCTATGGGCTTCAAAGCCTATAGGAATGAATGGGCATTATCGGTCGGTATTTACCGAATCGGTAAATACAGATTTTTACCGATTCGGTAAAAGGAACACCTGGATGCTCCTACATGTCCCCCCTTCTTATTTACCGATTCTTATTTACCGAATCAGTAAATAATAATCGGTAAATGAGTCCTACCTACATCGGGCCCTTAGTCTCTAACAGAAAACTAAATAAACGACTAATGTATGCTGGGAGGAAACGACCAGCATGTCGGGGACATTTCTTTTTTAATTTTTCAGAAACAAACCCCCAACGGGAGTTTGCTTTGAGGAAAAACTTTGCTGAGCCGCTACACTGAATGTGACACCTGCTCACAAATGTATCAGTGCCTTGAACATAGCCGCTATTACTGACTGCCAGAATTTTAGTACATCAGATCCATTGTATTATTAGTAGGATGAGACAGGTATGGAGGCTGAAGAACAGGGCAACGAAAACTGTAAACTACTGAACCCTAGACTGCAGCCTTTTTTTGGTATTGTGGTCTGTAGATGCTTCATCACAGCAACATCTGTCATTGGAACCGCTAAGCCTGATTCAGTGGCGCAACGTTGGCCCCCGCAGCCCTCGTGGTGTGGGAGGCCCAGAGCTCCAGGCGTTCAGCACAGTACCCTGGTCTGTGAGTTCCTGACTGACTCTGGAGGGGGGGCCTCCATGTTCTTTGCAGGGGGGGCCTCAAGTTTCGTTACACCACTGCCCTGATTCTTGATTGTACTACAGCTGCATTCCACCAAACCACAATCCATACTTACCTGTAGTTGCCCACTTTAATGCAGCCATTGCAGCAAATCCTCAAACTCTGACCTGTCAGCCATTTGGTATCACTCCAGACTCACATCGAGTCTTGTCTGACAGCGCTCTCCATCTATTGTTTCTCTCTCTTTCTATTTCTTGTCCTTCCCCGGATCTCTTCCATGTGCAAGTAGTTTCCTCATTGCCCATTCTCACAGCAGTTCAGAGATAGCAATGACCTTCAGCAGATCTGCATACCAGGAAGCTGACACAGAAGCTCTGCAGAAGCTAAAGACAAATCTGTCTGCCTAGCTGAGCTCTCTAAAACCAAAAATGCCAGAGGACAACTGGGTAATTATGAGGAATTAGGCATAGAAGCAGGGCTGGAGTCGGGGGTACACACGGGTGTATGGCGTACACCCACTCTTTTCACAGGCTGTATGCCATCCACCCCGCCAAGAAGTTGAGCCCCACTCTAAAATATGCTGAACTCGTCCTGGTGTAAGTTTGAGACACCAGGATTCATTCAGCAGTGCCTGCTCGTTATCTGCTTTCCTTTTGCGGAGCAATGTGCAGACAGGGAGCAGGGTTTATTATTTGAGACTCCAGCTGGGCCATAACAAAGGCTGAAATTAAGGGCTCATTTGGCCTTCTTTGCATGAGTATCCAGGATGGGGGCTGCCTGTCGCCTCACACCTAGATGTAAATGCAGAGGAAGGGAAACAAAAGCAGCAGCTTGTTAAGCTTGTTAAGACTTCAAAGGCACATAAGAGAGGCACGATTTTGACTTTGTTCGGACCCCCATATATAATAGATGTAAAATAACAATACCAGTATTTTTTATTTGTTTTACAGCACTATTCATCCCACTGTAGGGTGCCAGATCACTTTACAGCAAACATACATATTATATTGTCAGTAAATCACACAAGTTTGTAAATCATTGTTGTAGTGTCTCAGCATCAGCTGAGCTATTCTCACTTGTTGCCTTCCCTAATAATAATCCAAATTTGTAAAGCGCACAATCACCCTCAAGGGTCTCTAGGCGCTGGGGGCCGTCGGGAATATTAAGCAAGCTATTGCCCAGAGTCACATGGTGCTGGGCTAATCTGCCGCCAGTGCCGGGGATCGAACCGTGATCCCCAGATTCCGAAGTCAGTCGCCCTGGCCGCGGCGCCACACCTCTTCTCTTCAAAGCACAGCATGAAACTGCCTTTAGTTCAGTTTAGTTTAGTTAGTTCCCTGCACATGCTCGGTGTTCTAGGCTGGAATGTTACTAGATAAGAATGTTTAGGTCTGAACTAAAGGCAGTTTCATGCTGTGCTTTGGAGGATGAGGTCTCTGTATTAGAGATTACAATAAAGATCATATTTTCATTTATCACTGCTTACCTTTGGTTTATTTACCAGCATTCTTAATTTTGGAGACGAGGATGGGACATCTTCCACCCATCTCAAGCCCTCTTGGATCTCTTCGAAACTTGCTGGTGTTGATGGTTTGGATGATGACACATGTGGTTGGAAGGACAGGGAGCTTGAAAAAATGCTTAGGAGGAAGAAGGGGTATGATATGAGAAAAGCTGTTAGGAAGACTACTGTGGATGTTGGGGACATGGTGAGGGTAAACTTACCTGAGAGAGAGGAAATTTGGTGTGTCTAAATTTAGCCAACCCATGAAGGTTAATAAACTTTTAGGTAATGCTGTCAGGACGGAAGATCACAAGGTCTGGAATCTCAATACAGTGGCCAAATGCTGTTCTAATGGAGGTAAACTTGACCTTTCTTTTCCTTCCACTTCTTCCTCTTCCTCCATGGAAAATTCTGTGAGAAGATGGGCATGAGAAAAATCAGCTCCTTCTCATTTGAAAGATTTTGTATGATTTTATTGTTTTCTTTTTCTTTCCATCTTATGTCTTTTGTTTTGTTGTTAATATAAGGGAGGTGTTGTAGTGTCTCAGCATCAGCTGAGCTATTCTCACTTGTTGTCTTCCCTGCACATGCTCGGTGTTCTAGGCTGGAATGTAACTAGATAAGAATGTTTAGGTCTGAACTAAAGGCAGTTTCATGCTGTGCTTTGGAGGATGAGGTCTCTGTATTAGAGATTACAATAAAGATCATCTTTTCATCTATCACTGCTTACCTTCGGTTTATTTACCAGCATTCTTCATATTGCAAAGGATGTGTTGCATAAGACAGTGAGGGTTACTGGGTGTGGACATCACATATCATCCTTCATAGCTCACTGTGCTATACTAGAAGGATTACAGTGCAACTGCATGTGTTCAAATCAGTAACCTACTTATCTATTTAAATACAATCTGCCATCTGCATGTTACATGATGTGCTTTACAGGAGACCCATTAACCCTGTAAGCTACTTTAAATCAAAACTATGACTAGACAAAAACAGATCTTTCCATCAAATGTGTTAACCACTAGGCAGCTAAAGCAATCACATCTACATGGAAATGTGCTGCACATGGAATATTAAGCCTGGTGGGGTAGGCTGGCAGCAGAGTTAGTTTGCCAACCCTTGGGTAAAAGAATGTGTCACACGCTGTGATGTTACTTTCTGTGATGTCACTTCCTGTGATGTCACTTCCTGCAATGCCACCTGCCGTAATGTCACTTCCTGTGATACTACCTAACTTGGCGGCATATTATCAAGAACGGTGTTAAAAATTATCGCCGGTTTAGCGGCAGAAAACTGCATCTAAAGTGGCGATAATGGGCTTGATAATATGCCCTTGAGAATTCCAATGGAAGCCCATGTTCTGGTGTGAACATGGGCTTCTATTGAAATTCCCCAGGGCAGATTATCAAGCCCATTATTGCCGCTTTAGCAACAGTTTTCTGCCGCTAAACAGGCGATAATTGTAACGCCGTCCTTGATAATATGCCCCATTGAGAGTCCCCCCCACTTCTTTTTTTAAGACTTGTGCCCTGCATAGAAATATTGATTTACCCATTCATTTCTTATTTCGAAGGCGACGACGAAGATCATATGTGTAATCTCCCATTAATCAGGGGGTGTTACTGGTACCTGTTGGACTTGACCCTTTTTGGCTACAGTTCCCTAAACTTTTTACCTTCTCCCTAGACCTTTTTTCTGACATGGTGCTGCCAACTTAGATGCTTTGGGCACTTTGCCACTGCTGATCAGTGTCACAATGCAAGTGCTCTCTGTGTAAAGTGTATTGGTAATTGGTTGTCCATGATTGGTATGTTTGCCTTACTAGTAAAGTCCCTAGTAAAATGCACTATGTGTGCCAGGGCTGGTAATGCAAATGCTACTAGTGGGCCAGCAGCACTAATTGTTGACTGACTGACTGACTGAAGTATTTATAAAGCGCTCGAATGCCGTGGCGTCTTGGCGCTGCAGTGACAAAGGGAGCAGTGAGAGCAGATCTTTAATGTGATGAAAAAAGCCAGGTCTTCAGCGCCTTTCTGAAGCAGAGCATGGATTTTTGTGAGCGCAGCGCAGGGGGCAGAGAGTTCCATAGTCTGGAGGCTTGGTGCGAAATGGACCTGCCGCCCCATCGCATTCTTTTTATTCTTGGCTGACATATCAGATCAAGACTGGCTGACCTTAACGTACGTGAAGGCAGATACCGGGGGAGGAGTGTGGACAAGTCTTGTGGTCCCGCGCCATACAAGGATTTATGGACTAAACAGAGGGCCTTGAACCGTATTCTTGATCTGATTGGAAGCCAGTGAAGTTCCTTGATGGCTTTGGACGTTGGATGACGGTAGGGTAGATTTAACAGGACCCTAGCTGCGGCATTGTGGATTGTCTGCAGTTTGTTCAGTTGTTTTTCTCCTGTGCCCAGATAGAGTGAGTTGCAATAGTCCACTCGGGACATTACTAATGCACTCAGTACCGTTCTTTTTAGTGTAGAAGGGATGTAGGGTAAAACTTTCCTAAGAACCTTGAGGGTGTAGAAGCAGGTGGAGGTAACCTGGTTAATCTGAGCTTTACAGGAGAGATCTTTATCTACCAGGAAGCCAAGATTTCTTACCTTGTCTGCAGGACTAGGGCAGATGCCTGCCTCCGAAGGCCACCAAAGGCCGCTCCAGACGGATGATTTCTGACCGAATTCGATGCTCTCGGTTTTGTCCGTGTTCAATTTTAAGAAGTTACAGCTCATCCAGTTTTTTACACCGAGGAGGCATTTCTTAAAACACTCTGCCGTAGCTTCAATGGACTGGGATACTGACACTATTATTTGAGTGTCATCTGCGTAAGACACTAATTGTAGGCCATGAGATTGGATTAGGGCAGCTAAGGGGGTCACATATAGATTAAACAGGGTGGGTGACAGCGCCGAACCCTGAGGGACCCCACCTGAGAGGGAGAACTCATCTGATTGTAAGCCTTCCCAGTGTACTTGTTGGATTCGAGAATCCAGGAAGGATGTTAGAAGAGTTAGGGCAGTATCAGTAAAGCCTAGAGTTTTTAGTCTGTTTAATAGAATCGAGTGGTTCAGGGTGTCGAACGCCGCTGTGAGATCTAGTAAAATCAGGGCCGTTCTACCACCCTCGTCCATTTTCCTTCGAATGTTTTCGGTTGCCATGATAAGGGCAGACTCTGTTGAATGAAGGGGGTGAAAGCCATGCTGAGAGGAGTCTAGGAGCTTGTTGTGGTCAACATATCACATAATTTCTTGATTTATGGCTTTTTCCAAAATCTTAGCTGGCAAGGGTAAGCAGGATATTGGTCGGTAATGTTTGAGTACCGTAGGGTCTAAAGAATCCTTCTTAAGGATTGGTCGAATGCAGGCTTTTTTCCAGCTGCTGGGGAAGACCCCTGACGTGATAATATTATTTATCAGAGGGGTCAGGACGGCTGCCACCGTCTGTGGGATCATGTGTAATATGCGTGGCGGACATGGATCTAATGGGGACCCTGACTTCATCTGCAGAATAAGGTCTGTGACCTGTATCTCCTCTAATAAGGGAAAGCAGGAGTAGCTGGGCCCGGTTCGGGAAGTAGTATCGTTGTTATCGTTGGGCGTAGTTGATGCAGAGGAGCTAAGGTCATTATAGACTGTCTGGACTTTTTGCTGGAAAAAGGTTGCAATGTTGGTAACGAGGTTCTGGTCAGGGCTGAAAATACTATCGCGGGGGCTCTTGGTCAACTGGGCGACAGTTTTGAATAGTTCTTTTGTAGTGCTAGTGGCTGCCTTGATTTTATTAGTAAAATATGTTGATTTGGCCTGAACTATTGCTGTCTTATATTCCTGCAGGGCTGTGTTATATGCTATTTTTTTTGGAGCACTGTAATCCGAACGCCACAACCACTCAAGTCGTCGACATTTCATTTTTACGTGCTTCACCTCTGCGGAGTACCACAGCGCAGTTGCTGATCTCCTTCTTACTTTTTTTATTTCAATAGGCGCCAGTTGGTCAACCGCCTGGCTGATCCAATTTTGAAATTTGATAGCTCCCATGTTTACATCGCCAGTTTCGAGAGCAGGCAGGTTATTAGCAAGTGTATCGGCCAGAAGGACAGGTTCAAGTTTGTTCCAGGGACGTGTTTTTTCGGGAAGTGTGAGGGCCCTACGGGGATTTGGCAGGTTGTTCTGAGGCAGGTTGAAGAAGATGGCGCTATGATCCGACCAGGGGACTGCTTGGATCGAGGTAGCCTTAATATGGCTATTGTTTGTAAAAATGCCATCAAGGGTGTGGCCCGCCGTATGGGTAGGGCCAGAGATTAGCTGAGTCATTCCAAGGCTCAGAAAATTGTCCGTTAGGGTGGCCGAGTCAGGGTCATTGTTTGCTTCTAAATGAAAATTAAAGTCGCCCAGGATAGTATAAGTAATAGAATCAGAAGTAGATTCAAGAAAGGTATGTAGTGCCCTGATGAATGGTGCTCTTAGACCGGGGGGGCGGTACACAAGCAGGCCTGTTAATATTAGGCAATTATTGTTTTTAATTTTAAAGCTCATGGCTTCTGCATTAAACTGTTAAACTGCATTGTTGTCTTGACAAGTGCACCCAATTGCCAGGCCTTAACCTTCCCTTTTATGCACATAACACACCCTTATGGTAGGCCGAAGGTACCCCCCTCGGAGGGTGCACTGTATGTGAAAGGTAGGACATGTACTATGGCGTGTACCATGCCCTGACAGGGAAGAACTGCCAAATTCGTTTTTCACTGTTGTAAGGCCATCTTGCATATAGGACAGAATGGGGGAGGATGTGTAATATGCTTCCAGACTATCTTCCCATAGGCTTAAGATGGAGAGGGGAAGTTTAGTGTGCCTGAACTCACAATTTAAGAACACATCTTTTTGTGAAGGTAGTTTTTTAATTGTGTGTTTAGAAACCGCGCTTTCAGAAGTGGCTGGTTTCTTTGTTCTGACAATTCTGTGTGTCTCTGCCTGGTTGTGGATTGACTGTCTGGATTTGAATGTTATAGGATCTGGGAAATGTCTTGACCCAGGGGTGGAGGTGAGACAGCAACAGGCTGAACTGCATCTGGAGTGTAGGGGGAGGAGTAGCCCCTGGAGGTGAAGAGCCCTGGGCTGCTGCCATAAAACAATGGCTCCATCTCCTGCTGAGTGATTAAGGATCCAGACTCCCACTAATCAAAGGAAGAAGGTGTCACTGGTAGGGAGACACCCAGAACTGGTTTGGACGGGAGTCAGTGCCCCCTTGAACACAAAGACTTCAAAGTCATTTAGGGGTATAACTATGAGAGCTGAAACCCCTGAGCATTGGACTGATCAAGACTGAAAAGGATTGAAAACTACTTTAAGAGGAACCTCTGCCAAGGAAGAACAGCTAAAGAACCCGAAGAAAAGGACTGACCCTTGCTGTATGTTCTGGGGCTGGTCTGCAGTTTGCTGATTCAACCAGGGAGAGGCTAAGGGACTTTGCCCCAGCTTGAAAGGACTTTGCTGTGTCCTGACTGAAGAAACTTGTCCCCAATGGCCTGAGGAGAGCTGGCTCCCTGTTGTGGAAACTCAGGAACAAAAAAGTTTCCGAGTGTGTCTCAGTGACACTGTGTGCGTGTGCTTTTTGCAGCCTTAGACCTTTGTAAGAACTGCCCCGTGATCGTGCACACCCAGAGTCCAAGTGAGTCTCAGCGACGCTGTGTGCGTGTGCTTCGTGCAGCCTGAGGCCTTCGTAAGGATTGCCCTGTGTTCATATGCACCCGGAGTCCAAGTGAGTCTCAGCGACACTGTGTGTGTGTGCTTTGTGCAGGCTGAGACCTTCAGGAGGAATGCCCTGTGATTGTGTGCACCCGGAGTCCAAATGAGTCTCACTGACGCTGTGTGCGTGTGCTCCCTTACAGCCTGAGACCTTCATGAAGATTTCCCCGTGATCGTGTGCACACAGAGCTCAAGTGAGTCCCAGCAACGCTGTGTGCGTGTGCTTCATACAGCCTGAGACCTTCATGAGGATTGCCCTGTGATCGTGTGCACCCAGAGTCCTTGTACAAGGGCCGAGTCACTCCCATTGCCACCAGCTGCTCCTTCTGATCGCACTCAGCTCTGCTGCTGCCTCCTGCAGGGTTCGAGCCCCCTGAGCCTCACCAGCGCTCTGCTTGTGGGTTTGATTGTTTCTCATTGCCTGTTCTACAACTGTTGTTACTTTTGCCATTTTCATTGTTCTGTTGTTAAATTTACCGCCACAGCCCTCTGCCACCCCCACCCCCACCCTCTAGCCTTCTGTACCACTTGCTTCCCGCAGCTTCCCCGCGGCCATGCCCCCTCGCTGCCCCGCTCCCGCCTCTTAAAAGCAGCTTCCCCTGGTCTTCTGGGTGACCTCGACCTTGTCCAAGGGCAGAGTCACTCCCATTGCCACCAGCTGCTCCTTCCTATTGCGCTCAGCTCTGCTGCTGCCTCCTGCAGGGTTCGAGCCCCCTGAGCCACGCCAGCGCTGTGCCTGTGGGTTTGATTGTTTCTCATTGCCTGTTCTACAACTGTTGTTACTTTTGGCATTTTTTGTTTTTCTGTTGTTAAATTTACCGCCACAGCCCTCCGCCACCACCCCACCCCACCCCCCTCTTGCCTTCTGTGCCACTCGCTACCCGCCTCTTCCCCGCGGCCACGCCCCCTTGCCGACCCACTCCCGCCTCTTAAAAGCGGCTTCCCCCGGTCTTCTGGGTGACCTCGACCTTGTCCAAGGGCCGAGTCACTCCCATTGCCACCAGCTGCTCCTTCTGATCGCGCTCGGCTCTGCTGCTGCCTCCTGCAGGGTTCGAGCCCCCTGAGCCTCGCCAGCACTCTGCTTGTGGGTTTGATTGTTTCTCATTGCCTGTTCTACAACTGTTGTTACTTTCCCCATTTTCATTTTTATGTTTTTAAATTTACCGCCACAGTCCTCTGCCATCCCCCCACCCCCTCTTGCCTTCTGTGCCACTCGCTTCCCGCCTCTTCCCCGCGGCCACGCCCCCTCGCCGCCCCGCTCCCTCCTCCCAGCCGCGCCTCCTACCACCGCGCTCAAATGGCGTCCACCGCCCGGACACGCAGCGGATGCGCGCAGCAGGCATGCTGATTGTGTGCGGAAGGCACGCCAAAGGCAAGCCCGTCTCTGCCCGTCCACGTCTGGACCGCGACCAGCGCCAGATCCCTTGGACCCCGATGCCGCCACAACACCAGACTGCACTACGACCCCAGCACCCTCCACACACTCAACACCGGACAAGACCACTCCAGCTATTGGGCCACCCCGAAGCACACCCAAGGGCCCTTCACCTGCCGGAACTGCAGCTTCACCAGCATCCGGCCAGCCAAACCATCAACCAGAGAATCCAACCACCTCTGGTGCATCCTCCTCAACACCTGCTCCGCTCGCAAACACACCATCAAACTCTGGGACCTCCTAGACTCAACCACCCCTGACGTCGCCTTCCTGACGGAGACCTGGCTGAACGCCACCTCGGCACCAGACATCGCCATAGCCATCCCCGAGGTCTACAAGATCTCCCGCAGAGACCGCACCAACGGAGTGGGAGGGGGAATCGCCATCATCCACAAGGACACCCTGAGAGTCTCGACCAACACTGATGACACCCTCACTGCCGCACATGCACTTCCAGATCCACACCGACCCCAACACCCTCTGAGGGGAACACTCGTCTACAGACCACCCGGACCTCGACCACAGTTCAGCAACGCCATCACCGACCTCATCAGCACCCTCGCCCTCACCTCCACGGACTACATCCTCCTCGGGGACCTGAACTTCCACCTTGAGAATAACAACTACGGCAACTCCACCGCCCTGATCGACAACCTCGCCAACCTCGGACTCAAACAGCTTGTGACGGCACCCACCCAGGCTGCTGGACACACACTGGACCCCATCTTCTACCAAGCCCCCACGTCGCCTTCAACCACACCACCGAACCCCACTGGATCGGCCACAGATGCGTTCACTTCACCTTTAAGAAACCCACCACACACCACCGCACCCAACAGCTGCCACGCCGCTGCTGGGGCAAGGTCACCAAGGACCAACTGATCACCACCATCGTCCTGAGACCACCAGTTGCCATCAACCTCGAACAGTGTATCAGCGACTGCACCGACACCCTCGTCCCACTCAAGACCTCCGCTACCAACTACACCAACAAGAAAGTCGCATGGTTCACCGAAGACCTTCGGACCTCCAAGCGCTCCTGTTGGAAGCTGGAGAAGAGGTGGCTCCACGACCGAACTCCAGACAGCTACACAGCCCACAAGAACGCCACCCGCAGACACCACCAACTTATCAGGACCGCCTTCTAGGACCACCTAGAAAACAATGCACACAACACCAAAGAGCTCTTCAGCATCGTGAAAGAACGCTCCAACCCCAGCTCCAACACGAACGACATTCCCCCATCACATGACCTGTGCGACTCACTGGCCACCTTCTTTCACCGCAAGATCACCGACATCCACGACCGCTTCAACTCTGACACCTCCACACCCACCGCCGAGGCCTCAACCCCTGCAACCCCCACCCAGACCGGTTGCTTGACCGCATGGATCCGGTAACTCCGAGACTTGCTGTTTTAATTTTTGGCTTTGCCTTGCGCCTTGATGCCCTTGGGCTAAGTTGCGCATTATAAATCTCGTTTCATTCATTCATTCATTCATGGTCCAACGTCAGCGACGAAGACACCATCAAGACCATGAACTCCATCCACTCCAGATCGCCATCTGACCCATGCCCCCACCACGTCTTCAACAAAGCCAGCACAGCCATCGCACCCCATCTCCGGAAAGCAATCAACACCTCCTTCGAGACAGCAACCTTCCCGGAGAGCTGGAAGCACCCAGAGATCAACGTCCTACTGAAGAAACCCAAGGCGGAACCGAAGGACATCAAGAACTTCCGGTCCATCTCCCTGCTCCCTTTCCTGGCATAAGTCATGCAGAAGATTGTCAACAGACAGCTGACTCGCTACCTCGAAGACTACAACATCCTGGACCCATCCCAGTCCGGCTTCCACAGCAACCACAGCACTGAGACCGCCCTCATTGCCGCCACCGACGACATCAGGATCCTTCTGGACCTATCAGCAGCCTTCCACACGGTCTGCCACAGCACCCTATCAGCATGCCTCCATAACGCTGGAATCCAAGAGAAGGCCCTGGCCTGGACCACATCCTTCCTCTCCAGCAGAACCCAGAGCGCCTGCCTCCCACCTTTCCGCTCCAAGACCACCGAGATCTTCTGTGGTGTCCCACAAGGATCTTCCCTCAGCCCGACGCTATTCAATATCTACATGGCACCACTCGCCCACGTCGCACGACAACATAACCTCAACATCAACTCCTACGCCGACGACACCCAGGTGATCATATCCCTCACCGAAGACCCCCACACCGCCAAATCCAACCTCCACAGAGGAATGAAGGCCGTCGCCGAATGGATGAAGGACAGCAGGCTGAAGCTGAATTCAGACAAGACGGAGGTCCTCATCCTCTGCCCCACTCCATCAGCCAGGGACGACTCCTGGTGGCAACAGCACTAGGAACAGCCCCAGAACCCACCTAACACGCACACAACCTGGGGATCATCCTCGACTCCACCCTCTCCTTGACCAAACAAGTCAACGCCGTCTCCGCGTCCTGCTTCAACACCCTTCGAATGCTCCGCAGAATCTTCAAATGGATCCCCTCCGACAGAAGGAAAACCGTCACCAAGGCCTTCGTCACCAGCAGACTGGACTACGGGAACGCCCTCTATGCAGGAACAACAACCAAGCTCCTGAGAAGGCTGCAACGCATCCAGAACGCCTCGGCACGACTGATCCTCAACATCCCCCGATGCAGCCACATCACACCCTACCAAAGAGGCCTGCACTGGCTCCCCGTCAAAAAGAGGATCACCTTCAAACTCCTTATCCACACACTCAAAGCCCTACACAAGGCCGGACCAGCATACCTCCACGGCCGACTCAGCTTCTACCCCCCCACCCGCAGACTCCGCTCTGCCAACCTTGCCCTCGCCACGGTTCCCCGTATCCGGAAAACAACCACCGGCGGCAGATCCTTCTCTTACCTCGCCGCCAAAACCTGGAACACCCTCCCTACCAATCTACAACAGACCCAAGACCTGCTGGCTTTCAGAAGACTTCTCAAGACCTGGCTCTTCGATCAGTAGCAGCCCCCCTCGTCCTCCAGCGCTTTGAGACCCTCACGGGTAAGTAGCATGCTTTTTCAAGTGTTCTGATTGATTGATTGATTGATTGAGAGTCCAAGTGAGTCAGTGACGCTGTGTATGTGTGCTCCTTTGCAGCCTGAGACCTTCACAAGGATTTCCCCGTGATCGTGTGCACACAGAGCTCAAGTGAGTCTCAGCGACGCTGTGTGCGTGTGCTTCAATCAGCTTAAGACCTTCGTGAAGATTACCCTGTGATCTTGTGCACCCACAGCTCAAGTGAGTCTCAGCGACACTGTGTGTGTGTACCCTGTGGCAGCCTGATACCTTCCTGAGAACTTGCCCAGTGACTGTGTGTCCCGGAGCAGTCTTATTCTCTGCTTTGATCGACAGCGTGACCAGAAGTGCTGCAATCGTCATTTCCATCAGCCTGGACCGGCATCCCTAGAGGAGCTGTGAGAATTCCCCGCTTTCGGCCTGAGCCGGCCTTTGACAAAGAGAGACCTCGAACCATCACCGTCAGAGGTCTGAGTTCCACTGCCCAAGATTAACAAAGTCACATCAGAGGCCCAAGCCACGAGGAGAGGAGAGTGAGATCGTACCCGCAGGTAGTGCTCAGTGAGTGTGTGTGTGTCACCGCCTGGGGCGTGGTGCAGGCTACGAGAGAAACTCTCTCTGCCTTTCTCATCTTTTCAGTACGAGCCTCCGCTCAAGTCTGAATTGGGCCCCTACTTGCCGAGGAATGGCAGTACCTGGGCCGGAGTGTAGAGCTGCACGTTGTTTTCCATTATAACAGTGTTGAGGGCATATTTTGGCAGTAGCTGACCCTGGGTCAGTAAGAGTGGCATAGAGACCATCCAGAGCGCTGTGATCGGTGCCGGAGTACATTATTTTTGCATAATTTTTGCATAATTTTTGCATAATTTTTGCATTACGAACTGCCTGATTTTTGCATTACGAATTGCATTATTTTTGTATTACGAACTGCCTGATTGGCTTTTTTTTGGATTACGAACTGCCTGATTGTTGCATTAATATTTGCATTATTTTTGCATAACGAACTGCCTGATTGTTCCATTACGACTTGCATTATTTTTGCATTATGAACTGCCTGATTGTTGCATTACGAATTGCATTATTTTGGCATTACAAACTGCCTGATTGTTGTATTAAGAACTGCAATATTTTTACATTACGATGTGCCTGATTCTTGCATTATGAACAGCATAGCAATGCATTAGGACTGCTTTGGATCATTGAGAATTGCTCTTTAATACTGCAAGAACCTACAAGGGCTTGCTGGCCTAATAACCCGGCAAGATGAAATATTACAAATATGCATCTCTTGGATTTTTATTGTGTGGTCTCATCGTATACTCTTTTTTTTGTAAACATATACCTGTTTATCATGAAACTCGTGTGGAGTCCATTTGTTGTGTTATCACTAGGTTACTGAGAGCGTGGTTGCAAATACTTTACACATTTGCCTGGGAGATAAGACTGGCTGCTCATGCCAAGCTACCGATGGGGTGAGCAGGGGCTATATGAGAAGGTGTCCCTCCTTTCCCTGACTTAGAAGCAAGGGTCCCTATTTGGATGAGGTAACTACCTCAGCCAACTGGAGACCCTCAGTTCTAACAGTACCCCTGGCATTGGTAACTCCAGAGCAGAGCTAGGGGGGTAGAGGACCAAGCCGCCGTAGGGAGACCCATGGTATTCATTTATATTCATATTACACAGATCCATAGTGCCTTATCAGCCCACAAGCATTCTATGGCAAAAGCATTAGCTGTTGAGGCGCAGACGCACAACAAAGTGACAAAGATGTAGGTAGAACGCACTGTTCCATGTACTTGACACAACAGCCACAACACACATTATCTTGTCAGCCAGGAACAGCTCCTGGCTCTGCTGCAGGTGACAGCTCTATTGTTAAATTATAGGCCTAGAGGTGGCCATTTTGTACTGCACTGTCACAGTGGGTGAACTGATGACCTCAGAAATGGAATCTGTTCTAACAGCTGGCATTAACTATGGACAATGTGGTTCTGAAAAATCTGGATTCATATAATAGTACTGGACTCGAGAATAAAAACTTCGTCGAAATAGGACGAATTTGGTATCAAAAGACCGAGAATGACGAGTACATCAAGTACATGTATTTTCGGCATATTCGAGTGACAATTTCACCTCGAAATCGTCATTTACCTTCTAAACCCTTAGCTGCATGTTGCCCTCTACATAGGCCTTAATCCAGTTGAATTTGATTCCACAAGGACACATACTCCTTAATCGACTTCTCCCTGACCCCAGTACAAGTTAGAACCATTGCCCCAGGCCGAACTCGTTAGGTCAGTTCCCTCCCAGTGGCCGAGCAAGATAGCATCTAGGCTCAACCAGCCATAAAACCATTTCAGCGCGCACACCTGCCATATCTCGCTCACATCTTTCTCCACTCCTTTTCCTCACTTGCTTTATGATGGGGAGGTGACCATTTTTATTAGGGGTACAGCGATATCTGATGAAATGTTGGGCCTTGCCGGATGATTTGTTATGGGCAGCACGACGTGAAATATGTACATGTCATCATGACTCTGCTTTTCTTTTGTAATCAGTAACCATAAATGAAATACCACGAATCCAAGGAATGTTTTTGCTCAAGGCTGAATATTTTGTATAAGAAGAGAAGCCTAACTTCGTGAAAGTGTGCAGTCTCCTGAATATACTTGTATCGTACTTCTAGGACCCTGTCACCTTGGTTGCAGCCAATAAACTAATCTTTGACTTCACCTGGAAGACTCTGAAGTTTCTGTGGGTCTGACTCAGGAGAACCCGAGGACTCTGGTGTGTTGATCCCCTGGCACCGCTGGGTTACCGGTTCTGTACCGGTTCTTAAAAACTCAGTACCTCATTTGGCGCCCAGCGTTTGGGGCGATTCCAGTGGTACCAATCAGCCTGAAGATCGTGAGGAGCTTCGTGTCAAAATTCCGGAGTAGGGCCCACCACCTCATCGACCCCTGCATGTCGACGTGGTCCGAAGGTCTTTACTACGAGGTTCCCCGCTTCCCGACGGCTACAAGGACTGCTGCCCTGGCTATCGCCCTGATGTTGGACCCTTGAAATTTTCGGTAGAGCGAAACGCTGAGACGAGTCTTCTGGTGAAGCCATCGATATTTTTCAGTTAAGTATAAGTGGAGCGTCTCCCAGTCCTTAGTTGGACTTACTTTGTGGTATCTTGGAGATACATAAAGGTTTTTATTGGTTCTTGCAAGCACCATAACCGAAGGACTCGTGTATTCACGAGAAATATCGTAATCGATAAATCCTTTGAAGTTTTGGAACTAGACTAGACAGCGAGGATGCCTAGTCTTAGACTCGGGAATTGGTTTTGTTTTGGTAGTAATAATAGGGACTCCCGATTGGAGGACTCATGTCCGGTTCCTCCAGTTGGAACTCCGACTTCCGAGCTGTACGTTAAACATGGGGTAGGCCCCATCGTTTACAACGAGGTATGGATTAAATACACTAGGAAAGATGGTGTTTTAAAATGGCCCCAATATGGTAGCTTTGATTCTGAAATCTTAGACAACCTTGAAGTTAAACTCTTCAAAAAGAAAGCCCGGCCGGCGATGTTTGACTCTTTCCGCCTATGGCGCAAAGAAGCCAAACAAAAAGAAATTAAATTAGCTAAGAAAAATAAGAGAGAAGGGGGACTTTCAGTAATGCAAGCTGCCGTGCAGTTTAAAGATAATGAGCAATTGCACAGGCAACGTAAAATGGCAATAGATAAGTGTTATCCAGTTTTGCCGTCTCTTCAGCAAGGGACAGCAAAAGAGCGTGAAAAATACCAATTAATGTCGCAATTATTAACTTCGCCACCCCCCTATGCGCAGAATGCTACAGCACCCCCACAACCTTTAGTTGCACAAGCTGCGCCTCCGGCTCTTCCACAGCACCCACCAGCTGTTCTTCAGCTGGCTCCTACTTCTTCGGTGCAGCCTCCTCCAGGCCCACCGACCACTTCTGTTTCATCTATGTTTTCTACGATTTTGCCTAGTACCACATCTATTATTCCTCATACGTCTTCTGCCATCTCTACCCCCGCCTTATCTCACCCCGTTTTTTCGTCTGTTTGTCCTTCCGTTTCACCTTCCCTTCGGCAGAAAATGGCCAGCACTGTTACTAATCTTCTTTTACCTCTTTTCGGGTCGCCTGCTACGACCCCTAACATAAGTAGAAGACAGTTGCGAAGTCAACTGCCTGATTATCAAGAGAGAGATTCCCTGAACAATTTAGCTCGGAAATGGGTCATGGACACTGCAAAATATGATTTACAGTCTGTCATGGAAGTTTTCCATCAATGGGAAACAGCGACACAGAGATATGTATTCAAACAAATGTGTGTCTTTCTTGGCGAGGATTTAGAAGACAATGATCAAGAATGCATCCCGTTAGAGATGTGTCGTGTGCGATTTAAGTTTGGAGAGGGTATGATTGTAGGTCCCGATGTGGAAAAAGCAGTTGAAATGCTATTATCATATCGAAGTAAGGGAAGCAGTTCTGGGTCACCATCGGAATTCAGTGCATCTAGTAGGAAAAAGGCACGACAATACCCTATGAGAGAAGTTCCCCCACAATGGAGAGAGGGTGACGCGACAGCTGTCCCCCCTGTCCTGCCCCACTTTCACTGCGTATGGGTACATGTTCCATGGAAGCGAGCTGAAGTTTTAGCACTCAAACAAACATTACCAGATCCGCGTAAAAATCCTGCAGGGTACTATAAAGAATTGTCGCAAACTGCTGGGTCATGTATAATGAATTTGGCCGATATCGATATGTTATTCGGGAACGTCGTTCCACAGCCTTTATGGGGAAAAAATTCGTCATGTAGATCATGACCAGGAATTAGGTGACACGTGGGCTAATATTACTGCTGCGGATGCACGACAAGTTGGTGGTGCCAAGCCTGAGCCTCTGATAGCGGAACTACCTGGTAGGATAGTAGATTACATGAAAACGATAATGCCTGCAATACGTGTAAATTGGGATAAGTTATCCGCATGCAAGCAAAAGAAAGAAGAAACTGTTTCAGATTTCTTCACCAGATTTGAAGAAACATTCATTGACCACAGCGGTCAAGATATGACCACAGGTGGTCAGAGATTGTTTGTCGATAAATTTGTGCACAATCTACTTCCAGACTTGTGTAGGAAATTAAAAGATTCAGAAAGTTCTTGGGCAGTCTCATCTTCAGCCCAGATATTAGCTACCGCAAAGTACTACGAGAATAGAGACAAAGATGAGAAAGATAAAGTAGAGAAGAAAACTAGAGAACTCAAAACGAAGGTTTTGCTACAGCAAGCCTATCCTCCACGTGGTGGTGGTAATAAAAATAATAATGGTCAGAAGAACTACCAGAACACTTTTCAGCAGCCTCAGAGAAACTTGCAGAGATTCGATTACAATCAAAACCGCGTAGGTCCCAACCAGTGTTTATACTGCAAACAAGAGGGTCATTACAAATATGACTGTCCTGCCCTGCCACAACGTGCGAATGGATTTTCTGGCGTAAGAGGTCGTGGTAGTCAGCAAGCGCCTAGAGGTAGAGGGCGTGGAAACGCCCCTCAGGACGCACGTCCCCTTCCACCACAAAACTCTATGAACAGGTTTGACCAGCAAAATAACGTATCTGACAGGACAGCTCAATACTATGTTGATGAGTATTACACAGAAAATGAGCAGTGGGAGAATAATGATTGCTAGGACAGCCTTAGACAAGGAGAGGGAGTTGTTTCAGTTCCAGTAGATCAGAGTGGACCTTACGTTGAGGTGATTACATCGGGTGTGTCAGAACCTTTTCTGTTGGATACTGGTGCTACAAAGAGTTCTATTATGCACTCCAAACTCCCTGGCGCACCTTTGTCTGGCGAAATGAACATTTCCGTAGGTTTTTCTGGCGCCCCGGTTAGAAATCCGATTTCTGACCCTTTATCTCTTTCTGTTGGTCCTTGTGAATTCGAAGCACCCCTTATTTTGACAACAGGTTGTGGTGAAAATTTGCTAGGATTAGATTTGCTAAAAAGATTGTATGCAACTTTGTACTGTTCTCCCTCAGGAGTACAACTGACTTTAGGTAAGAAAGTGGTTTCTCCCATGTATTTGTCGAGAAATGCACTTCCAGCAGAATTGGCACTCCTTCCAGATATTCTTTGGGCTACTGGTCCGAATGATGTAGGTCTTTTAGAAATTCCACCGTATATTGTAACATTGAAACCGAATGTCAAAATGCCACGAATTCCCCAATACAGAATATCCAATGAAGGCGAAAAAGCTTTGCTAGCGATTGTTTACGAGTTAATCGAGAAAGACGTAATTGAAGAAACACGAGGCAATGTTTGCAATAGTCCTGTTCTGCCTGTTTTAAAACGAACTGACCCTTCTCAACCACCTGTGTATAGATTCGTGATTGATCTTAGAGAAGTAAATAAGATAGTGGTGCCACAATTCCCAGTCGTCCCCGACATTACAACATTATTGACTATGATTCCAGCCTCTGCCTCCTGGTTTTCGGTGATTGACCTGAAGAATGCTTTCTTCAGTATCCCGATTGCTGAGGAAAGCAGGGATATTTTTTCCTTTAGTTTAGGTGGTCGCAGCTTCCGCTTTAAACGCGCTCCTCAAGGCTACTGTGAAAGCCCCTCAATATACAGTCAAGCTCTGAAAAGTCAGCTTGACACAATGGTTTTGCCCAAAGGTTCCACTCTCGTACAGTACGTGGACGATTTGCTCATCGCTGCGGATACTGAGAAAATTTGTAAAATGGCCACGTTGACATTACTGCGTCATCTATGTGATCTGCACCACAAGGTGTCACTTTCCAAGCTTCAATATTGCCGACAAGAAGTGACCTACTTAGGTCATCTCTTATCGAAGGAGGGAAGGAAACTGACCCCAGAAAGAATTCAGGCAATAGCTAAATTGAATGTGCCAAGAACGCAGAGAGAAGTACGCGCTTTCTTGGGCATTACATCGTACTGTAGACAGTGGATTCCAATTTTTTCGTTATTAGCCAAACCCTTATTGGCACTAACGTGTACGAATACACCCAATCCCATTCCCTGGTCCGATGAGTGTCAGAAAAGTTTTCTCGAATTACGCACAGCATTATGTTCGGCCCCTGTGTTAGGTAACCCCAACTACAGTAAGCCTTTCACATTATATGTCCACGAGAAGGAGGGCTGTGCATTGTCCGTGCTGACTCAGTTATACGGATATAGACAGCGGCCATGCGCCTATTTTTCGTCAACTTTGGATCCGGTAGCACGAGCATTGCCAAGTTGTTTAAGGGCCACAGCAGCAGCAGCTGTTTCTATTCGACAGTCTGCAGGTCTAGTAAGGAATAATACACTAATCGTGATGGTCCCACATGCAGTAGACACATTGTTGAATAGGACCAAGACACAGCACTTAACTAGTGCTCGACTGTCCAGTTATGAATTGACGCTACTAGCGAGCCATGTGCACATCAAAAGGTGCAGTACCTTGAACATAGCCACATTGTTACCAATTACTGAGGAATCGGATGCTTCAGAACAGCACGATTGCTTCCTCAGAACAGAGGAAGAGACGAAAGGGAGAGTTGATTTATTCGACACTCCTCTGGCTGAATGTGATGGTACATTATGGGTGGATGGTTCATGCTTTAAACTCCCAAATGGTAACGTGACTACAGCGTATGCTGTCACAACGTTGCACACAATCGTTGAAACTGCGCGAATACCACATGGTTCAGCTCAAGCCGCTGAACTCGTGGCACTAACGAGAGCATGTGTGTTATCCAAAGGAATGAAAGTGACTATCTATACCAACAGTCAGTATGCTTTTGGAGTGGCTCACAGTTTTGGACGATTGTGGAGAGAACAAGGGTTCCTGACTTCGCATGGAGCTAAGATTCAGCATGGTCAGTTGGTGAATGAGCTTCTTGAATCACTGACGTTGCCCCTGAAAGTAGCGATCGTGAAATGTAGTGCACACAAGAAAGTGATTGATGATGTTGGTCGTGGAAATGCATTTGCTGATGAAACTGCTAAGGATACTGCAAAGAATATGATGAGCCGAATGTATGTTGCGAGCCCAGAAAGATGGACTGGTGATGTTGGAACATGTGAAGACACGATAGAAAGTGTGAAGTCCATCCAAGCTGAGGCCACGGAGAAAGAGTTAGGCATGTGGAGAGAAAGTACAGGGAGAATGGATGCAAATGGTTGTTGGATTGAATCGACAGAGCAACAGAGATGGTTGTTACCCGATGCATATGTGCCTGCAGTGGTTACAATGGCTCATGGGATGGCCCATATCAGCGCGAAAGGGATTTGCGAGTCGTTGGCCCCAGTGTGGAAGAATTCAGGGATTCCCAAGTGTGCAGAGAATGTTGTCAAGAATTGCATGGTATGTCTGAAGCACAATCCTGGTAGGGGAACCCCAACTCCAGCTGGTCATTTTGCACCTCCTACGTATCCGTTCGAGGTTTTGCAGCTAGATTTCATACACATGGAGAGGTGCAACAACTTAAAATATGTGCTCGTGGTTGTTTGTGCCTTCTCAAGATGGGTAGAAGCCTATCCCCTAAGGGACAATACTGCCTTGTCCACAGCGAAAGCCCTTGTGAAAGAGTTCTTCCCCAGGTTCGGAATGCCTAGAATGGTCTGGTCGGACAACGGAAGTGAATTTGTGGGTTGTGTGATGAAAAGAGTGTGTGAAGGGCTAGGCATTAGGCAGAAGTTCCACGCTGCAAATCACCCCCAATCAGCTGGATTAGTGGAATGTTACAATGGCACGCTTAAACTTAAATTGGCCAAAATCCAAGCGAGCACGGGTCTTAAATGGCCCGACGCTCTACCCTTAGCACTCCTATCCACCAGAATGACTGTGCATTCGCGAATGAAACTCAGCCCCTATGAAATAATCTTTGGTCGGCCAGCCAACATATGGGGAGTGCCTAGGCCCACGAAGTTTAGCGAGCTGCAACACCCCATTTTGCTTGACTATTTGTATGAATTGACGGCTAAATTGCGTGTTTTATATCAACAGGTCCACAACACCTTGCCTCCGGTCTCTGAGACACCGGGTCACTCCATTGACCCCGGTTCCTGGGTGTTGGTCCGCAATTTCCAGAGGACAAGAAACGACCAGCCCAGATGGACCGGGCCTCACCTCGTCCTCCTGTCTACAAGGTCGACTGTTAAAGTGGAGGGGAAGGCCAATTGGGTCCACGGGATCCATTGTAAGAAGATACCCTTCCCTCTGCCACATGACCAATGGGTCCGAAAAGGAGGCACTGACTCAGAGTGCACAACTGATGAACGTGTGAAAGAAGCTAATCCTGATTGCGAAAGTGGGAACATTTTTCAAGAAACTACGCCGCCATCAGAACAATTGAACTCTGTGGAACCTGAGCTACTATTTCTGGACCAGACAGTCCCCGGGAAAAGACGCTACAATTTGCGACCAAGAAAAACAGACTAAAAGTAAAAGTGATTTATTTTATGATCCGAGAGAAAAACCTGTGGACTAATAAAATAAGTTTTTTCCCCAAATCCTATTTTTGAAAGTGCAGATTCTCCCATCTAGGTGACTTGCTTATTTTTGTTTTTCTTGAACCGCCATCCGGGTTCCGCTGCTAGGGTCGCGGTTGATTAAAGACTTTTGGGTGCAGCTGACGACAATAGGTCGCTGGTTCCAGTTGGTCCAAGGGAGTCACCCTAGACTGACGGAAGCATCCTTTAGCAGAAACAACCTACCGCCGCGGGCAGCACCTTAGAGAGGATGGAGTTTCCTGATGTGGAGAGAACTGCCAAACAAATGAACTTTAAGCAGAGACTTTTGAAAACAATAAGGAAGAGAATTTTTATAATAATGTGTATTTTTATGCTATTTAGCGTAATGGTCTTTTTGATAAGCTATGTTTTATTCTCTTTTCATGTGACATTTGCGCCCACTACATCACCCATACCTCCTCCTACTGTTTCCTCTCATTCTTTCCACCCTTTGCCTGACCACGAATCAAATAGGAGATTAGAGTTCATTAATAACTCCTTCGTTCAGCTATTACACCAACACCAACTCGTAATGAACACAACCAACTGTTGGGTGTGTGGTCTCATGCCCCACACCACGGATAGAGGTATCCCCTATTTGGTCCTGCCATTTAGTCACAATGGGTCAGTATGGGCATATAGGACAATGTTCATATATGCACGAGAAATCCAACCCCTACGTTCGATAAAAGACAACCTCAAGACTAGCGCCCTAGTCAAGGGTATAGTTGACATGATCAAGGAAGTAACTTCTTACGAAGATACCCCGGATGATGAGATACTTGCATATGTAGGTTGGAATGTGACCGGATATGGCACTACATTAAGTGAGAAACAGCAAGCAAAGAGATCGTCCCCTATCTGGATCGTACCTCATCAAGGTCACCTGTGTCTGCAAGGTATTGGTAAGAATCCCAGAGCTCAGCTAGGGAAGAGTGTCTGTACAGAAACGTACGTTTTTGGATCTCAGACTTCCCCTGCCTTTTTAGCCGCTAAGGGTACTTATTTCATCTGCCATGATAGAGCCTATACATGGTTGCCCCCTGACTTCTCGGGCTCATGTTTTGTTTCATTCCTGTTACCTCCCACCTACACAGCAGCGGCGGATTACCATCGGACAAGGGTAGTTAGAGGTGTTTTGAGTAAAGAAGACACTGCAGGTCAAGAATTCGGTGACTTTGCAATGGGTGTTCTGCCGTTCTGGGGAGCCATGGTTAACAGCAGAAACATAAGGCAATTGACAAGGGTAGTTGAATCCACCGTGATTGAAACTGCTGGTGCCCTTAGTAACCTGACTGCTGAGCTCCAGTCGGATCGACTGATGACCCTTCAGAACCGGGTCGCTTTGGATGTAATACTTGCGGACCGAGGTGGAGTATGCAAATTGATCCAATCCAGTTGTTGCATTTTTATTCCAGATAATGCTCCAACAGTGTACGGGGCCATCTCCAAACTACATAAGATTTCCGAATCTATTCATGTGGATAAAGGAGATTGGTCATTAATGGGATGGTTCTGGGGACTGATATCTGCCTGGGGATGGAAAATTCTGATGGTCATTGGGATGGTCTTAGCCATTCTTTTCCTATTCTGTCTATGCATACAGTGTGCTCCTGCAATATGTGGCCTCTGTGTTACATCATGTGTAAGGAAGCCTGTGTCAAGACATGAGCTCAGCACTAGAATGATGTTGCAGCAACATCTCAATGACTTTAGGAATATAGATCTGGACTCAGATTAACATGAGGATAGATTAATTGCCTATGTAAGGGCAAAAGGAGGGTCTGTGGTTCTGAAAAATCTGGATTCATATAATAGTACTGGACTCGAGAATAAAAACTTCGTCGAAATAGGACGAATTTGGTATCAAAAGACCGAGAATGACGAGTACATCAAGTACATGTATTTTCGGCATATTCGAGTGACAATTTCACCTCGAAATCGTCATTTACCTTCTAAACCCTTAGCTGCATGTTGCCCTCTACATAGGCCTTAATCCAGTTGAATTTGATTCCACAAGGACACATACTCCTTAATCGACTTCTCCCTGACCCCAGTACAAGTTAGAACCATTGCCCCAGGCCGAACTCGTTAGGTCAGTTCCCTCCCAGTGGCCGAGCAAGATAGCATCTAGGCTCAACCAGCCATAAAACCATTTCAGCGCGCACACCTGCCATATCTCGCTCACATCTTTCTCCACTCCTTTTCCTCACTTGCTTTATGATGGGGAGGTGACCATTTTTATTAGGGGTACAGCGATATCTGATGAAATGTTGGGCCTTGCCGGATGATTTGTTATGGGCAGCACGACGTGAAATATGTACATGTCATCATGACTCTGCTTTTCTTTTGTAATCAGTAACCATAAATGAAATACCACGAATCCAAGGAATGTTTTGCTCAAGGCTGAATATTTTGTATAAGAAGAGAAGCCTAACTTCGTGAAAGTGTGCAGTCTCCTGAATATACTTGTATCGTACTTCTAGGACCCTGTCACCTTGGTTGCAGCCAATAAACTAATCTTTGACTTCACCTGGAAGACTCTGAAGTTTCTGTGGGTCTGACTCAGGAGAACCCGAGGTCTCTGGTGTGTTGATCCCCTGGCACCGCTGGGTTACCGGTTCTGTACCGGTTCTTAAAAACTCAGTACCTCAACGAGAATGGCAGGGCAAAGGCAGCCGCAATTATAAACGCAACGCAGCCTCCTGTAGCATCTTTATTTAATTGCTCCTGTATAGGAAATGCAGGCAGACGGAATAGGAGTGTTAATACAGTTGCCTCAAACTGTTCAGTTTCGCAAAAGTGTAGCGTCAAAGACTGTGGTATGGACTAAAGCACATGGAATTTACAACATATATAGAGAGACTGATTCTGCTTTGGTTTAGTTACTTATAGAATAGTGTTACATATGAGATTTCTGGTTGGATAGGGTAGGCACCTAGGCCAGGCGGAACCCACCACTCTAGTCAGGGTAAGGGAGTTACACAAATAGGATAACCCCTGATCACCCTCTTGGTAGCTTGGCAGAGAAGTCAGACTTATCCCACAGGCAATGTGCAAATTGTTTGCGCAACACACACACACACCAGTGACACAATAAAAACACCACAAAAGGGACTACACACAATATTATATAAAAATATTTCATATACTGTATAGATCACATAGACCAAACATGACATAAAAGATAAATCACTTTAGGCAATTGTCATAACATCAGAGTTAGTGCAACAAAGTGAGGACTTATATATTGCACACGTCGTAAAAAACCCACCACCACTGCGCATTTAATGTACACTCTGAAATTATCCTTTTTATCCTATCATTGTAAGGCATAAAATGACATCAGGGTTGGAAATGCAGCAGTTATGTTAGGGAGAGAAAACACATGAATCACCACACATTACTCACTGTACATAAACCACCAAATATTATTTGTCTGATATAATGCATCAGAACATCATTGTGAATACACCAGTAATGCAGACATTGTGAAATACCACCAGAAACAACATAGGGTGCAGTGCCACTGAACTCCTATTAACTTCTACGTGATAATTAGGCTCCAGATGTATGGCATAACAGCCTCTGCGCACCTATAACGGGGGACACAGTTGTATATATCACATCCCAGACACATATGTGTATTTTTAATGGCAGCACAGCAACATACATCTTGCCTCCAAGCCCAGCCAAGGAAAAACGAACTCCAAGGCATTCTAAATTCTAATAGTGTCTGGCAACACCGAAGCACATTGAAAATATGACACATATGGCAATGCAAAGGGAAGATAACACATCTCCCCCTTTTAAAACATAACATTAATAAATTGTGAAATCATTAAACTTGCGAGGTACATGTCTCACAAAGCAAGTATCTTTGACTCTAGATGCTACAGACTCATTTGGTTCAGGCTCAATTGTGCAATCAAAAGTGGACCATTCATTTTCCAAATCCTCATCCAGGTCATGGGCATGGTCCACACGTACATTAATATTTTTGATGTCCTTGCACCTTGCCACACATCTAACATTACAAACTGTTCCGTCTCGCTTGACCACACTTCATATTCTCTTTTACAATCTTGATGGCTTTGCCAAATCTAGGCATACCTTTGGAAATAATGCCAGGCAACCGAATCCTGACCCAATCTCTAATACGAAATCTGGGCCTCTTAACTCTCCATTTACTGTCGTACCATTCCTTCATTTTGCTTTGTTTCATTTCCACTTTCCTGATGACTCGCTCCACATCCGTACCATCACATTTCCTCTCCCATTTCTTCTCGAACCACCAAGGACACAATTTAGTGGTGGGATTTCTACCTTTGAGCAATTTAAAAGGTCTAACCTTGGTGATTGTGTGAGGCATGGTGTGATACATCCAAATGTTTTCCCTTAATTCATACTTCCATTCACCACCACACTTGAAGGGCACCAGTTATCCATTCTTTCAAAACTCTGTTGAATCTCTCCACTTGACCGTTTCCTTGAGGTTCATACAATGCAATGGTCTTATGGCAAATGCTACAATGCACCAGAAATTCTTCCATCGCTTTAGATTTGAATTGAACACAGTTGTCCCTGATGAGTACTTCAGGGTACCCTTCTCTCGCGAATATTTCCTCGAGAAACTCAATTACTACTTCTGTGGTAATATGACTGACAAATTTTACTTCGGGCCATTTTGAATGATAATCAATAACTACAAGAGCAAACCTAGCATTCTGCGGTAAAGAATGGAACGGTCCTGAGATATCCATGGCAACTTTCTGGCAAGGAAACTCAGACCAGTCCACAGGTTTTAAGGGTGCGAGAACTACCTTAAAACCTCTCTCGCTATTCACACAATTCTGACATTCTCTTAAAACTCAATCAGCCATCCTGGCCACCAAAAACTATACTCTTGTAGTCTAGACATCAACCTTGCAATGCGAGCTGTGGCATTTCTACCACACCAGATGACAAAATATGGACAAGTGGTTTGTGGTCTGTCCTGAGTAAAAAGTGGCTTCTCAAACCACACACAACCAAGTAATTCTTTCACTATTACTGCATATTTCCTCTCCGCTTCATTCCATGTCCTTGATGCAAACGCCACATTCCACTCTTCTTCTCCACACCTCTGGGGCAGCATGCCTCATAAGTTATACACACTAGCATCCACAGTAATACACATTCCTTACCAACACAAAATGTTTTGAGAGTGGGTGTTTCCAGAATGTCATTCTTAATTGGCTGAAATGCAAATTGTTGCTGGTCAGACAACTCAAATTTCACATCTTTTCTGGTCAACACACACAAAGGCTCCATCTTTGTTGCAAAATTCTTAATACATTTCCTATACTACTCACACATCCCTGTGAAGGAAAGTAACTTTTCTCTGGTGTCAGGTGCAGGAGCTTTCACTATAGCATCAACCAAAGATTTCTTGGGTACAACACCTTCTCTAGACAAGGTGTGACCCAAATACTCTACAGAAGTGTGGAATAACTTACATTTCGTTTTTTTAACGTCAAACCATGATCCTCCAATCTTTTGCACACTTTTCCCAGATGAGTTAGATGTTCTTGATGATCTTTGGAAAATATAAGTAAATCATCTTGGAAACACTCAACAAAAGCATCACAGTCTTTAAATATGTGGTACATAGCCCTTTGAAACACGGATGCTGCAGATACTAAACCAAAGGGTATCCTCTTGAATTGGTATAAACCCAATGGCGTAATGAAATCAGTACATTGTCTACAAGCTTCTGCCAATTCTATCTGGTGGTAAGCGGATCTCAGATCCAGAGTAGAGAACACAGCAGCTCCTTCCACCATGCTCACCGCCTCCTTTATATGGGGAAGAGGGTGGCAGTCAGCTATTACATTGGCATTTAAAGCTCTCAAATCCACACACCGCCTCAACGATTGATCCCTTTTCTTGCCAAAACTATGGAAGAAACCCTTTTTGAGGACTCTATCTCTTCAATAAAATCATCCAACATTGCTTTCAATTCTTGTTTGATATTATTAGGAACATTCCTTAATTTTTGTCTCACAGGGACTGTTCCTCTCTTTATTTTAATCTCATGAGAAAGGCCTGTTAATTCGCCCAGTTTATCAGAGAAAACCTAGATAAATTGTCAAGCAATGGTTTCCTTATCACCATTGTCTGCTAAGATTAGAACCGGTTCACTATTTCTGGGGTTTCATATAATACCTAGTTTCCACTGGTCCTTCCAGCCAAGTACATTCACGCCTTTTACAGCCAAATACAACTTAACTTCGGCATTCCTACCTTTGAATTCTAATTCCACAAGATTGTAACCAATGACATCAATACCAGTGCCATCAAAACGTTCTGCTGCAATGTCAGAAGGTTACAATTTGTCCATATCTAAGCAACTTCCAAACTTCTCCATGAAATATTTTTCTTTAATGATTGTCCACGGGGACCCCGAATCGGCCATGACCTCTAAGGGCTCGCCTAAGACTCTAACAATGCACTTAGGTGGACCCGTGACCCCTACTTCTTCATCCATGGCACCTTTAATGGAATGAACAATTCCTTTAGCTTGAACATCCATTTTCCCACACTCACAATTAGTGTTGTGTCTTCCCATATCATTAAGAGAAGAAATTTTACTTCTCTGAGTAGCACTACTATTGTTTCTCCTTCTGATGTCCCTACAAACATGAGCAAAATGCCCTGTACGTCCACACTTCACACATTCTTTTCCAATCACAGGACAATGAGCAAAGGAAGCAATGTGATTGGTACTTCCACACCTGTAACATGTAGTAGTTCTGCCACCATCCCTTTTTTTTATACTCACGCTCATTGGTTACAGCACACAGATGTCCCTCACCAGTATTAACAGAGCATACCTCTCACTGCCTGGATCCTTCTTACTTACTACAGACACCCACTTTCAGATTGTTCCAGTGCCTTTGCAATAGAAATAGCATCTTGTAATTTAAGATCCCTTAAAACCATAACAGCTCTTGTATCTTCTTACTCTTTACATGAACTACAATTTGGTCACTTATCATTTCATCAGTCATTTCTCCAAAGTTGCAAGACATAGAAAGTCCCTGTAATGCTGCTAAAACTCATCAAAAGATTCATTCTCCTTTTGTGCCCTGGTGTAAAATAAAATATGAACCTATTCAGCGCAATGCTTGTGGATTGTTTGAACCTGAGTAATGCTTCCTTATACACATCTAAATCTTCTTGTTCAATTTGTGGTAAATCCTAAAAACAACTTGACCCTCTGATCCTAGGCAGTGTAATAGTATATTTGTTTTCCTCTCAGCTCCCATTCTTTCACCTCAATGACAGTCATATTGGTTATGAATTCCTCTTTCCACTTTACCCAAGGCACAGCTATCTCTCCTTTGTTCCCTGGAGGAGCAAACTGCATGGTTCGTAAATTGGTTTAAAAGTGTGTATACTGGGAAATAAGTTCACTAAGTAAAAAACAACAATAGATTTAATCCAACTGTACCAGGAATCTTTGAAACTGTCACCAGGTATCTCTAAAACTATCAGCAGTGTACCTCAGCTCCCAATTATTCCTATTCCTTCAGTTTACTTTAACAACGTTAAATTAGTGAAAGTCCTTGGAAACGATGTTAGATGCGACAGTGAATAACATTTCAGCCGATACCTTCCAATCCAAACGAAGGTATGGCAACTGTTGTACACGTTGTTGCCCTGCCTCGGGCTGCGGAACATGGAATCTGGAATCATGCATTGCATGCACTTGATTCCAGATTCCGATCATTCCTTCTAGGCGGTTGCTGAGGCAGGATGCTATGAACTTTCCTCGTTCATAATAAATCTTGCTGCTTCTCACTTACCTGGTCTCCTGAGGCTGATTCCGTCTACAATATTTTGGCGACAATCCTGCGAACCCCTTCCATTGCCGCTAACCCTCTGCCACCGCGTTCCTTCAACGATTGATGCTGGACTCGATATTGCCTTCTTGGGATTCTTCAGCGGCTCGGCGACTCATCCCAGAGTTTCACTACTGATGTCCGGATGCTGTTGTGAGTCCGTGCCTTTTCCTGATTTTACAAGGTAAATTGCCCTTGTTATGAGTCTGTAACCGTCGTTTCCTCGAACTCCCACCGCGAGGCGCCACGAGACTTCACACGCACTCCAACGCGAGCTGCAGCTTTCAGCCTACGCGCGCACTCGCGTGCCTCCACTACGTCATTACGCTTCCAACCAGCACGCACAGCGGCCATTTTCTGCGCTCTGTCTTTTGCCAACCAGTTTTTGCCAATCACGACGCTGTTCATACTCCAGAACCATTCTTCCTACACTATCTTGCTGTATAATTCAGCGGCAACAGCGCAAACATCATTATTTATCACTCACCCTTCATTACGAAGTGATTTACAAGATATTTAATTCATTAAAAAAAAAAAAAAAATTCTTTTTCTAGTTTTCAAGACTTGCTACAAAAACTGTGTTTTACAAGGAACTGTTCCATACGGTCAGTTTTTACTTAATATTGCTGTGCCAACTTATCCTGCCTCAGCTTAATTCTGCATATAATATTTACAATTACTTATTACTATGGCCACAACAGCAAATTCTACCATTGCACCACCTCCCCCATTTCTGGCCGAGGGAGATACACCTATCTTAGAGTGGGAAGAATGGATAGGTGTTTTTGAAAACTACCTGGAAGCCATTGATGGCCTTAGATTTCCCTTGTCTCGGAAGAAAGCAATCTTATTAAACTCTCTAGGAAAAGGGGGTCAACATGCTTTCAAGTTTCTGCCTGAACTACGTGGTGCAGATGGTGAGCTGGTTGATAATCCATATATGGAAGCGAAAATGAGACTTGAGAAGTACTTTGGGAAGAAGGTCAATATCGTCATGCAGAGACACAAGTTCTATACTATGCCTCAAAAGGACAAAGAATCTGTTGATCAAATGGTCACACGGCTGAGGGAACTTTCGTTAAAGTGTGATTTTGGTCCCATGACTGATCAAATGATCAGAGATCAGCTAATTGTTCAATGCAAAAATAAAAGGATGCAACAAAAACTTTGGGCTGCCAAAAATCCAAGCTTAATGGAGGCTATAGCAATTGCCAAAGTGGTGGAAGAATCCGACAAGTGTATGGAAGAAATGCACAGTCTGGAATTGAAGATGGATGATTCTGTTAATATCGTGAACAAAGTGGATAAGAACTATACTTCTACAGATGTCAAGCCGAAAAACTTTGTTTCCAGTGAAGCTAAACCCAAGTTTTCAAACTTTAAACAGAGAAACAAAAATAGTGTTTCTTTTGGGAAAAGTAAATTTATGGGTTGTTTCCGCTGTGGCAGCATGGCTCGCGCAGCTGACTTTGCAGGGTGTTTTGCCAGAGACAAAACCTGTATGAAATGTGGTAAGAAGGGCCATATTATCAAGGCCTGTAGGTCCCCTTCGATCAATAAGGTTGCCTTTATTGATGATGACTATGTTCCTAGTGAAATGTCCTTATGCATTGAAGGTTGTGATGATGTGGGAACATGCCTTTGCGTTGGTCTTCAGAGGCCAAAAGCAAATTTTGTTGTAAATGGAGTTGCCATAACGCTCCTAGTTGATCCGGGATCTATGTACTCTATCTTTCCCATGTGTTTATTTAAGAAACACTGGCCCAATTTGACACTTCATGTAAGTGACATTATTCCGAAAGGGTATAGTGGGCAAATCATCAACATTATGGGCGTTATGGATGCTTCATTTGAATTTAAAGGCAGATGTTCTTCTGGTAAAGTATACATTTCAGATGAGGGTCCAGCAATTTTAGGCTGGATACAACAATAAGATTTACACATCATTTTAGACCCACGGTCAGCAGAGAGTGTTCTTGTCATTGATGAATTTCACAGTATTAATGCCATCCTAGATAAGTTCTCCGATGTTTTTCGAACAGATTTAGGCAAATTAGATGGTTACATGCATGAAATAAAACTTAAAAAAGATGCTTCTCCCGTGAGACACGCTCTCAGGAGAATTCCTATTGCCATTCGTAAAGAGGTCAAGGATATGTTAGATGACATGCAGAAGCAGGATATTATAGAGCCTGTAGAAGTTTCAGAGTGGCTTTCGCCTGTTGTTATCACAAAGAAAAAGGATGGAAAACTGCGCTTTTGTGTGGACCTTAGGTCCCTCAACCAGAATATTGTTGTGGATAAGTTCCCGCTCCCTAACATTTCTGAGATGGTGCTTCTAATGGACAAGGCAAAATTCTTTAGCAAGCTAGATCTCCGTTCAGCCTATCACCAAGTGGTTTTACATCCTAAGTCCAGAGAACTTACTGCTTTTGTTACTATTGAGGGAGTATTCCAATTTAAAAGATTACCATTTGGGCTGGCCTCTGCAGCCAGCGTGTTTCAGCGCATGATGCATTCTTTGTTTAGAGACTTAAAACAAGTCCATTATTTTCAAGATGATGTTTTGACAACAGGGATTAATGAATCTGAACACAATGATAATCTAGCCAAAGTTTTACATATATTTTCTGATGCTGGTCTCACTCTTAGAAAAGATAAGTGCCAATTCTTGTTAACTGAAGTAGATTATCTAGGATATACTATATCACATTCAGGTGTCAAACCCAAAGAAGACCTATTAAAAGCCATCAGATGTGCTCCTCTTCCCTCAAATAAGGAACAATTGAAATCATTTTTTGGGCTAGTGGAGTATTACTCCAAGTTTGTTCATAACTTTTCTCACAAAACTGAAGCATTGAGACAGCTTCTTAAGAAAGGCGTGCAATTTGACTGGGGTCCACGACAGTCTGATTCTTTTGAAACAATCAAATTTGAGATTGTCAATGCAGGTATCCTCTCCACATTTGAACCGGGTAGAGATACCTTTGTGACTGTTGATGCCAGTGCATACGGCATTGGTGCTATTTTATTCCAAAGAAAGAGTGATACGGAAAAAATGGTGGCTTTCGCTTCACGCACCCTTACGGCTTCTGAACGCAATTATGCGGTCATAGAGCGTGAGGCGTTAGCTGCTGTTTTCGGGTGTGTCTCACTTTCGCACGTATGTATGGGGCACACATTTTTCACTAAGAACAGATCACAAGCCTCTCCTCAAAATACTTTCACCTGGAGGTGCCAGTAAAGGTTCTCCTCGCCTCATGAGATTTGCAGCAAAACTACAAGAATATGATTTTTCTTTACAGAATATCTCTGGGTGGAAGAATGTTCAAGCGGATTGCTTGTCTCGCCTCCCTATTGATTCTGAAGAGTGCTGTGATTTTGATGATGAGACTGTGTGTTTAGTTGCTGGTTTCGATGATGCTTGTTCAAGTTGTTTTAATTCCATCTCTAGAGAGGAGTGGCATCAGGCTGTTATAGCTGACTCAGATTTTGCAGAATTGATTAATGCCATTCGCCTGGGGTGGAAACGAGAAGGTGACGTTAAACCTTCTTTACATAGTTTTGTGAAGGTGCAGGAAGAACTCAGTGTGGGTAGTTCTGATGATTTTATCTTGCGAGGTGAACGGTTTGTATCTCCAAATTCCCTTAAGAAGAGACTTTTTACTTTGGCCCATGAAGGTCACCTTGGTCAGAGCATGACTAGCAAACGTCTGAAAGCTAACTTCTGGTGGCCAGGTCTAGATGATGATGTGAGGCGATGGGTTGAGGACTGCTTAATGTGTAAAGAGAGTGAAAAAAGATTAAAAGTGCATTCACGTACCTTAGGGTCGATTGCCAGCAGTGGAGATTTACCTTGGAGCAAAGTTTGTTTGGACTTTATTGGTCCCATGGACTATTTGTCTACTGATTGTCGTTTTGCGACTGTTTTAGTGGATGTTTGTTCACGATGGGTATGTGTTGAGTTCATGAAAAACATAACCACTGAAAGTGTGATTGGTTATCTTAAGTCCATTTTTATGAAAGAAAGTTTTCCTTGTATATTAGTGACAGACAATGGTACGCAATTGACCTCTTCCTCCATGCAGATGTTCCTATCTAACCACGGCATTAGGCACATGTATACCTCTTTATACAATCCACAGGGCAACGGTATTGTGGAGCGCATGAACAGATTGATCAAAGGTGTTATTCAACTGGCTGCACAGAGTCAACGTAACGTTCGTAGTGCTGTGGAGGAGGCTGTTTGGTCCTACAATACTACTGTTCATAGTGTTACTAATAGAATTCCCTTTGAAAGCATGTGAGGTAGAGTTCCCAAGACTAAGATGGTTCCTCAGTGGTTGTTCGAGCTTAAGTCTCGAGGGATTGAGAATCCTAGTACCAGTTCTGTAAATGACGGAAGTTGTTTCAATGGGAAGGTTGGTAGAGTTGATGTTGGTGACTATGTCAAGATCAAGTTGGGTAGGAAAGAGTCTGGGGTGATTAAGTTTTCAGATCCCCTTAAAGTTAAGGAGGTACATAAGTGGCATGTTGTTCTGGAAAATGGTCAGAATTGGAACTTCAGAAGGATTGCTTTGTTTGCGAAAGGGAGTAGTGGTGTTGCCAAGGATGTCTCCAGTTGTAAGGATGCCAATTCTGATCCTGATCCTGAGAGTGCTTCTTGTTCCAATAATTCCGGAGTCACTGTCAATTCCAAAATCATCCCTGGTGGGTCTAGGCGAGTAAATGAGCGAGAAAATGAGTCTATGCAAGAAAATTCTCGTTCCTTAAGATGGTGTAGTACTCCCAAGAAGTATGATGAATTTGTAATGTATTCATTATATTTCATTGCTTTCCTTGATTAGTTATATGTACCTAATCTTAGTATGCTTTTGCTCTAGATTGTTCTCCTGTTTCCAGTTGTGAAGTTTTATCTGCTCTTTGCTCACCTCGCTGTTCTGTAACTCCATGTTCTGTCTTTGTCCATTAAGAAAAGAAGATATGTTGTACACGTTGTTGCCCTGCCTCGGGCTGCGGAACATGGAATCTGGAATCATGCATTGCATGCACTTGATTCCAGATTCCGATCATTCCTTCTAGGCGGTTGCTGAGGCAGGATGCTATGAACTTTCCTCGTTCATAATAAATCTTGCTGCTTCTCACTTACCTGCTCTCCTGAGGATGATTCCGTCTACAATAGCAACCAATAGCAGCGCTTCGTCTATCAGCCGCTGCCCGTCAATGTCACACTGTTACACGTCGTGCTCGCACTCTTCACCTCGTGCTCTCACTTCGCCGAGACCACGAGGAAGCGCACTGCACCGAACACCTCCGCGCATGGAACATCGGCCGCCAGCCGAACGGAATGGAGACAATCCAAATGATGCAGGTAACTTACACCAGTAACAGCGCGTGGCTGCAACAGCACTATAACGCTGTGAGTCTATTATTGAAATATAGATGATTTAAATCGCTGCACCAGTACTTGCCCAAACAATAGGCTCCTCCTGTTGTGAAGCGCCGATAGCAGGTGATTTCAATAGTTGAGAAGAAAAACACTTCTTGTAGAAATATTGTCCAGAAACAGGTTCTGTTCCTGTGCTGCTCCCATAGATGACAGACTTACCACTGGACTCCAACTCGTATATAATTGTAGAAATCCCATCCCAGACACATATGTATATACAATGTGTATCTTTAATGGCAGCACCGCATGGTACATCTTGCCTCCAAGCCCAGCCAAGGAAAAACTAACTCAAGGCATTCTGAATTCTAACAGTGCCTAGCAACACCAAAGCACATTCAATACAGAAGACATATGGCAATTCAAAGGGAATATAACAACAGTCATATCAGGAAGTTTTCCGAACATGCAGCAAGTTTCCAATCGGGGGCCTCCGTCGAGGACTCACCCCGAAATGCCACCAGTAGAGCTCAGAAGCAGCTGCACTTCAATTATGGTGAATGCAGCTGTCTTCCCTACATTCGGCCAGTCCCCGTCACGGGCCGGCCGCCAAATGGACACAACAGACAAGTGCCCTCCGAAAGGTATGTGACATGTGACAGACCGGGTGAACACCCTCCCCTTTCAGACTCCGCGGGGAAAAGGGAATAACAAGCACAGCGCATCTGCAGGAAACACGGGGGGGCACAATGCTGGCGGGCCTCCCTCAGCAGAGGCATGCATTTCTTAACACCTGGATGATTCTCTCAGGCCAATCAGCAAGCCCAAACACAGGAAGCCAGTGAACAGCTGACAGGGTGCCATTCTCTCTCGCAGCTCTGTCGTAGGTGGCAAGTACCTTTTGTTCACGAGCAGGAGGCAGCTATGGGACTCAACAGCACCGTCCATGTAGTGGTCGCTTTAAGTGGCGCGTGTCATTCGTGCAGTGTGTCGCGCGAATGGCACGCGTAAAGTGTTATGTTTTAAATGTGCGGCATGGCCGCGTGTAATGTTGACTTTTGATGTATCACCCTCGCGCGATGCAGCCGTTCAATCAGACCAGCTAAACAGACGAGGACACTCTCCGTTGGGATCTGAATGTGAGCAGAGGCATCGCGCATCGGGTGGAGTTGTTTCTACTTATCTTGGAATAAACTGCTTTCCTTTTTACCAACGTTTCCGTGGATTCCTTCATCATAACATTTGGCGACGAGGATGGGATCAACTCCACTCCACACCCACGCAAGAATTTTTGTTTGAACAGACAGAAACAAATTGTTTAATCAAACGAACCTTGCCACCTCCAGAAAGCTCACGACCTTCACGATCTTCACAAGGTACGCTGATCTGGCTTATGCGCATTCAATTGAGGGTAAGCGCCAAGGCACGCCAAATTTTAAACTCCTTTCTTTAATTGGCTGTGGCCTCCCTGTGCCCCTCTTAAACTCCAGGATTGGTTTGTTTCGACCACGTGATAAAGGCTTCTTCCTATTTGCTGCCGCGTCTTCCAATGACTGAGACGCTTCACGTTGGCCAGCCTTCGCTCCCCAGCAGTGAAATTAAAGTCGTTCCGCCTACCAAAGGCTTACACCGCATCGTTAATTAAGCTGACTGAAGGGAGACTGGTTGGTAAGAGTCTATCTAAGCGCATTTACCACAGCGATGCGCTCGCTTTGAACTAACTATCACCAGCGCATAGCTTTTCATCTGTATTGAACAGCGCGCTACTTCAGCGATACGCACGCTTGGTATTTGAGTGTTTGACAGCGCATTGCTTCAACGACACACACGCTTGTTACCTACCGGTAATTGGCAGCGCATTGCTTCAGCGACGCGCACGCTCGTTTTCTACCTGTGATTGTCAGCGCATTGCTTCAGCGACGCGCACGCTTAGTAATCATAGATAAGGAGTTTATTAGACTGTGCCTCTGACATTCCTATGTGTCAATTCAGTGATACCTTCACTATTAACACTTACTTAATTAAATCTTGGTTATTTGAAGTTATAAAAAAGGGAGAAATATTTGACATACATGTTTAGGTCATTTTAAATTGTATTCACCTGTGGGGTATTTTACATATTAATTTTAAGAATGGCGAATTTACAATTACAACACATTACACAACCACCTCATTTTTTGAGCAAACCCGGCAGTCCTGAAATAATTTGGAAAGAATGGTTTTCTTTATTTGAGAATCACCTCATAGCTATAGACGCTGTGGGATTTTCTGCTGAACGAAAATTCGCTATTCTTTTTGGTTGCCTGGGCCAAGCAGCTCAACGCATTTTTAAGAGCATTCCCCCAATTCCCCCTCCTGCTGGCCAGAGTGGTGACCGTAACTGGAATGTTTATTTGGAGGCAATAGCCCGTTTAAAGAAACAATTCTCAGAAGAGCCAAATATTATGTTAGAAAGACATAATTTTTACGCCAGGAAACATAGGGAAGGTGAAAAGGTGGAAGAATACATTTCTGCACTAAGAGTCTTAGCAACTACATGCGAATTTGGTCCCCTGTGTGACAATTATATCAGAGACCAATTCGTATTTAGTTGTTCTTCTAGGAAGATTAAAGAAAGAATTCTAGGTTGCAAGAACCCAACCCTGAGTGAAGTTATTGAACTTTCTTTAAGCATTGAGCGATCAGCAATTACAAGCAAGGTCATGGCTGAATCACCTAAATTTGGTGTTAATTTAGTAAATCCTTCTGAATCCAGTTTTGATAATGCTGTTTGCGCTGTGAATTTTAAGAACAAAAATGCAAAATTTGTGCAGAAGAGACAATCCCCTACCTGCTATAGATGTGGATCTAAGAACCATTTAGGTAACTTTCAAGGATGTCCTGCTATGAGTAGGCGTTGTGTCATTTGTAAGAAAATGGGACATTTTCAAGGCGTTTGTAGGAATGCAAAGAAATCTGTTTCCGTGAACTATGTTGAGTCAGAAATGTTAGACGAATGTACAAATTCATTTAGTAATATAGTTGTAACTCTAGATGATGATGGAAAGGTTAACGATATAAAAGGTCACCTGTGCTCTGCCATAATTGACAGTGTTTCCTTACAGGTCATGGCAGACTCCGGTTCTCCATATACCATCCTCAGGGATCCAACTTTCTATGATTTATGGAAAAGGAAAGTTGAATTACTGAATTCAGATGTAAACCCGAAAGCATTTGGGGAAAAGAATATTAACATGATTGGATATTTTGAAGGCCTAGTGCAATGTTTAGGGAGAGAAACAGTTACCAAAATGTATGTGGCCGAGAAGGGCAAGAACATAGTGGGCTGGATGGATCTAGCCCGCATGGGGTTATATTTAGTCCCGGGGGATGAAAACCCAGTTAAAGTTGGTGATTTACCAAAAAAAAAATGGAATGTATGTCAATTGAGCAACCTTTAGACACAAAGCAAATGATGGAGGAGTTTAAGCCTGTGTTTAGCAACACAGTGGGGAGTGTAGAGGGATTTGAACATAAAATAAGGTTGATTCCAGGAGCACAACCCGTAGCTCATAAAGTCAGGTCAGTTCCCCTTAGTGTTCGTGCTGAATTATAGAAGTCATTGAAAGTTCTGTGTGAAGAAGGGATAATTCAACCTGTGGATTCCTCTCAATGGGTCGACCCTATTGTGGTAGCTCGTAAAAAGACTGGTGAGATTAGGCTCTGTGCGGATTTACGCGGTTTAAATAAAAATATAATTGTGGATTGCCACCCTCTACCAAAGATCCATGAGCTTCTCGCCAATCTGGGTGGTGCAAAGTGGTTTTCTTTGATAGATCTAAAATCTGCCTATCATTAGGTCGCTCTGTCAAAGGAATCACAAGAGTTAACTACTTTCATCACCCCATTTGGCGCATTTAAGTTTTTGTGTTTTCCTTTTGGCCTAGCCTCGGCGGGAAGCGTGTTCCAGAAGCTTATGGACACTCTTTTTCGTGGGATAACTGGGGTACAAGCCTATCTAGACGACATTTTGATATATGCCAAATCATTAGAAGAACATGATGTCATTTTAAAACGTGTCCTCACCATTTTAATGGCTAGAAAAATGACTGTCCGTGGAGACAAATGCAAGTTTGCAGTCAATGAACTGGATTATTTGGGGCATACGATATCCAAGGAGGGGATCAAGCCAAAGTTTTCTGTAGTGAGGGCTATTGAGGATGCTAAACCTCCATCAGACAAGGATTCTCTCAGATCTTTTCTCGGCTTGGCCGAATATTATGCTAGATTCGTCCCTGCTTATTCGGATTTGGTGGAACCTTTACGTAAGTTGCTGAAAAAGGGGAGTAGTTTTGTATGGACCACCGAACTGGATAAAGTTTTTAAGGATGTCAAAAAGTTAATTGTGTCTGCCAAAGCCCTCCACGCATTTAGAGATGATTGTTTCTCATCCATAACGGTGGATGCAAGTATGACTGGTTTAGGCGCAGTTTTGACACAGAGAGTGGGTGCAAGTGAACAGACAGTAGCTTTCGCGTCACGCTCATTGAAACCATTCGAAACCAGGTATAGCACAATTGAGAGAGAGACGTTAGCTTGCACATGGGCTGTGCATAAGTTTAGGACGTACATCTGGGGTAGAAAGTTTGAGCTTATCACAGATCATAAGCCCCTGGTTTTCATTTTTGAGAAAGTTAATTCGTCTAGTATGTCCGCTAGGCTCATGAGACTAGTCAGTAAGTTACAAGAATTTAACTTCGAGGTCAAACATATTAGCGGTGGGAGAAATTTTAGAGCGGACTGCCTTTCCAGACTGTCTATGGTCAATGGTCAAGGATGATGAGGAGGATGCTTGTCAGGAAGATATTGAGTGTGTCACTCTGGTGGACGCCGTCGAGAGTTTGTCTCCTGTGTTGTCCGAGGTAGGCTGGAAAGAAGCATGCGATGGTGATCCTGTTCTTTTAAAAGTTATGCATTATTCAACACACAATTGGCCTGAGACTAGGAATCTGGAAGGGGAATTGAGAAGGTTTTCGCAAGTGGCTGACGAACTTTCGGTAGAGAATAACATTGTTCGGAGAGGTGATAAATTTGTACCTCCTTTTAAACTTAGACCTTTAATCATTAATGAAGCACATAGTGGCCATTTAGGAACCACTAAGACGATCATGAGGATTAAGGAACATTATTGGTGGCCGTCTTTAGATACACAGGTCAAGAGTTTGATTGATTCGTTTAGTGTCTGATAAACATTGGCATACTACAAAAGTCCCATTGTCACCTACAGAATTTCCACATACTGCTTGGGAGAAAGTTGGTATTGATTTTTCAGGACCTTATTCAGTTCTTGATCAAGATTGCAAGTATGTCATCCTTTTGGTAGATTATTATTCAAAGTGGATGTACCACGATTTCGTCGAGTCCCCTGATTCTGATTCGACCATCTCATTTTTGAAAAGAATTTTTGATATTGAAGGGGCGCCTAAAGTCCTGGTTAGTGATAATGGGACACATTTTGTATCTGATAAAATGAAAGAGTTTCTCAGTGGCCTGGATATTAAGCAACTTAAAGTCGCTTTGTATTCCCCGTCTTCTAATGGTTTGGTGGAAAGGGGAAATAAAGTGATTAAAGAGGGAATTCAAACTGCACTGGCCTGTGGTGCAAATACTATTCAGTTCGTTAAAAACAAAGTTTGGCATTACAATACTTCCCCTCATTGCACTACAGGAGTATCTCCTTTTGTTTTGTTAAGAAACAGAGGGTCACACTCCAAATTGTTTCCATCATGGCTGGAAAAGTTATCCGGGGGGACGAGTGTTGACGTGGGCGTTGTTCGCAAAAAGGTAATTGAGAAACAAAAGTTTATGAAAGAAAAATTTGGGCCTAAATCTAACGTTCCATCAGTGGATATTTATGCTGGTGACTGGGTTTTAATCAAAAACCCTGTAAAGGGGAAGAAAGGAGAGTCGAAATTTCTCCGGCCTTTAAGGGTAATCAAGGTCAGCAGAGGCGCAGCCTTCGTGGATAACAAAGGTTGGTGGAACAAACGTCATTTAGTGAAGGTTTCACCACAACAAGCTGACATAATTAAGAAATTTAAGAAGGAGGCTGTTGATAATCCTGAGTGGTACCATTGGTTAGATGATCCTGTTGGTGTTAGTGATTGTGTCAATGTTCAGGTACAACCTGACCAGATACAACCGGATCAGGTACAACCAGGCACCAGCATTGTTTTACCTCCTGTTACCTATTTGAGGGATGTTTTTTCTTCACAGGCAACATCTTCACGTGGGAGAGTTATCAAAGAACCGAAGAAATTCAATGATTTTGTAAGATACTGATTTAATATTGACCAATTATTACTTCCTCCATTTGCTTGTTTTGATTATTATAAGGGGGAAGGTGATGTAGTGGTCGCTTTAAGTGGCGCGTGTCATTCGTGCAGTGTGTCGCGCGAATGGCACGCATAAAGTGTTATGTTTTAAATGTGCGGCATGGCCGCGTGTAATGTTGACTTTTGATGTATCACCCTCGCGCGATGCAGCCGTTCAATCAGACCAGCTAAACGGACGAGGACACTCTCCGTTGGGATCTGAATGTGAGCAGAGGCATCGCGCATCGGGTGGAGTTGTTTCTACTTATCTTGGAATAAACTGCTTTCCTTTTTACCAACGTTTCCGTGGATTCCTTCATCATAACAGTCCATCACACTCTAGTCCTTCAGGAGACACGTCAGTCGCTGGGAAACCCCTCAGCACATGGGGGATTCCAAACCACGGAGGTGCACCAAAGTAGATGCCTGCTTGCACCCTGAGAGGTGCGCGCTCAATCGAAGCGCCCATACAGGTCAGTTCACACGTTTCCCCAGTGCGCCAAGCCCCACAGTAATTGGTCAGCACTTGAAGCGGTACTGCTGGTCTCCAATGTGATGTTGAAGAAACTTACCACACACTGGCCAGTCTGGTACAGCGCTCAACATTAGCTAGGTTATTGCTAAGGCTCCCTTTTTTCCGTTTTTACTGATTTCTATAGATAAATACAGATAGAAAACCATTTATTTTCTTGTCTGTATTTGATCTTAAATGCGGATAAACATGGAAATTGGGTGCTTTTTGAGTGATTCTTAATACACTTTGCCATAAAAGGCCAGGCCAATAAGTGTGTGGATTGATAGGTAAGGAGGTGAAAAAAAGGAATTTTAGTAAAGAGGCTTAAAGAGCAGTAGATATGCACAAGGTTGATACTGAAATGTGCATATTTTCATATAATTGCATTGATTTATCTTCTGCAGGTGTTCATATCACTGAAACCTGGCAGGCATTCAAGTGTCACTGCATATTTATTGGTTAAATAAATGCAGAAATATACCAGTTTCCGCTTTTTTTTCACAAACCCATAATAAATATGGATAAATACAGAGAAAGTTTACAAAAAATAAATATGGATAAATACAGCCAGAAATGTAAAAAAAAAAATACCATAAAACCGGGAGCCCTTGTTATTACGTAAGGGGAAAATATTCAATCGCTGTCCAATGAAGCGCTCAGCACTCTTAGTTTCAGAACAGAAACAATAATACGCTCCTAAGACTCTAAATCTTTCACACACTCAAGGATGGCCACCAATCCTTGGGAGATCACAGGTAGGCATCAAAGTAGAAGGATAGGCAGCAGTCCAGCACACAAGGTCTTTTGTTGGCAAAGAGGTAGTCCTTCCAGCAGGTCAGCACAACAGAGTAAATTCAAAGTGGCATTTTTCCTAGCAGTACAGCAATCCTTTAGCCAGATGCAACATGTAGAGCCAGCAGCATCTGGCTGCAAGTCCCACGCAGTGTCTAAAATCATGAGGTCAGAGTCCTTCTACTTATACTAAACATGTCTTTGATCTGGATGTAAATCCAAACAAGCTTAAGAAGTGCCCAACACCCCCTGGCTCCAGACACACTACAGGGGGTTGGAGACAGCATTGTGAAAGGCCAGGCACAACCCTATTCAGGTGCAGGTGACAGCACCGCCCACCACTGTAGCTCAGGAAGACCCCTCTGCATATGTGGGACACACCTCAGCTCTCTTTTTGACTGTCTAGAGTGAATGCACAAAATAGGCCCCTGTCAGTCTAAACCAGATGTTGACTTAAGCCAGACTGTGAGGCACAAAGAGTCATAAGCACATAGAAATGTCCACGTCTAAAGTGGCATTTTCTAAAATAGTAATAAAAGATCTGCTTTCAGCAATAAGTAGGATTTATCACCACTATTCAAAACATACCAAACATGGTTACGCTAGTACTTTCATATCAGCAATTACCACTGAAACACACACCAGGTAAGTCCCAATGCAAACATATGAGAGGAGCAGCCTCACAGCAGTGAGAAACCAAGTAGGCAGTTTGTCATTACCAGGACATGCAATACAACATATTCACATGTCCTACCTTTTACCTACACTGCACCCTGCCCATAGAGCTCCCTAGGGCCTACCCTAGGAGTGACCCATGTGTAGTAAAAGGGGAGTTCCAGACTTGGCAAGTTACTTTATATGCCTTGTCACTGTGGCAGTAAACTAAGCACGCAGGTCCTGCAGTGGCAGAGGTCTAAGACAGGTTTCAAAGGCTAAATCTGGGGTGGCACAAATAGTGCTGCCGACCCACTAGTAGAATTTAATTTACAGGCCCTGAGCATATGGGATACCTCTGTACAAGGATCTTACAGGTAAATTAAATAACCAAACAGGTGCAGACCAGTCATATCAAGTTTACAGGAGAGAGCACATGTCAGAGTTCTAAAGCCAACAACACTATGTGATACAAAAGGTAAAAAGTTTGGGACCAACCCTGCAAAAACCGCCAGGTCCAACAAGTGGACTAAAATCTGCTTTTTTAAGGACACTAGAAAAAAGGGTGGGCTCCATCCCTGAACGTGAGCAAACCATATGTGTTATGGTGGCCTGCGTCCTCAGAGAGACTCCGGCCATCCATTGTTGTTGTGAGTTTGCTGCTATGGCCCAATCGACAGGTCTTAAAATAATTTTGATGGCTGTCAGAACTGTTGAAACAGACTCACAGCCGGCCTTCACTAAGATAGTGCCCTCGGCATGGTCAAGAAAAATGTGGCACCCTTGCTGATGGTGGTCCCTTTTGTGTTCACTGCTCAGTACCTTGATAAGCAGGGACTGGCCCTCTGTACACAAACATACCTGGACAACAAATTTCTCCAAATCACTTAGTATAGAAGCAAAATGTCTACAATATTTAGAAAATCACAAGTCAGATCTGACTTATGGTTTTCCAAATATTGTAGACATAGTGCTTCTATAGTAAGTTTGTTGTTTTGTTTGTTGTTATTAGCTGCCTCATGCAGATGATGTTTTTAGATGTGTACCAGCAAGGGTCAGAGAGTTGACGGAGGGGCAGGAAAGGGGCTAAAGGGGGTTTTAGAAACATTTCCTGCAATATGATAATGAAGGACAAAAATCACTTAACACTGGAAAATCTGACGCAGGCAGAGACAAAGCTCGAGCAAGATGAGAAGGGCAATGCTACTGGCATAACATTAATACACACAGCTCCATGCATGCCTCAGAAAATTGGCACCCTGGGTCTGGGCCCAGCTCACCCATGCTCAAGCCCAGCCCTGAACACACTGCTGTTTCAAGATGTGTCAGCAGTCTAAATGGCTGATTGCAGCTAGTCACAATGCGCTTTCTTAGCCAGATACTTGTGATTGGCTCACAGCAGTCCATTCACCAATTGCCCTGTCCTGTTCATCCATCCTGTCTTGGATTATTCCATGACTGATAGAGTGGATGGGTTGCTAATCTCAGAGTGATTTGTCTTTTTTGTTGGAAGATGCCACTTTCTGGCCTCCTTTTTCTTCATTCCGGTTAAACGAGGGCATATAAGAAGAATTAACAGAATTTAGCCCAGATTAATTTCCGCTCAATATTGAGCGAAAATATATTTGAGTTGCAGCAAAAAAACAAAAAAAGACATATATTAAAGTACTATCTTCAGCTAAGATTCTACCCTTCCACACTAAACCTTAACCTTCACCTCTGCCTTCACTTGTGAAAGGTAAAAATGGTGTATGAATGAAAGACAGATTTAATATGTCCATGATTGTGTAGAATATGTACAGTTGTCTGGCAATATGTGTGGGCTTGTAATCCTGCTTTGGCTATGAGTTATCAGCTTCCTCAAGAGAACAAGGGGTATATGTACAAGCCCCTATCGCCAGCAGAACGTCACTTTTTGTGACGTTCTGATGGCGATACAGACTTCGCCTTTTTTACAAGGCAGTGTTAAGCCACTTAACATGGCCTAACACTGCCTTGTAAATAAAGCACCCTTTCACACTATACTTAGCGTGAAAGGGGAGGGCAATGGGAGTGGCAGTGCGCATTGCACCACAACACCCATTGATTTTGATGCTGCCCATATTTACAAAGGTTGCATAATTATGGGGCAGCGCCAAAATTAAGACCAAAAAAAACCTAGTCTTACCTATTGATTGTTTATGTGCAGTCAGGTGTCCTTTCCTTTTGGTGTCGTTCGGAGGCAACTCTGACCAACATCGTAATAAGCCCCCTAGTCTGACTATTCCCTAGGTGGGAAAGGTGTGCACGAATGACCTGCCACATGCCTTACCTAGGCTCACGTTCTTCCCTTGCTGAAAGGTACAAGTCAATCCAAAAATGGGTCTGGAAGTCACATTCTGCAGCACACATAGAAGTTACAAAACACCATTGTTGATTGTTTAGTTCCTGCACATAAACAATCTTTCCCTGCAATGCAGGCACCCTTGCACAAAGGTGCAAGAGTGCCTGCATCATTGGCGCTAGGCAGCTGCAATTAGCGCCAGCACTGTATTCTTGTAAATATGGTGCAGCCCTGCATTTCCGAAGTGTCAGAGCGCGACAGTAACCCAACAAGGCTAACGACACGCTCCGTCCCTTCATTGTGAATTTGCCCCAAATGCCGTAGGAACAACTCACCCCTGACATATTCCCCACTGCCTCCTGGACATTACACCTGTATAAAGCATCCAGAATCCCTGAAAGGGTACCAGACAACTAATGGGAGAACACTAATTAGCATAAATGTGTGTGGTAAAACCAATTTCTCGTTTATTCCCTAATTCTCAGTGTCCATTTCTTATTAAATCAGTGCATTTCATCTGGAATTACCAATGTCTCCAGTATCGGTAATTCTGGGTGGAAAATGACTAAATTCAAGCTCAAATACACTTGTGATAGGGCCTAGATAGATGGAGTGACCCTAAATTCCTACCATTATACTGGAATTGCATTTTTTTTGTGTGAGAGCGCATTCTTATTTTAAGGAAGCATCTGATGTTTATTATATTAGAAGTCAATGTTTTTTTATGACCATTTGCTATTATCATGTGTTAAACTACAGCCATTTTATGCTAGTTTTTCATAAAACTATCTGTATTATATATTGATGGTAAGTGCTTTTATAAAATCCCTGTGGTTGTAGTTTGTGTAATGTGGGATTTTGTGGGTAAAACATGTTTTATATTGGTAGATTATGCGGTGAGGATGGGTGTTTCCGGCATTTTGCTATGCTCCATGCCATATGTCGTATTTTGGGCATGGTATACTGGTGTTTCAAGTTGTTGACTTTCAAAACTTAAATTTCATTAATTGCTAATCATTGGGGAGGTATTTCATGATATTGTATGTTGCAGTGTTTCACATGTAAATGTGAAAAGTATTTACTCACTTCCCAGAGTACTGTTTGCTAATTTCTCTAGTTTCGCTTTTTTTTTTTAGCTATCTGCGCTGGTAATAGGTCAACAATTGAGAGACGGACTCAGCGCTCTTTTTACAGTCTGCAGACAGTGCGCCAGGGCAGCTGTCATCCACCGTGATCCACTGTCAGACTCATTCTTGGAGGGCAAGGTGGATTTGAAAGGCTGACATTTGGGTCTCCCCTTTCCCTAGTGCAGAGAAAGAATATGCCTGCACCTTACCCAGGCTCAGAGTAGATATTTTATGATCCCTACGGACAATGCTGGGGGAAATTAGGGCAGTGGTGTAATGAACATTGAGGGGGCCCCCTGCAGGGTACGTGAAGGGGCCCCCTCCGGACTCAATCGAGAGCTCCCCAGCAGAAGTGCGGTGCTGATGGGGCCCCCTGGAGGGTGAGAGCCCCCCAAAACCGCAGGGGCTGCAGGGGCCTGTGTTACGCCCCTGAATTAGGGGCCTTCAGCCCCCAGTCTTGTCCAAGGGCGTGGGACCTTTTTAAGTCATACTGTCTTACCCCATTTGCCAAAGCATAAGGTATACAATTGTGCCTAACAAACCCTCTGCTTTGCCCAAGTGCAGTTGTGTGTTTGGCTTCCTCTCCTGACCTTGCCTTAGTACGAGGTGGGGCCAATAAGTATGACCTCCCCCCTCCCCCGGGTAGCAATTATTTGCCCTACTCCCTGTTTCTCATTTGCAAACAAGGTTCCGGAAAGATGTCAGATGTCCTAGACCTTCTTGAGCCTCTACAAAATGAGGCAGATGGAGGGGAGAACATTTGATCCCTGTTTGTATATTATAAATAGGGTACTGTGATAAGGGTAAGCTCTCAAATGCCTCGCTACCTTCTCAGTTTGTGTACAGTGCAGCGAGCCAGCTGTCAGCTACCCACGCCTCATGCATGTCCCCTTTTTATAAGTGAGAAGGGGGCCTGGGATGCTGCCCTGTTTTCATTTGAAAACAGAGCACTGGGCAGCTGCATTTGTAGGTCCCCCTTCACCCATGAAAAAGGCAGGGCGTGGGGCACAGACTATATATATATCCCTTGGGCAGGGCATAGGGGATGGTCAATTGACCAATATGAATGGATATGGAATCTAACCTGTAATGCCCATCACCCTTGTCCAAGGCAGGGCGTGGTAACTCCCACAACTCTGCACTCCTACATGGAAGAGGGGTGTTCAGGGCTCCTTTCCCATTTGCCGTTGGGCTACTCAGGGGTCTTGTGGCAAAGCACCACTATGCCCTTGGGCAAGGCAGCAAGTGTGTACCAAAGACCCCGATACTGGGCATGGCGAGGAGGTGACGAAGGACAGATTCTTTACAAATACAACTGTGAAGATCTCCGAGTAGGAACACATTGAGTGGTCCATGGCAGGGCTGGACTGGCCGTAGCGGGCATCAGGTGTTTTCCTTGGAGATTGGAAGGGTAGTGGCCAGTTTTGCAGCAGTGGAGGCGGTTTTATTGTTACTGGGGGTCGCTTTTGCAGCAGTGCTGCAATACCAGACCCCAGTAACAAAAGCAGCGGTGCTTCACACTTGCACACCCTGGGGATGGGGGTACTGCTGTTCCTACAAAATTGCCAGGGCTGCTTTCGGTTCCCAGTCCGGTCCTGTTCCACGGAATCAGCGTTCCTGCACTCTAATACTCTCAGTTTGCTTGGATTCATGCTGAAGTTTACCACTAGTGAAGAGCATGTCATAGGTGATCAACTCAGTTACTGCATGGGGGAAGATTTGTGCTTTACAAAACCAGCCAGAGTGAATACTTACAGGATGTGAGTGACTATGATGTGATCAATGTGGGTAAAACTAAAGATGCCACTGCTCTTGCAACCTTCTTCCTCCTCACTGCAGCTTAGTTTGTTACATTACATTTTTCCGAGGTCAGAATTCAAGCTGCAAGTTACTATCAAGAACAATAAATTTTTTTAAGGCTGTTTGTGCTTATGTTAACAGATCTGAGATTATAAATAGTTAGTCTGACCCTTCATTAGGTGGGAAATGCGTGCGCCAATGACCTGCGACGAGCCTTGCCTAGGCTCACCTTCTTCCCTTGCTGCCAGGAACAAGGCAATCCAAGAACGGATCTGGGAATCAAATTCCACATCTTGGTGCTCCAGAAAGTTCCTGCTTATAAGATATTACCTATTAAAATGGCCTGGCAGTTGCTCATGTGGGATTAGAATGGATATGCAGAAATTGAAATGGGCAAGTGGCCATTTTTACTTCCAACATGGTCTCCACCATTGCTAGCCTGTGTTGGGCTTCTTGAGGCTAGTGTTTCAGTATGATTTTCTCGGGTTACTTTAATCCAATATGGTGGCTCCAAGAGACGCTTGAGTAAATGTGACATTTAGTACAGTACACAAGATGATGGAATTCTACCTTTACAATTCCACACATGCAATCCGACCAAAATGATGATCATTCCCAACCTGTGCGAAGTGTTAGTGCACTGCACCATCAGTAATCCAGAGCATATGTAGTCTCCCCACGAACATTCATTCACCTTATGCCAGGCACCATATAAATGCCCACACAGTGCTCAATAACACTCCAACTTGTGCTGCTGCCCTTTTCCAAGGCTGCGGCACAAGCCTTTCGGCGTGTGTGTCCTAGTCCTGCTCGATAGGAGCCCAGACATTTAAACAGTGAATGAATGGAAAAGAAGTCTGAGAAGGAGGATAAATCAAATTGACCTGATGAGGTCCCTATAAGGGATGAAATGCGTTGGCTGGGTCTGTTTTATGTGTGATGGAATTGGATACTTAATAAAAAGAACTTTATGGAAAAAGACATCGACATCTGGAAATTAATTGAGAAATAAGATATGGAAAGTAATTGAAAACAAAAGAGTGATTAAAGATACATGCAATTCGAATTGGAAAGTTCTATATGAACATGGAAATTAGGAGTTTCCTCCTAATATTGAGAAAGGGCTATGAGGTTTGCAGGTGTAAAGGGTGGAAAGACAATTAAGTATATTGAATTTGTAAAACACTTTTTATTATTATTTATTATTTAATTGATAAATAATTAGGTAACTTGTGTAATTATTTTTTTTCCAAGAGATATTTTAGGTGCAGTTTGCTTTGCTTGTAGGATTATATGCTGGGAAGTCAATTAAGTAATAATTAATACATTTTTAATTAATTGTTTACTATTAATTAGTTAATTGATAACAAATTATGCCAATTGTGTACTTTTTTATTTTGGAGTGATATTTTAGGTGTGCTTTGCTTTATTTGTAAAGGTATAGTGTGGTAAGTTAAATAATAATGTATTAATTATTAAATATTTGTTTATTATTAATTAGTTAATTGAAAAATAGGTCAATTGTATCATTAATATTTCTTATCTTATGTTTTAGGTGCAGGTTGTTTAGTTTGCAGGGGTAAAGGGTGGGAAGTTGATTAAGTCATAATCAATTTTCAATTAATTATTAATATTTAATTACATATTTAATTAGATAATAATTTTGTAAATAGTTTATTAGTTATTCACTTATAACTAATAAACAAATATTAGGTAATGTATTAATAATTAATTTATAGATTACGTATGTTAATTGTGTTATTTTTTTATTTTAAATATATTTCAAGTGTGTGTTACTATTTTTGTGGGAGTATAGTGTGGAATTTTAATTTAATGGTCAATTAATTACAAAATTGTAAAGATTGAATTAATTATTAATGTGTTTTACAAATTTTCTTTTAATTTACATGTACAATTTTTATATTAATAGATGTATATTTGTAGTTCAGAGAGTTATTAAAATATGTCACGTTTTTTAACTCAAATTTCTACCGTTCAATAGACTGGCGAGGTAATAGTAAATTTAACCCATCCTGTGTCCATCGCTTTTGCTACTGTTGCACAGACTGGAGTGGGAATAGTACATTTTACCACTCCGGAGTCCAACGCTTTTCCTACTCTTGCACAGACTTAGTTGGTAATAGTATATTTTACCCCATCGGAGCCCAAAGTTTTCCCTACTGTTGCACAGACTAAAGTGGGAATAGTAAATGTTACCCTCCCAAAGTCCAACACTGTCCCTACTGTTGTGCAGACTGGAGTGGTAACAGTACATTTGACCACTCCGGAGTACAACACTTTCTCTACTGTTGCACAGACTGGAGTGGGAATAGTAAATGTACCACTCCGGTGTCCAATGCTTTCCCTACTATTGCACAGAGTGGGGTGGAAATAGTACATTTTACCCATTTGGAGACCAACACTTTCCCTGCTGTTGCGCAGAATGGAGTGGAAATATTACAATTTACCCTGTCAGAGTGCAACATTTTCCCTATTGTTGTACAGACTGGAGTGTAAATAGTATGTCTATTTTTTACATAGTTAAGTATTTTCTTTATTATGGTTCAAATATATTTAATATTATTTTTTTTTTAAATGTTAGATTATTTGTGTGTACATGTATATATATATTTAGCCCTAGGTGGAATACTGTCTTTAGGATTCAATTTAGGCTGCTGAACCACCGCTTTCGGACTCTTTTGACCTCTTCAGGTTGTGGTTATACAAAGCTAGAGTGCTTCACCATATGCGGGACACTCACAGTGTTTTCGTTTTTAATCCAGCGGCAGGCGAGGGGATGTTCAGGCACAGTTATTATGGCTGCCAATTAACATTTTTAGCGATGGGAGCACCATAAACATTGCATTAGGCAATAAATAATGAAAGCAGTGATGCACCATTGCCGGCCCTTCTTTGGCCAAGGATCCACAACCATATGGCAGAACCGTTTAAATGACTGTCGTCATCCGCGTCTGCGGATGTTTTATAGCCGACACATACCCCGCGAGTGCATCGGACCTTGGGAGTATAATGAACTCCTTGTTTTTGCTATATATTTTTATATAAATATATATATGTAAGTATTTTGTTTAATTAATGTTGTTAGTAAATGATGTTCTATGTATTTATTTCTATTTGAATTTTTAACAATAGTTAATTTAAAAACCCCAAAAAGTTAATATTATGTAAAATATATATTTAATAATAGTTGTTTGTTATTTATGTATATATATATATATAAGACACAAACACACAAGAAAAAAAGCATGAGAGGCACATTCTTCTCTGTTCAAGTCAGCCAAACTATGGAACTCTTTACCCCCCAACATAAGGTCCACCGACAACCACTTTATCTTCAGAAAACTACTCAAGATTTTGCTCTTCCCCACATAAGCACCATAAGCAAACAGAAATTTACAGCATATCCCTCTGTATATAAGCATTTGTTTTCCCTATAGATATGTACCTATTTTTGTGTATTACTTTGTATAAACATGTAAAATAGTTATGTTGTTAAGAGAAGAAAAACATAATAATAATAATAAATAAATACAAATCCTCTTTGGTTTACATGTACATACCTCCATTGTGCATCTATGCACCTTCCATGTACTTGGATTTGTGTTTCTGTTACTTTTCTCCTGAAAAGCATATCCAATGCACTACCCTAGTTCTCATCCTGTGCCTCTATCAATAGCTTTAATCACATATACTTCCTTCCTTTATGTATCTATATACTTTCAATGTACTTATGGATCTATATATTTATCACTTTCTTCTAATTTAGCATTTCCAATGCACTACCCTATTTCTCAGCCTATACTTCACTCAATATATCTTCTAGCCCAACCTTCTGACTCATCTCAAACTTCTTTCTACTACTCCTTCCAACGCACTGCCCTATCTCTCATCCTATACATCTATCAATATATCCTCTACATCCACTCTCTCATTTATCCCAAACCCCATACCACTACTATGATCACCAAAATAACCCTTTCTAGACTCTCTCCTACTCTACCCCTCCTTGCATCATCTGACACCTCTTTTTACTATACCGATCCCCTAAAACAAACCCTTCTAAACTCTTCCCTCTGACTCCTCCCCTCCAAAACTCCTTTTTACTCATCCAAAAGCCTCCTTCTACTGCTACGACCTAAAAGAAAAGTCCTTCACTCTTTTATCCCTCCACTATCCTTTTCAATCAAAATTAACAGACTAACATGTTCACTTCTCAAATCACATATTCAACTAAACTAATCTACTACCCAAATAACGGAATAACATATCTACTACTCAAATTACTTCATATTTATACTACACTAATTTTCAACACTAATCCTTTATGGGTTCCGGAGTGGCGTGCTACTCGCCAGAAAAGCGCTTCAACACCCATCAGGGGTAACAAGTGTTATATGAATGCAAATCTTTCTTCCCCGTTTATCCCTCCACTATCCTTCTCACTCCAAGTAACAGACTAATATCCACCACTGAAATTACTTCATATTTCACCATATTAATTCACCATTAATTCTTTATAGGCTTCCTGAATAGCGTGCGTCAACAAGCGCTATATAAATACAAACCTTTATCCTCCTCTATCCTTCTACTATCATTCCAAATCCAAATAACTGACTAACCTATCCACCACATAAAATGTACTTGCATGTTTCACTATACTAATTCAACACTAATCCTCTATGGGTCCCGGAGTAGCGTGCTACTCGCCAAAAAAGTGCTTTGACGCCTCGTCAGGGGTAGTAAGCGCTATATAAATGCAATTACTATTCAATACAATACATATGTTTTATGTGTGTATGTTTACATAAGTATATATTAATTTTTATTATTAAATGTTACTTAGGACTTGATTATGAGTTTGGTGGTCTGCTGTACTGCTGCAGCGGCGGTCCCAAGAAGACCGCTGGCTCAGCGTTGCGCCGTCCACCATATTACGATGTTCCCGAAGGGCTGGCAGTCTCTTGGCGGTGGTGTTCAGGCGGAGTGATGTTTCGCTGCTGAAGAGATAGGTAAGTACAACAGGTGAATATCTGAAACACCTATATATGTTATGTATGTGTCTTAATGTATATGTAGGTCATGGTTATTCTGTTTTGTTGCATTTTAAATATACAAAATTGTTACAATGCACTATATGGGAAAAGTGGAGCCTACCTTTGCATCTGGTGACAACTGGGTTGCAGAGCATCATGATCTGCTGGCAGCAACACAGGAGGGACCTGGACAATGGTGTATGACACAGATTCCAGAGTGCGACACCCAAAAAAGGTGAGTTTTCACCTCTTTTTTTTGTGCCTTTCCACCAGTTGCACATCGAAAATCTTCAAATGAAAGGCAAATTGTAATGCAGACAGTGAGAACCTTGCCGGGACTGCCTCCAAGTCCTGCCTCTGGCTTTCCCAGCATCGACATGGTAGCAGGCGTCTCATTGGTTGTAGCAGTCTAGTGGAGGTCTTGCAGCTGAGTTCCTGCCAGGATCCTAATTGGGCGGTCGGACTGCCAAGGCAGCAGACGGGAAGACCGCCAAAAATGTGACAGTGGTGCCTTTCTGCCAAACGCGTAATCAGGCCCTTTATTTTATGTAATATTCATTATATTATAGTCATGCATATTTTATGTATATTTGCATTTTACTATTTTGAACTGTGTATTTAGTCAAAAAATTATATTTTGTCATATTTTTTACAATATTAGTGGAAACGATATTTTTATTAGATTCTTTTTCTTATCTTTATAAATGTAGTAAAACAATATTTTTGTGAAAGTTATTCGTTACATGATATTTCTGTGTCTCAATGTTTGTGTGTTTGATATTCTGTCACTAAACCAGATTCTGGTGGACTTTGTGACAAACATATCCTGACTCGTGGAGCACTGCCCTGCCACAACCTCTAGCCACGGCTCACTGGAGAATTTTGACTAACAAATGTAACTAAGGGCCTGATTCAGATCTTGGCCGATGGGTCACTATGTCACAACTATAATGGATATTCCGTCTGCCGAAATATAAATCCCATAGGAAATAATGGGATTTATATTTTGATGAACGAGATATCTGTCACCGTGGTGATGGAGAAACCTATCCACCGAGATCTTAAACAGACCCTAAGCCCGGAGTTGAAACCTTGGATCGGGGTGTGGAGACAAATCTATCCAAATGAGGACGAACTCTCCTCAACCAGGAAATCTGGCTTTGGCTCCAAACCAACAGTTTCAGTGGGAGCTCAATGACGATGTGTCCAACTTCGAGGAACTCTCTCGCCAGCTACATCATTTGACCTTGATTACATTTCAGAGACTATTTCTAAGGTAAAAAACCTTTGACCATTACTACTCGCTTGGCATCTCCAACCTCTGCTCCATTGTGAACAGTGACTTTTGATTGGTGCTTTATATTTTATAGGTGCTTTTTGTCTTCAAATAGTACAAATTCATATCTCTTGAACCCCATAACCTATTTTAATGATGTTGGTGTCTTTTTGCTCATTAAAATATTTGCTAGGCTTCCGGTTTGGGGATTGTATTCCATTCTTTAATTTTAAATTGGAATTTTCTGTTATGCTTGTTCGAAAAGGTTTACTACAAGTGGCATCTGATCCACAGATCACCTAACATTTCTATTGAATACAGCGTATAACTTTGAGTTGAGCTGGAGCTCAGCCTAGTGGGGATCTGCAACTAGTTGTGGCATTTTCGAGATCTGGACACCTTGGTTTAAACATTCTTTAAAACCATGGATGATTTAAAAAGTAAAAATGTGGAAAGACTGATCTGCTTTGAAAATGGTGTAATGCTGAAACGTGGGGAACTCCTCAGTGATTTTATTCTTGAGATGATTAACATGATTCAACTTATCTTTGCATTTCTCACAGCATCCATCTGGAGCTCATTCCTGCTTGGAAACAGGAGAAGAGACAAGGTTGGGATGCTGTTGCACTACATCGCCTGCAGCATTTCCTGAAAGAGAAGGAGAGTATTGCCCTGTTTGACCTTGAAGTGACACCTGCAGCAACTCCAGTGGTAGCATAAAGCCCAGGCAGATCCATGTTTTATACCAGTATAAAGAGAACCAAGAGTCATAGGCACTCTTGTTCAGTTTTTTGGTAGTCCTGTAGCAGAAGCATCTTCTGTGGGGGGGTGACAGTGTTTGAATGGAAACATGCCATTCAAAAGCATCACTCTGCCTGTTCAATAGCATTACAAGTATGTAAATGCCTTCAATGTTCTGTCTTTTCTTTTGTTCTTAACTCTTTCTTTTTCACTTATCTCCACTTTTTAAAGGCCATCCCTTGGTGTGCCGATTGGTTCTGACATGTGTGGCATTACTGTACAGTAACTCCTTTAGTTAATGTGCTTAATGTCCTGGAACATTTAGTTCTAAAAAAAAATTGCTTGCTAATGAACTTTAAAATGAGTACAAAAAATATTTTGAAAAGAAAACATTTTAAAAAATAGGATGCAAGCACAGTTCTGAAATGATCTGTGATGCAAGGACATGTGGCGGGAGCATGAATAGTCCGCATTATAGACTGCACGTTGCAGAGTAAGCACAAATCTGTCCTAACCCATCTCCGTGTGACCAGGGCAGTACTGGGAAGCCAAAACAGCTCTTGTAATTTTATTAGACCAGCCCCAGCAGGAGGGGACAAGGGGCAAGAATGAATCACTGCTGCTTTTGTTACTGGGGGCCGATATTGCAGGACTCCTGCAAAACCAGCTCTCAGTAAGAAAACGGAACCCAACCACTGCAAAACTGGCCCCCAACCTTCCAGCTTCCTAGGGTAACGCTCGATGCCCGGTACGGCCAGTCCCTCCCTGAGTGTGACTAACAAAATCTCTCTGGAAGAGGAGTTGCGTTTCAAGTCTTCTGCTCTCTTGGTAAATAGTGCCAAAATGTCAAACTCCAAAATGAATCCACATAATGCCCATGTTAAGTCTGGGAGTTTCCCCTTTTATGCATGAAAATAGTGGGTTGTTCTTTTAGCCACCATAATATGTTATCGAAACAAAGATGTCGTTGTTTATTCCATCTGTCCCTTCTGTCTGAATCATTAGGCACACTTTTATTGGCTCAAATTGTTTTCAATTTTCCTTTTTGAAATGCATACTCAGTAACATCCTTTTGATAAACCCATTGTGCTGTGTTTTTGTGTCAAGCTTAGGTGAAGGTCTACAATGTCTTCGATAATACCAATCCTCCCGCGCACTCTCTGTTGACAGGTTGGACACGTGTATCAAGCAGAGAGAATGAGGAGGAAAAGGAAAAGAAAAGGAGAGGCACATCTAGCGTTCATCTGCTTCTCTGGATTAACCAGGTTAGCAGGCTCAGCAGAGGGGTGGATCTTGGCTCCAGACAAATGCACAACTATCAGGTGAGTAAATTAAAAGAAGCAAACTGACCAAAATATAAGCATTTATTATTGCTTACTGAAGTACTAGAAGGAAGGTACATGTGGTATCCTTACTTTGATGTCATGGTCCACAAACTGTGGGCCATATTAGCAAGAAGCTTGTTAAAATTATCTCAGTTTTAGCAGCAGGAAACTGCTGCTAAAGCGGAGATAATGGGCTTGATAATATGCGCTATAGAATTCCAATAGAAGGCCAGGTTAGATGTCCTGCACATCTAACCTGGGCTTCTATTGGAATTCTATAGCGCATATTATCCATGTTTGTCACCAAAGCTACTGGTGTGCTTCGCAGCAGAGTCTTTGATTTTCAGGAGCTGCATTTTGTTTGGCCCTACGTTTGGCACTATTCAGCAGTTCAAGTGTGGTACCAATATATATATATATTTATTTTCTCTTTTTTTTCCTCTATTTGATTTGTTTTTCTTCTGGCTTTGGCGTTTATTGAGGCTTCTGTGCATCACTATGTTTGGAAGTGGGAATGTGCACCAGCCTCCTCATTTTGTGACTGAACCAGGAAAGCTTAAAATGGAGTGGAAACATTGGGCGCACATATTTAGAAACAATTTGGTTGCTATTGATGGGAATAATTAAAGTGCTGCCAGGAAGTCTGCTATGTTTTTACAACTGTTGTAGGACTGAGGGACGAAACATATTTGATATTTTGCCTGAAATTCATTCACCAGAAGAGGATTTGGGAGATGCTGCGGGATGGAATGTGTTTGTGGAAGCTGAGAAAAAATTTGCTCTACATTTCTCAGATGAAACTAGCCTTAATTTGGAGAGATTTAATTTGTACTCCTGAAAACAAGCAGGCGGTGAAAGTGTTGATCGGTATGTGGCTGCTCTTGGGATCTTAGCTAGCAATTGTAAATTTGAGAATGCCAAAGATCAATATCTTAAAGAGCAAATTGTTCTGAACTGTTATTTTAAGAAAGTTCAGGAACACCCTTTGTGTGCTACAAATCTTACTCTGAATCAAACTGTTAAGATTACTAAGGGCATAGAGCGCTCTCTGGAATCTGTAAAAGTGTTGTTGTGTGCATATGGGGGTGCAGAAAGCATGAGTGGGAATGCAGTTAAAACATTACAGGACAGTCACTAACCCAAAGTTCTACAATCTGCCGTGGGTTATAGATGTGACTCTGTTAGTCATTTGGCAAACAATCTTAGTTGCCCAGCTCAAGGGAAAAGGAATACTAAATGCTAAAAAGTTGATCATTTCATGAAGGTATGCAAGAATACTGCAAAGTTGTGTCCCTGACGTAGAACAGCAGTATAACCAAATTGAAGAAAAGATTAATACATTGACAATTTTAACTATAGGTACTGGTCAGCAAGAAAATAATGACTGGCTAACCAATGATGTATCTTGTATTGTTGAGGTTGCATTAGTGGCCAGGAAGAATTATCCATATTGTTGTGATAACACAGGCAATGTAGAATATTAGAGTCATGGTGGACTCTGGTTCACCTGTTACTATGTTATCTAAATGTTCCTTCAAGCTGCATTGGTGGAATACCTTGCTTAAATCTAAGATGTATGTGGCTGTGAATGGAAGGGACATCATGGGCTGGATTGATCAAGGGAGACTGGATATGGTTTTGAGACTGGGCACAAATATTCCAGTCATGTCACTTGAGACCAAGGATGATAATATTGAACAAATGTTTTCCAAATACCCTACTGTTTTTTGGGATGAGATAGGGACTGTTCAAGGGTTTGAGCATGAGATAATTTTGAAACCTGGTGTAGTGCCAGTGTCACTCAAGGTGAGGATGTTCCCTTATCCGTTAGGAGGGATTTAAAGAAACATCTTGATCAGTTGTGCAAGGAGAAGGTTATTGAACCAGTCAATGGTGTTGAGTAGATCTGAGTAGTCGTTATTGCTAAAACAACGAATGGCCAGATTCAGCTGTGTGCTGATCTATGTTTTCTTAGTGCGAATATTGCAGTTGATTGCTATCATTTATCAAAAATAAATGAGCTGCTATCTACCTTAGAGGGGCAAAGTTTTTAGTAAAATCAATCTCAAAGCAGAATACCACCAGGGGCCCCTTAAAAAGATTTGCAGCTCCTCAATTCATTTATTACAAGACAAGGCTACAAGATGATACACCGAGACTGCACCTACAAATAAGGTGGAGGCATCACTATCATCTTCAAGGAAATCATCAGATGCACCATCACCAAGGATGGTCCCACGCCTCTCATGAAACACTTCAACACTCAAATACAACCGGATTTGAAAACAACAATAAGAGGCACCCTTGCATTCAGATCTTGTGACCCTGAGCAACATGATGCAATGCCGTCCCCAACCTTGTTACCCCTAGCAATCAACTCTCACCTCTACGTCCTACTTGGCAACATCAATTTCCACATCGATGACCCCAACTATGCCACCTCCGTCTGCCTCCTGGAGAACTTGAATAAATCAGCCTTACCCAACTGCTCACTGAACCCACGCACAAAACCGGACACACACTTACCCCATCTTCAGCTCCCACACCAGAATCAAATGCAGCCACACCATTGCACACTTCACCATCACCAACGCCCAGCACACCATGACCATGCATCAGCTCCCCTCAACCGCAGGTAGAGCAAAGTCACCGAAACTCAGTGGTCACAGTCCCTCTCCATCTCCCAACTCGAGGCATCACCGGACCTCGACCAGAACATCCAGAACTTCACTGCCTGGATCACTAATAGAGCTACCCTATTGAAATCTACAAAATCCAAGAAAATCCCCAAACATGCCAGCAAGTACACCTCAGAACTCAGGGCCACCAAGCGCAATGCCCATCTGCTGGAGAGACCATGGTGCACCGCTAAGAACCCCACCAACAGAGCAGCTCACAAAACAGCCCTCAGCAAATATGACAAGAACATTAAGGCAGCCAAGAAAGCAGCCATCACTACCCACATCAACTCTGTGGCAAACCACACAAAGAAACTCTTCAAAATAGTCAAAGAATTCTCCAACCCAACCGCCACAGAGAACACCATCCGCCGCATCTAAGAATTCTGAGACACCCCCTCATGCTACATCCACAGCAAGATCACCAACATCTACAACAATTTCAACCTCCAACCCGCTGCCCTCAACCCAATGACCTCTACCAACCATATAACATCAGCCAAACCATTACCACCTGCTCTCCGCTCACCTTCCTGACCATCTCTGCCATAATTTCTTCCATCCACTCTGAAGCACCCACTGACCCCTGCCTCCACCACCTCCACAATCTTGCAGCAAACCAATCAGCACACAACTAACCAGCATCCTCAACTCCTCCATCTCAACAGCAACCTTCCACGCCGGATGAAAATATGCAGATGTCAGACTCCTCCTAAAAAAAGCCTCAGCTGACCCCAGCGATCTAAAAAATTAATGTCCAATCTCCCTGTTCTCCTACTCAGCCAAAGTACTTGTGAAGCCATCAACCTGCAGCTTCTGAAGTTCTGGAACAAAACCATCTACTGGATGCATTACAATCAGTATTCCGGGCCAACTACAGCACTGAGATTGGGCTTATTACAGCCACAGATGATATCAGAACACTCCTCAACTGCAGAGAAATGGTGGCCCTGATCCTCCCCAACCCCACCACAGCTTTCGACACCGTCTCCCACTACACACTCATCAACAGATTCTACAACATAAGCATACAGCAAGATGCCTTCAACTGGATCACCTTCTTCCTCGCAGGATGCACAGAGAGTATCTGACTGCCTCCCTTCACCTTCACCCCCAAAAACATCACATGCGGGGTACCACAAAAATATTCCCTCAACCCCGTCCAGTTCAACATCTACATGACCCCCATGAAGACATCGTCAGATCCTATGGATTCAGCAAAACCTCCTATGCAGATGACAACCAACTCATCCTCTTTCTCACTGAGGACCTCTCCAACACCAAAGCAAACTTCTGCAACGCCATGATAAACGTAGTCAAATAGATCAGTGACAACTGCCTTCAACTCAACTCCAACAAAACTGAAGTACTGATCTTTGGGAAGAACACCTCTGCATGGGACCACAGCTGGTGGCCTGCAAAACTCGGACCTACACCCACACCAACCAACCATTCACGCAACCTCAGCATCATCCTCGAAATCCACTGACCATGAAAAGAAGTCAACGCAGTTGCCTCCTCCTGCTTCCACACACTTTGCATGCTCTGCAGAATCTTCAGATGAATCCCAATGAACACCAGAAGGACCGTCACTCAGGCCCTCGCCACCAGCAACATCAACTACAGCAATGCCCTCTATGCCAGCCTCTCAACCCAACCCCTCATAAGACTTCAGACAATACAGAGCTCCCCAGCCAGGCTCATCCTGAACCTCTCCAAACAAACCCACATTGTCCCCCACCTGGGAAACCTCCACTGGTTCCCCATTTAGAAGAGATGCCAGTTCAAGATCCTTGCACAGGACTACAAAGCCTTCCACAAACTAGAACCTGCCTACATCAAACGTCGACTGAACTTCCACCTACCCTCTAGACACCTGCCCTCCTCTTTACTCACCCTCGCATAAAACCCCCACATCTGTTATAATCGCAGCAGTGGTCACTCCTTCTCCTACATCACTGCCAAGGTGTGGAACGACCTTCCATCTCCGTACAGCCCCCTCACTGGCAGACTTCAGAAAGAGACTCAAAATCTGGCTCTTTGACAGAGACACGGTGTCCTGATACCCCACGGGGTGACAGTGATGTTCTTTACAAATGCTGATTGACTGATTACACCATTTGTGATCTACAAATACCTACATTTGCCATTTGGCTTGGCTAGTGCTGCAAGTGTGTTTCAAAATGTATGTTTGCTCTCTTCAAGGACGCGCTTGGTGTGTTAGCCTTCTAAGACGACATTCTTATATTGGCAAAAAATGTCTGTGAACATAATTGTATTTTAAACAAAGTACTACATATATTATGCAAACATGGTATGACTGTGTCATAAGACAAATGCACATTTTCCACCAACAGTGTTGAGTACCTAGGACATAAAGTAAAACAGAGAAGTCACCACCTGAAATAAATCAACAAGTGCTGGTAAAGTCACTATAAATGCAAACTCCCTCCCAGGAGCAAGTAATCAATAAACCAAAATTGCTCATAAATCCATGAATTAGTTTTAATCAGTATTCAAAATTTACAATCCATTCATTTCAATGAATGTTATATCAAACAAGGCAAACATTTAAAGCACAAATGTATACCCCTACAAAACACAATCATTCACACAGTCAATCCAACACATACTTAATCAATTCCATTTGTCCAGATCCTAGAGGATCCACTCATTCAGTATTCAATAAAACCACTAAAAATTACAAAAGACGAAGGCTCACAATTATAAATAAAGCTGGGAGGCTAAAGGGCCCTCTAAACAGAATGTTATTTTGTCTCCAAATTGGTAGAAATCCAAACTCAAAGAAGTATAATGTCAGAAAATATTTGTGCAGTTTATACAGTGGAAATTTCATGTGATAAGCCGAATACATGCGATGAATAAACAAGAAATTCAACATGTGGTAGATTTCGCCATGTTACTGCTGTAGTTGTGGCGACGTACGTTTCGGTGTGTGACCTGTGACAGGTCTCACCTTCATCAGGGCACCTGTCTCTGTGGAGACAGGGGTGGGGGTATCTGCATAATAATAAGCAAATGCCAATGTAACATTTCAAGGATACAACATGCATAAATTCACACACTACCTAGACTGCACTCAAAATGGTTTTCATAACGAGGAAGAGCATATACAAAGGGGTTAGCTATCTTATTCTTGGTATTAGCTTCTATTGCCTGGTCTTCAACAACTTACAGTCAACCATACAGCTCAAACTCCTGTTCTCTACATGTGCATCTAGGACATGTGATCTGACCCGTCTCTTCATCTGTGCTTTATGTGTCATCCAATGAAGACTTATGCTGTCTCTCCCTGTGATGTTTACTAGCCACTTCCTGAAATTCTTGACACTTGGTAACCTTAACAAAGTACCTTTTTTATTGTGAAACGTGTTGGCTGTAATTCACATTTTTGATGTTTTTGTTTACGATAACAACATCTGGGTCTCATTGGGTCACACATTTATGGAAATCAGTGGCTCATGTTCAAGAAAAACAAATATTGTTATTCTACACAAGTATCCCTTGGCCTGTGGTCTCTGCGCCGCATCCCCTGCCTAGCTCTTCTGGACCTGGACTTTGCTTCAAGTCCTAAAGCATCCGGTTCAATCCTGCTGCCAGCCCATAGCCTCCCACTATTATTAGTGTTGTGCTAATGTTGATTAGTCGTATCCCTGCTGGCAATATATTTTGTATTTGGTTTGTACTTGTGGTTGTATTTGGTTGTGTCTTGTCTAGTTGTGTTATTTTCTATTTCTCGCTCTTCCAGCTCCTGCCATTTTTCTCCTGCTCCCCAAACTACTGCCTCCCGTACAGCCCCTCCCACATCCAGGGCTACCTATGGAGGCTGCTGTGCAGCCGTGTAGCAACAGCGCACAGCAGGTGCACTGCCGGCTTACAGAAGATGCACATAATAATAATAATAATAAAAAGCTTTATGTAGCGCACGGCTACCTCCAACAGAGGTTTCTCGGCGCTGATAGTGCTGTTGATCTAACTATGTGGCAGATGTTAAGGAATTAAGGAAGAGTAAAGAGCCATGTTTTTAATGCTCTACTGAAAATTTGTTCAGAATCAATTTTCCTTAGGGAAACCGGCATAGAGTTCCACAGAGTCATCGTTTTAACCTCAAAGGAGCGGTCTCCGGTCCTGACCTTTGCAAACCGTGGGTAGACCAGAAAGTTCCTGTCATTGGATCTGAGTACTCGCTTGTTGCTGTATTGTACCAGTCTTCGCCTCAGATATTGGGTACCAATGTTGTTCATTGCTCTATGAGCCAAAGTAAGGACTTTGTGCTCTACTCTTCTTTTCACTGGTAACCAGTGAAGACTGATCAAGTGGGAGTTTTGTGGTGACGCATTGGCACGTTACGCACAAGCCTAGCTGTTGCGTTCTGGACAGTCTGCAGTCTTCCTAGTAGGTACTCCGGAAGTTCCATATACAGACTGTTCGCTTAATCAAGTTGAGATGTGACCAATGCGTGCACCACAGTCTTCTTGCAATCCATAGGAAGATAGTGAAGAAAGCCCGAAGAGCCTTCATCTTCCAAAAACACTGCCCCGAGACATGGGTAATTTGCACTTTGCTAGACAGCTGTGTGTCAAACTTAAAGCCCAAATTTCTGGCAGAAATAGCTGGAAGAGGTGGAGGATTCAGCTCAACCGGCCACCAGAGCTCTGACCGTGGGGTAGTAGTTTGCTTAAAAAAGAGGACCTCTGTTTTGTCTGTATTTAATTTTAAGCAGTTCTCTGCCATCCATGAAATATTCAGAAGACACTGCTTAAAATTAACAATGGCCATCTCACTATGATTTTTAGAGGGGAACACTAATTGTGTGTCATCCGCATATGAGACGACCTTCACCCCACATTTCTCAATTACTGCTATCAGAGGAGAAAGGTACACATTAAAAAGCGTTGGGCTTAGGGTCGAGCCCTGCGGAACGCCACGCTTAAGGGGGCTAACAGTTGAGGTGTAAGATTGAAGAACCACTTGCTGTGCGCGCTCCTCTAGAAAGGAGTGAAACCAGGCCCAAACAGTACCTGATATCCCAAGACCCTTGAGCCAGTTTAAAAGGATCCTGTGCGACACGGTATTTAAAGTTGCGGACAAGTCCAGCAGCACCAGCATCGCACACCTTCCTTGATCAATGGTTTCCCGGATAGTCTCTGCCACTTCCGGCAGAGCCGTTTCTGTACTATATTCGGATCTAAAACCGGATTGGGAGTTGTGAAGGAGATGGTTCGATTCTAGGAAGTCCTTAAGTTGTTTCTGTACTTCCTTATCTAAAATTTTCGCCGGGGCAGGAAGAAGAGAGATTGGCCTAAAGTTTTGGGGCTCCAAAGGATCTGCATTTTCCTTGTTTAGAATAGGCCGGACATATGTGTTTTTCCAGCTGGAGAGATTGACCCCTGTTACCAGTGACGAGTTCCAAATTTCAGGCAATAACGGGAGATACCAAGGGGCAAGGAGTTTAAAAAACCTGGCCAGACATGGGTCCATCGGAGAGCCTGATTTTATCTTATTAAGCTCCACAGCCGACGATTCCAATTTTAAAGGGCGAAACACTGCCCACGTGCTAGTCGCACACAGTGTCTGAGATGGAGAGTCTAGTGGTCCCAGAAGTAGGAAGAAGGAGTAAATATCCTGAATTTTAGTGATGAAGATGGTAGCCAGATTTTCACATAGAATTTTTGAAGATAGTATAGTGATTTTCAATGCTACCGTTTTAACGAAGCCCTGAACAATATTGAACATTTCTTTTGCCGACTTGTTTGAGGAGCTAATCTGATTGGCAAAGAAAGTCTTGATGGACTTACGCTTTAAAGCGTGAATTTCTTTTAGTGCTGTTCACTCCAACCTTTTACACAGACTCTTCTCCACCCGGAGTGCGTCAGTAACCAAGGAGCAGATGGTTTATTCCGAGTAAACTTCCTATTTTCCATTGGGGCGGTAGTATCCTGTGCTGAGGTGACCCACTGGTTAAACGTCAGTGCATTCAGGCTAGGATCTCCAATAAGCATACTAGAAGTGGACTGTAATAAGAGGCCCATTGATGCATTGGTGACCTTACTCCAATTCCTCCAGATTTCCTGGGTAGGGCATGCCAGATCTTTACAGTGAAACCCACAGATGCTAAAAGGAATCAAACAGTGATCCGACCAGGTTAGAGAGAGTGGGTCCTCTACCGGGAATGTTTGATCATTAGTAAAAGTAAATCTAGCATGTGACCTGCCTTATGTGTAAGGTGCAGTTACCCTTTGCATCAGATTTAATACTTTTAGGGCGTCTTCCAACTGCACAGCTAAGGGGCAGTTGGAATCATCCATGTGGACATCGAAGTCTCCAAAAACTGTCAAATTGGCATACTTCAGTGATAAAGCAGCAATGATGTCATAGAGTTTCAGAAACTGGGCTCCTGGGGCATTTCGGGGTCTATAGACCAATAGTTCTGCCAAAGGAAGAAGCCTTAACAGGCTTAACACAATAAGAGATAGCCTCAATTTGCCGCAATTTCTCTATTCCCTTAAATGAAAGGCCTGCCACAGCTTGATTCAAGTATGTTAAAAGCACTAGAGCCTGCCCGCACCATCTGCTCCCTTTTATCCTGGGCGTGCATGGTAGCGAGCAGTGAAGCAGTGAATTTAAACCGCTAACTGTCACGATATCCAGGTGCTCCAACGCTTCGCAGAGGCAGTACTGACGAATGTCCCGATCACCCCTCCACCGGTACCCTCGCTTCAAGAGCAAGTCCACCAGCAGTGGGGAAAGGGGAAGTGGACCGAGAAGAGAATACCTGTACTTCGACTGGCACCCTACTTCCAGTGACTGCTATTCCTTACGCTGCCATTTCTGTAGGTGCCTAGTACACAGAAGGGGAAAATAGAGAGAATATACCACAAACTTTCTTACACTGTGCTGACAATTCGTAAATGATAAAGGAAACTTGTCCTACCAGTTTCTGCCCAGGTATTTGCCTCTCTTCTATATTTAGGAATGTTATCTGACTGAACTTCCTGCAGTGAAGACATATACGAACATTAGTGTTTCTACCCAGATTATTTCTACACTTGCACTCTATCTCTCTATCAACCTGAATTGTACCTGTGAAGTTCTTCGTCAGACTTTGTCTTTGGGGTTCTGTGCAAGATATCCTCGGTTCAGAAGTGCCAACAAAGTTCACTGAATCTCTGAAGCACGCAAAAAGGATAAAGGAAGGTACAAGGGGGAGGAAAGGCAAGGAGATGCGCAAGAGGGGAATGTCCTGCGGGGAAATGCGAGTGGAAGCAATACAGTTTGGATATTTGCTGACTTGACGAGAAGATGTAACGCCTTACTTGTAGAGTTTAAGTTTCTCTTCAGCTGAATTCTCAACTTCGTCGTGTCTGTTCTAGTCCTCCTCGACACTCGCCTTCTCCTGAGGAACCATAGGATATTGGGATGACAGTTGTCGCAGCCCTGAGACCGCAACTGGGAACTTCGTCAGACCAAGGTGCCTCTCTGAGCAGTGAGAGCGCACGACAAGGATACTCTCGGGAAAGGCTCTGCAAACCCTAATACTATGATACTTAGAATGCCCTTGATATTTGTTGTTTTCCTCCCGTCATGAATTGTTGACGCGGAGCAACAACTGGAACAAGCTTCTCGAACGGAATCTTCGTTGAAGTGCGCAGTTAGGAGCGCGCGCCTTCCAGACGTCCACTAGAGGGCGCATCTATCGAATACAGTAAATGGAACATTGAGCGGCCATCTTAGGGAGGGGAAATATATACAGTCTTTACAGTACTTTCGTTCAATGACTCGGATTACCTCTGGAATCTCTCAGTCTGCCAGAGGAACAAGGAAACCACACATTAGATCGTGCCAAACGGGGCCAGGACAGGGAGCTGACCAACAGTCTCGAGGAAGCTACAGTGGCTACTCGGTGAATCCTGACACTAACCTCCTATCGTAGGACGGTATTTAAAAATATGCCCCCCCGGAGCATTGAACACAGCTCCACAAGTTAACAGCACACAATACAAAGTTAAAAGTATAAAACAAATGCGGAGAGGAGAAATTGCCGAGTTGGACACCACTCACTCAAACCCTGCCTCAGCTTGATTCAAGTATGTTAAAAGCACTCCATAATGCAAGCCCGCCTGTGCCCGTCCACGCCTGGATCACACCCAGTGCCAGGACCCCTGGTCTTTCCAACATCTGCGGATACACCACTGAGGAGCTCCTCTCCCTGGACACCAGACACCACAACAACAGCTGCTTCACGTCCTCCCCACAATCAGTCAAGGGACCCTTCAATTCCTGTCACTGCTATTTCTTCTGCTGCACGGGATCACCTATCTGCACTGGTACGCGCACCACCTCCTAACAGAGGACTATGAACAACCCAGAACCACTCCAATGCATCCTGCTCAGCGCCTGCTCCCTTGGCAAACATGCCACGCAAATCTGGGTCACCATCACCACCGTTTCCATGGATGTAGCCATCATCACAGAACCATGGCTCAACACTTCCTCAAACCTTAACATCACCACCGCCACCCCTGACAGCTACAAGATGATACACTCAGACCACACCAAAAATTATGACGGGCATCGCCATCATCTTAAAGGAAACCATCAGATGCACCATCACCAATGACGACCCAACGTCTCACATGGAATACCCCAACTTCTGTCTACAGACCAACACTAAGACCAAATATAAGAGGCACTATCGCTTACACACCCCCAGGACCCTGACCAGCCTTGTGCGACACCATCTCCAACCTCATCGCCCCACTTGCCATCAATTCCCTCCACTAGGTTCTACTCTGTGATCTCAATTTCCACATCTATGACCCCAATGATGTCCACTCCTCCTTCCTCCTGGAGAACCTCAACAACATTTCCCTCACCCAACTAGTCACCGAAACCATGCAGAAAGCCAGACACACACTCTACTCCATCTTCACCTCCAGTTTCCCTAGGTTCATCCCTAAGCCCCACCATGTTCAACATTTACATGGCCCCCCTCGCAGACATCCTCAGATCCCAAGGACTCAGCACAATCTCCTAAGCTGGTGACTCAACTTATCCTCTCACTCACCAAGAACCCCTCCAATGTCAAAATCTACTTCTACAACGCCATGACTGACATAGCCAAATGGATGAAAGACAGCTGCCTCAAACTCAACTCTGACAAAACAGAAGTAATGATCTTCAGGAAGAACTTTTCTGCATGGGTTCACAGCTGATGGACAGCAGAACTCAGAATAACATCCACACCGATAGACCACGCATGCAACCTCGCCATATTTCTCTACAGCCAACTCGCAATAAAATGACAAGTCAACGCAGTCGCCTCCTCTTGCATCCACCCTGTGCATGCTCTTCAGAATTTGCCTATGGATCCCAATCAACACCAGAAAGACCATCATGCAAGCCTTTGTCACTATCTGCCTCGACTATGGCAACGCTCTCTCTCCTAGAATCTTGACCCATCTCCTCAAAAGACTCCAGACCATCTCACATAGGACACCACAGCAAAACTCATCCAGGACCTCTCCAAATGGACCAGCATCACCCCTCACCTAGGAAACCTCGGCTGGCTACCCATTCAGAAGAGATGCTAGTTCAAGATTCTCATGCATACACTCTAAAACAACTCAACATTACATAACAAAATCCAAACCAAATACCTTAATTCAAAATCGTTCTCCAAAAGCACTAAAATCATTTCCCAAGTTAAGCTTAGAACACTTCTGCATACAATAGACCCAGGAGCCTTTAAAATAAAAAAATAAACGCAAAAGAACTGGCAATGCACATCTTAACAGCTCCTAAGGCAATTGCAAACGGGCAACAGATACAATAACATGATGCACACAGCTTTAAGCATGTCATGTAGCTATGTGTCCATCCCAATTTACATAAAACGCCCTTTCCTAAAACACTGAGGACCAGATGTACGTCGTGATTTTGCATGTGCAAATTGTTTGCTAATCGCAATTGTGTCTGCAATGCTATGTGTGAATGTTTTGTGACCGCAATTGCGGTTGCAAAACACTTGCAAATTACAACCATCTTCAAGAGGGTGGTAATGCAGTCGCAATTTGGAAGGGGTCCCCAGGGGACCACTGCCTGCCCTTTAAAAATTAAACTAAAACTTTTCTTTTTTTTAAAGGCATCCTGTTTTCCTTTAAGGAAAACGGGCTGCATTTAAAAAAAATCAGCTGCTTTATTAAAAAGCAGTCCCAGACATGGTGGTCTGCTGAGCCCAGCAGGCCACCATCCCTGGGAGGGCTGACATTCCCAATGGGCTTGCAAATTGTGAGAGGCTCATTAATATTAATGAGCCTCACAATTTGTGACCCCATTGAGAATCGCGAAACAGTGTAATAACACTGTTGTACATTTCATTTAGCGCCACGCAATTTGCGACTCACAATGAGTCACAAATTGCGAGGCAAAAAATGAAAGGGTCGTACATCAGGCCCTAAAGCTATAGGTCTTTCAGGAATATACAACTCTTTACCACCTGGAAAGGTGAACAAGTTGAATTGACACACATTAGCATATATCACAAGGGTGAACAGTTCATAACTGCAAGGAGGCTAATCTTCGGGAATATCCAATTTAAAATTAAAAATGGGCAAGAAAACTCAAATAAAATGCAATGTAATGTACAATACTGTAGCAAGATTATAATAAACGTTACCCACATGTGCCTCATTTTTTAAAACTAAAGTACACATTGTTAAAAATACAAGAAACCTATACATTAAAAAATGGTTTAGTCATCCAAAAAGCGCCAAAATGATTTTGCAGATAGAATTTGTGAATATGTTAAAATAAAAACGTTCGCAAACAGTGTACAAATTAGAAAAAATAGAAACGGTTAGAGCAAAAATAATCTTGAAAAAATCCATAAAACGTACAGACGTGTGGGAAACAGAGCACATACATAGCTTCGCCATAGAGGAATTATATGACATTTTTTAAATTAAAAGTCAGTCCAAAATAATATGAATATTTTGACACCAAATGCTTACCTTATTTTGCAACATGATAGGCAACATTGTATTGTCGATCACATTGCCTGTTGACTTTTAAAATAACTATCCGGTAGAGCGCACATACATTAAAAACAGAAAGAGGAAAGGAACCACAGCTACACACTGACACAATGTCAGATGGTAAAACTGCTTTAATTAAACTGCACACATTTTCGGTCTGTCTAAAAACCTTTACTTGACAGACAGAAAAAGGCTTTACTTTCAGTACAATCATGGTAAACAAATGCCTGAATTTCTGAGCGAAATGTATGAATGATTAAACATTAAATATATGTTCAAGCAGAAATAGATTTGAGACAATATAACATGCCGATTTAGGCCAGCAGCTATCGCTGCCTTCTAATGGAAACATTGAAATGTTTAGCTTGAAGAGCAAACCACTGCTGTGCCTGCACACGTTGCTTACCTTTGCACTTGAAGCACTGGCAAAATAATAAACTCTATTGTGATGAATTTGAAGACTAATGCTCTTTAGGAGGCTAAAAGCATTAGCTAAAACGCTTTGAAAAGAGGAGAGTTTGGCATTAAATGATGGCAAGCAATTTCTTGGTGAGTGACTGCTTCCAGTGCCTCTTTAAGATGATGTTACTTTTAAGTCTAAAAGCAGTTCCAGATAACCAAATAGGCAAAGAAGGCCGGCCTATGGGCCTGACTCCTTTTATGGACACCACTACAACAGATCAAAGTAATATTGATTTGATCTTGAAAGAAAATTATAATCAAGCTTTCTTGAATACCGATTCCAGAAGATAAAAAAAAATGAATCTACTCAAAGAAACGAAAACGTTACATTAAAGACTCTATAGAGAAAATACAGTTAACGTAGTGTACCCATTAACAACAAAGTACATAAACCAGAGACATCAGATTCACATAACAGTTTGTCTCTTGAAAGTTCATCTTCTGGCAGCTATTGGTTTGTAAATGAAATCCAGTTCATTTGGTATTAGGAGATAGTTCATGAGAGGGACCCCGACATTTTGACTACCTGGGGCCTCCACAGGGTTTATTCATCAGTGTAAATGGTATCTTCAAAATCCTACAGCATGCACAGTGGAGTCCGGGGGGGGGGGGGGGGGGGGGTGGAGGAGGGGTGTGCGGCGGATGTTCTCCAAGATGAATGTCTGAACAATGAAGACCCTGCAGGGTATTGGATTTTCATAGTATAGGTGTTCCTGGTAGCCAACAAAGTGTTGAGAATACACATTGTGGCTCCCAGTCCCATCGGTACTGGCTAGTTATGGATACGTCTTGAAGTTGCTCAAAATTAATGCAACACATGGACTGGATTGGAAACAAGTACTAGTCAAAGAAACTGTAAACTGCATAGACCACCATGCACTTCTGCCTATTGTGGATGATATGCAAATGATAAGCTCCTACAGCAGGCTCCCATTTTGCTTGAACAGCTCTCTTGACCTTTAACTTGTTGCAGTGGCAAAATTATGAATTTAAAAACAAAAATGATCTGCCCAAACTGGAAGCATTAACTAAAGTTATTTCAAAAGAGGATTTCAATTACCTGGAGCAAATTCTTCGAGTGTGACAGATTACTGTGGGCCCGAATCACAGACCTAACTTAAGACAAAATTCTAAACTTACTACCATTTTGGTATTCACAGAAGGCACTTACTCATTTTGATATTCACAGAAGGAACTTACTCATTTCGGCATTCACAGAAGTTAGGAGTCCTAACTTTAGGACTCCTAAATGCGTTCTGTGAATACCGAAAGTCTTAAAGTTAGGATTTTTCTCAGTTTAGGAGTAGTAACTTTAGGACTCCTAAACTGAGAAAAATCCTAACTTTAAGACTTTCGGTATTCACAGAAGGCATTTAGGAGTGCTAAAGTTTGGAGTCCTAACTTTACTACTCTTAAACTGAAAAAAATCCTAACTTTAAGACTTTCGGTATTCACAGAAGCCATTTAGGAGTCCTAAAGTTAGGACTCCTAAACTTCTGTGAATACCGAAATGAGTAAGTGCTTCTGTGAATACCAAAATGAGTAAGTGCCTTCTGTGAATACCTAAATGGTAGTAAGTTTAGGATTTTGTCTTAATTTAGTTCTGTGAATCGTGCCCACAGACTCTTTGGAGTGCCATTTCTTTTACACTATACTCAATATGCCAGATCTTACACATTCAAATAGATTTTAAAATGGGGTATCTAACCTTCTCTTTAGTGAGAGCTACTTCGACTGAAGGAAAGTGCTACTGAGCTATTAGCAAATTGTATTACTGTAAAATGATGATCACATTTTAATATTACAGTACTGCCATCCAAAGCCGGATTATAATTAGTGACTACCAAACATTTCTAGCAAATTTACTAACAGAAATACAGTTAAAAGGCTTAAATGCCTGCTCAAGAGAAATGAAGTAACCCAACGCATCATGCTCCCTCTGAAACAAATTACAGAACTACAACAATTTGTCTCCCCATTTCAGCTTTAAGTATCACTTCAGCTGTCAACTTTAAATGTGTTTATGCATTGCAAGCTTCTGTGATCATCGGCATATCAGTTTCTGAAAATAGAAAGATTTTTCAGTCAAATACCACTTTCCATTTTGGGCAAAAAATAAATCTATTTTCCAGAAGAACAACCTTTTCTAAAAAGCACAATTTTGCCTTTAAAATATAAGTTTTCTGGTTTAGGAAGTACACAGTCCCCAAATATCAGCTTGTAATTTTCATCAAGTGCTTACATGTACAGATCCCTCTCATGGACAGTTTCTGGGAAATGTCATTCAATTGCGCTACTATTAAAACACCGACGTTACTACGGCCGCGTTAATAGTACGCGATGCATTTACATCTCACGTAATTACAACAACTTGAACTAGGGGGCGCTGAGATATTGGAAATAAACTCTAACACCTTCCCTACTGTTGCGCAAACTGGAGTAGGAATAGTTAACAATACTATTTCTAAGTCCAGCAGGCCCCCTAGTGCAAGTCGTTGTAATGACTTGAGATGTAAATGCATTGCATTCTAACAACGCGTTCGTTGTAATGCGATGTAATGAGCCATATTCCAGTTTCTGCTTCAAATAAATGGGCATTGCAATATTAGGCTATGATTTCTCACCATAACACCGAGTATGTCTGTAAAATGCCAATAATGTCCACAACTGTACCCAGGCCACCATTTTGCCAAGGCTGCCCAACATACATCAGACATGGCAATTATTATGCAAGCAGTAGCTACCATTATGTCAGAGATGGACAACATAATGCGAATCATGCTCTTAATATGTAATTGATGACCTCCAGTATGCCACAGCAAGACTAGGGATGCCGACAATACTCAAGGATGATCATTACTATGTCACTGGCACTATTATGCCATGAGCGAACATCATATCTGTGCTAGAGATGAACTCCTTATGAATGGGCACGGATATAGCATATATTTTGACGGTTCTTGAGACCAGGCATAGCTTCCAGGGATCAACACTGTTTATTAGGGAGGTGCACCAGGTCAAGGAGACACGCACATAAAAGTGTACACATACAAAGATGAATGCACATGAGGCTGCTAATAGTCTCCCCTAAACACATTTTCACTATGGATCCTGCAGTCTCACACTTTGGAGGTCAGCAATTGCTACTGCTCATACTACTGCTGGCACAGCTATTTCATGGTCCACCGTTCACATACAGTGTGACTGACAGAACAGGATCAACAACATGGCAAGTCTCTTTTTGAGGTAGCTAGATTGAGAGGGAAGGTAGATGATCATGTGGCAGACCAATAGGCAGACAAAATGTATGTTTGAGTGTTTTCATGAAGCCCTGCTATTGGTTCGGCTGGCTGTCACTCTATGGGTCTTGAGAGAAGCAGTGATGCCTTCTTTAATACAGGTTGTTTCAGCTAAGATGGCTCTTTCTCTCTCCAAATCGTCATCTACTTCTCCAACGATGTTTATACTGGCTCCCGGTGCCAAAAAGAGTTCCTTTTAAATCCCTCTGTATCGCTCTCAGGTCAGTGCGCAGGGTGGGCCTTCATTTTCTTCACCGGTAAATCACTCGCTATGTCTCTCAGGGAGCCCCGTGCTCTGCCTCAGATAATCTTTAAGGTGTTCTTAAGTTTAGAAAATTTAGGGTGGGTAACCATGCCTTCTCAGTCCTGGCTGTTCAACTGTGGAATAATCTATCTCACTCTCCATGATCTAATTCTGATCTCTTTGCTATAACGAGGGCTCTGAAGACCTGGCTTTTCTCAGAATAGGTTCTTCTTTCTGTCTAACTCTTACCATCCGCAATGGCAGCTGGCATGTACAGAGGGTCGAGGGGTGGGGGGCACAACAAAAAAAATAATACAAATAAAATTACTTTCCCTTCTTCACTGCACAATGTCTTCCTCCTACCTAAGGCTTCTTCTGTAAGCCCCGGAAGCAGTAAACTACACTACCCAATCCTGGTGCTGCTTTCGAAGCATGAAAGCAGTGCCAGGATTGGATAGATCAGCCTCTATCAGTGCTCTTAAGATCACTGGAGGCCTGCTCTTTCTAGAGAACTTTAAAATGCGCATGTCTGGCTGGCCAGCACAAGACGGCCGGCCAAAGAAAAATTGTAACTTTAAAGCACATTGCTCTTTGCTGCTGCAACTCAGCAGTGCTGGCCCTTCCAGGTCCTGACACTAAGTTCAGGACGGGTTGCTGAAAAATAAAATGGTAATAAATAAACTTTATTACCATTTTTTATTTTTCAGCTCTGTGGCTTGTGGGGTGACGCTCCCACTCTCAAATGGTGAAGCTACCCCTGACCAACGGAAGACTTGCTAGCCAACACCAGGATACTTTGATACGTGAACATTGTATGTTTTACAATGCCTGATGTCTGGTACTATTTCTCACCCTGAGGAAGTTGAATGGATAATATTTATCTAGCACCAAAATTCACTTGCTAGCTCCTGGTGAGGTGTTTCATCAGGAATGTGACAGTTTTATTTTGCATTAAAGTGTAAACCAAACCTTCCATATGAAGATTGGGAATGTTTTCCTTGGGTGCAGTACCCAGGGATCATTCCATGGACATTGTTCCTTTTCAGGATAATTTTGGTGACTTTTCCTTAACTTGGACCACTTGGCTTTGTCTCTGACAATATATATTATGGACTATTTTGCTCATTGTTACTATTAACACTTGTTTGTGTGCGCCGGCTCACCCAGCCACCACCACGTCTTTGATTGAGTTTGCATCCTAAAAGCTCTGAATGCTCTGAATGTAAAGCAGGCTGCTCAGAAGGGAGCAACACACTCGTCCAGATCCACTTTCCCCTAAATCATTCTCTCATTTTAAGTGCTTGTTCTGGCCAGCGGAGCCCGGCTCGCTGCGGCTTGTACTGACCTGACCCTCCATCTATCTCACTTTGTCACGCCGCAGGCTTCTCCTGTAGGGTCGGCAGCGTGGCAGCTCTAGGTGACTCCTTCATTTGTCAAACACTTTTCTGAAGAGCCAGCTCTAGAGAAAAACTTGCCCTTCACCAGCTGCCATGTTTCATGGCAAAGGAGCCTGCCATGACGAGGCGCAGAACGTTCTCGATCCAGGGACACCCACTGGCTAATGATGGAACAGTCAAGATGTTCCAAGAATCCAGCGCCAAGAAACCGGTCAGTGTACGTGCGCTTTAAAAATAATATTGAACATAACACAACATAACATAACATAGCACGAATTACCAGAAGCTCCGTGCTATGAACGTGAAAGCAATAAACATTATTTTGCTTATAGTCTAACAACAAGGAGAACAATTACTAAATGAGAATGCGGGGTGCATACAATAGTTTACTACAATCATGTTATGGTATGATGCAGGTCAAATCTTCGGAAAAGTTTGGGGGATACTCATTTATTTGTGGGAGAAAAAATACAGGACATCTGGGAAAACAAAAGTAAAAAAATGCAGCTCCATGTCAGTAATGGAGACCATAACTAAACAAAGGGCATATTTAAAAGAGTATGGCGAACGCGCCATTAAGCCAAAATTGCTAACGGCATGCTCCACCATTCTGGAAATGCAGGGATGCGCCGTATTTACAATGATACAACGCATCCCTGTGTTATCCCTAGCGCTGGAGCTAGGTTCAGCTGCCTAGCGCCAATGCTGGCCCCCTTGTACCCTAGTGCATGGGGGCCTGCGATGAGGTAATGATTGTTTATGTACAGGAAGGTGTCCCTTCCGGGACATAAACAATCACTAATGGTGATTTCTTACTCCTATGTTTGCTGCATTGTGCAACACACATAGAAGTTGCAAATCTAATGATTGTTTATGTGCAGGAAGGGACACCTTCATACATGGTGATTTGCTGTTTCTATGGGTGCTGCACAATGCAGCACAAATAGAAAGAGCAAAAATGAGGAGAAATTATTTAATTTCTCTTCATTTTCCCATGTTAAGACTAGGTTGTTTTTGGTCTTAAATCAGATGCTGCCCCATATTTACGCCACGCTTGTAAATAGTAGGCAGCGTAAAAAGCAATGGGTGTTGCGGCAGAACGCCCACCACAACACCCATTGCCAGCCCCTTTTTCGCTAAGTGCTGCGTGAAAGGGTTCATTATTCACAAGGCAGCGTTAAGCCACGTAAATAGGGTGAAGGTTTATCACCATAGGAAGGTCATAAAAAATTTGCCATTCCTGTGGAGATAAACTCTTATAAAAAGCCCAGAATAGTAGCAAAATCATTGAATTTATTTTCAAAATGTATGAATGTCCAGAAAGCAAGCTTATTTGAAGCTGTTGGTTTTCCTCTAGACCTGGCCAAATTTGGAAATATGCCAGCACAATTTGCATAATGGGAAATTTGCATTAAGCTTTTACATGAAATTTCCCAGAAATTCACGGAATTACAAGAAAGCAAATGAAGCAAGTTTCACACTGCTGTAGTTTCCTCACCTTCCTACACACATGCTATTTTTTAATTCATTTTTGCATTTTCATAGAACCAAAGTACTCCACTGAAAAGTGTTAACCCGCTGTGCAACCAAAAAGTAAGATGAAGGACAACCCTGGCAAAGAACAAATTACCAGTCAGCAAGAATGTACTTAGGACTTCAACTCAAGTCAGCAATGTATGAAAACAGAGTATAGAAAGCAAATATTAGATTATGGTCAAGAAGAAGCAGTGTAGCTGTGAGAAGAGGTTTCTGATGGAAGCAGTAGAAAATGGTAATGTCACGGATAGGAGAGTGGTGTCAGAAAGATAGAAAATAGATGTCAAGAGTGAGAGTGGAAGTTGAAAAAGGGCCAAAGGATACAAAAAAGTAGAGAGCGCTAAAAAGGGAGTTAGAAGAAGGAAGCCACATGGATTCCGCAGGAGAAGAGAAGACGGGAAGTTATAAACTTCAATAAGGGCACAGTTTAAAAAGATGGATTATTTAATATTTTTCTGAATGGCATTAAAACCGTTTGTGAGTGTTGATGTCAAGGTTTCGGACCCTTTCAAAGACCTCTCATTGATGTCCCTATGTCTTGCTGATGGACTTTCTGCACCCTGATAAACAGAATACCTGTCTTCGTGCCCATTTGGCAGGTCTTGCCCCTAAATGACACAAACATGCCTACTTCAATTGTTGGGGGATAGAAGAGTGTCTCCAGTGGTTGAGCATTGGCACATGTGGCTGTGTTCTTCTGCTTAATGAAAGTGTTTTCAGCATATCCCCGCAGGACAAATTTGAATACAATGGATCTAATTGGGAAAATGTACAAATTAGTAATCCTGAAAATCCGGCATGAGTCTGGAATTTGTGGATCAGCAATGGACACCCCTGTTAGAAAATGTACTTGGTTGACCCTATTGTTGTTCATCTTCTCTGGCCTTTCTATGTCCTTGGGAAATTTGACCTCAGCAACCAGGCAAGTCATACAGTTCCACCTGTGACGTGCACTGTGTTAACACCACCTCTCAGTTTCTCAGTTGCTCTTCCTCCCCCCACAGCCCATTTACATATTTGCATATTTTCAGGTCTTCTAAGATTTAACCTAGATGACCCCCAAATTATCCTCCAGTTACGTTTAGTCTGATAGTGTTTTAGGTTTTATATTGATTACATGTCATTTGATACACAACTGTACAACCAGGTCAAGCATAAGCATACCATTTCATTATCGAATTTAGCAGTGGGAATGCCCACTTTCCATCTACAATAGGGCTGTCGGTAACATTCATACAGTTTTTACAAGTTGGGTGCTGGCTGTTTTTTTTTTTTAGTATTTTTCCCCGTCCTCTATTTTTCCCTACCAAAAGAGGTATTGTACTCTGGTTAACTGTGTGTATTAGGTCAATTAGGACCTAATATCGTGCCTTAACATATGCATTATCAGAAGTTGTGTTCGTGGGACTGTCCCTTCCAGTGACTGTTATGTGTTTCTATTGGGTCTATTAGTTCTGTACTGCTTTTTGGGGCTTGTAACAACTCACCACAAGTTGAGCAATCCTCATCCACCTTATCATCTGTGTGAAACTCACATGCGTCTCTCCTCAGCTAATACCCATTATTTCACATCTCAGGTTCAGGACATAAGGGTGAGTCCCTTATACGACCGTCATGTAATGGCTATCCTTATTTTTGATAAAATTAATCCCAGGAATGTGACTCCGTATTGCATGTTGTTGTTTTGGGGGTTAGGTATAATGCTTAGTAGGTAGTGTCGGATAAATGCCTTCAAGGAAATGCCTGTCACTGCTCGTAGTCACCGGGTCATGTCTCCAATGTGATGCTATAGTCGCACAGCTCCAGAGTGGTCATGTTCTGAGGTTGCAGATACCATCTGGTAGCCTAGAATGTAAGGGGTTCAGATCAGGCACTGTGCTCTACCTAGGAATTGGAGCAACATATTCTGATGGTGTGTGCGGACTCAGGCCTAGATGTAGGTAAATGTGAATTACCGATTCAAAAATACCGAATTTTACCGATTCAGTATTCATGAATCGGTAATTCAAATGTAGGTAGAAATTCGGTAACAAATACCGAATCGGTATGATTCGGTATTTACCGATTCTGTAATTACAGAATCAGTATTTGCCATTGATTCTTATGGGTCTTGAAGCCCATAGGATTCAATGGCAGTTACCGATTCGGTAATTACCGAATCGGTAAAAATACCGAATTTACAAAGGGGACAGGGTGTCACTTTGACACCCTGTTGCACCCCTGTAACTGGCATGTCTGTGTGCCACATGGCACAGGTGTACATGCACAGATGTGCATGTACACAAGAATTCGTTATTTACCATGCAATTGTATTACATGGTAAATAACGAATTCTAAAGGCCCTGTAGCACTGTTAGAAGTGCTACCTACATAGTAAAATACAGATTCGGTAATTTTACCGATTCTGTAAAATTACCGATTCGGTAAAATTACCGAATCTGTATGTTTTCAGTGCCCCTACATCCCATTGTCAAAATACCGGTCGGAAAAGGCAGAAAATCTGTATTTTCGGCCGATTCCGACCGGTATTTTTCGACACCTACATCTGGCCCTTAGTCTCCATATTATGATGATTATGTTGTCCGTATTCACAGCCCTACTTGATTCGTAGAAACAGTAAGACAAGATTCTATGCAAGTAATAAGCACTACCCTGCCCACATCTTAGGTACCTATCTGACCTTCCCAGGTAAATCCTGCATAGGCGCACAGGTGGTAAATATGTGTGGTGAAGAATGTAGAAGTGAGTCCGTTTGAATCAAGCATTAATACCCATGCTATGGAGCATCTCACAGGCTTTCTGCCATTCCCCATCTTTCTGGGGTTCAGAGAGTGTGGATCTCACCTGGTGTTTCCGCAAAAGTGAGGTGGAAGTACCGATACTAGATCCCAACTTCCTTCACTCACCGGATCAGCCCGACACAGTCAGTCAATGACGTGAATGTGGGGAAGAGGGGAAAACAAAACAAGGAAAGGGAGAAGGAGCCGAACACGATGGCACCTCTTGGATGATGTCCTTATGGGGTTATTTCCATACACTTTTTATGTAAAATAACATACAGTAAGTATTTGTCATATATATATCTGAGGATAGTATTTAACAATTACCTCACACATACTTTGGAATAATATACCTGATGAACATCCCTCTTCTAAATCAAATGAAATTATAGATAAGCAGGAACTAGATTAGAACTGATGTGTCTATGAAAATAGAAAATACTAGGCATTAACATTATGGCTGAGGAACCAAATATTTAATTACAAAGAGAGTGAAACAATACTAACCTTAACAAATGCCACCGTATTATTCCATTTAGAACCAAAAACTATATATCCTGATACTACTAGGAAAAAAAAAACTATTTTCCTAGACAGGATGTAAAAACGCTACACAAAAAGGTGCTGGGTCAGATTGGAATAGGAGTAGTCTTAGTGTTCAGGAAACTAACCTATAACTATTTTCTCTTTGAGCCACCTCATGAAAATAAAGGAAAACTAAAGAAGAAGCTATTCTCCACTCTTTGTGGAATCCAGGAAATCAGATAAGTATTATTCTCATAGCATGCATAATGTCACCATCCTACTGTACATCAGGAGGCTTGGATTCTTTAAGTAAATTCTGTTCCCTTCTCTCGTTGCAGGTTGAAATGAGAAAAGAAACTCTAGGCACATAAGACTCAAGGGGCTGCTTTGCATGAAAGAGCCGGAGAAGGACCGCCAAGCCAGAATTACCCCGGAAGAGGAAAATAGGAATCCGGAAGAGAAGACTCCTCCCGAAAGGGTCATAGCTGGAATACGTCGGAGACGTCCCCCAAGACCCTAAGGCTGGATTAACAGTATTCATGGCAGGTAAGTGGAACAAGGAGTGTCGGAGAGGTAGGGGCCGAAATCTGTGACTGAATGTGAATCGCGTTCTATTTACCGACCGCCCCTTTTATCCACACTTGGCTCCGCCTCGCTCGCAGACTGTATTCAGCGAGCGGGGTGCATTTGACAGAGAGATCCCCCTCCCATCATGCCCTAACAGGCATTTCCAATACCGACCAGTCCTGTTTTAGGTTCTCATACAGACAGGAGACGAGGTGTCACGAGAAGCCCCCTGAAGGCAAAACCCCCAGTGTATGTATCTCACCTGGGTTGTCAGGGAAGTGTGTCCAGATCTCTCTATCAGTTAGCGTGGGGAGCTGTACAAAATCGTCCCTGACCTACCCTGTTGGACTTGGCCCTTTTGGCAGGTTCACCCTGAAACTTTTTTGCGTTCTCCTAGCTTTTTTCTGTAACCTGGTGTTGGTGATTTTAGGCCTCTGAGTACTTTAGCACTGTGGTCCAGTGTAAAGTGTGTGCACTCTCTGTGTATGTGTGGTGAGATGGGCCTTCCCCCTTTGGAATGCATGGAGGATATGAGTGTCCATGGTAATTCCTGGTATGAGTGGAGGAGTGCAGGGGCGAGTTTAGTATGTATGAACTCGTGAGGATAAATGCTGTGCAATGGTGTGCACAGATTTATGGTGACTGGTGGAGAAATGCCACTTTTAGAAGTTGGCATTTCTATGTACCGTGTTTCTGCCTGCCTGGTGTGAGTTGCATGTCTAGCTTGGGATTGACGGGAGCTGAGAGGTGTGGGTGGTTCCAGGAGCCACGGGGAGTCTGCCAAGTGGTAAATAGGGAGATCTGCATGTAGATGGGTGGGAGGAGTTGCACCTGGGACCTGAATAGGACTGGGCCTTCCCTCCACAATGCTGGCTCTGCCCCCTGTGGTGTGTCTAATCACTGAGCCCCCACCTGACAAAGGAGAGAGGAGCTGAGAAAAACAAAGTGCTCCAAAACTTCCCTATACCAGTTTTAACTGGTATCCCTAAACCCTGTGCTGTGACACAAAGGGAAATGATGTATAAAAGTAGGGGCTGTGACCCCATAAGGTAGCTCAGTCTTGGTGTGCTGTTCCTGCTGGGGCGTGCTGCTGTTAGGGCAGAGGGGGGGCTACCATGAGGGTTTGGCACCCTGGGCCCTGCATTGCTCCATGTACCTAAAGGAATTGTTGGGACCTTTTAAGCCCTGTGAGCTTATTTGCACAGATGAGGAGCGAGTTGGATTTGCAGGGCCATGCTGTCTGGAGGGAGAGAGAGGGAACTATTAGTTCTGTACTGCTTTTTGGGGCTTGTAACAACTCACCACAAGTTGAGCAATCCTCATCCACCTTATCATCTGTGTGAAACTCACATGCGTCTCTCCTCAGCTAATACCCATTATTTCACATCTCAGGTTCAGGACATAAGGGTGAGTCCCTTATACGACCGTCATGTAATGGCTATCCTTATTTTTGATAAAATTAATCCCAGGAATGTGACTCCGTATTGCATGTTGTTGTTTTGGGGGTTAGGTATAATGCTTAGTAGGTAGTGTCGGATAAATGCCTTCAAGGAAATGCCTGTCACTGCTCGTAGTCACCGGGTCATGTCTCCAATGTGATGCTATAGTCGCACAGCTCCAGAGTGGTCATGTTCTGAGGTTGCAGATACCATCTGGTAGCCTAGAATGTAAGGGGTTCAGATCAGGCACTGTGCTCTACCTAGGAATTGGAGCAACATATTCTGATGGTGTGTGCGGACTCAGGCCTAGATGTAGGTAAATGTGAATTACCGATTCAAAAATACCGAATTTTACCGATTCAGTATTCATGAATCGGTAATTCAAATGTAGGTAGAAATTCGGTAACAAATACCGAATCGGTATGATTCGGTATTTACCGATTCTGTAATTACAGAATCAGTATTTGCCATTGATTCTTATGGGTCTTGAAGCCCATAGGATTCAATGGCAGTTACCGATTCGGTAATTACCGAATCGGTAAAAATACCGAATTTACAAAGGGGACAGGGTGTCACTTTGACACCCTGTTGCACCCCTGTAACTGGCATGTCTGTGTGCCACATGGCACAGGTGTACATGCACAGATGTGCATGTACACAAGAATTCGTTATTTACCATGCAATTGTATTACATGGTAAATAACGAATTCTAAAGGCCCTGTAGCACTGTTAGAAGTGCTACCTACATAGTAAAATACAGATTCGGTAATTTTACCGATTCTGTAAAATTACCGATTCGGTAAAATTACCGAATCTGTATGTTTTCAGTGCCCCTACATCCCATTGTCAAAATACCGGTCGGAAAAGGCAGAAAATCTGTATTTTCGGCCGATTCCGACCGGTATTTTTCGACACCTACATCTGGCCCTTAGTCTCCATATTATGATGATTATGTTGTCCGTATTCACAGCCCTACTTGATTCGTAGAAACAGTAAGACAAGATTCTATGCAAGTAATAAGCACTACCCTGCCCACATCTTAGGTACCTATCTGACCTTCCCAGGTAAATCCTGCATAGGCGCACAGGTGGTAAATATGTGTGGTGAAGAATGTAGAAGTGAGTCCGTTTGAATCAAGCATTAATACCCATGCTATGGAGCATCTCACAGGCTTTCTGCCATTCCCCATCTTTCTGGGGTTCAGAGAGTGTGGATCTCACCTGGTGTTTCCGCAAAAGTGAGGTGGAAGTACCGATACTAGATCCCAACTTCCTTCACTCACCGGATCAGCCCGACACAGTCAGTCAATGACGTGAATGTGGGGAAGAGGGGAAAACAAAACAAGGAAAGGGAGAAGGAGCCGAACACGATGGCACCTCTTGGATGATGTCCTTATGGGGTTATTTCCATACACTTTTTATGTAAAATAACATACAGTAAGTATTTGTCATATATATATCTGAGGATAGTATTTAACAATTACCTCACACATACTTTGGAATAATATACCTGATGAACATCCCTCTTCTAAATCAAATGAAATTATAGATAAGCAGGAACTAGATTAGAACTGATGTGTCTATGAAAATAGAAAATACTAGGCATTAACATTATGGCTGAGGAACCAAATATTTAATTACAAAGAGAGTGAAACAATACTAACCTTAACAAATGCCACCGTATTATTCCATTTAGAACCAAAAACTATATATCCTGATACTACTAGGAAAAAAAAAACTATTTTCCTAGACAGGATGTAAAAACGCTACACAAAAAGGTGCTGGGTCAGATTGGAATAGGAGTAGTCTTAGTGTTCAGGAAACTAACCTATAACTATTTTCTCTTTGAGCCACCTCATGAAAATAAAGGAAAACTAAAGAAGAAGCTATTCTCCACTCTTTGTGGAATCCAGGAAATCAGATAAGTATTATTCTCATAGCATGCATAATGTCACCATCCTACTGTACATCAGGAGGCTTGGATTCTTTAAGTAAATTCTGTTCCCTTCTCTCGTTGCAGGTTGAAATGAGAAAAGAAACTCTAGGCACATAAGACTCAAGGGGCTGCTTTGCATGAAAGAGCCGGAGAAGGACCGCCAAGCCAGAATTACCCCGGAAGAGGAAAATAGGAATCCGGAAGAGAAGACTCCTCCCGAAAGGGTCATAGCTGGAATACGTCGGAGACGTCCCCCAAGACCCTAAGGCTGGATTAACAGTATTCATGGCAGGTAAGTGGAACAAGGAGTGTCGGAGAGGTAGGGGCCGAAATCTGTGACTGAATGTGAATCGCGTTCTATTTACCGACCGCCCCTTTTATCCACACTTGGCTCCGCCTCGCTCGCAGACTGTATTCAGCGAGCGGGGTGCATTTGACAGAGAGATCCCCCTCCCATCATGCCCTAACAGGCATTTCCAATACCGACCAGTCCTGTTTTAGGTTCTCATACAGACAGGAGACGAGGTGTCACGAGAAGCCCCCTGAAGGCAAAACCCCCAGTGTATGTATCTCACCTGGGTTGTCAGGGAAGTGTGTCCAGATCTCTCTATCAGTTAGCGTGGGGAGCTGTACAAAATCGTCCCTGACCTACCCTGTTGGACTTGGCCCTTTTGGCAGGTTCACCCTGAAACTTTTTTGCGTTCTCCTAGCTTTTTTCTGTAACCTGGTGTTGGTGATTTTAGGCCTCTGAGTACTTTAGCACTGTGGTCCAGTGTAAAGTGTGTGCACTCTCTGTGTATGTGTGGTGAGATGGGCCTTCCCCCTTTGGAATGCATGGAGGATATGAGTGTCCATGGTAATTCCTGGTATGAGTGGAGGAGTGCAGGGGCGAGTTTAGTATGTATGAACTCGTGAGGATAAATGCTGTGCAATGGTGTGCACAGATTTATGGTGACTGGTGGAGAAATGCCACTTTTAGAAGTTGGCATTTCTATGTACCGTGTTTCTGCCTGCCTGGTGTGAGTTGCATGTCTAGCTTGGGATTGACGGGAGCTGAGAGGTGTGGGTGGTTCCAGGAGCCACGGGGAGTCTGCCAAGTGGTAAATAGGGAGATCTGCATGTAGATGGGTGGGAGGAGTTGCACCTGGGACCTGAATAGGACTGGGCCTTCCCTCCACAATGCTGGCTCTGCCCCCTGTGGTGTGTCTAATCACTGAGCCCCCACCTGACAAAGGAGAGAGGAGCTGAGAAAAACAAAGTGCTCCAAAACTTCCCTATACCAGTTTTAACTGGTATCCCTAAACCCTGTGCTGTGACACAAAGGGAAATGATGTATAAAAGTAGGGGCTGTGACCCCATAAGGTAGCTCAGTCTTGGTGTGCTGTTCCTGCTGGGGCGTGCTGCTGTTAGGGCAGAGGGGGGGCTACCATGAGGGTTTGGCACCCTGGGCCCTGCATTGCTCCATGTACCTAAAGGAATTGTTGGGACCTTTTAAGCCCTGTGAGCTTATTTGCACAGATGAGGAGCGAGTTGGATTTGCAGGGCCATGCTGTCTGGAGGGAGAGAGAGGGAACCCCCAGCGTGGAGATTCCCCATGTTGCCTGCAGAGCGGGAGCCCACCCCGCATTGGTGTGTGTCACGAGGCGGCAGCCCACCCTGCGTTATTTCCGCATTTTTGGTGCTTAAACACGACAGGTGCCCACCCCGCATTGCCGTGACTTCAGCTAGTGGAAGCCAACCCCGCATGTGGTGTCCGACGGATGCCCACCCTGTTGGTGTGTGGCCGTCAAGGGGGCCCCCAGCTTGGGGATCCCCCAGGTGTGCGCAAAAAGCAGGAGCCCACCCTGTTTTATCGCGGAATTAAGGAGATTGGCGAGATGGGCCACCTCGCTGCCCGTGGCGACCCAGAAGTCACGCAGCAGATGCCTGACTGGGGGCGGAGCTACGTGCCCTCTGGGGCGGAAGCTGCAGTGCGGGACCGGCGGGGCTCCCATGGCCGAGGGAGAACCCGTATCATCTGCTGAAGGAGATAGGTGCCGGAATTGGGAGCCCCGGTGCCAGAGTGAAGGAGGAGAGCCCCGCATGGCCGAGGGAAGAGCCGGTGAGAGAAGGGAGATGGAGCCTGAGCCAAGCCCCGGTGAGTGTGGCTGAGGCCATTCCCTTTTTATTCATGATTGGTGCTCCCGAGGCATGTGGGCAGACATGCGGGTTGGTCTGAGCGTCCCACATTAGGCCTGTTTACTTTGAGAGCCCATGTGGCTCCAACGAGGGGCACAGTAGTCTTGGGACACCAGTGGGAGTCCTGAGGGCTGAAGGTGACCGTGCCTCATTTCTGCTGGGATAATATCACAGTTGCGCTGCCGTAGTGGGCAGCTGTAACAGAGGCATAGTTTGTCCTAGGGCCACCATGGGGGTCCAGAAGGCACCGAGGTGTCCATGCCTGTTTATTTTTTTGGTTACTCACAGCTGTCCCGCCTGTGAGGGGACAGCTGCAACGTCTGACATACTTTTACTGAAGTCCCAGAATGGGGCATGGGGGCATGTTCTGTTTTCAGAGCCTGGATGGCTCCTACGAGGGGCGCAGTAGTTGTAGGGCCCCAGAGGGAGGTCCCGAGTGCCAGTGGTGCCCGTGCCTAATATCTATGTGGTGCTTTTTTTACAGCTGCCTCTCCTGAGAGTGGATAGCTGCAGCGCGGAGGGCACAGTGGCGCCATCGATGTTCACAGCTGCCCAGCAAGTAGTGGGCAGCTGCCATGTTTAGGCCAGCATTCCTTTGGGGGCGTGGTTGAAGGAGGTAGGAGTGAGAGACACTCCTCAGCCACAGCGCAATTGCGCGAAGTGTGGATTCTGCCGCAGTGGCAGCTGCCCTGACATTGGGACATAGGGCATTCAAGACCTTTGAGAGGGCTAGTTGGCCTGGGGGCAGTTTGGTGACAGTGGTAGAGCGCCAGGCTCTACCGCATTGGGTAATGTGGATATTACCAGGAGTGTGGCCAAAAAAAGATTTAGGCCCATGGTATTTGTGCTAATGTGGGTTTATGTCTAATGCTAATGTGATAATGCTTTGGCCATTATGGTACCAGTAGTTACTGGTCGTGTTTTAGATTCGGATTTACTTACCTGTTGTGATGGTTCTGACCGTGGCTCGATTGGCCTGCTTCTGTATATAATCCCCAGTGAATATTGCCCGTGCCAGTTGGCACAGTGTATATTACGTGATTATGTTTCTAATGTGTTAATGACAATACAAAGGCTATTTTTTTTATATAACCTTGTGTGGAGTTCCTTTTGTAGTGTGCCCGGATGTTGTTGCTGTGTGCGTGCGCAAATGCTTTACACATAGCTACACATGGATAAGCCTGACTGCTCGTGCCAAGCTACCAAGGGGGTGAGCAGGGGTTATCTTTGGCGTGTAACTCCCTTGCCCTGACTAGAGTGATGGTTTCTACCTGGCTTTGGCGCGAGCCTTAGCAAAGCAGAAATCCCATTTCTAGCGCACCCAAAAGAGGACCTGTCCGTCCTGAAACATAATCGACTTGTCACCGGGGTACACATCACCTAGTGTATTGCACCCACCCTCCTTCCATGCCTCCATAGATACTGCATTAATGGTTCATAGGAAGGCATTCAGCCACCATAGGGGCATCTGTTTAGCAAATAGGGGTCTGTGCAATACCCTGTGTATTGCAAGCTCCCACAAATATGCCACTTGTCACACCAAATTTGGACAATGTTTATCTTGTTGCCAACCTTCCATTAAAAATGTCTGCAGTTCATTCGACAATACTGGGCTGCAGTGATGGATACAATCACACAGGTCAGCGTGGGCTCTGTACCACCAGAACCTAAGCGCTGTCTCTTAAACATCTGGGAACCCACAGACCTAAATCATGCAACACAAACTTGGGCAACCCTAGGTATGAGGATAGCAAAGCAGGCTCTGGTGGGCGTGCACTGCCCCAGTCCTGAGAGACTGTTGCATAGATATGGTTATGGTAGCAGAAAAAGCTACATATGTTCGTAGAGGTTGCCCTATAAAGTGGGAGCTGGTATGGGGCAAATGGAATATATATAGGGTAAGCAACTGTACCCCGCCCAGTGTAGTCCCAGTTTCTGACAAAGATGATTGGCAACTACATTACCCGTTTATAAACAGGTCAAGATGTATATACGGTAAATTGCTAATAAATGTTTTTCCTTTTGTATAACTGTAAATAATACGGTAGAATGGAACTATCAAGATGTAATGTTTTCACTGCAAGTCTCAATTTAAATACAAATATTCCCCCAAAAAATCTCTGCAGTTCCTGTGAATCCAAGGAGCCCACCAGTAGCCACTTTTACCAGTTGTCATCATCCATACACCATTGTGCAGCATTCTGCAGTTGGGATGAGAGATAATACAGCCGCAGGTCAGGAAGACCTAGGCCACCCTTCGATGTGTCTGGCTCACAAAATGATTAGTCTGACCAAGCTCCTCTTCCCCGCCCAGATAATTAAAATTAACAGATTACCAAGTTGTTTGAATGTTCTTCAAGGTATTGGGCATTGTGTGTTTTGGAGAATGTACAACCATTTTAGCAATCGCAACACTATCAAGTGACTGACAGTGGTAGTTTATTTCAGAAGGTGATCAATGCCTGTAGGCCCCATAGGACTGTGCTCATAATGTAGTCATATTGGTTTTCAGCTGTGTGGGCTACCTCTAGCCCCAGATATCTGAACTTGTCAAGTTCCCATCTTAGTCCCACCTTGGTTTACCCCTTCGCCTTGACGTGAATTCACCGCAGTGCGAGGGGGGGGCTGGGTTGGGCGTAGTGCTGTGGTACTCTTGACTGTTCCCGGCCGTCATAAATCAGGGTGGGCGTGTGCTCATGACGGCCGGGAGCCATCCGAGCTCCACCCACTGATTAATTCTCCCGCACAGGCGAGGAATTAGCAGCGCATGGGCGGAGCGGCAACGTTCTGACTGACAGCTCCCGGCCGTCATGAGCACACGCCTACCATGACTCATGACGGCCAGGAGCCGTCATGAGCACCAAAAAGGTTAATTGGTCAGCAGGCTGTCCCACTTGGCTCCCCAAAGTAAACACCAAGGATATCCCTAGGTTGATATTCAGCCCTGAAATCATGCCATGCCCTCTCAATTTATCCATCAGCCTGGGCACAGATATTTCCTGGTGTCACAGCTACAAAGGTGCGTCATACGCATATAGAGAAATTTTGTGGACTGAGATGCACATGTGGATGCCCCTCTGTTGCGGGATCTGACGCAAACGCACAGTCAGTAGTTCCATCACCAAAGCGAACAATATTTTCAACAGAGGACAACCTTGCCAAGCTCTCAATGTCCCACTCCTTTGAGACATATCCTCCTGACCAGACTTGGCCTGTGGAGTTTGCATAGCGCAAGGAGATCCAGCTCTAGAATTTTGGGCCAATTCCCATACTGGAGAGTACCAACATCATATATTCCCATCCAATTGTGTTGAATGCTTTTTGCGATGTCTAGGGCTACCAGCATGGCCAACAAATCTGTGCCCTGCACAGAGTGCATCACATTAGTATGGCTGCATATGTTCATTAACATACCCCTGGTCAGGATGAAGTTGCACTGGTCTCACCAGCAACCCAATCAGGTTCTGCAATATGTTGGCCAACAATTTTGATAACACATATGAGCAAATCTTCTTAGAGTTCTAGTCTGGCATAGGTAGCATATGACTGATCAGCTCCCGCATGGCTCTTGGGATTTCCTTCTGGCCCACAGCCTCCTTACAGACCCCTAGCAGTTTCGCTGAGAAGAGTTCAGCAAGTAGCTGGTAGTGTTCCAGTGGAAAGCAATTGATACGTGACGCTTCATTTCCTGGCATGTTTTTTTTATGACCAACATGATCTCTTCCTTGGTAAAGTCCCTCCCCAACTGGCTGCTTGACCCCTGTCTACTGGGAGAGCCAACATGTTTAATAACCACTTGGATGCTAAGGCACTTGAAGGATTAACATGCAATTTCCATTGAAATGAATGGCAACTCCATGACGAGCTGAGCTCGTCATAAGCGTCCAAGGGGTTTAAGTAGTCAATTAGGTCCTTGGCTCCCATGCACCCTAGTCATTAATAGACCTCAGCGAGGTAGCACTGCAGTGTAAGATTGATCTCAGCCTGGGTCATGTACATTCGGCCCCTCTCATTGTCTATTGCCAAGAATGTGGATGCCGGTCTTTCTCTCTTCTATTTCCTGGCCACCAATCCACCTGGTCTATCACCCTCAGGGTGGAACATTGTTGATGATTCCAGAGATTGATTTTGTCTAGTTTACCCCACAGTGAATCAATATTTTGTCGGGCTTGCAGTATTTGCCTATCTCGCGGGGGTTCCTCAGGTCTCCCCTCTGCAGCTTTGCTAATTTTCCTTCCTCCTCCTCCATCAACTCAAGTTGTAGTTGCTGCATTATCCCATATGCTTTGTTGCTGCAGTCTCCCTGTTTCACCACCTTGATTGTTTTCCACGCATTTGCCCCGGTCCTGGATGAGCACCAATTTTCCATGAGGTATTTCTCTACTACCTCCCTTACTTAGGAATGGAACACTACATCCTTCAACGCCTCTGGCCATAGTCAACAATTCGGGATAGGTGAGGCTACTGGTGTCCATGGGTAGGTGAGAAATACTAGTGGATGATCCAATAGGAATCTAGCCAGATGCTCTATGGCTAATAGATGGACACAGAAGGAACCAGGATCCTATCCAACCTGCTGGACATGCCATGCATGGGTAAATGAAAGGTGAACTCTGTGTATGTGCGGTGTAATGTTCTCCATATATCGAAAAAGTCCACTCAGGTCATCACCTTCACCAATGCTGCGAACATGTGCATTTTACTGTTAAGTTGTCTAAATTTCGCCCAAAGAATGACTTATGATCTGCGTTGGGGGTGCACGCATTCAATATCACACCTACTGTCCATCGGGTAGTCTACTTATCAGGACATATGCTCCTCAAAGAATGTCAAAGATACTTCAGGAGTGATCTAGCATAAAACTGACCTCCTTAGTTTGTCTGCCTCGGAGTCTATGTGATGCGTTTCTTGTAAAAATGCTACCGTCTCCTTATGGTGGTGCAAGTATGTATGTACTCTGTAATGCTTTGTGTAATCCTGTAAGCATTCCAGGTTAATATTGCTGCATCTCCCACCATATCATACAGTATAGTCTTGGAATTAGCAACAAATGATGGAGGTGTGCAGGGTGCCATCCTTCCAGCGGGGATCCATGTGTAGTATGCTGTGCTATGCCTAGCAGTCTACACCGTTCCCACCACCTGAGCTTTGGAATGTCACAATGTGTGTGCTCGTCTCTTGTCTGCCAAGCTTGGCCTATCAAATAACATAGAACTATAAAACCGGTCAGGCCCTCATTTCCTCCGGGTAAACATTCCAGGTACATTGTTTGCAATGTTTCCTGATGTAGAGGCTACTGAGTGTCATTTCTCCCCTGCATCTACGTGCTGTGGCCATTCTAAAAGCCTGAAAAGTGACTACATTTCGATATCTACTGCCATAAGAATTTGCAGTAGGTCTCCTGCTCCTCGAGACCTGAGCCAGCACAGGCCAGGCCAGCCCAGTCCAGAGGATCTGCCACACCCTGGTAGCCCTAATATTTCCTAGTGTTGCATGAAGTATAAATCATAAAAATGAAACAGGCATAAACATGATTGGTCCCCCCTACACGGCAGACCCCCAGTGTCCCACCGGTTTCTAAATAAAAACGTGCCAGGTACGTGCAGTCTCTTTTCCGGGGATGTTTGCTCTGAAACAGTTTGAAGAAAAGTCTATAGGGAGACTTGTTCAGCAAAGCATCTATAGAAGCTTAAGCTGTGACATATTCACCCTTCACCGGGTGATCCCCCGATCTTGCCCAGAAGCCACTTTAAGTTCCCATTTATCCTGTGATAGTGGTAGAACAAATGATTCCTTGCTCAGGTTCCAAACTGTCTATGCCTGCCTCTGCCCCCCCTCTAACCAGTTCCAAGGTGCCATCTTGTTGTACCTCTACTCAAGGACTGTCAGAGTCTACCATCATACTCCACCATCTCCCTACCATGGAGCGGCTAGCTCGGTAGAGGTTCCTACATCTTTAGCTGGTCGCATATCCAGATCAATCAGGGCATTTGTAAAGCACACCACCTACCTGTGAGGGTCTCAAGGCGCTGGGGGGGGGATTGCTGCTACTGATCGAAGAGACAGGTCGTGAGGAGTCTTCTGAAGGCCAGTAGGTCTTGGGTCTGTCGTAGGTTGGTGGGCAGGGTGTTCCAGGACTTGGCGGCGAGGTGGGAGAAGGATCTGCTCCAGGTGTATGTGAGCTTTCAGTATATACCCAGACCAATACTGGTCATGTGAAGATGTGCGATCTGCCTTTGTGCACCATGTGTACCACATCTGATGTTTAGTTTTCATAGCTGTTGCTTACCTGTTAGAAAAGTGTGTCTTAGGTCTTCAATCTGTCTAGTGTAACCTAGAAATATTCAGAAACATCCACGTGCTTGCTCTTGTCAGACAACACCTTGACCGAGGCATGTAGGTCTTCAACCACCAGTTGGAGCAATGTCAACCTTTCTTGTGTCACCAGTGAGTGTTCATTGACCTTGTAGATGTCCATTCTCAGAAGATTGACTTCAATAAATATAGTAGCCATCTTGTTCTCCAGGGCTTATTTTGATTGCTGTGAGGATATGTGCTCCTGAGGAATCCGACTTCTCTGCTGGAGGATGGTCAACATCTTGTGCAGTCGGGCGAGCAGAGCTGAGTCTAGCACCCATGTATTGATCCATTCCGGTCTGGTGTGGCGTTTTGGCTTGTTTATCATGGTCCATATTACAAGTTTGTGTTCTTTGTGGGGCCTTTTAGTTTTCTCCTCACCACCTCTTGGCTATGGATTGCAACAGTAATTGGGGCTATCCCCTTGATTAGGCCCCCAACCATGAGTGGATGCCGTTGGGGCGGGTGAAAAATGAGATGAGGCAGCGCAGGTTACCAGTCGCCCTCTGTTCTCACCGCTCCTCAAGTGTTCATGCTACCCCTAGGGGTTGCTCTCCCATCATAATTGCATGCTCCCTTGCAATTTCTTCAAGGTCTAGGAAGGCATGTATAATCCATGGAGGCCCCTCAACAGATTTGAGCCTCCTCCCCTGTCTCCTATCCACTGCAGTTGCTGAGGTACAAGGTCCGTGTGAATCACCCGATCTTCCCCTTCAGCTGTGTTGAGCTTCTCACTTGCTCCACTGCCTGAGACGGAACACAGGTCAGACTCCAGACTGGGCTAGGTGGGCTGCACTCATGCCTGCATGCCCTCTACACCGTCCTGACTAATTGCTCCTCCTTGCAGTGTTCCCACAATCCAATTTCAACTCACTAATGGGTATGGGCCGTAAAAGTCAGTGGGAGTGGGCTATCTCTCTGGCGAGGCAGAGTTCGGCCCGGTGGATCAGGCGTGGTCGGGCTGCTCTCTTCTCCTGCTCTGATTCCACAGGGCTCCAGTGCTCAGGCCAGCCGCCCCACCGGTGGTGTCTTGTTTTGGTCTTGACTGTGGCGCTATTTTAAAGATTCCCATGAAGACAGCTGTACCCGACCGTACCACTATTACCTTCATTTGAAGTTTGATTACACCGAGATACCTTCTCTTACACCCGTGCTAGCCAGGTTGGAAATATCACCGGCTAAATAAACCTTCGACTTTTGACATTGGACAGCCCTGAAGAGTCACAGGTCCAGCGCCTGCATGACGAAACACGTGTCGGCTGGTTGTTTTCTTTGATGTCACCCTTCCTAAAAGGAAGGCTCATTATATTTCACTTGAAAAAACTATTTATATTTTCTACCGTGTTTCATTAGATGCGGTTGTTTGTTTACTATGAATGTCTCAACCATATACCCCCCTTAAACATCCCAATTAGCAAATGGACCTCGCTCGCAATCCAACTAAGTGCCCTGACAATTGAGCATGACCTTAGAGCAGCCAATGATAGAACCCATTCAGACACCAAGGGGGCTAATACTTTTAATAGAGTAGGCTCCCCTTTGCGCATAGATTACATCCTAGTGGATGTGAAACTATGGGATAAAATGGTAGACATGCCATGGGCACTACAACCGATAGCGATCACAACCCTCTTTGTATGCCATTAAAATCCCTTTGGACCCCACCTACTTCTTCTCAGATTATTAGGGCCCCTACTTCCATTATAGACATCATCCCTTCGAACTGCAACGGATATCTGAAATGGCATAAGGTTTCATTCCAAGAAATAAAGCTAGCCGGCATCAAGGAAGTTGTCATGACAAGTACATTAGCGCTACAGCTACCCTGCTGGCCACTGAATCCTCTGCAGGAGCTTCCTTAGTCCACTCTCGCACCATACAGCAGATGAGCACTTTTTTTAGCCACTAATAATCACAATAAATCTATGGTCCCTCGAAAAAGAAAACATTTGTGGTTTACTAAGAAATACAGGTTACATAGACAAGACCTAGCTGCAGCGATCAGGTCAAAGAATCCCAGTCTGGTAAAATTGCTAGAAGGGAGTATAAGGTTGCCCTTCATCATGCCAAAATTGAGTGGGATGAAGCACACTGGCAGAGTTTGAAAGTTATTAGCTTGGAGAAAAATAAGAATCCGTTTTGGTCTTTAGTAAGTAAGGGCAACAGTAGAGATCCCTCCACTCCATCTAACCATATCTCAAGCCAAGAATGGCGTGTCCATTTCATGAAACTATATTCCGATCCTAGTGATGGATGTCTGGAGGAGTTAAGCAACTCCACAGAGGGAATATTAGAGAACCATTTTCTATGGTCGAAATTGAAATGGCAATAACAAAATATATTCCCGGAAAAGGCTCCTGGACCGGGTGTCCTTCCAGGCAACCTCTTTCTGGCTGCTCCAAAAATCTCGTTGCGCTATATCCAACTCTTTATGAACGCCATAGCTAATGGATTGCCAATCCCAGATTAATGGAAAGGAGCGATGGTGGTCCCGATATTCAAAAAGGGGGATAGGGAAGACCCAACAAACTGTAGGCCAATAAGCTTAATTGGCGCTATGTAGAAGCTGGTAGGGAGGATCCTCCTCCAGAGAATACAGGCCTGGGTAGAAGAGGAAGATGTCCTCTCCTAATACCAGGCTGGGTTCAGGTCTAACATAGGCACTATCAACGAAGTTTTTAGATTATTACTTATATATTGGAAGATCGTTGTTATTGGCAAGGATAGTCTTTACGTTGCCTTTATTGATCTGAAAACTGTCTTCGAACCCAGGACAAGATTGTGGCAGACGTTGAGGGACCTGGGTATTCCCACCTATTCCTTAGTTTTTTAATTCATCAACATGAAGGAAATTATGCTCAAGTGAGATGGGGGCCCCAAGGGGAAGTCACGAAAAGATACCAGTTAGCAGAGGAGTCCGCCAGGGCTATGTATTGCCCCCACCCTTTTCTCTTTATATGTCAATGGGGAGGAGAGTTTTCTCCTGGAGGTCTCGGCCGACACGCCAATCCTGGCGGGCGACAAAGTTCCAACACTCTTGTTTGTCGACGACGCCTTGTTGGTGTCAAAAACTCTATCTGGGCTGCAAAAACTGCTAAACAGATACTAACTATTTTGTGACTCAAGGGGTTTAGCTATAAACACCACCAAAACAAAATGTATGTCTTTTAATCCTCACAAGTATTTTAAAAACAACTTAACGTTAAAAGACATCCTATTGGAAAGAGTAAGCATGTTTGATTATCTGGGCATACGGCTTTCTGGCAAAATGCATTGGAAGCCCCACTTAGCAAAGATGCTTATGAACCATGAGCATGTAGTCGGGGCATTAAGTAAAGAACACCGGTCCTCGTATAGTAGGCCGGTTGCACCAGTCCTCACAATTTATGAAGCCAAAGCAGTTAGCACTGCACTGTATGGTACAGAGCTATGGGGTTTTGACAACACTGAGGACATCTGCAGATCCGAGCATAAGTTTGTGAGGGACCTGTTGATACTCCCTCGCAACACCCCACTAACACCCTTAATGTTTGATATGGGTATACAGTCGATCATGGACATTGCCAAGTTGCGCCCATTGCTCTTTTGGGCACGTTTAATATACACCCCTGAAGTCGTACATTGTGCCGCTGCATTGACTGAAGTAACTAATCTAGATGTTGGGCACAGGGTCAAGTGGATATCCAATGTTAGAAAGACGTTGACAAAGTTGGGTCTTTCGGAATAATGGGATACTCAAGTCCCACTTAACAAGATAGAGCGGACGCATATTTAGTGGAACTGGGTTGATGCCAACGAGTTGAGCAAAACAAATTTGGGGAGATTGACAGACAAATTCTTCAGTCATAAGCAGTGCTGAGGTTTAGAGCTTTACCTGGATATTATTCAGGTTCCACACGGTAGGCTGCTATACATCCAATTTAGATTAGGCACACTCACAGTCCATGCAACAACCTCTAAATGGAGCCAGCACGAACATCAAAACAAGGCTTGTCCCTGTTGCAGAGCCCCATTGGAAAGTGTGTCCCACGTCTTATTTGCATGCCCGGCTTACTCTACCGTCAGGTCCAAATGGATAAAACCAATCTGTAAATCCATAGGCACACGTGATTATAAAGTCGCTCTGCGTATCCTCAAAACTGACTTAAGCACTGTTAGACCTGTCAGCCCTAGGGTGGTCTTTCCCTGTTTTTTTCACCCTTGCCTTATTTTTTTCCACCCTCTTTTTGTTGGCCTTAGGTCTCTGGGCACCTTCCCATTGCCAACCAATGCTAAGGTGCAGGTGCTTTCTTCCCCCAACATGGCTGCCACTGACCCCTGCTACCGCAGGGTGGTCTTGTTAGACGCACTCTAGTAGCCAGGAGCTGGCTGGAACCCCTAAACATTGTAGTAATGCCAGCCTGCCTGCCTGCCCATAGCTAGAGTGAGGGAGCTCCTGGAACCTTCCAGAATAGGGGAGTGGTCACCAACTGCCGACTGGCACTATAAAAGGAAAGGGAGGGAAACTTTCTAGTCAGTTGGGGCATCACTGACCTGGGGGACCCTACGCAGGAGATTTAGGTGGTAGGGCCTAGCCAGAAACCTACACCACTGGGGTGACAGGGTTTAGGCACTGCCCACCAAGCTGTGTGAGGAACACTGAACTAGCCCACTGATCTAGCCCGGCGGGAGGGGAACCCAGGAAACAGCTGAAGTGACCTGCTGAGGGAAGCCTTCAACTCAAACCCCGCCCCCTCCTCAGGAAACCAAGGATCTACTGCCCAAGGGCGCAGGACCCATCTCGCGCCAAAGAAGAAACCCCCCCTGACTGCCACAGGACTACTGGGGATCAACCAGGTACAGGGCTGTGTCCACTTTGCGCACCTCTACTTCAACCTGGGCCCCTGCACTGTCCTGTCTCATCCCCTCTGCTGTCCTGCCTTGCCTATACTGCCTGAACTGTGAAGCACTGGGACGCTGGAGACCAGGGCTGCCCCCAAAGCGCTATACCCCTGAAGCGCTATTCTTGAGAAGCGCTGTGAGACCAGAGCCCTAGCTGCCCTGAAGCGTGATGTCCTGAAGTGCTGAGGTGCTAGAGATTATTGTGCCCTGAAGAGCTGTGGCCGCAAGCGCTATCTCTGCTAAGCGCTGGCTCCCAGTATCCTAACGCCGCTGAAGCGCTACTGCCCTTCGAGCGCTCTGCTCCTCATGGCGCTACGATCGCCAGCCTGTTGCCGGCACCGCACTGTGGTGGGCCTTGGAACCTTGCAATCCCTTCCCCCGCGCTATGCCTGAAGAGCACTAGCAGCCCCACTCACCGCCGCGGCCCTTGCCGCCTCACCAGAGCCCCAAACGCTGGTTGCGGCCGCTTCTGAAGTGCCGACCTCATCACTCCCCACGGCGGCCCCCGGGAGCCAGGAGAGGGCTTCCGCATTGTTGCACTGGGCCGCGCTAGGCCCTACTAGGCCTGAAGCCATCCTGCTAGTCTCACGCGACGGGGGCGTCGGAAGTGACTCTGCCCCGCCACGCTCTGAGTGGCTGCCGGCGCCGCGCCCCCATCAGTCCCCGGGTGCAGCCATGCCCAGGAAAGCCCGGGTCCGACGAAGGAACCAGCGCCAGCGCTCGAAGAGAGCGAGAACCCCCATCAGCCTTGGGAGGACTGGCAGAACCGGGTGGGCCTCTTTTGATCGGCCCCCCTCCCTCCCGAGGCCTGCCAGAATCGTCGCAAGGGCCCGGAGTGGGCCGAAGAGTGAGGTAAACCCCCGGGGAGGAGGGCAGAAGGCCGGTGGAGGCCCAGAGTTCACCCCTCCCTGGGGAGGACTTAAGACTCGGCCCGGTTGGCCCTATTTGGCCCCTCTGGAGTGCTGGACCGGGGCCAGGGCCCCTAGACACTGTGAGGGCCCTATGGAAAAAGAGTTAACCCCTGCCTAGGGTAAAGTTAAGTGCCAGTCACGTTAGTCTTTTGCCTGGCTTAGTTTGAATAAGATTAAATGCTTAACTGTGCTGGATGCCTTGATTATCAGGGCCTCGTAAAAGGTTTAGTGAAGGGTAAAGCAGCGTTTATCCTTACCTGCTGCGCTGGTTATTATTGATGTGATGTTCTACGTGGTTAAAGAGATGTTTAACCTGGCCTGAGGAAGTGCTGAGTTCTACTCAAAGTGATTACCTAGAGGTTTACTGGTAATTAATGAACCGTTTTACTCTAGCCACATGAAAGGTTAAGTTCTTGTTTAATAACCTGCGGATTTCTGACACAAGGAAATGTGTATTGCTAAGCAATGAAATGCTATTACCTAATGAAATGTTTTGATCCTGTCTAATGCAGTATTATCTGAAGGGCCTACAGTTATTTACTATTTTATATTTATTTATTTATGTATTTATGGCCAAGTAATGAAAAACATGCGTTTTTAAGGAAAGATAATGAGTTATTTCTTCTGTGATTTTTGATTGCCCTGATCTTGATCTTAGATAAAACTTATTTATTTTAATCAAGCATCTTGGTGTGGTCTCAGTCTTTGCGTGCATTTATTGTCTCAGTGGTTGTGTGTGCTGTGTAGTCACTTAACACCTAAGCTTCGGGTACCTTCCTGCTCGGGCCAAGCTACCCCCAGGGGACCTGGTGAACCCAGTTCCTATAAGCACGCTTATTGTTTGTGGGGTGGCTATGTTTTTGAGTCACGCCTGGATTATCAGACACAAAGCTTTGAAGGCCCCACATATGCCGTGTGGCAAGTAATAACGGCAGTTCCTCCTGTATTGTGCACTCGTTACAATAAGCTGTAGAGATAATTCATCTTGAACCTTTGGGAGGAATGCACATGCTTTCAAAATATAGAGTGTCTTGCTTCGTGATACATTTTTCTTATTTAAGAGATCTCCTCTATAATCTCTACATATTTACATTCTAAATGTTACTGTTTGGTGGTGTTTTAAAGCTTCTTCTTTCACTGTTCTATACATGCTTGTTTTTACAATTTTGCAAAGGAAAAATATCAACCCCCAGGAATTTAATTCACTTACTAGTATCCTTCTTTTATAAATTTAGCAACTTGCAAATCTAGTTTAATCATGTTTTAATTCTAATTTACATCCTGATGTGAACCATTATAGAATTTTAAAGTTTTCCTATCTTGCTGCACATTGCTTTTATGATACTAGTGATCAAATAAAGCACTATTTGACTTGACTTGATTTTCAGTATTACACTTCATGAGTTCTGCCCATTAGAGTTACACTGAACCTAATGATAAGCCAGCCTACACGAGCACTGTTCTCTCTAGCTTTTTGTGAATTCTAACTGTTTTGCTCTCTCTATACCTTCACTCAGCAGGGGAGTCTGAATTTATGGTGCAGCCCCCTGCCCAGCATGTTCGGTGTGTGTCCGCTAAAGTTTTATGATAATGTGTTACTTCACTGGCCTTTTAAACCCTAAGGGTCTCATTTATGAGCCCTTCATCACTTTTGCACCACTGGTGCATCACTTTTTGTGACGTACCAGCAGTGTAAAAAATGCGCCTTTTTGCACCATATTTACAAAGTGACGCATCTAGGTAGATGCTTCTCTTTGTAAACCCCTGCGCTACATTATACCTGTGCCAGGTATAATGTATGCGTGGGGGGTGTTCCCACGCAAGAAAGGGTCATAGAAGTGACGCAGTGACTTCTACCAGATTTCACTGCGCCACTTCTAGGACTCAAATGCATCAAAATCTCACGCCTGCCTCACAGCAGGCGTAAGACTGATGCAAGCGCTTTCACATGGGGCTTGCCCTATGTGAAAGGACACATTGCTGGAGTTGTGTCCGTTTTGTGAAACACTTCAGCAATGCGTCACTTTTGCGCCATACAGATACGTCACAAATACTGACATATCTGCAACTCCTTGCGACATGATGCGTCATACAGTAAATATGACGCATCAATCATGTCACAAGGAGGGCGCACTGAGAAGTGATGTATCGCTGCTTTCACGCAGCGATGGGTCACTTCTCATAAATGAGGCCCTAAATATTTTATTCTTTAAGTGGTTAAAAAATGTGCCTGCCAACCAAAGACCCTCATTTGCCCAAACAGACTGCAGGTAAATGCAATGCTGTAAAAAAAATTGTTAATGCTCATATTGCAGAGAAGTGAGTAACCTTCAGGTTAATCATATGAATCTTGTTGGGCCAGTCTTTATTTTTATTGCACTGGTCATCATTCCAGATGACCTTTGACATAGTTTATAACTATGGTTAACTTTCAAATATTTACTCACCTCAAATTTAGTTAATTGCTTTATAAATGTAATAAATGTAAAAAAAAAATCTAAATCTAATTTTCAGTGGGTAATTACTGGGCAAATAAAGTTTTTGCCGTCAAATTCCTCCTAAAAATTGTCATACTTAATAATATCATTTTATCAGCAGGTGAGTTTTTTAAGAAACTTGCAAAAATGTTGCAGCCTGCACAACGTGAGAAGTTTGCAAACTGTAGTGGACTAGTTGTAGGTCTTGCTGCTTAGCCATAGGTGGAATGTTAGTGGAGTGTTGGTGCACGTGAAAATGGAGAGTTGGAATGCTGAGTATGGGTGTGAGAGCAGTTGGTGACGGGCTGAGTAGCAAGTGTGCTGCTCCTGGTGGGGTCCCCCCCTTGATATCTACCATCTGATTAATAAAGCATCCTTCATATACTACACCTCGTCTTCTTCCCATCATTTCATCTTATAACATTTGGCGACGAGGGTGGGGTTTTGCTTGCTGCTATTGGTGGGGTCCCCCCTTGATAGCTACCATCTGATTAATAAAGCATCCTTCATATGCTACACCTCGTCTTCTTCTCATCATTTCATCTTATAACACAAACTTTGCTAAATTTTGAATGAAAAATAAATATTTTCCCACAGATAAACAGGTAAACAGGTACCACTTTCAGCCTTTGTTTTTTTTGCATTACATGTTATGTTATGAATATGTTATGAACTCTTATATAGCACTTGACTCACACGGGGAATCTCAGCGCTTGCCTAAGGGATAACAGAAAGCAAGTCTGGACGGAATTAATCAACAGGAAAACAGAGTCAGAACAAGAAGGCTTTAAATTTTCTTCTATAAACCAGATAGGACGTAGATTTACGCAGGGCCTCTGGTAGAGAGTTCCAGTACTTGGGAGCAATGTATGAAAAAGCTCTGCAACCCGTACGTGTTAGACAGATAAGGGGGGGCCTTCAGAAGGGCCAGTGAATTAGACCTTAGATTGCGTCCGGACATCTGTTACAGAGTGTTTTTTGTAGATAGCGGGGGCCCAATCCCTTGATTGCTTTGAAAGAGAGACAAAAGATCTCAAAAAAAGATCTTTTTTTCACTGGATTTCTATTCTTTTTTATGTATTACTCTCTGTAATTATTACAAAGAAGCTCAAGAATTAGTATGTACTGATCAAAATGCATTCTTGTTTATACTTCTCATTTTTGTTTTTCTTTTTTTTTATTAAGTATCAGCTGCTTGTGTTATCAATAAAAAAAGTTTAAAAAAAAAAAAGGAATCCAGTGAAGCTCTCTGAGCAAAGGAAGAGATGGGGATCCCGGGGGCTATTTAAGACTATCCTCGCTGCGGTGTTTTGGATCACTTGAAATTTAGCTAGCGTAGTCTCACCCACTTCCGCCAATAGCGCGTTCCCATAGTCGAGGTGAGTCATTTCCATCGCCTGGACCACTGTTCTGCGATGTTCTAATGGCAGATAGGGGAGTATCCTCTGTAGGAGGCGAAGACTGTAATAGCATGCACCTGAAATGTTCTTGATGTTGTCTTTCATGGTGAGCTTGAAACATCAAACGTTCATTATGATTGCAGCCAAGTCCCTAGAAATTGAATAGCAAGTGGAATATCTTTCTAAGGATGAGCGTGAATGTTTTCCCTTTGTTTGTTCCAATAGAGAACACAATGAATTATTCTTTCTCTAGGAAGCTTTCTAAAGTTGCCATTAAAATGCCAACATGCATTTTTATGAAGAGGGCTTTTCTCTTTGTTCTGCCTTAATCATTCTGTTCCGGCAGTTCTACAATCCCCAGGGTCACAGCTGCCCCACAATGCATCTTTGAATCGGAACACACATTTGTTATTCACATTTTACCAGGCAAAGTTTTATTTTATTTTTACGAATAAACAAAAACAAATACAATTACATGCACGCAAAATAAGCATATTTTTCACCGCAAAGTGGAAAGACAGGTTGAAAGAAGTTGAGCTGACTAAAATTCCACAGGAATCTCAAACATAGTACTATCATCCATGAAATTCTAAGATGAAATGAACCAATCAGAAGGCTACAGTGTGTGTATTTCACACAGGGGCATATGTACAAGGGGGCGGAGTGAGGTGTTAGCGTTCCTGGCTTAACGCCTCGCTCCGCCACTTCAGAAACGCAGGACAGCACAATATTTACAAGAATATGGTGCAGCCCTGCGTTTCCCCTTGCGATGGCGCTTCACTTAGCAGCATAGTGCCAATGCAGGCACCCTTGCATGGTGCAAGGGTGTCTGCGTGCAGGGGAAGACATAAACAATACATATAACAATATATGTAAACAATCTTTAAATGCTGTTTTGTAACTTATGTGTGTGCTGCTTCATGCAGCACACATAGAAGTTGCAAAACGGCATTTTAAAAAATTGATTTTTTACATGCAGGAAGGGGGACCTTTCTGTACATAAGAAATCAATGGCCTTTTGCTGTTTTCATGTGTGCTGCACAACACAGCACACATGAAAACAGCAAAAAGGAGGAGAAATTAAACATTTCTCCTTGTTGTGCCTGTCTAATACCAGGTATTCCCTGGTCTTAATTCTGGTCCTGCCTCCTATTTAGGACTCCCTTGTAAATAGTAGGCAGCGTCAGAATCAGTGGGAGTTACGGTGGAACGCCCAGGGCAACACCCATTGCCCTCCCCTTTCACGCTAAGCATAGCCTGAAAGGGGGTCTTATTTACAAGGCAGCCTTAGGCCACCTTAAGTGGCTTAACACTGCCTTGTAAATAAGGCGAAGCCCCTATCACCACAGGGACGTCCTAAAAAGTGAGGTTCCGGTTACGATAGGGGCTTGTAAATATACCCCACAATGTTTTGCCAGGGTCTCAGTTTTTACCATTTGAGTATGTGAAAACTGAGAACCTAACAAAACTTGCAAAGAATATTTTGCAGCCTTCGTCAAGGTCTCTGAAAATGTTGAGTAATTTGCTACTTTATTTTAGTTCTTGACATCTGTATAAAAATTGTGGCTTTTGCAAAGATTTATGTTGCAGGTGTACGTAATGTTAAAACAGTAATTCAGTTGGAGGTATAGGGCCCGGCATACAGAGACTCATTTGTAATCTATGCATCAGATGGTTTGTGAATGGGTATGCAGTGTGTGATGCGACCTGTGGACTAATAGAATGCAACACAAATTATATCTTACAGTTTAAAAATGACCTGCCTAATGGATATTAATTAGACAGATTGCAATTTGCAACACCATTTGAATGACTGCAAATGCAGAAATGGTGGCATGCAAAATACAGCAAAGCACGGTCTATGCTTTCAACATATCACGTTTCATTAAACAAATCTGTTTGCTGAATAAAATATTTCCCATTTGGGAAAACATCTATATGCTCCCCAGAAGCTGCCTGACATGATTTTCGGAGGGCCAGCTACCCCTGTGCGATTCAAGCACCACCAACTTCGAGGTGTTGGTATTTAGTTGATCGATGGTTCGAGATCTCAATTACGGTCGCTGAGCATTAATACATTTCAATGTGACTCCTAAGTGGTCGAAGGATATCCCTTTCAGGCCCCCTCTTATTTGTGATTGATAATGGTTCACAGACCTCGTTTCCAAAGTTCAAAAGATTTTCTGACTTGTAAAAAGGGGGTTTCATGTTTCAAAATGTTCTTTTGTGCTTTTAAACTGTTATTTTTCAAATTGCAGGGTTTGGACTGCAAAATTGTTTTGTGCATCAAGCTTATTCTTCGCAGGCACTGTTAAGGGGCCTTTTCCCTCTGCAATATCATTGTGCAGATAACAGGTCTGCAAAACAAACTTTGACAGAGAGACATTCTGCAAACACTTTCGTGCAATGATAAGTGATGAAAAAATGGTGATTGCGTGAATTATTCTGCATAAGTAATGGTTTCCATGACTGGGTTCTATGAGTGCAACACAAAATGGACGTAAGGGGTCTGGTCGGAGCAGACAGTTTCTTTGTTGTGCTCACCGCCTGCAGGCCTCTTTGAAAGATAGAAAAACATTTTATTTTAAGACCGAAACCCCTCACCCACCCTTCGGTGGCATGCTACATCATCATTTTCTTCCTCACATTCCTAACGGAGATGATAATGATATGGGCTACAACTCTCCCAAGATTTCAGAGGGTGTATGAGGGTACACCAACGTGAGATGTATGGTGTTGGTGAGGATGAATAGAGTGTAAGAGAAGTGTATATGAAAAAGAGATCAAAAATGCCTCTGGGTGGAGTAAGTGATAGCTCAGTGGTAGCAAAATTGCTATACATAAAGTCATATATGAAGGTGTTAGCCTTGAGTACTCTTTGCCATTGTTGGTGACTTTGGTCTCATGATTGATTTGTTTTACAGATGCAGACAATGGTGGTTAAGTCAGGTTCTTTGTGGACCAATGTTTGTACAACTGATTCAATTTATTATGTTTTCTGTTGTATTGTCTTAACATAAACAATAACATCAGAGTGATAAGGTTAGCAAATTGAAGAATGTGACAGCCTCTTTTTATGGTCATTGGCATTGGGAGAAAAATGTTTACAACATTGCCATGCACAGGGTGAAGTCATATCCCTTATCTGCCTTTTTAATATGTTCCCCAGTGACATTAATTAAAGCTATCACTTAGTCCACCGAGAAACATTTTTACACAGCACTTTTCACGTACACTTCACTTACACTCTGATCACCCTCACCAACACCATACAGCTCACATTGATGTAACCTCATGTACACCCTCGAAGTGCTCTTATACAAGTTTCGTAGAAACTCCGCAAGCTTCAGCTGAGTTTCGCCAACAGGCAGAAATAGGCATTTCACGCTGCTCGTGCTGTGATATAGCGCTGGGAGTGAGCTCCAAGCTGAAAAATCAGCACGAATGGCACCACGCGGCGTGCCAGAGGGGGGAAGTTACTCAATTTGTTTTGCTACCACTTGAGTAGATTTTCTACTGGAATGGCATCCATCTGATCGCAAATGGTCGCAACCACCTGCGACTGCCTGCATTAGATAAATCTCACAAGCTGTCCATGTAGTGACTGGAAATCACTCTAGGGGATGTCAAATCTTGCTCACATTTGCCAAATTGCCACTCTAGAGCCATGCGTAAAAACAAATTCTGCCATGTGGCGATTGGCAGAATTTTCTCAGAACTAACGCTGAGTTGCCATAGTTCAACCAGTTCTGCAGGCAGAACTGATTATTTCGCCCACCCCTAGTGCACATGCTCCCTTTTGGCCCTCTGTGTGTTTGCTGGGTTCTATGAGTGTCAAAATGATCTTACTACAGTGCTTAATTTGAGCCTGTGGTCTCCGGTGCTCGGCACAGAACTTAATTGGCAACACCGGCACTTATGACAGTCTGCCAAATGGTGTCGACGTTTGCTTAATTTAGAGATGATCACAACACTTGCTTGTTAATTCTATTTGTAATACAAATTATTAATACCTGCCACCCAAGCCACTCTTATAGCTTTCGGGGCCTGGAATGGTCTGAATTGCTTCACTTGTAGGAGTGTGATGGTTTGTAGTTGTGTTAGTGCTGTCATTACCAGCGTTGGCTTGGGTAGTGGGTGCCGTAAGGTGCAGTGGCCGGCTGTGACACCAGCCTGATTTAGTTGGTGTGGGTGAAAGGGACAACATTGGCTAGTGCCTCAACAAAAGTGTTGCTGGCCAGATCACTAACTTTTTGAAGCGACTTACTCATGGATATGTTCAGCTTTCTTCTGGACCTCTCTACCGCACTGTGGCTCTCTGCACCTTGCAACTCAAAACCCACTATTATATCTGATCACAAGACACCTTTGGATCTCACCAGCTTAGCTATGTCTGTCAGATCCGCTTTCATGTTCCCTAAAAGTGTCTGCTTGCCCATTGTGGTAAGGTTGTTGTCCCCCAGATTGAGCTCAATTGCATCCGATGCATGTCTCTCTACCACCGCTGCCATTACTAATGGCAACAGCTGAGCCCATCTTTGCCCTGGCCTACCCATCCAAATCAGGTTTGTGTTCTTTAGCCAGATTCCTTTGTATTGCTTCTGCAAGCTCACCCATCTCTGGGCCCTTGTGATATACGAGTCCCCGACCTTCCATACTGGTCTGGTGCCAGACATCACTCCTCGAATCAGAGAACAAACACAGGCCTTAGCAAAGGCTGATCCTGATATATGCCATGTAGGTACTGGACCTCCATCTGCCCAGTCTATTTATGTCCTGCTCTTCCAGCCCCTATCCTAAAGGAGTGGTTCCAAAATGCCCTGCATGATAACCCACCATGCTGAGGACTTCCGTCAACACCACCAAGAACTGGCATCTGCTCAAAAAGGTACCATTGTGGTGGATGAACAAAGGAGCTTATATTGGTGGCTTCTGGGACACATACGTATGCATAAGGCAAACTGGGCAGCTCTCCACCATGCTATGCAATTTATACAGGACCTCATCGCCCTAGCTTCCGGGTCTATCTTGGAACGGCTTAAACTTAACTCCATGTTACCGCCCCTAGGAATAGGTTGAGCCGATAAGCAGGAAGTACCTGCTTCAGACTTAGATGGAGCCACCACTACTCTGACTCTGTTGGCCCCAAAGAAGGTCAATGTGAAAGCTGTTCTAAACAGGGTTGCTTCTAAGAAGTCACTGCAGATCCCTCCGAGGCTCCCTTTGATGTCCCTCATTTTGTCAAAATCAATGGGGAGCCTATTTTCTGTATCTGTATTTGTCCCCAGCCTTTCATGGCCACCTTGCATCTGAAAGAATTAGCCGGGTCTATTCTGCCTTGCAGGTTTGCAAAGTGGGTGATAAAAGCAAGGGATAATTGGGCTCATGTCCTATTCTTTCTGCTCACAGGCTGAACTTCTCAAGAGCAACTGCAGCCTGTGCACCCCTGAGCTCGCTAACCGCAGTAATCTGCTGCAAAACCCAGAGGCACTTACGATATATACTGCTCGTCGGGGGATCCTGCGACTTGTCCAGATGCACTCTTAAGTCAGACTTACTGGCTCCCATACATCCAGCGGGGAAGGTGTAACCTCCCAGTCTGCATGCAGGGCCAGTTCCAGAAATCATGGCCACTGAAAACGAGACAAAGCTTTGGCAATGTGATTGTCACAACCAGGAACGTGCTTAGCTTGCACAGCCACATTGATGCTGATTTGGAAAAGGATCGGACTCCAAAGCAACCCTATCACTAGGGAGAACAATGACATCCCATAGTTCACTAGTGGCACCACCCCATAATTGTCTGACCACAGCATAACCAGCTTAGGCTCCCTGATCAATAGTGCAGGTCCCCCCTCCAACCCCCTCGGGTACAACTCATTTATCGTCCACACCAAAAATGTGCTAAAATCTTTAATAATAATATCACAGTCTAGCTGGAAGCCCAGTAGGTGGAAACTCTGCAGGTGCAGCGGCGGTAGCCTGAATGCTCATTCTATGTCTGCCTTAGTCAGTAGTGCCCCTCTGCCTTTCAATCTCAACAGCGGCATCTATGGATGCTTACTGCTCTTACGCCAAACTGTCATTGATCAACATTCCTCAGGGTGCTATAGGAAACTCCTCATCTCCTTTTATGGCACTAATGCCCTATAAGGGCATCTGGAAATGTTCCAGGGGTGCGTTCTGGAAAGGACCCTCAACTTGGCCTAATCGCACTTCCTAGCCACTTTCTGTCTCACTGCATGGCTGTGCTTGGCCACTGACTTCAAATTCTTGCTCATGTGTTCAACCACCGGTCCGTTGCATGGTATGATAAGGTCCTCTTCAAACCTGCATGCTAATAGCAACGCATCTTCTTGTCTGTGATAGCCACTGATTAACTGAGGGAGTCCAGCCACTTCAATGAGGGTGGGTGCCCTACATTTCTCTCTCTTTGTTTCTCACAACCAAGATGGCACTGTCTCCTCCCCACTACTACATTGGGGCATACTTTCTCTCCACGTGGGGCTTACCTCCCCTACATTCACTTGGGAAGAGTGCTGCCCCGCAGTTATCGCAAGCGTGCCTGACTTTACAAGCGGTACCCCACTTACACTCATCCTTGTCAAATTTCCAGCATATGGCTCCTCCTAATCTGGCCAACTTGCTCCCAGGGATATGCTTTGCTTCCAAACCCGATAGTACCCTTCCTGCTTTGCTTTCCCACTGAGGAGTGAATAGTGTGATGGCCTTTTGCGACATCCTCTCACACTGCTGCCATTATCTCTGTGTATCTTGCTACATCTTTGTGGTCCCATTCTATTGTCAGCAAGGTTTCTCTGAACATCTCATCATACCTAAGACAAGCCTAACCCTGGTATTTGCAGTGCGCGTCATGAATCTTCTGCTTATATAGCAGCAGGGCCGTGGTTGTTTGTGGGAATCCCTTAATCACTACACAAGCTAAAGTTTGAAAGGCATAAAACCAATTTTCTATGGAGAGATCTATCTTAGGCTTGCGTCTCTCCCTTTTCTCTTCATCCTTCTTTTCTTGTGCATCCGAATCCAACCCCCGCACCCCGGCCTCTGCAAGAGCCTCTATATCCTCTTCTTGACCACCAAGGAAACGCGTCTCACAAGCCCAGTTTTCTTGGCTATCCCTGGTGAGTCGAGAAGTGTGGCTCACCGATTAGAGCGTAATTCAAGAAAAAATGGTTCTGTCGGGTGGACCTGCAATTATTTCCAAACTACAATACATGTAATGCATCTAATTGTACTCTCAACACACACAAAAGAAAAAAAGAAAAAACCCCAAAGCAACCATCAAATATTGCAATTTTTTTTTATATATATCAGAATTACTTCATTCCGTATCGAGCTGTTTAGTTTATATCCAAACATGCAATCAATTTATATTCCAAGTCCAAGTACAATTTTGTGACATTTGTGCAAAGTGAAATAGTGAATAGGTGCACAATATATACAAATGACAAACAATGGTTATGTCTAAAATCCTATAATACAAGAGAGGCCAGAGTTCGATTTAAAACCAGAGTTTCATCCTTTGTTGTGGAAACCGGGTCATCCTGAACTTAAGAATTACGTCGACGTTTCGACCCTTCTGCGCCCCTTTCGGTAGTCGCTGCGGGTCTTTTTCAAGACGGGGAGACTTGAATTAAATGTGCACGATCCTGATAGGCATCGGAATCTTGTGCCTAAATTGCCAATAAACAGCACATCCAGTAGAGTTAATCCAATGTTGTTAATCCGATTGTTTCTAATCAGCAAGCCGCAGTTGTAACTGTCTCGATCTGTGATTTGTAATGGCGATTAGAGCGGCATACCCTGAGGCAGAGGTCTGGCCCGGGACCAGGGTTCAATTCCCGACGCGGCAGGGTCTTGGGCTCAATGTCCACGGATTCGATAATTCTCGCCTCAGTGCCTACTCTAATCATGGGTCCCACTCTGCAACTCTGGGCAATAGCTTGCTTAATCTCCACAACGGCCCCGAAAGCGCTAGGATGCCTGGCTTCACCTTGGGGGTGCCCAGTAGGGGGCATCTCACAGGGAAATCCAGGAAGTGTTCCACAGCGGTATACAGCGCCAGGATGCCTGAAAGGTGATAGTGTGCTTTACAAGTATACATACATTTACATTTACACACATTTACAGTCTCCTGGGGATGGCCTCACATACACGTTTACTGGCTAGAGGTTGCTACACTGCTCCTGCCACCCACACTGCCATAGGGTCCAGTGCAGCTGAAGTATCTTCTAGGCAGCCCTCATATCTGCAGCCTGTGGGCTGCCTGCCTGAGGCCACCACTAACTGATTGTCCTGACGGAAGTTCTGTTTGGTCGTACTCTCCACCTGTCTGCTCGTGTGTCCCCCTGTGCCGGGGTTCTACTCTCTAGTCTGACACAGTTGCTGTGGCCTCCCTGCCAAGTTGGTTTCCTTGACCACCACCATACCTGCATTGGGTGCCTGCCCCTGCAAAAATTGTCCTGCCCAGGGGTTTTGCCACCAGTTCTGCATGTGTGGCAAATAAAAGCCTGGTAGCACGTAAATGCCATGTGGGTATGTTGCTTGCAATGGCTCCAACATTTGCATAAGGTATGAAGGCATCACACCACTGTCTGGGGGGCCCTGTGGGAAAGCTTCCCCATCAAATTTCCCTGTGGCCCTTTCCATGTGCACCCCCACCCTCCTGGCACTGTGGTTGCTTATGGATGATGCCTTCTTGTGCTAGTGCCACCAGTAAAGGCGTACTGGTCACTGCCCTATTTATCACACCAAACGGGAATGCATGCCATAATTCAATATGCCTTGGGAAATGCCTCCGACCCCTCCCTGATGCGCTGGCCCCAGCTCTGCTTGCCTCCCCATGCTCAAATGCTCACCATAGTCCTCCTGCTGTTGCATACAATGTTCGCCCATGGACATCCCGGGCTGACGCCACCGTGTTGGCTCCTTGCGCCACACAGTAGGCTGTCTTGGACCCCCCTGGTGCCTCTTCCCATGCAACCCTGCCTGGCTGCAGGTGCTGAGGCATTTGGCTGCAATACTATGTGAGTCTCTGTAGTCTGTTTGTGGCAAGGGCCTCTTGGTTCATTCGCACTCTCTCCAGTCAATCTTTATCTTCTGACCAGTCCATGGTTGGTGCACAGCAATTTCCCCCAAAGCCAATCCTGGCCCAGCTCCTGAGCCACCTCCCATGCCTCTTGAATCAAGTGCCCCAGCTTCTTATTCCCTTCAAGCTGCTCTCACAACCGGGGCACCCTCAGTTGCTCCACTGCTGCCGTTTGCTGCACCCCGTCCCAGCTCAGCCTACTGTATTCATGCTCCTCCTCCACCCTGTGCTGAGTCGCTTTTCTGCGCTGTCTCCTGGCTGCGGCCTCTGCACTGATTCCACTGTTTGCCTTTTGGTCAACATCCTTCCTGTGATTACCGGCAGGCCCTAAAACCAAGCTCCTTGTGCCACTTTTGCGTCACTTTCAACATGGGAAAAGTGATGCAAAAGTGACCCAAGGGGCTTGTAAATCTGCCTCCAAGTATGTGGGTCCTTCATTGAACTGGCCAGTTGCAGTCATTCTCTGCCTCCTTTGAGCTATTCTTGTTTCGCCCAAAAGTGCGGGCAGCTCTTACTGGAGTGTTTTTGAGTTTGTAATCCCTTGCCTCTGCCTCAGTCTAAGGCTCGGATATTTCACCTCTCCTTGCACATGGGGGCTAGCGGAAGCCCACTGCTACCTTAATCTAGAGGCTCAGTGATCTCGTCGGGCGGATCCTATTGCGTTCAGTTCCTTCTGGTTTCTATCTTATTTGAACTCTCAACTCTGAGCCACCAGCCCATGCCACGCTAACCGAAACAAGCAGCTTTGGGCTCTCTGTCCTCGCTGCTCCCGCCTCCTGCTCTGCCTACCTCCAACTTTCGTCGAACTCTTAAGACATGGTTATTCAATCAATATTCTCATCTTACTGCCTTACTATGTCTTCGCTCACTGTCTGCCTGGCGCCGGGAAAACCTCTTTGGGTAGCTGTTGCGCCCTACAAATTCAAATAATAATTAAATAAATACCTCATACGGCTCCTTTCCGATGCATGTATGGGAGGGGATGATTGTTTTGCAGAAATGGCCCATGAATATTGATGGTAAGCGGCACCCAACAGCAGTGCTGCTGGTCAGATCGCCCTCCTTTAGAAGCGATTAGGGGTCTGCCCCTCTCCCTCAAGCTGGAGGCCCATCAAAAAACGTGCTCCACCAATCGCACACTCGTGTGCCCAGTCCCCCTGCATGGGGATGATGGGTAGTGGGAGCTGATTTCTCAGGGTCACCCCTCCACCCTGTTCTAGCCTGGTCCCATAACAGGGGAGGCGCCTGGTCCATTCAAGCCTCTGCCATTCTAAATATTTGACTTCACCAACCCGGCCACTCATTTTCTCACTCAGAAGAGTTCCAGGGAGTTCTGGTCTCGTTCTCTCCACCTTGCACTTTTAATTTCATTAACACTTGTGCACAAGGGTTTTCATTTCACTCCAGCAGGGAAGGTGGTACTGGTGGCGTATTGCTTAGAATCATAGACTATCATCCTGAAGGTTAAGGGTTTAAATCCAGTTTTCTCAATGGCCATGCATCTGGTCAGTTACAAAACTTCTAAGTTCAAAGGAGTTTCCCACATCAATACTGGGGTTTTAGTGAGTGCTGGACAACACACTTAAAGGTAGCAATAGAGTACAGTAACACTAGTGTGCTGAGAGTTATCTGTTGCTTCAAAGAAAAACACTGTGGTCTAATGGTCGAAGCCTTAGATGTTCACGCTGAAGGTTAGCGGTTTGAATTCAGGGTGCTGGTACACAGTGTCTCAGTGAATGTCAGTTGTCCAAACTTTACAAATGCGATTTGGGTATTTGTTCTTGATATTCTTATATCACGATATAGTTGATGTCGATATGCAGTAGTACAATCTGCATTGTGAATAATCCCATGTGACATCCTTGGGATATCAGGGCCATCAGAGAAATGACTACATGCCTGCCCGCACAATTTATATGGGCAGACATGTAGTAATTTTTTACCGTTCCTTACCACCAGGTAAAACCGAGCTGTAAATAACAGTAAAAACATTAGCCCCACCACCAGAGAGTAGCATCTTATGCTGATGAGAGAATTTCCATGTAGGCGGCCATTTATAAATTTGGCGGAGTAGTCTTGGGCTGACGGACGTAAAGTCCTCCGCCAGGTCCAGGGAGAATACTTTGTCCACCAGAAAATATATTAGACCCAATACCTTCTTCATAGCTATGCATGTGTCCTTATTCTGAATAACTCCGCCAATGCCTTGTCTCAATTCAAGGTGCAGGATTTGTTTACGTTTCAATTCAGGGGCAGAGGTGGTGCACACTCCTTTCCTGGAGCTACAATGCAACCTCAATGCTCATCTCACCAGACCCAATTGCTGCCAGTCTTGCACCAAAAACAAGGAGGACACACAAAAGGGAATTTCAGTAAACTCCTTCTTACATGGTACATCACAAACACGTGTAGTACTTCTCATTAGATAGCTGTCGGGTTTCTTGCAGCATGTGAGGATAGAGGAGAAGTTGACAGCATGTGCTAGGTACCACTTCTCAGCATGGCCTTTTTCTGTAACATTGAAAATGCACCTGACCATTCATATGCCTTCCACATTAGGAAACCCCCAAGTGGCTGGGAAAGGTTGAAGAGAGTAGTACCAGATAAGAGGAGGACCACAGACCTATACAAATGTGAGACGATTCTGCTGGTCTCCCAGCTGTGTCCGTTTTTCTAATAAGACGGCACCGGCTTTCTAACTTACCTTTAATGGGGCATTCAGTATCTTGGAACTTGTGGAAGTGACCAAAAAAGACTATCATAGGGGGTTGCAGCTGGAGCTCATATCTTTGGTTGAGGGGATCTTGTAATCACCTTACCTTGCTCCGAAGCCTACCAGTCAGGCAATGGCGAGCATTAGATAAATCGGCAGGCAGGTGGAGCTTTAGGGTGCCAACTCACCTCACCATTGAAGTCTATGTTTTGCTACCTAATGTTGCATCCACCTCCTTGGTAATTGACATAACAGGCATCTCACTTACAAGGTATTAGTTTAGCAAAATGATGGCCAAGTGTCTTCTGGCGGCTGGAATAGACAACAGTGAATACATCTCCTATTATTTTAGGAAAGGTGCTGCCACAGGTGTTGGCCTCAGCGCTGAGACGCTCAAGAGGACAGGGAGATGGAAGTAAGATGGTTACAAATGGTATGTTTCCCTCAACATGGTCTAAAGCATGGCTAGAGTCAGCTGGGTCTGGTTATTAATGCTATCCATTCCTTCCTTGATTGTTTGCATTAGCTCACATGCCTCCCGCCAGAGTGTAGATCTTGGGGCACTGATTTGTGAGGATCAGCAATTAAGCATGGACAGTTTCACAGGCAAGTGGCAGAGGCATACCTGGAAGTCCATTGGGCAGGTGTATGGGGTCTATATTTGTAAGATCTGTGTTGACTCACTGAGGAGGTGGCAATCAGGAGACAGCAGCCACCAGCATTATTCTTTCTTCACATCAGTGGTAATGACTTGGCACTCATTTGTCGTAGGGGTCTCCACATGGCACTGATGAGCGAGGATTAATGGTTTGCAAAAAGATTCATCAGGGTGGTAGCTGCATGGTCTTACACAGCCACAGCCAGTTCATTGAGGCTGAGGGGCCACGCCCCCACCCACACCTTTTGCCCCTCATAAAAGGTCAGCCTTTTGGTCGGCTGACCAAAAGTCAGCCTGACAGACACTGTTCATTTTCAGGTCAGGCAGCCAGGAGCAAGACATGCTCTAAACATGAATTTTGGTGGGCTGAGGAAGTCACAGCTCCTGTGGGTATGACCTCCTCAGCTCAGCAAAGGTCCCTGAGGCCGTCCCTTCAGTGACAAGACATAGCATCACTAACTGCCTTGCACCTGGGTGCTTCAGTTTTAAGCCCTGAAGCACCCTTGGTTGAGTGTCAATCAGTGACACTTCATTACAGAGTGAGTGGGGTGGGAGCAGCAGTCTCACTGACCCCATCCCACTCTGTGATGACATTTGGGACTGCTGCCTTCCCTCATTGGCTGACCATAGGTCAACGGCTGACCATAGGCCAATGAGGGAAGGCAGCAGTCCCGAGCCTTCTAGGACTGCCGAGGCAGAGTTGCAGGTAAGTGTGAGTGTTTTTGTTAAGTTGATGTTTGGTGCATGCGAGCGTGTATGTATGAATGTTTGGTAATGAGTGTTGTGAATGGATGTGTTTGTTTGTGTGCATACATATGTGAATGCATGGCTGTGAATGTGTATGCATATGTGTCCCCTACGCCTCTTCCTCCCTAAACTTACCAGCCGCCACTGCGTGTGGAAAATTGGTCCCCCTTCCAGAGGGCTTAACAAATCAGTCAGTCATCCTAGTCATCTGAAGTGGTTGTTAAATACAGAACTTTTAAAGTCAGTATCTCACGGTTGCTTCAGAGGTAATATCTATTTCCACAGGGATGGTGTGCAATTATCCACAGAGGGAAATATATTTTTTATTGAAGCGCTGCTTGCTCTTTTAGTGTACCTTTTCTTGCTGGCTGACTTAAAAATGCATATTTATTGTGGGGCAGGGACATTTGGATCAGTCAGTTAACCAAGCAATACAAAAGGGGATGATGGACGGAGCATTTGAGCAAATCAAACACTCACCCCCAGTCAACTGATCTTGGTTTAATCCATCACCATTATTTAGCTCACTCAGCGACCCCAGTTCAGACATGGCCATATGCAAATCAGTCTGACCCTGTGCCTCATGGGAACAGTCCAGCCCGAACTGCCAAGCCATGTCTTCCCTGGACCGGAAACAAGCATCCTGGGACCGGTTTCCGATTCATAATCCTCATCAGCCAGGCTATCTTGAATCCAGTGGCCAAGTGAGCAAGGGACTCACTTCTGAGCATACCCTGCCAACTTAGGGCGAACAAAGCAATACAAAAGGGGAAGATGGACGGAGCATTTGAGCAAATCAAACACTCACCCCCAGTCAACTGATCTGGGTTTAATCCATCACCATTCTTTAGCTCACTCAGCCACCCCAGTTCAGACATGGCCATATGCAAATCAGTCTGACCCTGTGCCTCATGGGAACAGTCCAGCCCGAACTGCCAAGCCATGTCTTCCCTGGACCGGAAACAAGCATCCTGGGACCGGTTTCGGTCAGTTAACGATCCAGACCTGTGGCAGGGGTAGAGTTCTGGTAAAAAACATATCAGGTAGACAAAGTGGCATGCGGAAGTAAAAATTCAGGCGAATTCTGGATTGATTTGGCCAGAAATCTTCTCCTAAGCTTGGGGAGTGTTATTGTGGTGTTCACAGTGGGGCTGTGGTGGGTGCCGCAGCATTTCTCCTTAGTCCTCTAGGGTACTCTATGTCATTATGGGGATAGGTGGAGTTGGAGCTTGTGTCTCGAGATCATGATATAACCCAGTTACACAGGCCCATCTTCCAAAAGGTGTTGGGGGGTTCTTTATTTTGGGTTGGCTTTGGCATAGTTGGTTATGGGCTCAGTTTGAATGGAATAATGTCTGTTATCATGCATGCCAAAACTCTACATGGCTTAACAACACAGTCAATACCACGACTGTGCCATTACTACGAGTTCCATTACAATGGAAGTCATTACAACAACTTGCTTTAGGGAAGAACTGGACTTTGGAATGTTTAAATTACTATTCCAACTCCAGTTGGTGTATCAGTAGGGAAGGTGTTGGACTTAAAATCCAACGCCAGTCCAACACTGCATTCCTTAACGCAAGTCTGTGTAATGACTTGCGTTGTAATAGAACCTGTGGTAATGTTGCAGTCATGGTACTGATTAGGTTGTAAAGGTGCTACGGTGTAATGCCTGTGTTGTAATAGATGTTTACCTCTTAAATGATGTCCCAGGTTCCCTTAGAGTTAGGAAGAAGGTGTTTGTCTTGTGAGTGATATCATTTCACAAACCCAGAGGTTTACTCTGGCCCAAGTCAATGTGCAGTGTTGTAATGGCCAGCGGGGGGTCACCCATAACTTAAAGGACTTGATTAGGTGACTGAATATCTAGATTATTGACAGCAATGTAAGCTGTGATTTTCGGTAAAAGAAATTGTGTTGCGAAATAAGCATGTATTAAGAGACAGTAGTTCCCTTGGAGGAAGTGAAACAAGGCTTCGTTTCCTAGACAAATATCATTAGGTACCAATTCTGTTTCTTTATCACATGGTTCAATTCAATAATACATAGATATATAATACCGTGATCAGGATAAATGTTGTCATTATGTCAAAGGAGCTCCAGTGAATGGTGTAGTGAATTGTAGAACAAGCTAAGACAAGTGCACAATAAGTGATATAAACAATATATAATGGAATAACATGTAAGAGAGTCCGCATTCAGTTAATTCCAATAGCTGACTCAATTTTCGAGTACACAACAAAGCGGATATCTATGACGTGTGTCTACATGTTATTGCATTGACGTTTTGACCCCTTTATAGATCATATTTCCACAGGGTCTTCATCAGGACAGATAGGAATCACCTATATTAAGACAAAAGTACAACATTAATGGAGTGGGTACGCAACAAATATATTGTCCTCTTTATATCATATGTAGAGCTATCTCGCTTACCAAGAATGCTAAATGTGCTACGTCAAAGGATTAAGTAAATCATCCCCTTATCTTCTCACAGTGTGAACCAACATCTAGAAAGTAACCAAACAAAACCTAATTGCCAGGATAGCTGTATACAATTAAAAGCGCCCCATAAAGCCAGGCAAATCATCTAAGTGCCATGAGACTCCAGGTGAAAGGTGGTACGAAAAATGATAACTTTTCCACCTTCATGCATCATGATACCATCAATGTTCACAGCCAGAGGCAAATAAAATATTCATTCACAATCATGATGTTAGTAGACAAAGAGCCCTACGCTCCCATACTAACGAATGGACATCTAAAGTATACTCTAATTTACTTCACCTGTCTGGAAAACGCTGTGCCTAACAGCAGTGCATCACGTCAACCTTGCCAATAAAAGGTGTGATTGAATCCGAAGCGTCAGTACAACCCATAGTGTTGAGTGAGTATAAAACCATCCAAAACCATCAGGCCACTCAAATGTACAAGGTACCAATTGTCATTAGTATTGCTGGTCCACGGCATGGGCCCTCACATCACTTGTAAGATCAAACACTATACCGCGATCAATGTGAAAGTTAGCATAAATTGCCAAAGAAGTGTTCACAATTTGCAAACATGACAAGCCTGTCAACTCTCCACGCACCTACAAGCAATCCTAAACGTTAACCATGGATTTTTCATGCAGACGGGCAATTGAAATAATTTGGTTAGGGTTGCAGTACATTTTGTTTATACGCATTTTCTCTATGGAACACTCACTCAACTAACACTCCCCATTAATTATGGGATGTTCCCAGATTTGTGTCACCCTAAAATATGACCTATCCCTATTAGTAGAACATTTCCATATACTTTTGGGTGAGAAAACGGATACAATATTTTTTGAATACCCACAAACCTCCATCTTTATGTACGTTCTGACCATTTGCCGCTATGCTCTTCCTGCTACGCGTAGGCTATGTTTCCCTTGTACTGCCTTTAACCTTTACTTCCTTCTGCAGATAATTCCATGTACAAGAGTAAATGGATTTCCACTTGGAAGCATACAAAAAAATATTCTTTCTGTGAATCAGAAATGTTTTCTACTTCTACATAGCGATTCTGTGTTTTTTTTCACCAGGTTTGTCAAATTTTGTTTTTATTCACAAAGCTTTGCTAAGTTCCTGATTTTCACCCTTCGGGATGCTGGCCAACTTTCCCAATATATATTTTTCTTAGCAGTGCAATGTTTGTCTGCTCACTGCAAGATAATTTTCAATTCATAGTGAGATAGTCTGCATTTTAAATGCTCCTTCTTTCTTTTTCTGAAAGTGCCCGTTTTATTGAGATTTTATATGCCCATGGTACTGATAGAGCGCGCGGGGTCACCCGACCAATAATTTCGCCACTTCTGGCTTCGGGCCCATATATTTCAAATCACCATATACATTGATCAGATGACCTCACGCTCTGCTATCAGATATGAGTGAGTTCCTTTCGTTATTCCTCAGAGTACCCGACTTACCATCCACCGACACGGGTACCTATGACCACAATGGATCAGAGAGCTAGCTGTAAAAGGAAAGGCAGCAAAATACAACCAATAACATTCAATAACTTTTGTAAAATGACCACGGACAACTGGAAGTTTTAAAGTCTTTATCTAATTTAGTAAAATTCGGAAAACATCAAATTCACAGTAAGTAAGCAATCGATAATCAGAATAACATAAAGAATGTAGCTAAATAGCAAATAAGTCAGAGCAACCATTTATAATCTAAGGGAATCAGGACACAGTTCAAATGAAGGATCAGGAATTTAGAACGTTTAAGATGAATCACTAGAGATAGGACAGGCTTCGATTAGGACTGGTATTCTAGAATTATCTCAGAACAATGAGACAGGAGTTCGGGACATTTATACAACTAGGAGAGTCTATGGAGAGAGACACGCTATGATTTAAGGCAAAAGTTCTTTAGACAATTTAAGTAAGGAAGTCCTAGACCATATCAGGAAATGACAAACTGCAATGCAAAATATGATTTCTAATAGGTAGGGTAACATGGGAACACGTTATGAAAATATGCAATGACTTTACGTTTCAATGGTTGCGGCAAAAGCATGGAAAATTAACATATGCAAAGGTATGTCTTTATTAAAGCAAAAGACAGAAAATAGAAAGGTGCAAGATTTCAAGAGATTCGGAGTGATATTTACCTAGACTGGTGTGGAAACCAAACCCTGGCCACGGGTCAGTTAAGAACAGGAAACCCTCAAGGAAGGATACCCCTCAATGGACAGCAGGTGCAGAATGGACACCCAGGACAGGAAGACCAGATTAGGATCAGGACAGGACCCTCAGGACAGGAACCCCTCAGGACAGGACCGCTCAGGACAGGACCGCACCCGCAGTTTGGAAGCAACGCCTGCGCTCCACCCTCTCTGCAGCTATCGATCACGACCCCGATTGGATCAGCGAACTCCCAGCAAAGTGCTCCGCCAGCACTTTAAGGTTTAGTAAAACCTTAGTCTATGGTCAATTTCGGACAGAGTACTCCGCAGTGCTCTGTATCTTCAGTCACCTATTGAGTGCGTTGGGTCAGTGACAGGTCAGCTAAACCAGACAAGTCGGACAAATTCCCTAGGTGAACCCAGGGTAGATATACTGTTTTGGGACGGTGTACCACCCCCCAATGTTGCAAAGTGTCAGAATCCCTCAATTTGGATTGGTCCTAAGGTAGGCTTTGGGTAACACACCAATCAGAATAGACTATTTGGAGGCCTAATTTACATCTCTGGGTACCGCCTAGCGAGATTGGGGTTCCCATGAGAAACTCGCACAGAATACAATGAAGAAATACATTTTTGTTACATTTTCACACAATCACGATATTTCTGCTGGGTGAGGTGTCCCTTTCCCAGGGTGGCTCTGGCATCCACCTTCTTTGGCCCCTGTTCAATGCCACAGCAGTTTCTGGCGAGTTTGCGCAGTAGTACCCTCCAAGATGGACTCCCCATCCCAGCACCCCTCCGAATCGAGGATACATGAAAAGTAAGCGAAAACAAATTAGAACATAGAAATAAACGTATGTAAACAACATCATTCGTTTTGTACTTTGAACTTATCATTATGAAAATATACTATGCAGTTTAAATGTTAGCAACACATACACTCTCACAAGAGCATCACCACGTTATTCACGAAAGCTGTGTATTACGCATGCGCACCTTTTCCCTCCAAACTTATAACTACGTCAGGACACGTGAGTGTGACTGACGCATGCGCAGAAGCCATTTACTAAGCGGCGGCCATTTTAAAGACATTGATTAATCGTTTTAGAAAACACATAGACCAGCTTCATCTACCTTGTTCAAATATAAAATAAAGATTAGTAAGACGTACAAAGTATTAATCGATTACACATGGGCGAGGTTCATGACTCGAGCAAGTCGCGATGCGATGCTTGCTCTATCAATCCCCTCTTTGATGATATTTACTATCATCACAAAAATATAATGGAACCAGATGCCAACTTCTTCACACCTTATACAACTCTATCTCTTCCAACAAGCGATTCAGCTTTTCTTTCTCATTTTTGGTAGGGTGAGAATTCTTCACCCTTTTGTATATCTGATTATTCATTTCCTCTAATTCAAGTTCATCCACACTTCGTTTCACTCCTCTGGCATTCACTTGATGCTTTCTGGTGTGCTTACGACATTTGCAACAGACAAATATGAAAAATAGGATGAGACCTATAATTCCAATTGGCATCAGTACCTTGAACAATAAGCTTTTACCTAAACTAGCAAGCCAATGACCTACATTTGAGAGACCATCTACCAGTCTCTTCCAGGCACTGTCAACCTCGAGTGGTTTGAATTCCCTTTCCAAATTAGTAATGTTTTTCACGTATCTTTTGAGCTGCACACTTTTATCCGGAATATAAGTGCAACAATGTTGCGCCTTCAACATCCGGCAGACTCCGCCCTCTTTTGCTAATAAGGTGTCAAGAGCAAGTCTGTTCTGCAAAACCATTGATCTGATCGCAACCATTTCGGTATTGACCAGCAGAAATCCATGAGCTGTGTCAGTAGACAACACATCCACTATAGTGGACAATTTGCAAATTCTGTGAGTGTTCAGAACCACTCCCACTCCAGGTATCAGTGCACTGAAAATACTATCCATTATTTCACCTACGCTTTCTCTTTTACTACGCACTAAGCCATTAGTATTTTCACTGCTTCCAGCAACTTTGTGCACATGGTATATTTTCGGGAAGACAATGCCAAAGTAATAATAATAATAATAATAATAAATTCTTTATTTCGGTTTGTTCACAGTGGAAAAACCATGAAAGACACAATATTCAACATTCATTACATTTTGTATAGTTAAAAGAAAAAGGCTATTATCAAAAAATTGTTTAAAAAGTTTTTCTGTAACAGTCTGCATGGAGTAGCATCAACAAAGCAGATTATAAGTTATTTCTGTGCTTCAAAATGCATTTTAAAAAGTTACTCACGAAATAACAAACGTTTTCTGATTCTAGCATTTGGAGTCTAAGGAGGGCTGGTCTACATTGTCTCAGGCCCCAAGTCCTTAAAATTGGCAGTAACCAAATTTTTCTGTGTGTGCGGTGGAATTTGCAGAGCAAAGTCACATGTAAAGTTGATTGTATGGATACACCGTCACACGGACAAGGAGAGAGAATGTCTTTCCAGCAGTTTTTCTCAGGAAACGTGACCAGTCTAAAAAAAGAATTTAGTCTGAAACGTGTTAATAGCATTCTCTCATATATCGATAGTTGCAAAGTCAGATATGGATGGATGCCATGGGTTATTTGTACCATGTTGGCGTGGACAACCGACGTTTTTGTTGCGTTTGATGATAGTCTTAACGATTCCAGGTGTCTTAACGCTTGGAGTTTAAGAGCTCTCTTTGGAATGTCCCTAATGGTATCTGGGTTGAAATAACAGTGCTGGAGGTCTAGGTCTGTCAGAAAGTTTTTTACGTACGACAGCCACTTTATGTTAGAAGATTTTTCAAGTGCCATCGAGTCTGTAATGATAGACTGAGTCAGATTGTTTATATCAGATGCCCAGATACGCCGCCACAGCATCACAGGTTCTATTTTAATTAGGTCCTCTATATAGGGAATTCCTAGTTCTTGATGCATGGCGTACGTTGGGGTACCTCTCGGCATTGCCAAGAGGAATCTAAGAAAAGTATTCTCCGCCTTCTGGATGTAACTGGCATCAACGTGTCCCCAGACGCCCGCACCGTATGTGGCTGTGGCCAGACACTTGGCGGTGTAAATTTTTAGTAGCTCCACGGGGGGCCTTTGTCCAAGTCTCTGGGAAAAGCTTGTTAGAGCAGCAATTGATCTTTTGAAAAGGTTACCCCTTGTAACTACTGCTGGCTTCCATGTTAGATGGTCGTCAATCATGATGCCCAAATAGGGGTATTGGGAAGTCACGTCAAGTTTCTGGGCTTCAAGGTGAATGGCTTTTGTTCTTAAGGGGCCTCTACCTGCTGTCATAACGAAGGTTTTCTTCACGTTTACTTTGAGGTCCAAATTGCTCATAAAAGTTGTATACCTATTAAGAGAGTTTTGGAGCTCGCGAGGAGTATGCGCGAGAATGACCGCATCATCCGCGTAGAGGAGTGCGGGAATCAGGCGATGGTTAATGCGTGGGAGGTCCCGAGCCCCCCTCAACATCTCCTCCTCCAAGCCATTTGTATAAAGGGAGAAGAGGAAGGACTCCTCGCCCTACGCTAAACGGGGCCGTCAGCTCGCCATTTACGCCGAATCGTACTCTGGCCGTGGCGCCAGAATAGAGTTCGCGTAGAAAATCAAGGAGGGGGGGATCTACTCCCATTTGGGCAAGGATTAACCACAGCTTGGCGTGAGAAACGCAATCGAAGGCTGCGGAGAGGTCGACAAAGACCATGTAGATTTTATTAGGTTTGGCCTGTGTATATTTTCCCATCAGAAGGGTGAGGTTGAGGGCCTGTTCGACCGTTCCGAAACCCTCTCGGAAGCCGAATTGGATGTCGGTGATGATACGATGGTCCTCACTCCACTGCTGGAGACGCTCTAGGATTACTCTTCCCACTACTTTCCCAAGTGAGTCCAGCAGTGAAATGGGCCGGTAGCACTTCACGTCTTGTCTGTCCCCCTTTTTAAAAATGGGGACCATTATTGATTTTGTCCAAGAGGATAGCACTCCCTCATGGACTGCAGCAGTACATACTCTTGTCAAAATCGGGGCCCAGAGATCTAGGTTGATTTTGAAAAGGTCCACTGGGACTCCATCAGGGCCTGGCGCTTTTCCGATTTTACTTTTCTGCAAAGCCTCCAATAAGTCGGGAATATCAAAATCAAGCGAAATAGGATACTGTACTCCCGGGGGCGTTGAATCTTTTGGGGAAGAATTTTTAAAGATGTTAGAGAAGTGCTCGACCCATGTCTTTTCATCTATGGCGACTTCTATTCTAGGGGCGTCTGAATCCGATAAATATGGAGTTCTGACTATACGCCAGAATTGCATGCTGTTTTTCAATGACGCGCTCTCGTGGAGATCTGCCCACAATTTCTGTTTTAGTTGGGCAGTTCTCAGTTTTCTTTCGCTTAGGTATGTGCGCCTTAGAAGTTGTATTTGGGCTGCATCTCTTGGTTTATTGTGGAGCGCTGATTTTAATGTTTTAAGGGCCTTTGTGCAATTGTGGTCAAACCACCTTTTCTCTATTGGGGGGTTGGCTTTGGGTTTTGATGTCAGTAGGGCCTTGATGGTGACCAAAATGTGATGAAAGTTCTCTAGGACTTCCTCGTGATCAGAGGATAGGTCAAGGCATTTTAGGATGTTTGGGTATGTCTGTACTATAAGTTTTTTAGTGACTTCCATCGGGTTAATCTTAGCCCAACTGATTGTATAGCCATTTTGTTTGCCAATCTCTAATTTGTTTTGTCTTAGCGTACTTGCAATCTCCACATTTAAGGTGTTGGTTGGTGACAGGTGCAGATTAACCTTTAGGGCTGAGTGGTCGCTGAGTGGGTTACCGATGACCTCAAAATCTTTGACCAGGGCCCGTAGGCCAGGTGATAAAAGTATCTAGTCTACCGTCGTGGAGTGACCTCTGCCCACATAGGTCGGACTAAATACATTAAGTTCTGCTTGTTGATGGTTCGCAATTTGCAGGTCCAAGTCAGAGAGGACTGAGTTTAATAGATTCCCTGCTTTACTGTGTATAAAATGTGCCAGAGGAACTTCGAGTTCATCTGCCACCCCACAACAAAGGTGGTTGGTCTTTGGGCAAGGGTGGAGGTTGAAGTCTCCGCCCCAGATTAGATGGGTTATCTTGTTACCAGTTTCCCATAGATAGAATTTTTCAGGCTCTCGTGAATGTTTCCAAGGAGAGTTAGGAATTGATCTTCCGGAAGGTTGTTATATATATTAGTCAGGAGGATGGTCTCCTTGTTAGCAAGGGTTAAGGAGAGAACTTGAAAATTGGAATCACAGGAAAGTATAGCAACCTTCATCAGAGTCAAGGTGTTAGCTATGAAGGTTACTAACCCACCTCTGGGTCTTCCCATTGTGCTGCTTAGCCGGGATAAAGTAGGATTTATAACCTTGGAGGTGTAATTCTTCTGTGGTCCAGGTCTCCTGAAGACAGATAATTTGATATGGATTTAGGAAATTTTGCGCACTCCCATCCTCGATTTTGGAGCGAAGACCTGCTATGTTCCAATAGAGGAGAGATATCATAGAGGTCGAGGGGGTGATCTCATTTGATTGTGCGATTAAGGGTACGTCTACCATGTTCATGGGGATCGGGGGACTATTCATGTAGGCCGGGCTAGGTGGTACATGGCGATTATTAGGTGGATTATCGCTTGATGGTCAATCAACCATTTCGAGTCCACTGTACCTGTTTTGCAGAGGGATGTTATACCATGGGTCCCATCTAGGATGGTCTCTGACTGCCTGTCTTTGTTGGTAGGGTCTCCTGACTTCCCATCCTCCCCCTTGATAGCGGGGGGGTATTGTGTTCCAGGAATAATCTATATCATAAGGTCTTGGAGGACCATGGTACCTAAAGTTATTTGCGTCATTCTGCCTAGGGAACGGGACCGTCCAGGGGGGCTCTTGTTCATAGGTGTCATTTGGTTGTCTAAAGGGATAGAAGAAGGAGAGTGATTTGATCTTAATACCACCCTTTGGGGTGATGTCCTCCCATGAGCAGATGTAATCTGCTATTCGAGGGTCCTCAAATGTGATCGCTAGGCAGTCCCCGGGGATAGTTTTGCGAGTGTTACCCCCCCAGGGTACTCTTACGACAGATCTAATCCTTCCCGTCCATGTGGACGGGATCGGGCGGTTAGTCTGCAACCAGTGTTGAGCTTTATTTTTTAGGGACCAGGCAGGTTCGGAGTTGGGGTCAGCCAACTCAGGCACGCCAGTCATAATTGCCACGTACGGTGAGGCTTCAGGGGGAAAAACTGCTGGAGATCTTGTTTTACCATGGTTTTTAACAGTGTTTCCCCTGGGCCTCACCGACGAGGAATTCGGGGCTGGGTGCTGAGGGACCGGAGTTGTACTGGATGATTTGTTCGTAGTGTGATTAAGGGTTTTATTGATGGGTTTAGTAGATGGGAGTATGATCGGTGCCGGAGTAATTGGGGTTCCTGGGATCGTCAAAAGAGATATGTTTGTTGAGGAATTAGGGATGCTAGGATTGGTTAATGACTTCTGATTAGTAGTGTTGGTGGGGGCAATGGAGATTGTGGTTTGGCGAGTCTTCTGTTGGGGATTAGTCGAATGTAATTTATCGTGAGATAAATTTCCAGTGTGAGGATTTTTTGCATTATTTGCATTATTTCCCCCTCCTTTTTGGCGGTCTGTAGGGTGATTGTGGTGTTGATTTTTTATAAGGTGAAGAATCTGTGTCTCCAGATTCGCTAGTCTTTGCTCCAAGGGTAGCAGTGATTGTTTAAATATTATAGTAAGTTTGGCCAATAAAGGATTAGGAACCTCCGATTCGCTCACTCCCCTGGGAGATTGTATGTTAGTTTGGGACTCCAGGGTAAGCGAGGGGAATGTTTCAGACTAGTATTGGGACGGCTAGATGTTCTGCTCTGGCCGGTCTCTCTTCATGCGTCCTTGGTAAAGAGGTCAAGGTATTCGGGATAGAGTTTTTAGGAACCCCCCTCTTTTTGATTATCGCCCCCTCCCTCCTTCCCCTTTCTACCATTTTTTCTAGGGAGGAAATTGGTGGGGGAGTTTGCATAACTAGGTCCGGGGTTTTTTCAAGGTCGGCGCTAAGCTGTGAATCGGCTAGATGTGAATCGGCTAGTTGAGACACAGATAGGTCAACTATGTTGGGTAAACTGCATCTCCCTTGCGTTGTTTTGGCTTCGCCTACTGTGGCTCCTCCTGCCACTGGTGATCTGGCGTTCGCCAGGTTTCCCAGTGAGGACCTCTTGGCGAAGGCGAGGTCCAAGGAGACCCTTTCTTCCATTAATGAGATGCTTTGATCTATGAATGAGTTCGCCTTCGTGATGAACTCATCCATGGGCCCGAGCAGTTTCCCAACGCTGCCCGGGGCTTTTAATTTGGTGCCTCTGGTGACAACCATTTTTCTCAGTGTGGTCAGATACTAGTGATAGGTATGAAGATGGTAAGCATACATACAAAAAATAGAGAAAGGGGAGTAGGCCAGACCAGACTCTCCGGACCTCGAACGGCCTCAAACGGCCCGCTCTTTGCCCGGTCTTCGCCTCGGGCTGTGACCCGCGCGCGTCCCGCGTCGCGGTTGTGGTGTTGTTAATGTACTTGTCGGCGGTGGGCGTGTCCGTGGGCGTGGCCCCCGGGGGAAGAGGACCCAGCTGAGGAAGATGGAGGATGCTGGTCCTCGCAGTCCCCCGGCTAGCTGCTGGTAGTTTGCCCAAGCCTCTACCCTCGGGTCTCAAGCCAGGAGCGCTAGACAAGCTCAGCCGATTGCAGAGCTCGCTCCCACCGGCGAGTCCTCGGCAGGGGAGGCAGCAATCCGCAGGTCAGAGAGGATTGTCAAAAGGACCTTCAGAGAGTTCTAAGGGCAGCAGGCAACAGCGTTCTGCTTTACAAGTGAGTGGCACCCGCGGAGCGGGTGTCACGAAAGGTTTTGAGAGCGAGGTCGGCGGTGGGCGTGTCCGTGGGCGTGGCCGCCGGGGGAAGAGGACCCAGCTGAGGAAGATGGAGGATGCTGGTCCTCGCAGTCCCCCGGCTAGCTGCTGGTAGTTTGCCCAAGCCTCTACCCTCGGGTCTCAAGCCAGGAGCGCTAGACAAGCTCAGCCGATTGCAGAGCTCGCTCCCACCGGCGAGTCCTCGGCAGGGGAGGCAGCAATCCGCAGGTCAGAGAGGATTGTCAAAAGGACCTTCAGAGAGTTCTAAGGGCAGCAGGCAACAGCGTTCTGCTTTACAAGTGAGTGGCACCCGCGGAGCGGGTGTCACGAAAGGTTTTGAGAGCGAGGTCGGCGGTGGGCGTGTCCGTGGGCGTGGCCGCCGGGGGAAGAGGACCCAGCTGAGGAAGATGGAGGATGCTGGTCCTCGCAGTCCCCCGGCTAGCTGCTGGTAGTTTGCCCAAGCCTCTACCCTCGGGTCTCAAGCCAGGAGCGCTAGACAAGCTCAGCCGATTGCAGAGCTCGCTCCCACCGGCGAGTCCTCGGCAGGGGAGGCAGCAATCCGCAGGTCAAAGAGGATTGTCAAAAGGACCTTCAGAGAGTTCTAAGGGCAGCAGGCAACAGCGTTCTGCTTTACAAGTGAGTGGCACCCGCGGAGCGGGTGTCAAGAAAGGTTTTGAGAGCGAGGTCGGCGGTGGGCGTGTCCGTGGGCGTGGCCGCCGGGGGAAGAGGACCCAGCTGAGGAAGATGGAGGATGCTGGTCCTCGCAGTCCCCCGGCTAGCTGCTGGTAGTTTGCCCAAGCCTCTACCCTCGGGTCTCAAGCCAGGAGCGCTAGACAAGCTCAGCCGATTGCAGAGCTCGCTCCCACCGGCGAGTCCTCGGCAGGGGAGGCAGCAATCTGTAGGTCAGAGAGGATTGTCAAAAGGACCTTCAGAGAGTTCTAAGGGCAGCAGGCAACAGCGTTCTGCTTTACAATTGAGTGGCACCCGCGGAGCGGGTGTCACGAAAGGTTTTGAGAGCGAGGTCGGCGGTGGGCGTGTCCATGGGCGTGGCCGCCGGGGGAAGAGGACCCAGCTGAGGAAGATGGAGGATGCTGGTCCTCGCAGTCCCCCGGCTAGCTGCTGGTAGTTTGCCCAAGCCTCTACCCTCGGGTCTCAAGCCAGGAGCGCTAGACAAGCTCAGCCGATTGCAGAGCTCGCTCCCACCGGCGAGTCCTCGGCAGGGGAGGCAGCAATCCGCAGGTCAGAGAGGATTGTCAAAAGGACCTTCAGAGAGTTCTAAGGGCAGCAGGCAACAGCGTTCTGCTTTACAAGTGAGTGGCCGTCAGCAATGTATAGTGAATATAACGAATTAGCGATATCAATTTCACATTCAGTAGGGTTCTCTACTTCTGTTTCCTCCTCGGCTTCTTGGTACTGTTTACTTATTGGGGCTCTGAGACATGGTCACCTCTTCAACATAAACCACTTCAGTGTGGTGATTTGTGCTGCGTGTTATTAAATTACAATTTTCCTTTTTTATCCATGCTTCAGTGACCTCCTCGGTCTCTGCTCCCGGGGGGAGGGGGGGGGGGTGGATCCCTCCTCTCCTGATCTCCGGCGGGGAAAGCTCCGAGTCCGAGTTGATCCCAAGAGCGGAGGAGACCGCGGGGGCTCCGGGCGACATTAACCTCCCGACGGGCATGAGCGGGGTCAGTTACTAATATACTGCGCATGCGCTCAGCTTTGTACACTAAGGCCTCACAACTGCCAAAGTAGCAACTTCCATACCAGTGATCCGGCAATTTGAAATAAGCCTTGTCCCCACAAATATAATAAATTCCAGGAAACACAGGCTCTGACCCATTTTTGAAACCCCATCCTCCAATTACCTTGTAATTATGTTCACATTCACTGGAACCAATGAAAATGTTATTATAATAGCTAGTCTTCTCGCGGTGAAGACATAGCTTGCCTTTCTTTTCAAAATCCAGCAACAGAGCAGGACCCGCCCCACCATTTGAGGTGCCTTCCATGTTCTCAGCCCATTTTGGCGTTTTCTGTCTTTCGTCATCTGCCTTTCTTTGTATTTTTATTCTCCTTTTCTCTGCCATGTTCAGGAACATCTTTTCCTGTTCACGCAAAGAACAAGTCAAGTTATCTCTGTGTGCGTCACCTATGTCGATATTACCTATAGTCAGAAAGTATTCGCCCATGTAGCGAGTAACGTCACTTTTAGTATGTACAGGATTCAGGTTCCCACGCATAGGAAGTTCAGAAAAGATCACGTCATTGTTAGAGTAATACTACTGTAACGGTCCTCTTTTGTAAAATAAGCTTGCTAAAATGCTACAGGAGATTCCATATGTCAGGGGCAGGTGATGGTATGTCACGCCTTCATCTACAGAGGTAGGTAGCTTCATGCAGACATAGCAATCTTCAATTTCCATAGTCTCTACATAGTGTATTAACAAGTTTGCGAAAACATTTAAATGTGTCTTATTCTTAACTCCATGATAATGTAGTCCTCCCTCATCTGATGCTTCTAAGTCTCGTTTTGTTTGTCTAAGTGCTCTCTCATGTCTTGCTACACTCTGTGTTGTCAGCTCCTCATTGTCAGTATTTAGAATCTCAGTAGGGTCAACGTTAGTATTTTTGCTCACCGCAAAGGGAATGAAAACTGTTAGTCCTATCCAAACTAATATCAGTATAACTATACTACATACACATACCTTGCAGCATGTTTTGCAACAACTGCGACTAGGTCTACCACTCACGCTTGAATCAGACATTTTGGCTCAGAAGAAGTTTCTCGACCCCTCTTTGTGACTTTACACGAGTAGCTTACTTTGTGCAAATTCACGGTGGCTCGTCTTCTTCTTCGGCAGAGTACTCAGGGACAGGTTCTCCGTCACTTTCGTCAGTTATATCAAGATCTTCAAATTCTTCCAAAACGAGCGTCCATTCAGGAGACTTGTACTTTTTGTTTTGTCTTTTGATTCGCTCGCTCCTTCTTTTGGAAGTGTCTTCTGGTTGTTCTGCTATGCGAGCACTTCTTCTTTCTTCTGCACGTTTTTCTTCTACCGTTTTTATCCTCAGCCTCAATTTCTTTATGAATCCAGGCTCAATGTGCTTTCTTTTCTTAAGTCTTTTGGCTGGCACTGAGACCTTGTTCTCTTCTCTTGCCCTTTTCTTTTCATTAGTTTGTGGCAATTCTGCTACTTCGTCCCTTCCTATCTCACTAGTTCCAGGACTTGCATCTATTTCTTCTGCCAGGTTACTAATCTGGCCTGGTTCAGGAGAGTCTTGAGTTTATTTTTCAAATGTCTCTGTTTCTGTTTCCTGAACACTTTCTCCTAACCCTGTCTGATCCTGTTCGAGCACTTCGATCTCTTGACTTTCTTCCGCTCGAATCTCTTTACTAGGTCTAATCTGTTGTTTTCCCCCTTCTGGAGTTTGGGGAGGTGTATCAATTATTTGCTCAGTCCCTGTCTGACCTTCTCCTTCCTCAGTTTTGATGTGAATCTCAAGAGTCTGAGGTTCTTCGCCTGTGCCTTGCTTTTCCTCTCAATTCCACTCTCTACCTTTCCAAATTCGTTCGCTTGTTCTGATCGGGTCTTCGGTGAGGTCAATCAAGGGTATCCACTCATCTGGCCATATGTTTGTCAGCTCGTCATCAGCTACTTCTGGACCAACTTTTGGGAACCCTTCAGCAGGCTGGACTCTGGGCGGCTCGTCATCAACCACTCCTGGACCAACGCCTACAGACCCCTCAGCTCGACTGGTACTGGGCTGGGCGTCGTCAGTTACTTCTGGTCTTGCCTGTGCAGACCCCCCTGCTGGACCGTCTTCTTCTCCAGGCTCTTTGTCAGGTTGTACCTTCTGGGTGTGGCTGGCGTGGATCCAACGTGGAACACCTGCACACTTCACTGCTGTGGTCGTTACCAGGATCACTTGGCGCTTCTCTCCCCACCTCGGCTCCAGGCAGCTCGACCGAGTATGCTTCTTTATTTTGACCCAGTCCCCGGGAACCAGTTTGTGGAGAGGAGTCGTTGGATTGGCGACGGCGTCTTCTCCGATCTGGCGAGAGATATAACGCACTTGGTCACCCAATCTCTTGCAGTATTCAAGCACCAAATCATCAGTAATACTCAACAATTTGCTTCCTGGCACCCATGCTTGTCTCATTACTCTTCCCATCAGGATTTCATGGGGGCTCAGGCCTGTCTTCCAGTCTGGAATACTTCGGAGTCCCATCAGAACCAGAGGCAGGGCCTTTACCCAGGTCATGCCAGATGCATCACACAATTTCGCTAGTCTTGTTTTGATGGTCCCGTTACTTGTTCCACTACTCCAGATGCCTCTGGACGATATGCACAGTGGAGTTTTTGCGAGATCCCAAATGCTTTACATAGTTGGTCGATCACCTCATTCTGAAAATGTCGGCCTTTATCTGATTCAATCGTGACTGGAACCCCGAATCTAGGTATCAGTTCTTTCAGTAAACACTTTGCTACTGTCAGTGCGTCACTTTGGGGAGTAGGGTAAGCTTCCACCCATTTTGAAAATAGGCAGACAATGACAAGGACAAAACGCTTCCCTTCACAACGGGGCATGGTGATGAAATCAACCTGTATTCTCACAAAGGGACCCCCTGACCTCCCAATTTTCCCTAGTTCCACCATTGTTTTCTTGCCTGGGTTCATCTTTTGACATGACAGGCACCTCTGGCAGAGGGACTCTGCTACTTTCCTGAACTTCTTACTGTACCAAGTCTGTTGGAATATCAGAATCATGGCGTCCCTACCAATGTGTGATCCTTCATGTATCAATCTTGCCATTGTGCCAAGCAAGTGTCTGGGTAACACAGGCATACCATTTGAGCCCAAGATGACACCATCCTCACGTCTTGGTCTACACCCTTCTTCCTTCCATTTCTCTCTCTCTTGCCACGGTGCCGCCTGCTGCCATTCTCTCACTTCATCCCATGTAGGCACTTCTTCAAACACCTGAAGTTGGCAGCTGGTTCCGGGCCCTCCCCGTTTTGGATTTATGATATATCGATCCCTGGCGCATAATTGTGCCACTTGATCAGCAAAACCATTTCCCAATGATACAGAGTCAATGTCCCTCTTATGGGCAGTACACTTGACCACTGCCAATTCCTTTGGTAATTGAATTGCCTCTAAAAGGTCTTGAACAACTTTTCCATTTCGAATAGGGGTACCTGATGAAGTCAGGAACTCCCTTTGTAGCCATAATTGGCCAAAGTCATGCACAACTCCAAAACAGTACTGACTGTCAGTATACACTGTTAGGCGTACGTTTTTCCCAATTTTGCAAGCTTTTATCATAGCGATCAATTCGGCTACTTGTGCAGACTTTACTCCAAATAGATAACCTGCTTCTATAATTTTCGTTAAGGAGACTACCGCATAGGCAGCAGTCAGGCCTCCTTGTTCATGTCTTAGGCATGAACCATCCACAAACAATTCCATGTCATGTTTAGGCAAAGGTGTTTCTTTAATGTCTGGGCGTGGTTTTGTACAAAATTCTGTTAAATCAATGCAGTTATGTTCCTCTTCCCCCCCACCTTCCATATCCATTGAGTCTGGAAGCAGAGTGGCGGGGTTCAGAATGTTGCACCTGACAATGTTTACATTCGCAGCACCCACGAGAATCCTCTCGTATTTAGTCAGCCGACTAGGGGTGAGATACTGAGTTTTCGTTCTTGTTAACCAAATTACCACTCCATGTGGAACATACACAGTTACAGGATGTCCCATGACAATGGATTCACTCTGTTCTAGATTTTTTTTTTTTTTGTAAATATATTTTTATTGCAGAATCAGGAATAAACACATCCAACAAGCCAACCCATACACCAACGGCACCCAGCATACAGTGCGATAGTAATACAATACACAGCCGATTAGCCCACATCCCGGAGGCTGGGCGGCGCGTCAATGAGTCAGTTCACTGGAAGTACCTCGGTGCATGCCCTATTCGGGGCACAGGTCAAGTGTAACACTTCGTTTCTGCTTTTAACCCAGAACAACCAACCCACCCTCTCCATCTAAACCTAGGCCACTCCAATATCATATCACTAATCATCACGACTACCATCCTGGGCCATCCGGTTCCGGGAGGTTGCCGCTTGCCGGCAAACCACCCCCTCCTCCGACTCCTTCCCAGTGCCCTCCCCCTCAACTGCTGCTAATGCGGGTTCCACCATTCCTCTCCTGCTCCAGGGTGACAACTATCAGGAAGTTTGACAAGCAAGTAGTCACACGGAATCCCTGCCTATAACTGATCAGTTTCTTCGCCTTCAGTTAGGTAGTCCCTTAATGCCTGCACCACCAGCTCCCAGGACCGTGCCAGTTCCAAGCTCTTCTCGTTACCAGTTCTAGTCGCCTAGCGCATTCGTAACACACTCTCACAGCTCGACCACTTCACCAATTCATTCCTCCACCTCCGTACAGACGGCCCCTCTTTAGACTTCCAATGCCAAGTGATTTCACGCTGTGCCAGTATCAGACCCAACCCAATGAATTTGCTGGTAACCTTGGTCTTTTTGGTATGCGGGAACCAAAGAAGCAGGCATGCGGCCATGTCAAAGTCTACCTCCCGATCCGTGACAGCATTCAAGAGGTCCCCTACCTCAGACCAATAGTCCCCTAATTTCGAACAACCCCACAGCATGTGGTCAAGATCCACCTCAGGTTCTAGACATCGCGGGCACATGGCATCAATCACCTGGAAGTGTCGACGTAACCTCTCCGGGGTCAAATATGCCCTATGGAGCACAAAATAATGCACCTGTTGGAATCTCGCATTCCTCGTCCCTTTCCAGGTCCTGTGTAGCACCTGACCCCATACGGAGTCCGGGATTTGTCTACCGACGCTGGTCTCCCAACGCGACTTCAACTCAACCAACGGGGCCAGACCTTCATTTAACATCCTATTGTGGAGGCAGGTCACCGCCTTGACGGTGCCCGCCGCCATCACCACATATTGGCACACCGTCGTCACCTCCGGTTCAGCCAATCCACCCCCCCAATGCCTCTGCAGAGCCGCGACAACCGCCGCGTGCAACAGGAAGGTACCACTCGGCAGGCCGAATTGTTCTTGTAAGGTCTGGAACGGGGCCAGCGTCCCGTCCACATAGAGGTCTCCTACCATCTGCAAGCCCAGGTCCTCCCACTCTAATAATCGGGACCAATCACCTCCGTGCGGTAAGGCAGTGAGCATCCCCAGCGGAATCTCCGGTGCATATGGCCGGCGCATCCCAGCCCTCTTCAGGTACCTGTTCCAACACAATCTGAGTGTCCATTCCTCCATCGTGAGGTCCCTACTGGCCAGTCTCTGTTGCATCACGATAGACGACAAGACATGCCTCTGAATGCCGACCCCCCGGTCACCTTCAGGCCCCCTGAATACTCTGGCCACGTTCTGCGTCAGGACCTGGAGCTGCGCTGCCAGAAAGTATAACTCATAGTCGGGGACGGCCATCCCTCCTTCACACTTGGGTCTCATCAGGGTGGTCAGTGCCACCCGTCTGCGACCGTGGCCCCAGAGAAAGCCAGTCACCAACGTCTTCAGCTCCCTAAAGATACCCTGCGGGATCCACACCGGCAGCGTTCTAAAATAATAGAGGAGCCTCGGGAGTGCCACCATTTTCAACAGCGCCACACGGCCCAGTACAGACAGCGGAAGAGAGGCCCAGAAGTCCATACTGCCTCTCAGCGCCCTAATACAGCGCCCCACATTCCCCTCAAGGAGGTCCGCCGCGTCATGGTAGATGCGCACCCCTAAGTAAACAAAACAAGAGGGTTCCCACACTACCGGCCTCGTGAGCCGCGGGCAGAGCGTGGTCTTCCGCAGCGGAAACACACAAGTCTTAGTCCAGTTCACCCTGAGGCCCGAAAGCCTCCCGAACCTGCCCAACATGTCCACCGCGCCTTCTAGAGCCCTTCCAGAGTCCGCCAGGTACAGTAACAAGTCGTCGGCATACAACGAGATATAATGCGAGTCAAGTCCCTGCGCAATCCCGTCGAAAACGTCTCCCGTTCTCGCCTGCGCCGCTAGTGGTTCCATTGCTAGAGCAAAGAGCAGAGGGGATAGCGAGCAGCCTTGCCTCGTGCCCCTACAGACCGGATAAACCGAGGAGACCAATGTCCCCAGCCGCACCCGCGCCTTAGCCGAGGAATAGAGAACTCCCGTCCAGCCCCGGAACCCCTCCCCAACCCCGAACTTCAACAGCACGCCATCTAAAAAATCCCATTCCAAGCTATCAAACGCCTTTTCAATATCAACCGTCAGCACTACCGGGCCTGGATCCACCATGGCAGCACTATCAATGACCCCAATCAGCCGACGGATATTCATCGAAGTGCTCCTAGAGGGGATGAATCCCGCTTGATCCCTATGCACCAAAGAGGTCATCAGTGGTAGGAGCCGGGTGGCTAGGATTCGGCTCAAGATCTTGTAATCCACAGTCAGCATAGACAACGGACGAAAAGAAGAGACATCCAAAGCATCTCTGCCCGGCTTCAGCAGGGGCACAACCAGCGCCTCCGTCATAGAGTCAGGCAACCGCCCCAATTGTTTCGCCTCCGCATACACAACCTGCAGTCTGGGTGCCAGCACTTCCATAAATTTGGCGTAGAACTCGATCGGCAACCCATCCACCCCAGGGGTTTTGTTCCGCGCCATATGACTAATCGCCCCTCTGATTTCCGCTAGGGTGACAGGGCCCCCCAGATCCCGGGCTTCCTCCTCATCCAATACCGGCAAAGGGATCTGATCTAAATAATCGCCAATGTCCGCGGTGTCCACTTCGAGGTGGCTGGTGTACAGACCCGTGTAGTAGGATTGAAAGCGCCCCAGGACCGCTGACTGCAAATAAACCACCTCCCCATCCTCCTGTCGCACACTCATAACCGGACATCCTCTAGGGTTCGGATCAGCCAACTTCGCAAGGAGCGTGCCCACTTTATCTCGCTCCTCATGCACTTTCACCGCATACAACTTATAATCATAGCACCGCAATCTCTCCACCTCAGTCACCACCGCCTCCTTAGCACGCAACAAGCTGTCTTGCAGCTCCGGCTTCTCGGGTCGCTGCCGTTCCACCCCTCTCAGCACTTCCTCCGCCTTCGCGAGGTCATTCAGCACTGTTCCTCTCACAGTCAGAAACCGTCCCATACATACCCCCCTCACCACCACTTTCATCGCATCCCATTCAGTCGCTCTAGTCGCAGTCGACCCAGCATTGACCGTGAAGTAGTCGTCTATGCTCTGTCGGACCGTGTCACAGAACGCCGGGTCATCCAGCGTCTCCGGACGAAGTCTCCACGTAGGGACCGCCGATCTCGCCAGCTGCCACTGCACAGAAATCAGCAGTGGGTTATGGTCCGAGATAGTTCTAGACAAATACTCCGAGTGAATCACCACCTTCGCTAGAGACTCGCAACACAGCACCGAATCCAGTCGAACATGCAGATCATGCAGTGCTGAGAAGTAGGAGTAATCTCGAGTTTCGGGGTGCTGCGCCCTCCATACATCCACCAAGCCCCACCTCTCCTGCCAGTCCCGCCTATAGGTCGCAAGTCTGCGCACCGGGGAGTCTACCAAAGGCGGGTGTGACCTGTCCAACAGCACATCTGAAATGGAGTTAAAATCCCCCGCTAGCAATATAGGGCCCGCCAAATAATACGCCAGTGAGCGCGACAAACCCTCAAAGAAACATGCTTGATCAGCATTGGGGGCATAGATGTTACACAGCACCACTTCCTTACCACACAGCCGTCCTTCCACCACCACATAACGACCCTCCGGATCTATCCTCTGACTCGTGACTTGGAATGGCGTGCCCGCTCTGATCCATATTAACACCCCTCTGGCAAACGCTGAATAAGTCGTGCCAAACACCTGACCCCGCCACCTCCTCTGTAACGCCCCACATTCCTGCTGTGTCAAGTGAGTCTCCTGAAGCATCGCTATCTGAACGCCCCTCCTCACCAAGTAGGCATGTACCTTGTGGCGCTTAACCATAGTCCGAATACCCCGGACATTCCATGTGACACATTTCAAATTAGGTAACGTCCCCATAGAGCATCAATCCCAACAGTGGCGCACGCCAATAAATGTGACCCGCATTGCAGCAATTGTACAACCCCTTCAAAACATACCCCGTAACTCCCATCCACCCCCTCCCCAGGACAGGGCCTAGTAACCCAGCTTCAGCCCCGTTCCAAACCTCAAACACCCAACACATCACACTAATCTGTGGTCGACACCACAGAAGACCTTAAGGGTCTAATGAGGACTATGGAGCCCCGAACCAGGACGACAGAGCAACCACCCCGCGCCCACAGCCCCACACTGCTAATGCAGCCCCATACCTGGCAGTCCAATAGAAATCAGGAGCGTCCAGGCCGTACAGCAAGTTCAGCGGCCACGAGCTTCACCCATTAAAGATACCATCTGACGTTTGTGGGGTAACCTCCGGCCCCTGCGCTCCCCCCACCTCCGAGTCGTCATCACCGGTCTTCCCACCTTCATCCTCTGAAGCCGAACCTCTGGAGGCGTCTTTTCGCTGCGAGCCCGTGATGTTCGCCGTGGCCTCCAACGCACTCTGTCTATCTGCCAGCATTTGCGCCTCTCGCTCGGCCCGTTGGCGCCTATTCCGGGAGCGGATGCGCTGCGACTTCCTGACCCTGACCGGTTGCTCCCGATCCCTGGCGGGCCTATGTGCTCGATCCGTCCCCGCACGATACAGTTCCAGCCAGGACCATGCTTCATCGGGCGTTTGGAAAAAGTAAGTCCTGTCATCAACAATGATCCGCAGCTTGGCTGGAAAAAGCAAGGAGTATTGAATCCCTCTTTCTTCACCGACAGAAAGGAAGCCCTGCTCCGCTGCACCTCCTGCGTATAGTCCGGAAATATCGTCACCTTGCTGTTGTCCACTTGGAAGGGCCCACGATCTCTCGCCCTTTGGATCAGCAGATCCCGATCCTTATAGTGCAGCAGTCTGGCCACCATCGGTCGGGGGGGTCGGCCCTCCAGAGGAGGCTTCGCGGGCACCCTGTGCGCTCTTTCCAGGGAGAAGAAGGGGGAGAGGCCCTCGGCGCTACCACTGTGCGGAACCAGTCCTCCAAGTAGGCCACCGCATCACCCTTCTCAATTTTCTCTGGAAGCCCCACCACCCTCACGTTGTTCCGGCGGTTGCGTCCTTCCGCGTCCTCTGCTCGACGCTCCAGAATCGCCAGTCGATGGATAACGTCATCAAGTTTATGCTCCGCCGTAACCACCGCCGGTTTCAGCTCCTGGAGCAGTTGCTCGTTGGATTTCACACGGTCAGAGAGCTTGGCGTGGTCCGCTCTCAGCAGGCCAAGCCCGGACGCCACCTGCGCAATATCCTGGTGCAGCTCATCCTTGGTGGTAGTGATCGCGGCCAAAATGGCATCAAGACGGAGGTTCAGCCACAGCTCCTGCGGCGAGGGCCCCATTGGGAGATCGCCATCCGCAGCCTCGGACTGCCCGTCACCTCGCTCAGGAGGCGCAGCGAGGTCAGCCCCCTGCGCGGCCATCTTGTCAACGGGAAACGTGCCACCTCAGCCGCCTCTTTCAATGGCGACCGGCGGCTGCAGTCCTTCCGTCCTTCCCGTCTCCAGGGCCACCTGGCGAGCCCAATGGCAGATCACAAGGTGCGCAGCTCCCCGGTCTCCCGGCGGTGCCAATTGTCCTTCCTCTGCGCCCCGTCGCCAACCTCCAGCCCAGAAATGGATTCCGTGCAGCCCCACCAATATCCTCAGTGCGTCACCAAAGTGCGGAGGCCAGGGGTGCGAGCCCCCTCAGAAGACAGATAATCAGGTGTTGCCCCACTGGGCTGTTCGAGCCCACCGCCCCCGGCGGCACCGATCTGCGCGGCCTCAGCGCACTGCGGGGTCCACACACTGCCTTAGCGGCCTCACCCCCACCTGCCTCCAACCGGGCGTCCAATCGCCCTGGGCAACCGCCCCCCCAGCACACGGCCAACTCGCCGTTCTCCTCAGTGTCCCGGTTGCCTCTGCTTCAACGCCCTCAGGGATGGGTCGGCCTCAGATGTCAGCAGCGCCGCCACCGGTGCAGCGCGAGTGATGGCTGCGCTCTCCTACCGTCCGGGCGAGCAGGTGGGGGAGGGGCGCCGCTCGCGCCAGGGCAGCGCCGGTGCTCTTCTCCGTTGCTCTTCTCCGTTGCTCCGGTCCCGCTCTCCTGAATCCCCCACCGGTGCACCGCTTCGCTAGGGCCCCCAGGCGCCTCAGACCGCGCAGCCCCCCACATCGCTCCGCTCTCCGAACTCTCGCTCTGTTGGCGCCGCCATCTTGCCTTTGTTCCCCAGCTTCACCAAGCGGGACTCCAGGTCCGTCCGCCTGCAGCGCCCAGGGTCCCGACGGGGGTCAGATGCACCCCGCTGGTCCAGCGACCCCACCGGAGCTCAGTTCCAGCCGCCAGGTAGTGTGGGGCTAGCTACAGCAGGATAAAGACGGGACTCGGCACGGAGCAACTCGCTCACGCAGCCATCCCGGTCGGCGCCTAAACCACGCCCCCCACTCTGTTCTAGACTTGTGCAAGTAGCAGCTACTGCTTTCAGGCATCCTGGTAATCCAGCAGCCACTGGATCCAGGGTGGCAGAGAAATATGCCACTGGCCTTCTGGTTGTGCCATGTTCTTGAGTTAGGACTGACAACGCGCAATTATCGCGAGTGTCACAGAATAGGGCAAATTCCTTGGAATAGTCTGGCATTCCCAATGCAGGGGCTGTACACAGACAATCTCGCAGTTTTGTGAAGGCCATTAAGCTTTTATCATCCCATTCTACAATATCTGGTGCTCCTCTCTTGGTCATTTTTATCAAGGGTCTAGCTAGGACTGCAAATCCCACAATCCATTGCCGGCAGTAACCTATCACTCCAAGGAACATTCTGATTTCTTTCTGAGTACGGGGTAACTGCATCTTTTGAATTATCCTTACTCTTTCTGACGTTACTTTCCTGACGCCTTTCTCTATCTGGTGCCCCAGATATTTCACTGATTTTGTACAGAACTGCAATTTCTCAGGGGCCACTTTATGGCCCTTCTCACCCAGGTGATTCAATAGGGCAATGGTGTCAATCACACAGTCCCTATGACTTTTGGACGCCACTAAGAGGTCGTCAATGTATTGCACCAAGACAGAATTTCGAGGTAAGACCAAAGTTTCCAAACATTTTTTCAAGATCTGATTAAAGATAGAGGGGCTCTCTGTGTACCCCTGGGGGACCCTGTTCCAGACATACACGTGACTGTTGAAGGCAAATGAGAAAAGAAATTTGCTGTCTGGATGCAAGGGAATGGAAAAGAATGCATGACACAGGTCTATCACAGTGAACCACTCAGCATCTCAGGGAATCTGGTACAGAATCACTGCTGGGTTCGGGACAATAGGGCAGCAAGGAACCACTATTTTGTTTACCTTTCTTAGGTCCTGAACTACTCTGTACTTGCCACTAGGCTTTTTGATGCCCATAATCGGTGAGTTGCATGGGCTACTCATTACTTCCTGTATGATGTTTCCTTATAGCAATTTCTGTATTTCCAGGGCAACACCTGCTCTCACTTCTGCATTCATTCTGTAGGGTTTAGTATTAGGATACACTGCATTGTCCTTGATGGCTATCTGTATGGGGGTCTACGTTTTTCATTAATCCTACATCTTTTCCGGTAAAGTCCCATACCTCTGGCTTCACTGTCTCTTGGAGTTCTTTGGGCAAATCCTGCATAGTCATTCGTTTAATTTCTGAGTCAGGTCTTATTAACATTAATTTATAAATGCCATCTTCATCTGGGGTCTGAATTTCAACACCCTTTGGTGTGCAAAAGATGGTACAGTTCATTTTGCACAGCAAATCACGTCCCAGTAGGTTCACTGGGCTGGTGTCACAAACGACAAATCTATGCATTTGTTTAAACTTTCCAATTGAGATCTCCATGGGCTCGGTAACAGGAGTACTAATCAGTTGATTAGATACACCCACTACTTGGATGGCTTCTACCGAGAGGGGTAGGTTTGGAACGTCCACTGTCCTTACAGTAGAACGGGTAGCGCCAGTGTCCAACAGAAAAGTGACATCATTTCCGTCAACCTTTCCTTCAATGTATGGTCCGGACTGGTCTACCGGCAAGGAGGCGCCAAGTACGCACTCCTTGTCCTCCCCTCTCAGGCCCGTCAGTACTGGTCATCACAAAGGAAGGTATCATTGAGTAAATACTGCGAAGTTGCTGTATTTCTGTTCTCATCGCATCCCCAGACTTCTACGTCATCACCCTGTGGTGATTTTCCCTTAAATACCTGCTTTGGTGCTCTGGGCAACTGAATCGTTTTTACCTGTTGTTGTGTCTTTCTTGGTCTTTCTTTCTGCGTCTGTGGAATTAAATCAGGTGTTTGGGCGTTATCATCCTGCAGATAAGGACACTCGTTCCGCCAGTGTCCAATTTCCCCGCACTGGTGGCAGGGAAATTTCTTCATTGCCTCTTCCCTGCTCATTTTGGGCCGGGGCTTGCCTCCACCCCCTCCCCCAGGACTTTTGTTCTCATTGGATTTTGCCATTTTACTCAATTGTTTTTCCTGCTGTTCTGCGAGCTTCACTTGAGCCCACATAACCTTCTCCTTGAGAGCCTTTTTCTTTTCTGCCATCTCGTCCTCACAGTAATTTGCGTACCGCAGGACCTCATCCATCTTTTTAGTGTGCCAACAGATTTTGTTATCCTTTATCCACTGACAAATTTCGGGTCTTAAACCATTTACAAACCTGTAAATAAAATGTGTCATATCCTTCATCTCGATGTTGTCTATACCGCTGTATGTTTTGAACACCTGCAACAGCCTTTCATAAAAGGAATGCACTGTCTCGTCTCTTTCCTGCGTGGTTCTATCTATCTTGGTCCAATCAGTTTCCTTTGCTGGCACCTTTTGTTTCAGAAGCTGAATTACTTGCTCATATTTCTTCATCACCTCTATCGATGGTTCCCCTGTGTTGCCATCTCTCTGGTATTCCTCACTAGGCCAAGCTATGGCTATTTTACACTCGGTCCATAGATCTACCGGGACCACTACGTCGAAAAACCCATCCAGGTCTTTCCACAGGCATTTTTGCACCTTTACGAACCTTTCCACCTGCCGGTACCAGTCCACTGGCTTTTCGCGCAATTTTGGGAAATCGTTAGTAAAGGACACAATATCCTGTCTGGACCATGGAACGTGCACATACCTTCCACCTGGTACTTCGCGCATAGGGCATAACTGTTCGGGCTTTTCAGCTTCTTTTAGTAAGAATTCGGGAGTTGCCTAGCTAGCCCTGGCCTCATCCTTTTTCTTGGACCATCTGGCTTTCCACCTGTCCACATCTCCCCATTTCTCCAATACTGTCAGTAGTTCTTTGACCTGCGCTTTCTTACCCGACATATTCAAGTTTTCCAAATCTTTGTCTGAGAAATCTGCCCGGTATGGTTTTCGCAGCGGTTTCGATCTAGAAATATCTATTCCCATGCTAGCCGCTGTGTCTGTCAGTTTTTCATGAAGTACTCTGGTATTTCGAGTGAGACTTTTGCAGATGAACAGCATTTCGTCTTCAGAGTAGGTATTTAATCTGTCTAACCCTACGTTTCCTGCCATCAATTCCTCTATCTCTACTCTCAGCTTGTAGAGATCTAAAGGCTTCGTTGGGGACGCTTGTTTTTCCAATTCTTGACTCCATCTTTCGATTTCTTCAGGAGTCACCAACGTGACACTCCTAGTACCTGAGGTCGATTCCATCTGAATTTCCCTCGGATTAAGAGTATTTTATCCTTTCGGTATTCTTTTCCCTGTCTTTCTAATGGGCAGATCTAGCAGCGAGACCTCCGACTCGCACTCACTGGTCTGGTCGTCTATAATTAAGGGTTCTGGTCTGGACGGTGCAATGACAGGGGTAATTACGGGAGGTTTCGGACTTCCTTGACGGTCCCCATACAATGGAACCACCGGTCCGATTGTTACTGGGATCGTCAATGCTTCGGGACTTGCATTTAGCTGTGACATTTTCTGTATTATCTCAGCTCTCTGATTGCTTAATGCTTCTCGTTCTTTTTCTTCCAACAACCTGTCCAGTGTATTTCCATGTAACACCTGCGGGGTCAGAATGGGAGCATAACTCGGGGCAGTGGGATGAGTCTCACTCGGCCCTCCACCATAATTAGGTTTCTGAAACAAACTTCCTGTGCCTAGAATTCTCGGATCTTCCTCATCCCGGGGCTGTAATCGTGGCATTCCTGAACCCAAGGACCTCTCCTCTCCTCCATAAGGGGGACGAGGGAAAAAATCTCCTTCACGTGAATAACCCGTTTCCCCACCCACGGGTCTCCTGGGGTAAATACTTCGGGTTTCTATGGGTCCCAGATTCTCGGTATAAGGAGGAATTAGAAAATCCCCTCCCACACTTACGGACCTGACCTCCTCCCTCTGTAGGGGTCTCCGGGGAATATCTCCTGCACTCGAAGGTCGGTGTCCCTCATTATAAGGAGGCGGACTTCTCATGCACATGTCATTTAACAATTCGTCATCTGATTCTCCCAGGGATCCCCAATGTTTAGTCTTTTCTGTTCTTTCCCCCCCCCCTGGAGGATCTTCGGCTGGCATCATGGGGAACAGTCCCTCAACAATCATGCTCTGTCTCCATTGTTTCATATTTTTATCTCGGGATTCTTGTCTTAGTTTTGGGTAATACTCTGTCAACCCTTTATCCATTCGCGGCTTTTCTCGTTGGAAAGCCTCAATCTCCCATTCCTCTAATGCCTCATACTGCGTTAGTCTCGGTCTGGGATGTAATTCATTCATTCGGGTTCTTAAGTTAAATAAGATCCTGCCATTAAAGGTACCCTCTAACGGAAAGGCCATTATTCCGTCGTCTTTTGTGTATTTCACCCAATTTTCTAACCACACACAGGTATTGTACCCTCTGTCAAACATCATGAAAGAGGCGGGGGTATTAGGTGCTGGAATAACAATGCCTTCTCTAGTTTTTATCGGCTTGTCCTTTTTGAAGTAATTCTTCATCTTACTTACAAGGGACATTTTTCTCTTAGCTCCGTACATAATATCGTATCTATTGGCTTTCCACTGATCCCTTTCAAACCCTTGGTTTCTTGGATCGGGTCTAGTCTCTGGACAATACGAGTGCCACATACGATTTCTACGCTTAACTTTGTTTACAAAGTTACCTCCAATTAGAATGCGTCTTGTAATTCCGTGCGACCAATGGGGTGCACGCGTTCAAATATTTTCGACCAATGGGTGCGCGGCCTTTTCGCGAGACAGTTCTCACGCTTCGGCACTCACCCCTCCTTCACAATTCCAGCTCCGCTACCCGCCCGCTGTTTCTACCAATCCCAGCGCGGCACAGAGTGACGTCAGAGACGCTTCGCGACTGACTCCCTCCCTTCACAAGGTAACGGAAACTTTCTTTCTTTCTAAAGTGCTAATGCTTGGTTATTTTACAACGAATACACATTCGCCACAGTGCTCAAGTGTCTAGACAGAGAAAGAGTTTGTCTTACTGCAAGTAAACTACTTCCATTTACTTTTCACGCGCTGCGGGTAGATCTATTCCGCCTACCCTTCACTCTAGCATCAGTGAACCTGTTACTCCCCTAGACCCATCCACTTTTCCGGGATATATCCGAGTCTAAGGTTTCCCAGCGGACCCCTCTGCTTTCACCCAAGCTCCGATGAACCTGCTACTCTTCCGATGTGACCCTTACTAGGTTACGCCACTATTGGAATTTTGCCAATGAACCTCGTTACTAACATTTATTCACACACGTATTCAGAAGAAAAAAAAACCCTAGTTAGTGCTTCCTGGTTGTACCTAACCTGCACCTAACTTTCCTTGAGCCTGCGACCTCAAGGCAATGGATTCTATTCACCACTTGCCTATTCAATTCCCCGGGGAGTTCTTACAACACTGAACAGTACGTTTTACATATGCTTGGATTAATACATATAACAATATAAGCACAAGAATAACAATGGTAAAACAATTCATAAATTTCAAAAGCAACACCTTTCAAGAGAGTGATCAGGTCCCTCGGAATGGCCGCTCTTATAGCAGCATTAATATACTAGCAGCTACCGACTTGACTAGTCTAACTAATCCTGCCTAACCTTTAACTAGTCCCTAAGCATAGCTCTGCTACCAGAAATACTGATAGAGCGCGCGGGGTCACCCGACCAATAATTTCGCCACTTCTGGCTTCGGGCCCATATATTTCAAATCACCATATACATTGATCAGATGACCTCACGCTCTGCTATCAGATATGTGTGAGTTCCTTTCGTTATTCCTCAGAGTACCCGACTTACCATCCACCGACACGGGTACCTATGACCACAATGGATCAGAGAGCTAGCTGTAAAAGGAAAGGCAGCAAAATACAACCAATAACATTCAATAACTTTTGTAAAATGACCACGGACAACTGGAAGTTTTAAAGTCTTTATCTAATTTAGTAAAATTCGGAAAACATCAAATTCACAGTAAGTAAGCAATCGATAAACAGAATAACATAAAGAACGTAGCTAAATAGCAAATAAGTCAGAGCAACCATTTATAATCTAAGGGAATCAGGACACAGTTCAAATGAAGGATCAGGAATTTAGAACGTTTAAGATGAATCACTAGAGATAGGACAGGCTTCGATTAGGACTGGTATTCTAGAATTATCTCAGAACAATGAGACAGGAGTTCGGGACATTTATACAACTAGGAGAGTCTATGGAGAGAGACACGCTATGATTTAAGGCAAAAGTTCTTTAGACAATTTAAGTAAGGAAGTCCTAGACCATATCAGGAAATGACAAACTGCAATGCAAAATATGATTTCTAATAGGTAGGGTAACATGGGAACACGTTATGAAAATATGCAATGACTTTACGTTTCAATGGTTGCGGCAAAAGCATGGAAAATTAACATATGCAAAGGTATGTCTTTATTAAAGCAAAAGACAGAAAATAGAAAGGTGCAAGATTTCAAGAGATTCGGAGTGATATTTACCTAGACTGGTGTGGAAACCAAACCCTGGCCACGGGTCAGTTAAGAACAGGAAACCCTCAAGGAAGGATACCCCTCAATGGACAGCAGGTGCAGAATGGACACCCAGGACAGGACAGGAAGACCAGATTAGGATCAGGACAGGACCCTCAGGACAGGAACCCCTCAGGACAGGACCGCTCAGGACAGGACCGCACCCGCAGTTTGGAAGCAACGCCTGCGCTCCACCCTCTCTGCAGCTATCGATCACGACCCCAATTGGATCAGCGAACTCCCAGCAAAGTGCTCCGCCAGCACTTTAAGGTTTAGTAAAACCTTAGTCTATGGTCAATTTCGGACAGAGTACTCCGCAGTGCTCTGTATCTTCAGTCACCTATTGAGTGCGTTGGGTCAGTGACAGGTCAGCTAAACCAGACAAGTCGGACAAATTCCCTAGGTGAACCCAGGGTAGATATACTGTTTTGGGACGGTGTACCACCCCCCAATGTTGCAAAGTGTCAGAATCCCTCAATTTGGATTGGTCCTAAGGTAGGCTTTGGGTAACACACCAATCAGAATAGACTATTTGGAGGCCTAATTTACATCTCTGGGTACCGCCTAGCGAGATTGGGGTTCCCATGAGAAACTCGCACAGAATACAATGAAGAAATACATTTTTGTTACATTTTCACACAATCACGATATTTCTGCTGGGTGAGGTGTCCCTTTCCCAGGGTGGCTCTGGCATCCACCTTCTTTGGCCCCTGTTCAATGCCACAGCAGTTTCTGGCGAGTTTGCGCAGTAGTACCCTCCAAGATGGACTCCCCATCCCAGCACCCCTCCGAATCGAGGATACATGAAAAGTAAGCGAAAACAAATTAGAACATAGAAATAAATGTATGTAAACAACATCATTCGTTTTGTACTTTGAACTTATCATTATGAAAATATACTATGCAGTTTAAATGTTAGCAACACATACACTCTCACAAGAGCATCACCACGTTATTCACGAAAGCTGTGTATTACGCATGCGCACCTTTTCCCTCCAAACTTATAACTACGTCAGGACACGTGAGTGTGACTGACGCATGCGCAGAAGCCATTTACTAAGCGGCGGCCATTTTAAAGACATTGATTAATCGTTTTAGAAAACACATAGACAAGCTTCATCTACCTCGTTCAAATATAAAATAAAGATTAGTAAGACGTACAAATTATTAATCGATTACACATGGGCAAGGTTCATGACTCGAGCAAGTCGCGATGCGATGCTTGCTCTATCAGTACTCCACAGAAGGACAGTGAATTTTGTTATTTCATTGATTTTGTTCGTTAAGACTAAATGTGGCAAAATAATTGCGCCTCCATGGAAATCTTTGCAACTTTGCTAAAGTTGCTAGGTTTTTACATAGAGGTATGTGAAATTTGCATCATTTTCTGTTGTATAATTCCATTATATGTTTGGAAGATTACGAGATATTATAAAAAAATACAAATCCTTCATTTAGCGACATACCTTTTAATGCAAAAACACAAATGCCCCGAACAACATCCACTTGCATTCTGTTCACATTGTCCCTGAACCTCTGCTAAAAATTTGCTATGAACCCAGGCTTAATTATGTGGCGTGGTATAATGGTATATTTTTGGGATTGAGGTATTACAAATGTAATGTAAAATTCTTCAAATTATGCAAATTACACAAGCCTTATTTAAATTTCACCCAGTCCTATATTTTTACAGAACGTTCTAACACTGCAAACAACCCCCAGCTCATTGGAATGTTCTCTATCCCTAAATGTTGCAGCTACAAGTTTACTTTTGCCTGCAAAATGTTTTGCAGTGGGTCCTTGGTGTTAATTAATTAACACGAACTTTGAATTTTCCAACCCAAATTCTCATTTTAACAAACTTTTAGAGACTAAAGAGAGCCAGTGATTTTCAAACCTGTAATGCAGATATCAACTGCAAGTGGTTCCCCTTCCGAATGAGTTCAGTGACTACTGTAAGTAGGTATTTGTTGCCACAATGTTCCTTTAGGGACCTATTATAGCTTCGAAGAACTCCTCAGAATACATACAGACATTCTCCAGCCCTCCAGCATAGGAGCCCATAGGCTCCTGCTGGGAATAAACAAACCCTCCTCCTTCCAGCGCCCTGTGATGTCACAATGGCTTCGAGTCATTAGAGCCCTTGCTTCGAGCACTTACTTTATGGAAATGTCTTTTGCAATCAGCTCCGGAGTGTGGCTGCACAATGAGCGGCGAAATTAGTTGCGGACAGAGTGGCGCTAATTTATGCGATTCTAAAGGGGGCCCGAAGAGTGCTCTGAAAGCTTCTGCGCTCCTCACTTGGAATGGCGATAAATCTGGTCATTAGCCAAATGAATCACCTGCCTCGCCAGTCGGAGCAAATCACAATTCCACCGACTACTGCGGACACAATAAAACTCGCACATTGCCAACTTCTCGCAGCGTTTTGCTGCGCTACTTCCAAGTGAATGATGGACTGAGGGCCCCATTTATGAGACCGTTAGCGACACAAACCATAAGTCAAGTGTTTTTAAGCCACGCCAAGTCACTTAGCGTGGCTCTAAGTAGCTCCAAAAATCTGGGGTAACGCAACGCAGTGGCTTATGTCAGGGTGTTAAGAGTAACTCTCATATAGATCTGTGAGCTCTTGACCCATGGGACAGCATACATGCATTACATTTAGGATAATCAGTGAATAAGTTAACACTCTAGTTCCATTTACATGCATTGTATATAGATGTATTTTATAGGAAGAGAGGTGCTTAATTTGAGCCACTGGCTGCATGCTGGCCCACTTATTTGTGGGGACCAGCACTTATTTTTCTTCATCAGACTTTGACCCAGAGCAAGAATACAAAGATGCCATTTTACGTTCATTTCTCTCAAAACTTTGGGTGGCTTTGAATGTTTGGTATCTGAGTGAGGAGAAATGTAAAAAAAAAAAGGCTATGGAGAATAATTGTACATGTGGACTGAAATGTCAAAATTTGAATGTACATTTTTTGATTGATTGTCGTCACTTTTATAGGCCTTGTCATTCCATTTTTAAAATGCGTTTTATAAAGTATGGGTATGGTATAAAACATCACAATAATGCACTTGCACTTTTGTTGACTGTGGAATTTTTAGATGTTGCTTTTGCCTAGGTAAGATTTTAGAAAATAGGTATTGGCTAGAAATGTAGGAACCCCGAGGGAAGAACTGTTTTTATTGATGTCTACTTAAATATTGTAGCCCAGGCCTAGGGCCTAGGATAGGACAAAAGACTGAATCCTTTTTGGGTTTAAAAAAAATGTTAATGTTATTGTAAATCTAAATCATGAAGTATTTATGTTTTAAAGACTGGAGTCTAAACATTAATACATTTGAACTGAAATGAAGAGAAAAACGCAATGGGGGAAAGAAAAAGGGACAGAAAGGCACAAAACAGTGACAAAGAAAGCAAGGATGAAAAAAAACTCGGCACAAATGAGAAAAGGGGCAGGGGATGCCTGGTGGTGGATAAAAGAGGCATGGTTGGAGCCAACACTGCACAGTTTTGGTATACATCATGCTGACCTTCTATAGCACCTGTCGTGGGGGGTTCCAAGTCAAACTTTGGGCACCAGCGCTTATCTTTTACAAATTAAGCACTGAAAGAGCCTACAAATCTGGCTTGGACCAAGGGAACCGGTGCAGTGCAGGGAGGGTGATTGATTGTCTTTTCAGGCTTCCGAGAATTAGAGAGGCAGCCGTATCCTGGGGGCCAATAGCCAAACCATCAGGTCCTTGTGAAAGCCCAGATTCATGAAATTGTCATAGCCAGATATGTAATCATTAGTTACACTGATGGCAGAGAGCTGACCCATCTGGTAAGGCTAATCAGAATTTTATTTGGGACAGCAAGATGAAAGAAGAAAGATAACACAGATTTAAAAAAAATAGGATCCAGAAAATATGCATCAAGGTTTAATGCTAAAGTCCTGATTTCAAATGCACCTGGAAATGATAGGGTATTTACTGCACCTCGTAAATACCAACACACAGAGTATGAAATGTACAAGGTGAGGAAAAAAACTCCTGTTCTGAGTTTTATTACAGAGAACAAGGAATTACATTCACAATTCTGCATTTATTAAACAACATAGCTTAGTTTTCACCCATCATAATCAACAGGAAAAACTAGTGGAGGTGAGGAGTTTATTGCAGTACTCTGAATTCCTATCAAATTGGAATCAGACATTTCTAGCCCTCGTGTATCCCGGGTCAAACTCTCCAACTATCATTACGGATTCAGATGCCTCTATTGTGCAGTCAGCTAAAGTGATCGTGCAGATCAGCGCCACCATTGGCCACCGTAATCGTAATCTGTAAATGTTAAACTTGATTCAGCAACGTTTGGACAAAATATTGAGTCCAAAACATTGTGTGGATAAAATATTGTGTCAAAAATATTAAGGACAAGAACATTGCAAAGGTAAGTTTCTATATGAAAGCAACATTTAAATATATTTAACTCCACATATTTGTACCTTGATGATATAAATCTTCACACTATGGAGATGTGGAGTTAAGAATAGAAAATCTACACTTGCATATCTGCACTTACCATCTCAATATTTTGATCCTCAATATTTTTGACACAATATTCTGTCCACACAATATTTTTGTCCTCGATATTCCGTCAGTGATCTGAAGCAACATCTTCCCACCGAAACTTTATCACTTCTTCCTTTGATTTGAATACTGCAACAAGCAGTAACACGTGAACTTTTAGCCACACCTAATTGTCACCGGCACAGCTCTAAAGGTGGAAACCATGCAACATAGTGAGCTAATCTAGCCATACATGTTAAAGAGTATAGATAACAGGGATGAACCTTGAGGCACTCCACAATGCTCAGCGCCATGATATGTCGGGGGCAGCAGGACTACTTATCAGATGACTGAGAAATTATTTAGGATGTGACAATTTTTAGTTGGTGACCAACCTAGACATTGTGATTGATGGAGTCAAATGCCCAGAAGTGGGATCCATACACACTGGGTCACTGGATGCAAGCTACATCTGGCTGACAAGCCCATAACAAGAGCAACAGTGGCGTCACTAGGGTTGGTGTCACCTGGTGCGGGTAACTAATGGTGTCACCCCCTCACAACTTACCGGATGGACCAACTCACCCTCTGCCTGCACCATGTCCCCTCTGCCTGCACCATCTCTCCCTCTGTCCGCTCCATCTCACCTCCGCCTGCACCATTTCACCCCCTGCCTGCACCATCTTTCCCTCAGCCTACACCATCTCACCATCTGCCTGCACCATCTCCCCTCTGCCTGCACTATCTCCCCTCTGGTTGCACCATCTCTCCCTGTGTCCACACCATCTCCCCTCCGCCTGCATCATCTCTCCCTCTGCCTGCACCATCTCTCCCTCTGCCTGCACCATCTCCCCTCCTCCTGCAACATCTCTCCCTCTGTCTGCACCATCTCCCCTCCGCCTGCACCATCTCACCCCCTACCTGCACCATCTCTCCCTCTACCTGCACCATCTCACCCTCTGCCTGTCCCATCTCCCCTCTGCCTGCACCATCTCTCCCTTTGTCCACACTATCTCCTCTGTTCCTGCACCATCTCTCCCTCTGCCTGCACCATCTCTCCCTCTGCCTGCACCATCTCCCCTCCGCCTGCACCATCTCTCCCTCTGTCTGCACTATCTCCCCTCCGCCTGTACCATCTCTCCCTCCGCCTGCACCATCTCTCCCTCTGCCTGCACCATCTCCCTTCCGCCTGCACCATCTCTCCCTCTGCCTGCCCCATCTCTCCCTCTGTCTGCACCATCTCCCGTCCGCCTGCAGCATCTCCCCTCCGCCTGCACCATCTCTCCCTCTGCCTGCACCATCTCCCTCTCTGCCTGCACCATCCCTCCCCCTGCGCCCCCTCCCCCTCCTGCTGCTCTTTTAACCCTTTCCTAGTCGCCTTCTCCACCCCCCCCCCCATGGTTTCTCCCTCACAGTTCTCGGCTTTTCTCAAAGTGACTGAAATAAACACATGAAATGTGCTATGAATTTGTGCGCGCGCCGCTGAGGATAAGTTTAAATAGACACAGAGCAGAAGTTAGCCTGTAAATGTCACCTAAACGTCTTAACACGTCTGTTACGCATTTTCATATTACATGTTTTTGAAATAGGAAAACGCATAATAAAAATAATACTTCATAACACTTTTGTATGTTAACAAGTGTAATGCTCTACTTCCTAGCACCCTCGCTGACTGAAAGTCACATTTTACAGAATTATATAATTTCTGTGAATTATTGAAAATTAAAAAAAATAATTTATGACACCATCGATGTGCAATATACAATTTGAAACAACTGCTGAAAGAGGGTTATTATGACCCAATAGCTATACACATTGATTTCACCAGATCTGGTACCTTAATTGATTGCCTGGACACCACAGACATGTTCAGGGCAAAATATCCCTTCCCACGGTAATCACTTGGCTTACCAGGTCCTAGTTGTCACTGTGCATGCAGTATGCCCTGCAGTCATGCCATGGGCTCAGTATGCTGATTGATACCAATATCTGCACACATCCCCCCTGGGCACGGCCACATGGCTCAGTTCAATTGAGCCAACATTGCTAAAGATATGTAACATTTTTCATCTTAGATATGTTAACACCAGCAACACTTTGCCAACGTGAAAAACAGAAGATAGTCCCAAACAACCCCCTTGTTGATTTCACCCCTTCCTCTATGCTTCTCCTTGGCTCTCTAACATCCTGAATCCATGAGTCATCCTCATCCTCGTGGGGGAATTTACAGACTGACCGCGAGTCAAATGGTGCTGCACGGCACTTTGGTGGCCGATTCCCTGTTTCCATAAATATCATGTACCAGAGTAAAATGCTGCCAGTACTGTGAAACCTAGTACGGAACTGGCTCCTGAAATCTGCGGCCTGTGCACACCCTGTAGGTCCGAGGTAACGGAGTCTGAATGAACGAACTCCGTCACTCATTCGAAAATTACCTGCTCCAGTTACCAGTATGACCCAGTAAACACATGCTAATAAGCAGGTGCAGTACAGACGTCATGGCTGGTGTCCTCCAGTGTCCCCATCGGGGTTCCCTCATCCACGAGCTGACTTCACTTTGGCACAAATCTGGCGAATAACGGTGGTCAGGCGGACGTACCGTCCTGCGCCAGCGACAGACTCAAAACATTAAAGGACTGACCATTCTTCCCCCAGGCGCCCACTGTCAGTGATGTGTGATCCCTGCGAGCTGTTATCTATTGGCAAACATGCAAGTCGGTATGCCGGGAAAAACAAGTATATCGGGAAAACTACGCACAGGAATGTCCTCGCGCCAGCGTCCAAGATAAACGAAGTTGCGGTGATGAGCAAAACCTGAAGGGTATGGATTGGGGGAGATCAGCTGTGTTACATACACAGCGTCACGTAGCCAGATGGTGTCACCCCAGGTGAGGGTGTCACCCGGTGCGGTCCGCACCCCCCGCACCCCCCTAGTGACGCCACTGAAGAGCAAAACTGGTCCTGGGTTTCTTGTGCTCCAGTTCATGAAGTACATGACGGAGTTCGGGCTGCACTGTTCCCACTGGAGCAGGGTCAAGACTGATTTGCATATATGAGCACTGTACTCTGATTTAAGTTGAAAAGAAAAACAAATCCTGCCCCTTTTGGGCTGGAAATGGACAGATACTACCACCCACAAAGTAGTGCATGGTATTTTGTGGATAAGGAAAAATGAAGGTTGGGCAAAATGGAGGTCTAGGAATGTTCTCTGATTGATTAAATAATTATTTGATTGATTGTAAGGTTACTCAGGGACTAATGTCAGGTTCTGTTCCATTCCTCGAACCCCACGATTCACAGTTCTTAACCTAGTTCTGGTTTATGGCCAGATCCCTGTAAGTCACCAAGCATGCAATTTGCATAACCCCTTATTCTTCATAGGAAGGGCACCCTTCTTTCCAAACTGGTCAATATTGTTTCCTTTGCTTCCAGGTCACAGCAGCACAGCTTCCTTCCAGAATTCAGCACTAGTCCTCACTTTGATATTTAACAGCAACAGGGTCATCCCCCTGGAAAATGTCTCTCTGGCTTTCTGCATTAGAACTTATCTTTGATGACACAGAGGGGCATATTAGCAAGGGCCAGATCGCCTCTTTATTGGCACTTTTTGCCGATAAAGCAGCAATTTTTTTATCGCCCAATTACCAAGCTATTGCTAACAGCAGTTAGCGACAGCTTCCAGGCGATAGCGACCGGTTTGGGGCCTGCTTTGCGTGTCAGTGATATTTATCGCTAATGACATACAAAGTGGGCGTACCCAAGCCGGTAGCGACTGAAAGCAGTCACTAACACAGCTATCGCCTATTAGCAATACCCTCGACGCAATAAAAAACGCGCGCTAACTGCGATTAGCGCCATTATTTTACACCTGCCTATTAGCGAGATTTTCCTTAGCGATAGGATTTTTATCGCTGGAAATCTCACGTTAAAGATGGGATTCGCCGCTATTGCTGTTTTTTTTATCGCTGTGAAGATAAACTTTGGTAATACTGCGTTATCTCCACGATAAAATACAGCGATAGGAGGCGATAAAAAATATTGCGCTAGGGGAGGAGCCAAGCTCGCGTCCGAGATGGCCGCGTTTTAGCTCGGCTCTGTTCGCTTTCCTGTCTGGAACGTCTATCCTGTGTTTTATCCTGCCCCGGGAAGTATTCTTTGATAGACTATGGAACTACGACATTTCACAGGCACTTACCGTTTGATCCGTTTGTTCCTGGGTGCCGCGGATCCTGAGCTGCGCCCTTGTCTGCTTCGGGGCCTCCGGAGTGTGCGGGCCTGACATTCCTTGGCGGCGCCCGGGCGGGACGGAGCGCTGTGGCCGGCACTTGGTGGCGGTGTGGGCTCGGTCGGAGAGGCCGATGTGCAATTAGACCGGTGACGGCTATCCGGGCCTGGTCCGGCGGTCCTGTGGCCTGGTGTTGGGGCGCTGCCTTCCATGGACGGGGTTGACCGTATATGTGGCTCGTCTCCCCTTTGTTCTCCGGTCCGGCCATTTTGAGTCCCTCCGCCCGGACTCGGAGAACGGAGCCGGTGGCGTGTGGGGAGCCGGCGACTCGCCTTCTTCTGGTGGCCCCCCTTCCTGCTCTGGTGGTGCCTCTGCTGGTGGTCGGCTGTATCCTGTTTGCCCCGCTGGTGCCCGGACGGGGGTCGGAGTTTGCCGCGGCCCCGCCGGGCTTCTAAGATGGCGGCCGGCCCCATGTCTCTCGGCCTGGCCGAGACTGGCGATGCTGGTCCGCCGCATGGCACGTTTGCTGAATACCGTAAAGGTGATCCTACGCTTGGCGACATCCTCGCCGCCTTGCGCTCCTGGGGCGCTCCTATGGCCGCACCTATCATTGACCTGGAGGAGGATAATTTTGCCGGGCCTGCTGGGCCCCCCTTGGTTGGTGCGGCTTCATCTCTGTTGTGTGCTGCTGGAACTTTCCTGGAGGTCGTGGGCCCGGCGGCCGCCGTCGGAGTGGGTGTACGGATCTCTGCTGCCCGCCTTCATCCTGAGCTCCCCCCTGTGCCGGGGGTCCACCGGCCGGATCCCGTCCGGACCGTCCTCGTTGGATCTCCCTTTCCTTTTTGCCTCGAATGGCCGAACGAAGATCCTGTGATTGCTCCGCCGGATCGGCTTTCCTCATATTGTCGCCGGAACTGTGCCTGCTTTGCCTGATGTGGTTGCCGTCCCTTCCTGTTCATCCGGGTCGCACTCGATATGGCTTGTGTGGCTTACCGATCGGACTCCCTGTTATTCACCTCCTGTTTCGCATGATTTGGTTCCTTGTGTATTGGACGACTACAGCTTGTGATAAACAAGGACAGGGATGAGATGAACTTGCCTCGGTGGACTATTGTCTTGCGGTATGGTTGGATGATCCGTTTGTGATTGTATGACTATGTTCGATTCTCCTTCATGTTCCTGGAGTTTATCCTTGTGCTTACTATCTTCCCGTGGGCTCTGAGTATTTTCGGACGGGGGGGAGGGAGCTGATGGGGTTTTGATAATATGGCTCCTCTCCCGTTGTTCCTTCCCTGTTTTCCCTTTCTTTTTTTTTTTTTTTTGTCTTTGTGGTTCTTTCTTACTTATCTCTTCTATATTTCGGGTTCTGATTAGGGCGACAGGCACGCTGCCGGGGGGTAGGCCATAGCCTTCTGCAGGGGTGCAGGGTGGGATGTGCGGGGTGGGGGGGGGTCTGTTGTGTTGTGTTTTCCCCTCATTCCTTTTGGTTCTATGGCTCTTATGTATCCCCCCTTTTTTCGAGACGCGGTGTCGGCATGTGGCCCCCTGGGGTGTGTTTGCTAACATGGGCCTTCTGGTATTCCTGCCATCACTGTTTACTGCGCATTCATTCCTCCTGTTACCATTAGTTCCATGTACCGGTCTATTCTCGAGTGCTTTGTTAGCCGTGGGGCGCGTACGGTGATGCTGCGTTCTTACTTCTCTCCCCCCTTTTTTTTCCTATGTCTTCCCCCCCCCCTTTTTTCTCCCCTCCCCCTTTTTTCTTTCCTTTCCCGGGTTATTGTAACAGAGGGCTCTTTGTTTTTGCAAGTCTAATTTTAGTTTTGTGTATTATTGTGTGTTTTCGTAGTGGTGGGAGGGCGCTGGGCAGCGGTTGCAATTGCTTATTATTGTGGGACTCACGTTCTGCCTTTATCAAAATGTAACTGTTCTTTTTGAATTTTCCTGTGTTTGATATTTCTGCTTGCTCGCGGCCCACCACGGCCCTCTGGACTTTACGGATTACCATTATTCTGCGACACCCTTTCTTCTATTACAAAATCAACCTTCTCTCATCCTGTTCGTGATGTTTGCTCAGTGGCTTTTTGCCTTTGCTTTTGTATGGCTTGCTGTGATATCCTCTTGGTGCTTCTGTACTGCCTGATATGCTTCTTTCATTGTGGTGGCCGGCCCGATGGGTTGTAGGCCCGTATCTGTGAGCGCTTTCTGTACAATAAAGGTTTAAAAAAATAAAAAAATACTGCGCTAAACGCGGTTTGCGATAATTATCGCAACTTGTTGCTAATATGCCCCAGAGTACAATTTCACATGCTCATGGAGTATTCGTTGGATGCAAGGTGGAAAACATGTCCAACCAATAAGCAAAATTCTAACATTTTTTAAATCTAGACAGAGTTAAAATGTCTATGCTAACTTCCTTAATTCATAGGCTTTTCCAGAGAAGATATAAAGAACTAGCACAATTTGGTCGAAGGAACGCAGATTTGCCAGAAAGAAGCCATCCCCTCTTGGAAAAGCATCCTAGTCACTAGACAATGGCCAGGACAGCTCTAGGTAGTAAGGTGAGCTGAGGTACTAACTTGACAGATGTTGGCCTTGCAGGAGCATGATTTATGTTCCGTCAGCTCTCCAAAATATCTAAGGGGACTCTGGGACTGATCTACAGTGAGAGCAACATGAAGGGTGCAACATCTCAATGAAGGACAAAAATAACCTGAAGGGTAACATTCAGTTTGTTCCCCACTCACTGCATTCTCCACAGGGCATCATAGATCCTGAAAAGAGAATTTAAGTAAAAGTACTGAACTAGTGAGGAGAGCAGGGAGTGGGCACCCACAATGCAAATTAACAAAGATCTAAAGAGAAACTTTCAAGAAGAACTCTTAGGCCTGCCCCTGGTAGCAATGACTAAAGCATGTAATCACCATCCAAAACAAATTAAAGCCATGAAACCAAAAAGTAACATTTCAAATCAACTTTGTATGAAGAAGAAAAAATGTATGATGTAAAACCACCTCAAAATTGTAAAAAAATCAATAAAAGACATTATGAGTTGTGAATTTTTGAAGTAGTGCCCATAAGCAATAAAGGCAAGAGAAATCTCAGTGATAATCTATGCAGGCAACCCGACATGTTTCCGCTGAATGAGCCTGCATTAGCTTCGACTGTGGAAACCATTGACTGACAGACCATCGGATACTAGGCCGCCGGTCAATAAACATCAGACTGTCTGCCCTAGTGAGGATGGAAATTCTGGCATACATTTTCCGTTTAGGACTGCCATGAAAAATTCTAGGGGCCCTAAACAGGAAAGTAAAAAAATTAAACTTATGCACCTGAAGAAAATTCCAAACACGTCGGAAACATTTTGTTTTTCTGCATTTTAAAAACAAACTACTGCTGTAGGAGCTTTTTTCTGAAAAATAAATATCTTTGCTTGGTGGCTGCATTAAGCATGGCAGCCTATCAGCAAAATTGCTGTGCTATCAGGAAATCCCTGCACTGTCCTGGTGAACTGACAGACTATCTTCCAAACTCCTAGGGGCAGATTTACAAGAAAGTGACGGATCTGTATAGATGCATCACTTTCCCTGCGCCAACATTAGAAACCCTTGCGCCAATATGGATGCGACGTATTTACAATACAGTGCACCATGGCGCAAGGATTGACAGGTGCATCAGGAATTCTGACACATCTGTTGACGCAAAAGTCACGCATTGCTGGAGTTGTGTCACAAGCACGACGCAACTCCAGCAATGCAGGGGAAGGCCTATCTTCATTGTGCTGCATCACTCCTTACGCCTGCTTCAAGCAGGCGTAAGAAATGGGAGTAGTATAGTGATACCTGGTATACAGTGTAATCATTTATTTCTGTGTTCTAAATTGTTTTCCTTTACTTTTCATGTATCGAATCTTTTGGGCTTGGGAGGTGCTTACTACTCCATCTTAGAAGTCCCTACTGTGCAAGTCACCATGGCACAGGGAAGAAGACCTTCTAGCAGTGGAACCCAGCCACCTGGCAGCCACAGCCAAGATGCTCCTGGGAACCGACCTGTGACCCAGCAAGACGAAGCTGAACTGTACTGCATTTGCAACAATTGTATATGAATATTGTATTCTTGATTGTTATGTATGAAGCACATGTCATGGGAACCCCAAATTCAATGGGCGGTCCCAGAAGATGTAAATTAGTGGCTTGAGAAAGTCAAATCCTAGTTGGTGTTATGACCTGTCCTTTCTTTTGACCAATCGAAATTGGGGACTCTTACACTTGCAACATTTGGGGGGTGGTACACTGAACCGAAAACAGTATAACTAGCCTAGGTTTAGCTAGAGAAATTGTCCGACTTTTCCGAATAGCTGACCTGTCACTGACCCAACGCACTCAATAGCTGATCCAGAAACAGAGGTGCTGTGGAGCACTCTGTCTGACAAACTCAGAGACCCATTCGGGGTTTCCAGAACCTTAAGTGCTGGCGGAGCACTTTGCTGGGGAATTCGATAACCCAATCGGGGTTCTGACTGATAGCTGCAGAGAGGGTGTAGCGCAGGCGTTGCTACTGAACTGCGGGTGCTGGCCTTACCTTGGTGGTCCTGTCCTGATCCTAATCTGGTTTTCCTGTCCTGGGTTTCCAATCTGCACCTGTTGGCCTACTGGCGACTGTCCTTTCTTGGGGTTTCTCCTGTCCTTAACTGACCCGTGGCCAGGGTTGGTCTCCACACCGTTCTAGTTAAATATAAACCTGAGGGAACCCAATTTTGCATTCTTTATTTCCTTGCTTTGAATAAAATCGTACTTGCACATTGTTCCTCTTCTTACCCTCCCTGTGCTGACCAATAATAAAGTTTATACTTTTCTTGCTTTTTATTAGCATGTTCCATTTTTACCCATCCTTTAAGAAAAGCCTTACATAAAAGTTCATGAAATATAAATGTTCCTTTCTTTACCCATTCCTTTAGTCGTTTAAAGTGGTTATTCTGAATTGTTAGCGTGTTCCAGTTTTCCCTTACCCTTAGCTCTATGGAATCTCCAAAGATCTCATAGTACATATTAAAATTCCTTACCTTACCCACCTTCGAGGGGTATTCAACTGTGATATTTAGCATGTTCTCTGTTTTCTTGTTCTTTAGTCACTCCATATCAAGTCCAAAATCTGAAGTTTCTCACTAGCATGTCCCTGTTCTTACCTTCCCTTTGATTTCTAAATGGTTGGCATAATCCTTTTTCTGCATAGCTACACAATATTCATGATACTGGTTATTGATAGTTTAATCTTTGTGAATTGTATGATTACTGACATTGAAGATTAGATAAAGGTTTTCAAAACTACCCGTGTCTCTGGTTATTATACGAGTGCAAATATAATAAATGGTATTGTATTTTTGTGACTGCCTTTCTTTTACAGCTAGCTCCCTGATCCATTGTGATCATTAGGTACCCGTAATGTGGATTGGTAAGTTGGGTACATTGGAAATAAATAGGAATGAACTGGGTTACTGGTAGTAGAGTGTAGGTTACCCATTTTATTTAGTATGGTGTAGTAAAATTTAGGGGCCCAAGTGTGCATATGGTAAAATGATTAGTCGGGTGACCTGCGCGCTCTATCAGTAATTTTCTGGTAGCAGAGGAAATGGTTAGGGACTAGTAAAAGATAGGTAGATAGGTAAACTGCTGCTAAACTGTAAACATTTGTATTGCTGAAAAAATATCGATCGATCAAATGAAAATTGCTTTGAAATGTTATGAAATGTTTTAAATTGTTTTTGAAATGCTGCTATATTGATTTAAATGTGCTAACAAAACTCGTTAGTGATTGTTATATGTTTGTCTAGAGGCAGAATAGCGGGTGGTGAGGAGAATCCACCTCGCAGTGAGGTCAGTTGCTCGAGGAAAAACTGGTGCAGGTTAGGCAGAACTGTAAGCACTAATTAGGGTTTCTGTATAAATGTATGAATAAATGGTAGCAAAGAGTTCGCTGGCAAAACCTCTATTGTGATATCACCTAATAAGGGTCACACGGAAGGAGTAGCAGGTTCGTCTAAGCTTGATTGGTAGCAATAGAAGGTATATATCCCAAAGTGGATGAGTCGAAGGAGTAGCAGGTTCTCTAATGCTTGTGTGAAGAGTAGGCAAAAGGGTTCTACTCGCAGCATTTGAAAAGTAAATAGAAGAAGTTTACTTGCAGTGAAACAAATCTTTTTCTTTCTAGACACTCGAGTACAGTGGTGAATGTGTTTGCGTTGTGAATTAAACAGAGCACTTGCACTTTAAAGGGTAGAAATCGAGGTTTTTCTCTTACCTTGTGAAGGAGGGAGTCAGTTGCGGAGCTGCGCTGACGTCACTCAGTGCCGCGCTGGTATTGGTCGAGACAGCGGGCGTGTAGCTGAGACAGCATTGTAAAGGAGGGGTGAGCACAGGAGCGTGAAAACTCGTTTACGAGAAACGCCGCGCACCCATGGGTTGCGATTGTTTTGGAATCGCGATTTGGATTGGTTGCAGAACAATAAGAGACGCATTTGTATTGGACGTAATTTTGTAAACAAAATAAATTGCGGAAAAGTATATGTGGCATACGACTAACCCAGAGACTAGACCTGATCCAAGATATCTAGGGTTTGGGAAGGATCAGTGGAAAGGCCGTAGATATAACATTATGTATGGAATTAAGAGAAAAATGACATTGGTAAACAAAGTAAAGAATTATTTCAAAAAAGACAAACCTATCAAAACTAGAGAAGGAGTTATCATTCCGCCACCTAATACTCCCGCATCGTTTATGATGTGTGACAGAGGCTACCATGCTTGCGTGTGGTTAGAAAATTGAGTGGAATATACTAAAGATGACGGAATTTTGGCATTCCCGTTAGACGGTACATTTAACAGCAGGATTCTGTTCAATTTGAGAACCCGAATGAATGATTTGCATCCCAGACCCAGACAATATGAGGCATTAGAAGAATGGGAAATAGAGGCTTTTGAGCGAGACGGATCCAGAATGGACAAAGGGTTAACTAAATTTTACCCGAAAGTACAGAAAGAGACCCGAGAAAAAAGAATGAAAGAATGGAGACAGAACATGATGGTAGAAGGACTATACCCTGTAATTACAGTAGAGGAGCCCATGGGAGGGAAAAGGACAGAAAAGACCAAACATTTAATGACCAGTGGTGATTCAGATGATGATTATCTGGAGGAATTGTTAATGAAGAATCCACCACCCTATAATGAAGGACCAAGATCCTTAAGTGGGAGAGATACCTGTCTAAGACCTCCTTATCAGGAGGAATCAAGACCCTTAAGTACAGGAAATCCATTCCTGAAACCTAATTATGGTGAGGGACCGAGTATGAGACACCCGACTGCCCCAAGTTTTAGTCCTCCATCAGTTCCGCAAATAGTACATGAAACCACCATGGAAAAAGTACTGCAGGATAGAGAACTAGAGGCTATAATTAAACAAAGAACAGAATTAATTCAGAAAATCTCCCAACTGAATACCAGTCCTGAAGCGCTGACAATTCCAGTAACTATTGGTCCAGTTGTTCCTCTGTATGGGGATAAGCAAGGTGGTCCAAAGACTCCAATTATTACCCCATCGGTAGTACAGCCAAGAAAAGAGCCCTTAATTGTAGATGATCAGGCAAGTGAATGTGAATCTGTGATTTCCTTGATGGATTTGCCAATAAGGGAACCAGAAGGGGGTTCACAGAAAAAGAACACTCCTTTCACTTCGAGATTGAGTCATCTACGTGTACTAGAAGTGCCACGGTAGTGACTCCTGAAGAAATTGAAAGATGGAGCTGAGAATTAGAAAAACAAAATCCTCAGCCAAAACCATTGGATATATACAAACTGAGAATAGAATTGGAGAAACTAATGGCTGGGAATGTGGGTTTGGACAGACTGAACAGCCTGACTGAGGAAGAATTGCTATTTATTTGCAAAAGTATCACCCATAATACCCGAGTGTTTCATGAAAAATTAATGGACACTGCGGCTAGTATGGGAATAGATATTGGTAAATCTAAAGTGTTGCAAAAACCCTACAGAGCAGAGTTCTCAGACAAAGATTTAGAAAACATGAACGTGTCAGGGAAAAAGGTACAGATCAGAGAATTGTTAAACCTGTTACAAAAATGGGGAGAATTAGAAAAATGGAAAGCCAGGTGGGCAAAGAAAAAAGAGGAAATTAGATCCAAACAAATGGCTTCTGAGTATGTTTTAAAAGAAGCAGACAAGGCAGAAAAATTATATCCTATGTGAGAAGTGCCAGGTGGAGGATATGTACATGTTCCATGGTCCCGACAGGATATTGTGTCCTTTGCAAATGACTTCCCAAAATTACGAGAAAAACCTGTAGAATGGTACAGACAGGTCGAGAGGTTTGTGAAAGTTCAGAAATGTCTCCTGAAAGATCTAGATGGTTTCTTTGACATTGTAGTTCCTGTAGATCTCTGGACAGAATGTAAGATTGCTGTTGATGGTCTAGTGAAGAATACGCCAGAGACCCAAAGACAGGGGCTCCTTCAGGGGATGTCATGAAGAAGTACAACCAGGTAATGTTGTATCTGAAAGGAAAGGTGCCTGCAAAGGAAACTGATTGGACCAGGATAGATAGAACTACCCAGAATCGAGATGAAACTGTGCATTCTTACTATGAACGACTGTTATAGCTGTTCAAGACATATAGTGGTCTGGATAACATTGAGATGAAAGACATGACCCTCTTTATTTATCGATTTGTGGTAGGGTTAAGGCCTGAGATTTCGCAGTGGATCAAAGATAATAAAATTTGCTGGCAATCGAAACAAATTGATGAAGTTCTGAAGTATGCCAAATATTGCGAGGATGAGCTGACAGATAAACGAAAAGAGTTAAAGGAAAAAGTCATGTGGGCACAGGTAAAACTAGCAGAACATCAGGAACAGCAGTTAAATAAAATGTCTAATAATCAGAATCAAGGCTCCGGGGGTGGGGGAAAGCTCAGAGCAAAAATGAACCGAGAGGAGGCCAAGAAGAAATTCCCCTGTCACGGGTGCGGAAAGATAGGTCACTGGAGAGACGAGTGTAAGGCTGTGCAGAATGGTAATGTGCAAATTAATGATTTAAATCCACAGACGCAGAATGAAACTCCACGGAAGACCCAGCAGCAGGTAAAACAGAATCAGTTGCCTCGTGCACCTAGGCCAAATTACAGGAGCAAAGCACAACTGAGTGAAGACACTGATGGTTGGGAAGGAAGGGAGGATAGAAATGCAACAGCTTCACAATTTCTGTTAAATTACACATTTCTCTGTGATGACACCTACTGACGGTGCCTGAGGGGGGAGGACGAGGAGTGCGTGCTTGGCGCCTCCTTGCCGGTGGACCAGTCAGGGCCATACATTGAAGGAAAGGTTGAAGGAAACAATGTCGCCTTTCTCTTGGACACTGGTGCTACCCGTTCTACTATGAGAACAGCAGACGTTCCAAACCTACCCCTCTCGGGAGAAGCGATCCAAGTAGTGGGCGTTTCGAATCAGCTAATTAGTACCCCAGTCACTGAACCTTTGGAAATTACAATTAGATTCATTGTTTGTGATTCCAGTTCAGTAAACCTGCTAGGACGAGATTTGTTGTGTAAAATTAACTGCACTATCTTTTGCACTCCAAATGACGTCGAAATTCAGACCCCAGACGAAGATGGGATTTACAAATTAATGTTAGCAAGACCTGACTCAGAAATAAAAAGACTGACAATACAGGACTTACCTGAAGAGCTCCCAGAGACAGTGAAACCGGAAGTATGGGATTTTACTGGAAAAGATGTAGGATTAATGGCAAATGTTGACCCAATTAAAATAGCCATAAAAGAAGATGCAGTCTACCCCAATACTAAACAGTATAAAATGAGTGCAGAAGTAAAAGCAGGAGTTGCCATTGAAATAAAAAGATTGCTAGAAGCAGGAATTTTGCAAGAAGTATTGAGCAGTCCTTGTAACTCACCGATAATTGGCATAAAGAAACCTAGTGGTAAGTACAGGGTAATACAGGACCTGCACAAGGTTAACAAAATTGTGGTTCCTTGCTGTCCAGTTGTGCCAAACCCTGCAGTGATCCTATACCAAATACCACGGAATGCTGGATGGTTTACCGTCATTGACCTATGCCGTGCATTCTTCTCGATTCCATTACATCCAGACAGCAAATTTCTTTTCTCATTTGAGTTCGACAGTCATGTCTACGTCTGGAATCGTGTCCTTCAAGGGTACACAGAAAGCCCTTCGATCTTTAATCAGATCTTGAAAAAATGCCTTGAAACCCTAGTATTGCCCGGAAAATCAGTCCTGGTGCAATACATAGATGATCTCTTGGTGGCGTCTAAGAGCAGGAGAGACTGTGTGACTGACACAATTGCCTTGCTGAACCATTTAGGTGAAGGTGGACATAAAGTATCACCAGAAAAGCTACAATTCTGTACCACATCATTAAAATATCTGGGGCACCAGATAGAGAGAGGTATCAGGAAAGTCACCAAAGAAAGAATTAGAATAATTCGAAACATGGAATTGCCCAATACCCAGAAAGAAATCAGAATGTTTCTAGGAGTTGTAGGATACTGTAGGCAGTATATTGTGGGATTTGCAGTCCTAGCAAGACCATTGATAAAAATGACCAAGAAAGGAGCCAAGGATCCTGTGGAGTGGGATGACGAAAGCATGACGGCTTTTGTAAAATTGAGAGAATGTCTGTGTACAGCTCCTGCATTAGGAATGCCTGACTATTCAAAAGATTTTGCACTATTCTGTGACACAGAGACAATTGTGCACTTTCAGTTTTGACTCAGAATTATGGTTTGACTCGACGTCCAGTGGCATACTTTTCTTCCACATTGGACCCAGTAGCAGCTGGATTGCCCGGGTGCTTGAAAGCTGTAGCTGCAACTTGCATGAGTCTTGAACAGAGTGAGTCCATTGTTATGGGACATCCGGTAACTGTGTATGTTCCACATTATGTTGTAATTTTGCTGACAAGAACAAAGACTCAGTACCTCACACCTAGTCGGCTGACTAAGTATGAGAGAATCCTTGTAGGTGCAGGAAACGTGACAATTACCCGATGTAATATTCTGAATCCAGCTACCTTATTGCCTAGTTCATTCGCAGCAGAAGTGAGGGAGGAAATTGAACATGATTGCATTGATTTGACTGAGTTCAGTACAAAACCACGCCCAGACATAAAAGAAAACCCTTTAATTAATGAGGACTATGAGCTGTTCGTAGACGGCTCATGCATGAGACATGAGGAAGGTGGCCTAAGTGCTGCCTATGCAGTGTGCACTCTAGGAGGTCCAGTGGAAGCATCCTATTTACATGGAGTCAAGTCTGCACAAATAGCTGAATTGGTTGCATTAACAAAAGCCTGTAAATTTGGGAGGAACTCGAAAATAACCATATACACTGATAGCTAGTATGGTTATGGGGTTGTGCATGACTTTGGCCAGTTATGGATGCAGAGGGAGTTCCTGACTTCTTCAGGCACCCCTATCAGAAATGGAAAATATGTACAGGATTTACTGGAATCAATCCAGTTACCAAAAGAATTGGCTCTGGCCAAGTGTGCTGCTCACAAATCTGGCGATGACAAAGTGACAGCAGGTAATCGATATGCTGACCAGTTAGCGCAACATTGTGCAAGATACCGAATTGCAATCAATATAAAGGTTGGGGGAAACGGAAACAGCTGCCAACTTTTGATGTTAGAGGGAGTGAATACATGGGAGGAAGTGACTTACAGGAAGCAGCAGAGCCACAGGAGAAATAAAGGTGGAGAAACTTTGGTTGTCGAAGGAGAAGTGAAGATGGTGTTGTTGTTTACCTTGATGATATGCCTGTGTTGCCAGACTGTATGCTTGCTCCTATGGCTAGGTTGATACATGGAGACACACATATAGGCAGAGATGCGATGATTCACATGTTCCGCCAGACATGGTTCAATTCGAAGTTCAGAAACATAGCAGAGGCACTCTGCCAGAGGTGTTTGATCTGTCAACAATTTAACCCTGGAAAGAAAACTGTGGTGTTACCAGGAAAGATTGGAAAGGCAGAAGGCCCTTTTATTAGATTACAAATTGACTTCATTCAGTTGCCCCCTTGTCGAGGAATGAAATACCTACTTGTCATTGTCTGCCTGTTTTCAAAATGGGTGGAAGCTTACCCTGCACGTAGAAATGACAGCATTAATGTAGCCAAATTATTACTTTTGGAACTAATACCCAGGTACGGATTCCCAGTCATGATTGAATCAGACAGAGGAGGGCATTTCCAGAATGAAATAATTAAGCAAATCTGTGAAGCATTCAAAATCACGCAAAAACTGCACTGTGCATATCGCCCAGAGGCTTCTGGAGTGGTAGAACAAATGAATGGTACATTTAAAGCAAGATTGGGAAAGATGTGTGAATACACTTAATTGGAATGGCCAGATGCTCTGCCTCTTGTGTTGATTGGACTCAGAAGTATTCCAGACCGGAACACAGGCTTGAGTCCCCACGAGATTCTAATGGGAAGAGCAATGCAGCAAGCATGGGTGCCAGGATACAAACTGATAAGCATATCTGATGATTTGGTGCTAGAATACTGTAAAGAGCTGGCTGACCAAGTGCGTTCTATCTCTCACCAGGTTGGGGGAAACGCCGTCGCCAGGCCAACGACTCCAGCACATGACCTGAATCCAGGTGACTGGGTCGTCATAAAGAAACATACTCGGAAAAGTTGCCTTGAACCAAGGTGGGGAAAACCACGACAGGTGATTCTGGTAACCACCACCGCTGTGAAGTGTGCAGGAGTACTTCGCTGGATCCATGCCAGCCACACGAAGAAAGTGACTGAACCTGACGAAACTGAGGCTGAAGGTTGTGCAGCTGAGGGGTCCCAAGATATCGGTCCTGAAGTAGCTGAAGAAGAACAACCGAGCTCCAGTTATTGACTGGAGCTCGGTTGTTCTTCTTCAGCTACTTCATATTTGATTGGGTCCCAATAATCGACCTGACAATCGACCCTATACGAACCAGAAGACAAATCTACTTAGATAGACAGTGGGATAGTGAGGACGAGACAGGTATAGAAGAAGGTACTCAGATCATCGAAATCCAAGTCAAATCTGATTCTGAGGAGGACCAGATAGGGAGAGAACAGGTGAGAGACACTCCACCAAGAACACCTGCACCAGAAGAGGGACAGATAGAAACTAGGGCGGAAGTTCAAGCAGAAGAAAATCTAGAGTTCTAAGAGCTTGAACAGGAACAAATAGGAGTAGACAATTGTGTTCAGGAAGAAGAAGTCGAAACAGATCAAAGCCAAACTCAGCATACACCTGAACAAGGACAGTTTAGAGACCAGGCAGAAGAAACCAATGGAAGACTTGGACCTAGTCAGTTAGGGAGTAATACTGAAGACGAACTTGATTCCAATGTGCCACAACTGAACGAAAACAAAAGAGTGTTTGGAGAAGGCCAAGACACCGTGCCAGTTAAAAGACTCAGAAAAGGTGACTCAGTACCTAGATTTGTGAAAAGACTGAGATTGCGTCTAAAGACTATAAATGAAGAGCCAGAACAGATAAATGAGGTCTCAAGTCAAACGGAACCAGCAGTAGTAAAGCCTAAAAGAAGAAGTGCTCGTATAAAGAAGCTGAATAGCAAATACCCAAGTCCTGAGTGACTTACTTTGTATTGGAAGAATTTGAGAATCTGGAAATAAGTGACGAAAGTGATGAAGAATTGATTACTGACCAGGCCGAAGAAGAAGCAGAACCTGTCAGGATTACACTCCACAGGATCCGATCGTTGCTATATAGGGGTCCACCTCCCTATGTTACCAGCTCCCCGCCTATTAACAGGGAGTTCGAACCATAAGGCGAGGGATAAACAGGGAAGGAAAAGGAACAGCGGGGATTATGGGCTCTGAAAGACACAAACATGAAACACAGTTATACAACACATACCACTAAAATGCTACTCTCATTATGGTCTCACTAGGATGTTGGAATACCTGAAAGCCACAAGAACACACCTCCTGTACAGTACAATGCCAGTTCAATAAGCTGTTCCTTAGAAAAGTATCAAAAAATAACTGGCAGAAGCCCAAAATCAAGAAACAAGAGAACAAGGCTTTCCCCCCTGTGTACTACTCCTTGTACATCCAGAGGAGTTCGAAGAACAAGAAAACAGCTTGTTGCCAGCTCAGGACTCTGAATAGTTCTTGGAATATTGAATCATCATAATCCTAAAGAAAGAGTCAAGGACAATCCTGTTAATGTTCATGTACACACCGTAGTCCGTAGTAACACTACTGAACTCCGCTGTACCTATTCCAAATGAATACGCAAATGAAGAAACACGGTAGCTAGTGCCCAGCCCGACTCACAGAGCTCCGCTAAAGTAACAGAAATAAGACAAACCAGCAAACGGTAGCGCGTGGCGAAATACACACAGGGCTCCACTGCTTTTCAGAATACAATCCAAATTAGACTTGAAATTCACCACGGCAACACGTAGCAGATTACTACTGTGTTCCGCAGCTATACCAACAAATGCAGGGTCAAGTTCGGAATGGCAACACGTGGTCGGCCGACACACAGCGTTCAGTTCTAAAGTTAAGCGCAGCCGCGCTTAACGGACTCACCGATCCTTAGGCTCAGATGGTGAAGCAGGATTCCTCGCAGAAGAGCTGTCAGCAGGGATCCGGGAAGACAGCGAGGCAAGGCAATCCGGGACGCCGGTAGACTCAAACAGGTATACTGAATTATGCGCATCCGCCTCAGCGCGCTTCCCCGTAAAGTACCTCCCTACTGCAAAGGTTCATGGGAGTTGTAGTTTATACGGCAGGCAGGCGCTCACGCTCGCGAAACCTGACAGTAGGTCCCCCTCCTCAGCGCCTCCTAGGACCGGGCTTGACCGGGAACCTCGCATGAAAGCGCCGCACAGCTGCAGGAGAATGCACATTGTCACACGGCTCCCACGAGTCATCCCCAGCAGAATACCCCTTCCATGCCACCAGGTACCACAGGGCACCTCGCTTCCATTTCGAGTCATGAATGCACTTTACAACGTACTCATAGCCACCATCAATGAAGACCGAAGGAGGAGCCCTCCTTACTGAGGACAACGCAGGCTTCAAGAGACTGCAATGAAAGACAGGGTGTATCCTAAATGAAGCAGGCAACTTCAGTTTGAACGCCACAGGATTCACCTTCCTTACAATGACATAGGGCCCAAATAACCATGGATGGAAGACACTACGCAGTTTAAACCGAATGTTTTTGGTCGAGAGCCACACCTTATCCCCAACCTGGTAGTCAGGTCCATCACGACGGTGTGCATCCGCCCATCGCTTGTACACATTCTTGGCCTTAATCAAGTGTTTGGTGAGTTGTCGTTGCACAGCGTGCAACTTCTTCATTCGACTGTACACCGTGGGTTGCTCAGACACGCTTTCAGGCAGACATACTGGAAGAATGTTAGCGTCTACCCAATACGTAGCATAGAAAGGGGACACCCCCACAGAACAATGCCATGCGTTGTTGTATGCCAGTTCAGCCATCCACAACAAAGATACCCAAGAGTCTTGAGCCGAGGCTGCATAGCAACGGAGGTATTTCTTTAAAGTCTGGTTTAACCTTTCAGTCTGGCCATCCGTCTGCGAATGGAAGCTCGTGGACAGAGAGGACTTTATTTGCATGAACTGGGGACCCCTGTCGGACACGATCACTTCAGGCACTCCATGCAGCCGAATGACCTCAGTGAGAAGCAACTGCGCTGTCTGCCCTGCCGTAGGAAGGTTAATACATGGAATGAAGTGTCCTAGTTTAGTCAAACTGTCAACCTCCACTAAAATTGCAGTCTTGCCTTGGTCAGGTGAGAGACCGGTGATGAAGTCTAGACTAATGTTTTGCCAAGGTTTACGAGGGGTTGGCATCGTTATGAGCTTCCCTTTCTTCTTTCCACAATCGTTCTTGGAGCGGGCACAAACATCACATTGCACTACCCAAGATCAGACTTCTTCCTTTAGCGTCTTGCACCAGAAATGTCTTTGGGCCAGGTGTATGGTTTTGAGCACCCCCTGATGCCCGGCCAAGGGTGACACATGACACCATTGACATGCCTCCTTCTGCAACAACATTGAGGGAAAGAATAGCTGTCTGTTCACAAAAGGTAAACCCTGTTTGATGGCACGTGTTCCTTCCTTAGCAGCCCATGAATCCCAGAGTACAGCTGATTTAGCACTCCTAATCTTGTCTAGGAAACTTTCGGCATTTAAAACGCAAACCACCTTAGAGGGTTCTATGATCGAGTCAAGAACGGGCACAGCCTAGGGATTCACCTCTTCTTGTCTGGACAAGGCATCCGCCTTCCTGTCGTCACACCCTGGCCTAAAGGTTATTACAAAGTCGTACTCTGCAAAGAATAACATCCATCTCATCTGACATTGGGGCAGGTGCTGGGCTGTCTTCATAAACTGAAGATTTCGATGATCAGAGTATACTGTGATAGGGTACACAGCCCCCCACAGGTATTGTCTCCATTCTTGAAATGCCCTTTTCACTGCCAACAGTTCTTTTTCTGAGATGGTATAGTTCTTTTCAGCTGTATTCAACTTCCTGGACAGGTATGCTACCGGATGTAGTTGACCAGTATGGGGGTCTTTTTGCGATAAGAGGGCTCCTATGGCTTCGTCAGAAGCATCAGCTTCCACTACAAAGGGCACCTCAGGGTTAGGGTGAGCCAAAACAGGAGCTGAGGTGAAAGCCTCCTTTAGATGTTCAAAGGCTTTGTTAGCTTCTGATGACCAAAGAAAGGCTACCCCCTTCCTGAGTAACCGTGTCAATGGGATTGCTAATTGTGAGAATTGCAAAATAAAGCGTCTGTAATAATTAGCAAACCCTAAGAAGCTCTGTACTTCTTTCAGGGACTTGGGCGTGGGCCAATTCTGTACTGCTAAGACCTTTCGATCAGACATACGCAACCCATCCGGGTGAAGCATGACCCCCAGGAACTCAACAGATGACACCCCAAATTCACATTTGCTCAGCTTACAGTATAGTTTGTGTTCCCTCAACTTCTGGAGCACAAGCATGACCTGAGAGTTGTGATGTTCTACCTCCTCTGAAAATATCAACATGTCATCGATGTACACCACTACACAGACATCTATATACTCTCTTAGGACGTCATTCAGGAAGAATTGAAATGCAGCAGGGGCATTGCAAAGCCCAAACGGCATCACCAGGAATTCATACAAGCCGAAATGGGTCTTAAATGCGGTCTTCCATTCGTCTCCTGCCCTGATGCGAACCAAATGGTAGGCCCCTCGTAGATCGAGTCTGGTGTAGATCTTGGCGTTGCGGACCTGGTCCAGCAACACAGTGATGAGGGGTAAAGGATACCTGTTACGTATGGTAATCTTATTCAACCTGCGATAATCCACGCACGCTCTCAACTCACCTTTGGCCTTTGAGATAAAAAACAAAGATGAGGCTGCGGGAGAACGGGATGGTCTGATGAACCCTATGTTTACATAGTGGTCCAAATAGTCTTTCAGGTGTTTCGTTTCAGGGAAAGATAAGGCATATACTCTACAAGATGGTACTATAGCTCCGTCCACCAAATCAATGCGACAGTCGTACTCTCTGTGCAGAGGTAGTTGTTCCACCATGCTCTCACTAAAGACGTCTCTATACTCCTGATAACACTGAGGCAGGACCACCACCTTTTCTGCTGCAGTAGCTATGCTGTATGAGTTCAACAAGGCGATAGCCTGTGTGTCTGGATCTTGAAAGATATGCTCCTCACAACCGGGGTCTAAAAACTGTATAGTTTTGTTCCTCCACTGTACTGTGGGATTGTGATAGCTCAGCCAAGGCATACCCAGAATAATTTCGTACTGTGGGGCATCTATGATGTTCAATCTTAGCTCCTCCCGATGAGTACCTCCTCTTACAGGCACAGATAAGACTAGACTTCAATGGCTTCCCATCCACAGCCCACACTTCCTCTGGTTTCTCCCTACGTACCCTATGAAGAGCCAATGTGGAAACCAAACCGCTATCCACAAAGTTCCCTGTGGCACCTGAATCTACCATTACCATCACTTGATGGACATGGTCCTGGTTTTCTAAGGTTACAGGAAGCACTATGTGGGATTCATGGTCCTGAACGGTGGAGGCGGTGAGGGAAGGGAGTTTCCACTTAGTTTCTTCCCCCACCAACGGTGATGTGTCCACCACAGAAGTGGATGATACGCCACTCTCTTATTTCTTGACCATCCCCCAGTGTTCTTGGGTTTCACGGGACATTCCTTTACGAAATGGCCCTTTTTTCCGCAATATATGCATAACCCCAGGGTTCTACGGCTCTCTCGCTCCCCCCTGGACAATGGTGCTCTAACTGCTCCGATCTCCATGGGTTCGCTACCTGTCTCTGTAGGGTTCCCCCCTTTCCTTGGGGAGTACTCTGATCGATAGATGCCCCTCTCTGCTTTACGACGTTCGCCTCCCCTTTCTGTGAGCCTGCCATCCAACCTTAGGGAAAGATTTATCATGTCCACACACGTGAGGGGATGTGGATCTATCTGGGTGATAATGTCCTTTAACCCGTCTCTTAGCCCCTGGTAATACAGCGACATCCGCTTCTCCTCTGGCCATGCAGTTTCCGCTACCAACCTGTTAAAGGTTGTAAGGTACGACACCAAGTCTTGTCTCCCCTGTTTTAACTCCAACAGCTCTTTGTCTGCACTAAAGTTGGTGGCCCTTCTATCAAAGACTTTCTCAAACTCTGCACGAAACGCCGTCCAGTCGGACAGTATGGCATTGTCATTTCTCACTAGAGGTACTGCCCAATTGGCTGCATCACCACTCAAATATGAGATTGCAAACGCCACCGGTGAATGATTGGTGGGAATAGATGATGGTTTGCACGAAAAGTGCAACATGATTTGAGTCAAGAAGACCTGGGTTCTTGATGTATCACCTGAATATCGTTCAGGACTTGCCAAGGGAATGGGAGGAGGCACCGTAACTTGTATTTGTGAAGCTGTAGTAGAGGCATCAAAATAATTTCTAGCTATCCTATCCACTTTCTCCCTCAAGGCAGCTGTTTCAGCCTTTGAGGAAATCAGTTCCTGCTGTACCAAAACCAGCGCCTGGAGAACATCATCCATCGTGGCCATGACCCCTTCAACCACCGGATCGGGAGGAGCAGAATTCGTGGGCGCGTAATTCTGTCAGGATTACGCTCCACAGGATCCGATCATTGCTATATAGGGGTCCACCTCCTTATGTTACCAGCTCCCCGCCTATTAATAGGGAGTTCGAACCACAAGGCGAGGGATAAACAGGGAAGGGAAAGGAACAGCGGGGATTATGGGCTCTGAAAGACACAAACATGAAACACAGTTATACACAACATACCACTAAAATGCTACTCTCATTATGGTCTCACTAGGATGTTGGAATACCTGAAAGCCACCAGAACACACCTCCTTTACAGTACAATGCCAGTTCAATAAGCTGTTCCTTAGGAAAGTATCCAAGAATAATTGGCAGAAGCCCAAAATCAAGAAACAAGAGAACAAGGCTTTCCCCCCTGTGTACTACTCCTTGTACATCCAGAGGAGTTCGAAGAACAAGAAAATAGCTTGTTGCCAGCTCAGGACTCTGAATAGTTCTTGGAGTATTGTATCATCATAATCCTAAAGAGAGAGTCAAGGACAATCCTGTTAATGTTCATGTACACACGGTAGTCCGTAGTAACACTACTGAACTCCGCTGTACCTATTCCAAATGAATACGCAAATGAAGAAACACGGTAGCTAGTGGCCAGCCCGACTCACAGAGCCCTGCTAAAGTAACAGAAATAAGACAAACCAGCAAACAGTAGCGCGTGGCGGAATACACACAGCGCTCCACTGCTTTCCAGAATACAATCCAAATTAGACTCGAAGCGCACCACGGCAACACGTAGCAGATTACTACTGTGTTCCGCAGCTATACCAACGAATGCAGGGTCAAGTTCGGAACGGCAACGCGTGGTCGGCCGACACACAGCGTTCCGTTCTAAAGTTAAGCGCAGCCGCACTTAACAGACTCACCGATCCTTAGGCTCAGATGGTGAAGTAGGATTCCTCGCAGAAGAGCTGTCAGCAGGGATCCGGGAAGACAGCGAGGCAAGGCAACCCGGGACGCAGGTAGACTCAAACAGGAATACTGAATTACGCACATCCGCCTCATCGCGCTTCCCCATAAAGTACCTCCCTACTGCAAAGGTTCATGGGAGTTGTAGTTTATACGTCAGGCAGGCGCTCACGCTCGCGAAACCTGACAGAACCAACCTGAAAAGTTGCTCGAGTAAGCAAGCTGTGCAGAGTTACAAAGAGGGGTTGAAGCTTCTTTTAAGCCAAAGTGTCTGATTCTTCTGTGAATGGGAGACCGAGACGAAGTTGTTTAAAAACATGCTGCCAAGTAAGTTTATGTAGTGTAGCAATAGTATTGATACTTTGGATAGGACTAACCATAACTATTCCTTCTAAGATGAGTAAAAACCCAAGTCTGTACCCAAATAATAATCTGCCTGACGATACTGTAGAATCACACACTAGAAGTACACCACAAAGAGTAGATGTACTAGACAAACCACTTAGCCTGAAACAAACAAAATTAGATTTAGAAGCACCAGATGAGGAAGGATTACACTTTAACAAAATTAAGAACAAAACTCATTTAAATGTTTTCGCAAACCTGTTAGTACATTATGTAGTAGCTATGGAAATAGATGATTGTTATGTCTGCATGAAGCTACCCACTTCAGTAGCTGAAGGTGTGACTTACCACCACTTGCCCTTAACCTATGGAATTTCCTGTAGTATACTAACTAGTTTATTTTATAGAAGAGGACCTTTACAGTATTATTACTCAAATCTTGATGTAACGTTTTCTGAACTTCCTGTCCGAAGAAACCTGATCCCTGTACATACAACTAGAGATGTAGCAAAATAAATGAGTGAATATTTTCTAACTGTAGGTAAAATAAATATAGATGACGCACACAAAAATAACTTGACCTGTTCATTAGACGAAAAGGAGAAAGACTTTCTGAATATGGTAGAGAAAAGAAGAGAAAGTTTCCAAAAGAAAGCCAAAGACAAGAATCAGAAAAATTCCTAAATGGGCAGAGAGTATAGGGAGCACCTCTAATGGTGGAGCTAATGCTGCCATGTTGCTGGATTTCGAAAAGAAAGGGAAACTTTGTCTTCATAGAGAAATGACTAGTTATTATAATAACATAATCATTGGTTCCAGTGATTGTGAACACAATTACAAGGTAATTGGGGGTTGGGGTTTCAAAGATGGGTCAGAGCCTGTGTTTCCTGAAATTTATTTTATATGTGGGAATAAGGCCTGCTTCAAATTGCCCGACCATTGGTACGGAAGCTGTTATTTTGGTATCGTCTTTCCAAAGATATACCATGTGGGAAAAATCACTGGAAGCACTGAAAAGACTAATGAATTAGTACGTACTAAACGAGAAAGTGTTGGTGAAATAGTAGGTAATATTTTTAGTGCAATGATACCTACAGTGGGAGTGGCTCTGAACACACACAGAATTTGCAAATTGTCCACAGTAGTAGATCGGTTATCTACCGACACTGCTGGAGGTTTCCTGATGATCAATACCGAATTGGTTGCGGTGAGATCAATGGTTTCACAGAATCGACTTGCTCTTGACACCCTATTGGCAAAAGAGGGCAGAGTCTGCAGAATGTTGAAAGCGCAACATTGTTGCACTTACATACCTGACAAAAGTGTGGAAATCAAAGGGTATGTGAGGAACATTACAAATTTGGAAAAAGAGCTCAAACCACTTGAGGTTGACAGTGCATGGAAGAGACTTACTGATGGTCTCTCTGCTGTAGGTCATTGGTTTTCTAACCTAGGTAAAAGTCTTTTGAGTAAAATACTGATGCCAATTGCGGGAATAGGTATAGCAGTATTCATTATAGTAATCTGCTGCAAATGTCGCAAACCTCAAAAGAAATACACTGTAAAAAAGAGAGGAGTGAAACGAAATGTGGATGAACTTGAATTTGAACTAAATAATCAGATTTATAAAAGGGTGAAAAATCCTCACCCTAATAAAGAAACTGAGAAAAAGCTGAATAGAATGTTTGAAGAGATTGAATTGGGGAAAATGTGAAAAGTTGGGATCTGGTTCCATTAATTTGTGATGTTATAAAATATCATCAAAGAGGGGATTGATGGAGAAAGGATTCGCATGTACAGCGACTTGCTTGGATCAAGAACCTCAAATAATGTTAATAAATATAATCAACATGTTTGTGTTACTAATATTGCAAATTTTTTCATTACACGGGGTGTCCCAGTGATGCTTGCTTATGTGTTTACTAATCCTAATACGCTTGCAGATTAAAATGGCTGCTGCTGCGCGGGAATTTCTTCTGCGCATGCGTCGGTCATACCCATGTGATGTGACATACTCGCAGTTCTGGTGGGAATCTGTTGCACTTGCGCATTAGCAATAAAATGGCTGCTTTGTGTTCTCACATGCCGAAGCTTGCCCTGCAGCTTTTGCTATGCTGTTCGTTTTGCATTAATCCTAAGGCTATAGTTATTATAAAGTAATGGGAGTAGTATAGTGATTCCTGGTACAGTGTAATCATTTATTTCTGTGTTCTAAATTGTTTTCCTTTACTTTTCGTGTATCAAATCTTTTGGGCCTGGGAGGTGCTTACTACTCCATCTCAGAAGTCCCTACTGCGCAAGTCACCATGGCAGAGGGAAGAAAACCTTGTAGCAGTGGAACCCAGCCAGCTGGCAGCCACAGCCAAGATGCTCCTGGGAACCGACCTGTCACCCAGCAAGACGAAGCTGAACTGTACTGCATTTGTAACAATTGTATATGAATATTGTATTCTTCATTGTTATGTATGAAGCACATGTCATGGTAACCCCAAATTCAATGCACGGTCCCAGAAGATGTAAATTAGTGGCTTGAGAAAGTCAAATCCTAGTTGGTGAGATGACCTGTCCTTTCTTTTGACCAATTGAAATTGGGGACTCTTACACTTGCAACATTTGGGGGGTGGTACACTGACCCGAAAACAGTATAACTAGCCTAGGTTTAGCTAGAGAAGTTGTCCGACTTGTCCGAATAGCTGACCTGTCACTGACCCAACGCACTCAATAGCTGATCCAGAAACAGAGGTGCTGCGGAGCACTCTGTCCGACAAACTCAGAGACCCATTCGGGGTTTTGAGAACCTTAAGTGCTGGCGGAGCACTTTTCTGGGGAATTCGATAACCCAATCGGGGTTCTGACTGATAGCTGCAGAGAGGGTGTAGCGCAGGCGTTGCAACTGAACTGCGGGTGCTGGTCTTACCTTGGTGGTCCTGTCCTGATCCTAATCTGGTTTTCCTGTCCTGGGTTTCCAATCTGCACCTGCTGGCCTACTGGCGACTGTCCTTTCTTGGGGTTTCTCCTGTCCTTAACTGACCCGTGGCCAGGGTTGGTCTCCACATCGTTCTAGGTAAATATAAACCTGAAGGAACCCAATTTTGCATTCTTTATTTCCTTGCTTTGAATAAAATCGTACTTGCACATTGTTCCTCTTCTTACCCTCCCTGTGCTGACCAATAATAAAGTTTATACTTTTCTTGCTTTTTATTAGCATGTTCCATTTTTACCCATCCTTTAAGAAAAGCCTGACATAAAAGTTCATGAAATATAGATGTTCCTTTCTTTACCCATTCCTTTAGTCGTTTAAAGTGGTTATTCTGAATTGTGTTCCAGTTTTCCCTTACCCTTAGCTATATGGAATCTCCCAAGATCTCATAGTACATATTAAAATTCCTTACCTTACCCACCTTCAAGGGGTATTCAACTGTGATATTTAGCATGTTCTCTGTTTTCTTGTTCTTTAGTCATTCCATATCAAGTCCAAAATCTGAAGTTTCTCACTAGCATGTTCCCTGTTCTTACCTTCCCTTTGATTTCTAAATGGTTGGCATAATCCTTTTTCTGCATAGCTACACAATATTCATGATACTGGTTATTGATAGTTTAATCTTTGTGAATTTTATGATTACTGACATTGAAGATTAGATAACGGTTTTCAAAACTACCTGTGTCTCTGGTTATTATACGAGTGCAAATATAATAAATGGTATTGTATTTTTGTGACTGCCTTTCTTTTACAGCTAGCTCCCTGATCCATTGTGATCATTAGGTGCCCGTAACGTGGATTGGTAAGTCGGGTACATTGGAAATAAATAGGAATGAACTGGGTTACTGATAGTAGAGTGTAGGTTACCCGATTTATTTAGTATGGTGTAGTAAAATTTAGGGGCCCAAGTGTGCATGTGGTAAAATTATTAGTCGGGTGACCTGCGTGCTCTATCACTCACTGGACAGGAAACAAGCATCCAAGTACCGGTTTCGGGCTTTCAGCCCTCATCAGCCTGGATAGATTGATTCCAGTGGCATGGAGAGCAGGAGACTCACGTCTGAGCATACCTGTCCCACTTGGGGTGACAAATGCAAAAACAACAGGTGATGGACAGAATGCAGAACACTGTCCTACATTCACTCCAGTACAGAGATCTGGGCCTAAATCCATTGTTTTTTTGCTCACCATGCCAATCCAGTTTGAACCCAGCCATATGCAAATCAGTCTTGACCCTGTGGCCCATGGGAACAGTCCAGCCCGAACTGCCAAGCCAGGGCCTCACTGGACTGGAAACAAGCATCCAAGGACCGGTTTTGGGCTTTCAGCCCTCATCAGCTGGATAGCTTGATTCCAGTGGCATGGAGAGCACGGATGCTGCATCACTAAAAGTGACGCAATAGCGGTGCAAAAATGATGCAAGGGTCTTGTAAATCTGCCCCTTAGTCTCTCGCAAGGAAATCAAAGGTCTCCAATGAGGCAAGCAGGACTCTGTGTTCACAATGGGTACCATCAGGCCAGATAAAAATAAAATGGAATGCTGCAAATATCCTCTGTTTTGTCATCAAAGGTTTTGAAAAAAACAAACTTGCATTCAATAGATATTCAGATTTTTATAACACCATAATCACTTGACCATTGTTTCCCATTAATAGGCACTGCACATTTAGGGCTTCATTAGTAGCATGACGGGGAGCCTTCTGTTTGTCAGAGAGGCACATATAATTACCACCCCCAACCTGACCCGAACAATATCCATCACATTTAGAGATGAAGAAGGATCTATTTTTTGTCATATAGCGGCCCAGGCCAATTCTGCTCAGACCTGAGGCATGAGACCCTGATAAGCTCCCACCAGCTAGCATAAAATGTATCTGTTTGGTTGACCAAACTGTCCCAGCTATACTGTTTCTATGAATAGGCCCCAAAGTGTCTCTCTTACACAAGCAAGGCCCAGCTCCCCCGGTGCCCCTACCCCCTCTATGTGCTCTTCTCTTACACCCACTTAGATACCGCAAGAATAGGGAACTACCTGAGCCAAAAGAGACATAACACAATACCTGATGGTTGGGGCCACTTGCCATCTGTCATCTTTCATATTATTGTATCTGTTGCTAGCATTAATGTAACTAAGACATCCAACCAATATCATCCCAAATGTTCCGCTTTCTTATAAAAGTTTCCCTGAAGTGACGCAAATCCTGTTCAATAGATGTTCAATTTCATTATGATTCATGCTAAAAAATCCTGTGGCCTTCTGATAAACTTTTTGTAGCTTGGGTGGCACTTCTATTTTTTTAAATATTTCAGAGAAGTGACCAAAATGCGTCATGTCCTACATGTCAAAGACACCTGATAATATCGTCATTTTGGGGTCAATGGTTCATCATTGAAAGAGTATAAGGATCTGCTTCTCAGTCCATTCGATGGACTACCCCACTGTAGCGACCCCTTGGGTCACTGACACATGTGTGGTCTCCTTCAGCCCCCTATCTAAGCACCTTTGGCTGAAGCTCTAATTGCTTATTGTACTTTGAAATTGTCTCTTTCTCTCTCCTATACATTGCCCTTATTCTAAAAACAGTATTGCAATTGTAAAGCAATAATGATTGTCCCTCCTAACTTAACATGTGCATTCCTAGCATTGCAGTCAAGTGTATTTTGCATTTTGAAATTATTTCCATTGATTTAAATTCATATTTGCATTGCATGAGTTTGTTCTTCACTCTAGAAATGTGTCTTTAAATACCAAGACTTTGCTAAGACTCCCAGGCTCATTATTAAATCTTAAAAAGGGTTCTTCTTTCATATAAACCAGAAAGCTATTTTTCTCTATCGTTTGCAGAAGCACCTCTTCAAATCAAGCTGTCAGCCCTGAGAAGGCCTCTGTGCCTTTAGAGTAGCTGATACAACATCAGCTCCCATGAAACCACTGCAGGTTTGCTGAGAAGCTGCCATGTTTCAGGCCGGCGCTTAAAAAACCATTTTGTTTTCTAAAAACTGACTCCCAAAGGAGGAGTTTACTTTTGAGAAAAAAAATAATGACCATGATACCCTGGGAATTTTTTTCCAGGGTGTGGGGGGAATATTGAATGTTTCTTTGATTGGGACCACCAGGGTTCCCTAGTAGTCTTGAATTTGAAAACAAATTACACCAGAATTTTCACTCCGAATAGTGTAAACTGTCAGTGTAGGGTTGGGGGCACAGCCGGATCGGCGGCTGTAATGGTTGCTTGGAGCTGAAGCTCTGTGCAGACCTCGCATGCCACAATTTAGAGTAGTGCTTAAACACTTCCTACCCCTGTACAAGGCAAAGATTCCGTGATCGGAATGTCTGCAGCAGCAGCTGGGACAAAATCGCTGTTTGAAATGGACAAATAAGCCCATTATCGCCCGTTGTAAAGTTTGAGTTTCAGCAGACAAAATGGTGCCTGCGGGACACAAACCTGTTAATGGCTGGGCGGAAAGTGGAGCTGCCCCAATGGTGTGATCCTGGAGCATCGAGCAGACCCCAGAGAAACTAGAAGGTATCTACCTTCCTGAGCTCTAGAGGCGATCCCATCCCATGTGCACCGCTGGAGCTGGGGACACATTAAGTGGCTTTGGTGCGGGACACAGCAGCAACACGCTGAAATGCACAGAGAGGGCCCGGGAGCTACGCTGTAGCAAGGTGAGCTGGCGGTTCCCCGAGATGGTAGCTGTGGATGGGGAGGCTATACAACTTATGGGAGACACCCACAGAGCTTTGCATGAACATCTGGGATTGCGAGCTCCCATACATGGAATGCGGTATCCCCTGGGTCTGAGGAACTCGTGCTACAAACTCTTTGGCTGCACAGACGCGCTGCCACTGAGCTGAGAGGGCAATGCGCGAATACTTGGAACCCCGGCTCCCTGCTGCACAACGTTGCGAACAGGGGCAACCCGGGTACCACCAGCGAAGATCAGGCTGGAATAACACAGGTAGGATCTCCCGCAGTGGCCTGAATCACCAACAGAAGTCTGGGAAACAGAACCTGAGGAAACGTTCGTCCAGGGCACCAACGCGCCATTAAATAATAGAGGCGCACCGATGCAGTGTACTGGTGAGTGCCCCCCTAACCCACCAGTGAGATGTGTGTGGACCCAGAGATCTTAATTGAGGAGAAGAGAAGCATGCCATAGCACAGCCTAGAGTTCAGGAGGGTTAGAAAACACCCAGTGGAAACCACACTGCCAGTACAAGTACACTAACCCCTGTACAACGATGGCTGACCCTGATATACACAGAGCTCGGTCTATAAACATTCCCCCGGGTCCCATCCTATCGTTATGTTGTTGTTGACCCTGGGAGGCTCCTTCCTCCCAATTTGCGAACACCCTAAAGTAAAGGGCCGTAGGCATGGGAACAGTGACATGCTTGAGAGGAAGCTCTGCGCCGCGCAGTTGGGCTGATTGGATGGGCAATAGGTGGGAATGGTGCGCAAGGACACTAAGCAGAAACAACTGCATTTTGAAGTTCTTCCAAAGACAGACAGCCAGTGACCCACAATAATGGCTGCAGAGGCGGCCACCAGCGCTTCCGGAGGCGCCGCTCCCCGAGACAACTCTACCTTGTTGTTGGAATTATGCTATGGGTTTAAAGCGCTGGATACCAGATTTGACTCTGTAGACTTCGATGGCTTGGGAGAGAGGATTCACCGCCACAACTCCAGATTGGACAGTGGGATAGGCACACATTAGACCTGAGGGACGGTGCAGCTCAAACTACCAAGCGGGTAGAATGACTGCAGCGCATATTGAAAATGGTTTTGCACAAAGAATGAAGACTTAGAAGCAAGAAGCTGGGAATCCCTGAATTGACCAACAACGGAAGATTGGACCACTTCGTAGAGCGACTGTTTACGGATCTGTTCAGAACAGAACATTTTACAAAATACCTTCACCGTTGAACGGATCCATAGAAAACTTGGTCCACATTCCCCGTCCTAACCCGGGGCTACCGCTAAGAACAATTATAGAATTGCTAAATTCCAAAGATAAATATACGGTGCTTCAACTTGCCAGAGAAGCTAAGACATTGACATGGCAGGGCTCCAACGTTTCTTTCTATCCGGACTTTACTGCCCTGGTGCAGGAAGCCAGGCATACGTTTGTGGGTGCCAAAGCAGCAGTCAAGAAACTGGGTCTTCGCTACGGCATGTTGTACCCTGCCCGGCTCAGAATTGATGTTGGTGGTAAAATGAAAGTCTTCGATAACTCCAACGAGGTCAGAACTTTTGTAAACACTACACTGGAGCAGACGGCGCACAGGGTTGATCCTCCCCTGGGGATCCTTCTCAGGAGGCTCCGTCGGGGATGAGTGTGGATTTATTTTCAGCAAGCTAGAGGGCAAAAATCGGGTAGTCAAACAATTTACAGCAGCGAACCATTGTAGGTCAATCCTTGACTGTAACAATTTGGGCATAGATCCTGGGTAATATTACGAACACCTGCTCATATAAATAGACACTGTTGATGAGGGGTAAAAGTTAATTCATTGCTTGGGTGCGCGGGGTCCCACGTGGCATTGCCACTCCCCTGTGGTAACACAATAATACCGAATTGTGGGAAATTGCCATGTTGGCGTTTTGCACAGCAACAGTTAATAAGGGGGGATGAAGGGGTATCGCCTGGTGGACAGCCACCAAGTGAGGGTGGGGGACGAGTATAGAATTATTTTGTCATTTATCAGATGCAGGTGAACGATTTCACATGTTTGATTGTTGTATCATTTTAAGCAACAGTACATATATGCAGAATTCCCGTTATGGCTCACAAGGTAGACACACGGCGCAGGGCTAACATTACCCTACTGACCTGGAACATTCGCTGCCAAAATAGCCCTAAGAAATGTCGATTAGTAACCCGGTCATGCGTCAGCACACAGCAGATATAGTAAATCTTCAAGAAACACATTTATCACCTTCATACCCATCTACATTTGCATCTACTTGGGGAACCCATTGATACTTCTCCAACTGCAGCTCCTATGCTCAAGGGGTAGCCATACTGATTAGTCAAAGGGTGCCGTTCAGGCACATAAACATGATATCTGACCTGGAAGGACGGTTCTTGGTGGTAACAGGAACAATAGCAGGCCATACAATAACGCTGGTTAATGTGTATGCCCCTAACACTGATGAATTCGCCTTCTATGAACAATGCAGTTACACAGCGATAGATTATTGGCAGACCCCATAGTGGTAGGAGGAGATTTGAACATCCTGCTAGATCCACTCCTCGATAGCACGCCGAAGCCCCAGCAAACAAACCCCAATCCCGCACGGTTCTACAAGACATATGCTATGGCCATGACTTAGTAAACGCATGGAGATATCTTAATCCTTCTCACACTGAATACACCCACTACGCGCAACAGCACAGCACATGGACGAGGCTAGATTATTGGTCGATCACTAGACCAACTATAGTATGGGTCAACAATGTGCAACACTTACCCCGTACTTTATCTGATCACTCCTGAGTGTCTCTTTAATTACACTTTCCAGCATAAGAAGGTTTCGAGAGGCAATGGAGGTTTCCCTCGATGGCGCTGAAAGACCCAGTGTTCAAAGATGAATTACGCACAGCGATAGTGGATTATTTTGCCAATAATGTTGAGTCTGTCTCAACACAGGCAGTTCTTTGGGAGGCCTTTAAGGCTTTCATGAGAGGGCTATGCATCTCCACACACACTGGAGTATTGAGTGATCTGAGGAAATGGCTGGCTAGATTAGAGGATGAGCTACACCTACTCGACAGGGAAAACATAATGGTGGACGCCCGAGACAGCATGAAGTACATGCTCCGCAGGACGGAGTTATTGGCAGGATACACAGATGTAGCTGGCCAAAAAGCATTCTATTTAGGGAAGTATGCCACAGCTCACAGGTATGGGGAAGGGGAAAGGCCAGGCCACACCTTAGCAAGGCTACTCAAGCCCCGATATACCCAGAACTAAGTTGTGTGATGAGAAGGGCGGGTTATAGCGAGAAATACCGCCATCGGGTACACACTTCTGAAATACTACACAGATCTATACACTACTAAATCAGAAGCCATCATGACTGGGATTAGGGAGTATCTGGGTGAGATTGCCATGGTATGGCTCCCTGACACACACAGAAAGTTTCTGAGTGAACCCTACTCAGCTGAGGAGATAGAACAAACCATTGAAGCAGTGGATGGTTCTTAAGCGCCCGGATTAGACGGGTTTCCTGGAATTGTTATAAAACTTACAAAACGCTCCTTGCCGCACACTTCCTGGAAGTCTTTTGTGAAGCATTGGAGTCCGGCACTCTTCCGCCCTCATTAAGGGAAGCAGTATTGGTGCTGCTTTCTAAGCCCAGTAAAGACCCTGAGCAGTGTGGATCATATCGTCCATTATCGCTCTTGGATTTTGAGTATAAAATCCTAGCCAAAATGATGGCGACCAGACTAACGCTTTTAATGGAACAGATTATAGCGCCCGCTCAATCTGGGTTTGTGTGGAACATATCAACTGCATTTAACCTTCGTACATTCTTTTCAGTAGTCAACAGAATAAACCCCACCACAACCTGCAATCGCTGCCTTTTTGGATGCAGAAAAGGCATTTGACTCTGTGGAGTGGCCCTTTTTACATGCAGTACTAGCCAAGATTGATATTCCAAAGAGCTTCACGGATCTGGTGAAACTACTCTACACAGGCCCATCAGCTCGTATCAGCTTTAATGGCACAATAATGGAACCGTGCACAGTGTCCAGTGCCCCTCTATCCCCATTGCTTTTCATAATCGCAATGGAACCCCTTGTACGCTATTTTCAAAAGGACCACCTACACAGAGGTCTCCAATTTAAACACAGCCCTGTGCTAGTGACATTATATGCAGACAATGTAGCTCTATACGTTAGGAAACCTGAAGAAAAATTGCAACCGCTATTAATAGAAATAGAGCGTTTCAGAGCATTGTCTGGCCTCAAAATCAATTGGGGTAAATCAGAACTATTCCCCCTGACAGACGTACAGAATTGCAGGTGCGGGAATTTTCCGATGCAATGGTGTGAAGCGCAAACCAAATATTTAGGAGTATATTTGCATAGAGACAGAGAGCAGGTACTACACTTAAACTACAGCCCTGCACTGAGCCGCTTACAGACCCAAATAGAACAGTGGGTCATGCTACCATTGTCAATGGCCGGACGCATGGCCATTATAAAGATGGTGATATTGTCTCGCTTTCTCTATTTATTCACTAATATTCCCATCCCATTGACCAACCTATTTTTTGCACATCTCCGTACACATCTCATAAAGTTAGTATGGGGAGGAAAGCAGCCTAAAGTCACTTGGGACACCTTAACGCTCCCGTACAACAGAGGGGGATTTGGAGTTCCGGACATGCAGCTTTACTGTTTAGTAGCACAGAGTAGATATACATACCACTGGTTTCATCCTGACGCATGCATACCCTACCCCAAACCAGAGAGAGATTTAACAGACCCCACACCACACCACTAAATGCAATACTCCCCACTGGAATCCCACAGGAGCCACACCGTATTCAACCACTATCCACTACTTGCTGGGCTTGGAAAAAACTACTCATGAAAACAGGAGGATCCAAGTTATACTCTCCAACACTGCCACTATCGGCTAACCCCTGGCTCGCCCCCACGGTAGAAGCCGGGACCAAGCGCACTCTCTCCCATCTGGGATTAGAATCTATTGAGGACCTATTCCCTGGAGGCCATGCATTTTCCTGAACCTGCGTTTCGCGTCAGCAACATTTATGGACCATTTTGTGCTGACTCGCCTGCAGAGTGCACTTAGAGATCCACATCAACCCCAAGACCACCCTCAGAGGCACACTCATCTACCGACCCCCGGGACCACGCACACAATTCATCGAAGACATCGCCGACTTCTTCAGCCCGCATGCCCTCCCCTCCGTGGACTACATCCTCCTCGGGGACCTCAACTTCCACCTGGAGAACAACAACGACCGCAACACCACCACCCTGCTGGACAACCTCGCTAACCTCGGACTCAAGCAACTGGTGACTACCCCCACCCACTACGCCGGACACACACTCGACCCCGTCTTCTCCTCCAGAAAGGACATCGCCTTCAGCCACGCCACCGGACTCCACTGGACGGACCACAGCTGCGTCCACTTCAGCTTCAAAAGGACCACGATTCACCACCAACAGCAACAGGTTGCACGCAGAAGCTGGAACAAGATCACAGCCGACCAGCTCGCAACTTCCCTGAGCAAGAACCCTCCCACCAGCGCTACGAACCCCAGCCAAGAGGCCACCAACCTCACGAAGTGGATCAGCGACTGCGCAGATGACCTCGCCCCCCTGAGGACCCCACCTAGCGGACCCGGCAGCAAGAAAGCCCCATGGTTCACCGACGAACTCAAGAACTCGAAGAAGAACTGCAGAACCCTTGAGAAAGCCTGGCGCAGAGACCCAACACCGGACAACATGACTGCCCTCAAGCTCGCCACCCGAAAACACCACCAACTGATCCACACCACCAAGAAAACTTCATTCAAGGAACGACTGGACAACAACGCACACAACAGCAAGGAACTCTTCAACATCGTTAAAGAGCTCTCCAACCCCAACGCCGGAAACGACATCACCCCTTCGCAAGACCTCTGCAACTCCCTCGCCTCCTACTTCCACAACAAGATCGCGGACATACACAACAGCTTCAGCACTCTACCGACGCACGCCACGACCGAACCCCCGCCCCCCACCACCACCCTCCGCGCCTGGACCCCGATCAGCACCGAAGACACCGTCCACACGATGAACTCCATCCACTCCGGATCTCCGACCGACCCTTGCCCTCACCACGTCTTCAACAAGGCCGACGCTATCATCGCACCCCACCTGCGGGACATCATCAACACCTCCTTCAACACCGCTACCTTCCCGGAGAACTGGAAGCATGCCGAACTCAGCGCCCTACTAAAGAAGCCATCAGCCGACCCCACCGACCTCAAGAACTACCGACCCATCTCGCTGCTCCCGTTCCCCGCTAAAGTCATCGAGAAGACCGTCAACAAGCAGCTGGCCGCCTTCCTCGAGACGAACGGATCCCTCGACCTCTCGCAGTCTGGCTTCCGGGCCAACCACAGCACTGAGACCGCCCTGATCGCAGCCACCGACGACATCCGAGCTCTGCTCGACAACGGAGAAACAGCAGCCCTCATCCTCCTAGACCTCTCCGCGGCCTTCGACACTGTCTGCCACCGTACCCTAGTACAGCGCCTCAGCAACGTCGGAATCCAGGAGAAGGCACTGGAGTGGACCATCTCCTTCCTCGCCGGAAGGACACAGAGAGTCCGCCTCCCCCCGTTCAGATCAGAAGCCACCGAAGTCATCTGCGGCGTTCCTCAAGGCTCCTCACTCAGCCCAACCCTCTTCAACGTCTACATGAGTCCCCTCGCAGCCATCGCACGCCAGCACAACCTCAACATCATCTCCTATGCCAACGACACCCAGCTGATCCTCTCCCTCACCAACCACCCCGCCACCGCCAGAGCCAACCTACACGAAGGGATGAAAGAGGTAGCCGAATGGATGAAGAACAGCTGCCTGAAACTGAACTCGGACAAGACGGAAGTCCTCATCCTGGGACCCTCACCCTCCGCCTGGGACGACTCCTGGTGGCCCCCCGCCCTAGGCAGCGCACCCAAACCAACAGACCATGCACGCAACCTGGGCTTCATCCTGGACTCCTCCCTCTCCATGACCAGACAAGTCAACGCCGTCTCCTCGTCGTGCTTCAACATCCTACGCATGCTACGTAAGATCTTCCGATGGATCCCCACCGAGACCAGGAAGACGGTCACCCAGGCCCTCGTCACCAGCCGACTGGACTACGGCAACTCCCTCTACGCCGGAACCACCGCCAAACTCCAGAAGAGACTCCAGCGGATCCAGAACGCCTCAGCACGACTCATCCTGGACATCCCCCGTCGCAACCACATCTCCGGACACCTGAGAGACCTGCACTGGCTCCCGGTCAACAAGAGAATCACCTTCCGTCTCCTCACCCACACACACAAAGCCCTTCACAACCAAGGCCCCGGATACCTCAACAGCCGCCTCAACTTCTACGCTCCCAAACGCCAGCTTCGATCGACCGGCCACGCCCTCGCCGCCGTCCCCCGCATCCGAAGAGCCACCACAGGGGGAAGGTCCTTCTCCTACCTCGCCGCCAAGACCTGGAACTCCCTCCCGACTCACCTCCGCCTGATTCAGGACCACCTCACCTTCAGGAAGCAGCTCAAGACCTGGCTGTTCGAGCAGTAGCGGACCCCCCCCTCCCCAAGCGCCTTGAGACCCTCCGGGTGAGTAGCGCGCTATACAAATGCTTTGATTGATTGATTGATTGAACGTCCAGGTTGTGTGCAATGCCAAGCACATTATTATGGACATTGTATCACAGTTCCCAGGAAGCACCCACGACGCATACATATTCAGACACAGTGGCATCCACAGGCGCCTGATCAACGGGGAATTTGGAGAGGGACACCTACTCGGTACATACAAATGCCTCCAAATGAACACCATCCTCACATATGTAAATGTATCCTTGCAACTAACCCTTTGCTCCCCTCACTGCAGGTGACAGCGCCTACGCCTTGCGTGAATATCTCCTCACTCCCTACCTCAACCCTGCAACACCTCAGGAGCAGCGCTAAAATGCAGCACATATCAGTACCAGGAATGTGGTATAGTGAACCTTTGGCATCCTCAAGAGTCGCTTCCGGATACTACACAAGACAGGAGGTGCCTTGCAGTATGACCCAGTTACCTGCTGCCGGATAATAGCAGTCTGCGCCATGCTGCACAACATTGCCACACGAAGGGGGATACCAATAGAGGTGGATGGAGAGGACGACTTACGGGCACAGCGACCCCCCCAAACACCAACAGGCACACGTGCCAAATACAGCTGAGGTACAAAGGAGGCGGACATACATCACAAGACATCACTTCTGAGACAGGTATGAAAGAGCCAACACAACATGTTTATGTTTGCAATTGTTTAATGCACATGAGTACCTGTCAGGTGCATATGTATGAGACGCCAACATGATTCAGAATCAAATAAACGAATGAAAACATGTCCGTTGTCATCACGGGTGTAACATGTTGCTGTATAGTTGGCCCATGGTTATGTCACCATGGCCAGGTAGCCAATGGATCATGGCTATTTGCGCCTGCCCCGTACCCCCAGCCTCCTGTCCCGTGACTCGGCCACATCTCTGCAATGTGTTTCTGTGGCTGTGGTGCGGCATGCACTGCGCCTCCTCTCGCTGGCCTCCGACACAGAGACGCTGCTCACGCTTGAGGCAGCCTCACTCCACTCCTCCCCTCCCAAACTGCTGGCACTGAAAGTCCCATACTGCAGATGCTCCACTGAAGTGGTCACTCTCTCCAGGGACTTTGCGACATCTCCGCAATAATGGCCCAAATCGACCTGCAGGGACACAGATCTACTCGACAGCACAGCTGTGCTGTTGCACAGCTTAGTGATGGCTCTATTGGTGGCATTAGTATGGGCCATGTTCTGCCGATGCCTACTGTGCTCGCTCTGTTGGCCTGCAATTACAGCACGTGTGAGTTCCTGCAGGCACAGTTTGATGTCTCTGTTGCCCTCAGCAACAGCTGTGGTCATCTCACGCATTGCGTCTGTCATGGTGCCAATTTTGTTTGTCAGTTTGGCAATGTTGATGTTAATAGCACCCATGTGTCTGCCCTGCAGGCCCTGGACATGCAGCATCCGTGTCTCCACCACTCTGTATCCGTGTGCTGGATCATCTGCTCTCTCAACAGCTCTACCTAGGGGCCTGGCCCGCTGTCTGACTCGGACACGTGCTGCTGCTTGGGTGGTTGGAGCAACGACTGTCTGTTGTGGGACAATTGTGTCAGCTGGCCTCTGCTCTGACTCCATCACCTGCAGGGAGGGGACATTTGCCCTGCGGCTCTGTGTAGTTGTCCGCGGTGGTGCTGGTGGCGGTGTTGTCCGCGGTGGTGGTGGTGGCAGTGTTGTCCACCATGGTAGTGGTGGTGGTGATGTCCGCCGTGGTGGTGGTGGTGGTGATGTCCGCCGTGGTGGTGGTGGCGGTGATGGTGGTGATGATGGTGTTGTGGGTTCAGGTCCCTACGAGGTCTCAACATCTGTCACCACTGGTGTCTCTGAGATGAGGAGGCGTCCGCTGTCATCTGAGTCGAGGGGTGATGTATCTGTATGTGAAACAGTGCATAGTTATTATTTTGCCATGATGTATCTGTGTTGCATAATTTGAAAATTTCAACTACATAAAGGAGATTTTGCACTGAGATATGGCCATGTACAGCTGGTTTCATTTCTATTACATCAGGGGTCAGACAAGCACTCATTCATGATATGACTACAACTCCCATGATGCACTACTCTGATGAGGGGATATGCATTAGGCACAGCTACATATGCACTGTGATTGGCCTGGGGGGATGGGCATAGGTGGACAACATGCTGCATATCTGCGCTGGCATGCATCTTGCCTTCTCCTCCTGCTGCTGCGCCGGATGTGCCCAATTGAGTGACCCCCACAACAGCTTCTGGCTCAATTGTAGCCTCAACGAGGTCCTCAAGGGCTGTGTTTGGAGTCACGTTGGATGTTCCCCCTCCTGTGCCAGCTGCATCCCTCCCCCTTTCGGCAATCCTCTCCATTGCCCTCTTCCTGAGGTCATACCACCTCTTCTTTAAATCGTCTATGCTGCGGTGGGTGACTCCTACAGCATTGACTCTGTCTTTAATGCGCAGCCACAATTTGCGCTTCTCTGCCTCTGGAACTTTTTGGGACTGCCTCCCAAAAAGCCTGTTGTGTTTGCTGCTCACCCCCTCGATGAGCAGCTCGAGTTCCTTATTCGAAAACTTTCGTTTTCTCTTCCTGGGTGCCTCCTTGTTCTGGGGTGCATCCTTCTCCATCCTGGTAGTCTGCTCTGAGTTTGTTTTGTGTTCTCACTGTCACAATCCTCAGCTTCTGTGCTCTGCCTCCTCCTCTGAGCTCCTCAGGGCACTGAATGAAGCATGGGCTGTGTTGCTCCCTGGTTGTCATGTCATCAGCCTGCTTCCGATGCGACTTTTCTTTTTTAGCGGATTCGCTAATACCGAAATCGCAAATACTGATTCGGTATTTGCTACTTCGGTATTTGCTAATCTTTGAATTGGTGTCACGCAAACGTGTTTACCGGATATTTAACGATTTTTAGCGATTCGGTATTTAGGGGCTCATTAGGATGGCGGACGGACTTGCGTCCGTCCGCCACCCTAGAGTAGGAGGGACCGTCCGCATGGGCTGCGGCGGTCCCTCCGTGCAAATTAGGATGTGACCGCCACCCTGGCGGTCACATCCTGGATATTTAACATTGCGGCGGGTGCAGCTTCAAGCTGCACCCGCCGCAATGTTAAAAAAGCATACATTGCATATGTATGCAGCAAGCAGCAGGCACCGCGCGGTGCCTGCCGCTTGCTGCATACATATGCAGGGGGGTACCATAGGTACCCCCCATGTGCACCCCCACCCCCCCTTCACCCAGGGGGCCCGCAACGGGCCCCCGCAGTGAAGCTCCGTATGCTTTTACACGGCGGAATATCCGCCGTGTAAAAGCATTCTTTCTGTGCATCCTAATATGGTGGACGGTGTCTGAGAGACACCGTCACCATATTACAGCTTTTCCGCCGCGGTTGTAAGCCAACCGCGGCGGAAAAGCTGCGGACGGATACCAGGACCCACCAGCCATCCTAATGTGGCGGTGGGTCTTTGGTGGGTCCGCTGCGGTTTTTCCGCATCCTCCGGGCCGGCGGTGGATTCCGCCGGCCCAGAGGATGCGGAAAAACCGCCATCCTAATGAGCCCCTAAATACCGAATCTGTTGATGCATCGCGGTATGCGACTCCTTATTAGTGATTCCTTATTTTTCGCTAATAAGGACTCGTTTTAACGATTTTTGATGCATATACCCAATAGTTTTTTTTTAACTCAAGATCCTCTAGTGAGACAAGAAAAAACATGATAGCCAAGAAGGATGCTACAAGGCCAGATATGTTTGATTCAAGACCCCACTAAGGCTCTGCAAAGGTGGTAAATTTGAAAAGCATAGCTTCAAATTGACCTCTCATGGCTGGGGTCGCAGTGCTGCTGCTGCCCAGCCATACTTAAAATAAGCCAGCAATTGTAGGTCCATAAAAGCAAAGAAAATCCAGGGGAATGTGCAGAAAGGCACATTTTACTACAGTCATCATTAACATTATGAACACCACCATCATCAGCATATACCCAGCCAATGTTCCCTCTAATTTTTTTCCTCCGTGTGCGGCAGTGGAGGGTCTCTGTGCGCTGCAACCAGGGCTACGTGCGCCAGGAACCAGAACACGCGCGTTTGCAGTGCCAAATGTCACTCCAAACGTTTACTTAAAAAAGTACGATGGTGCATTTTCACACATACAGCGCCATGTTAAGGGTCTTAAGCTTTGTTTCTTTCTTTTTTGAAACCATGACTGGTTTTAAGGTTTATGTTGGTCATGTGCATTGTAATGTTTTCTCATCAACTGTTTTTTGTCAATTGTGTTAATGTACATTCACTGTTTGAATTGTGAAGTCTCCCCTGATCTGAACATATGTGAATAACTATGCTCAATTAAAAAAATAATGAATAATTGAGTAGATAAATATTCCAAACCATATGATTGTTTCTTGGTTTGCCATGTGATAATTGCATAACATGAATGTGATGACTGGATGCTCTTTGTTTTTCTAATAGTAGGCCCTTTCTAGTTGTCGTTTAGGGCCATACCCCCTTTGATATGAAAACTTTCTAAAACTGGCATTTTCAGAGTTGTGACCTACAATATGAATTTACCATTGAAGAGGATTTCAAATTACAATTATGCAGACACCAAACAAGGCATTCCTACCTGCTCCAAAACAAAATAAATCACTTATTAAATATAATTAGATAATCCAATGTTATCCTAGGAGAGGTTGGCCTTGAAATAGTGAACATTGGATTTGGAAGTTTTTCACTACCTGGGCATGTAAAACATAAAAGTATATATCAACCTTTTTAAATACAACACTTTCTGCCTTCTGGAATGTTTAGGGTCTACCTTAGAGTGACATATGCATTAACAAGGAGGGTGGTTTTGGCCTGGCACAATGTTTATATTGGCAGTTTGAAACTGCACATACAGGCAGCTATGGCGGAGCCGAGCCATATTTTAAAGGGCAACATGACTGGGTGGCTCAATAAGTGCTGCAGGCCCACTCTTTGCATATAACTGACCAGCCATGGGTATATGTTAACTTTACTAGGGATTTACAATTAATTTAAAAATGCCATTATTTGTGTAAGACAGTTTTACCATGCTTACAAGCACTTTAGCAGTGAAAAGTTTACAGAGTTCTAGAGCCAACAAAAACTAATTCAGCGAAACAGGAGGAATGAAGGTAAAACATTTGGGGAAAACCACACCAAGGGTGCCAGATGTAACAGGAAGGTTATGGTTTGACTAGCATTAAACAATTCGGTGAACCAGGCGTAATACCACCAGAGTGCATGACTTCTTGTTTCTAGATTCATAATGTTTTCACAACCCCACGTTTTAGTGAGTGGTCTATGTGACTCAGTGTTCTCTACCCATGGGTAAAATCAAATTATTGTTGGGTTATGGTCTTGTTTTCTTATCAAATAATTACTACCAATGTTTAGTGTAATTTAGTTTTCATATCTCTGTAAAAAAATGGGTAGAAAAATATGTTGAGAAAGTGATTACCTAAGAGCGCAAAATTTGACACAAGGGTAGGCTGCAATTAATTAACAATAACATGCCATTTGTTTTCATAGTTCCCATTTTGCTCATTAGACAACGGGGGTGTGAGTGGTTCCATGGTGAGATCCAGAACTACTCTCACTAAGCAAATGCCACTGTGCTGTGGAACCTTCCCAGACTTTTAATAGAGTTCACAGTCAGCATATTTTGGAAAAGTGGTAAAGCCAGAATTAAACGTCAAATCTCCTAGCACTATGGCTAATGGCATTGTCCCAAATTTCGTGGAGGAGGTTGGGTGTTTGTGTCAGCCAACCTCCGTGAATTGAACACCTTGTTTGGGGGTCTTTGCACTCACTACCTTAACTGAGCCTGTTTCTACCACTCCCATGGCTTTCAGGTAAGTGGCTAAAGGCATAAGGAGATTGTGAGGCCTATGATTCTATTTCATTCCAGTTCAATAATCAGGTTACTTCCTTTGTACACTTGACTCGCCAAAAGGAGCAAAATCAAGCAGAGAAGGCTTACCCCAGGGTGCAGGAGAGGGATCACGATTCAGATAGAGCATAATACAGTACTATCAAATTTGTGACTCCTCTAGAAACTAGGAGCTCAGATTAGAGGTCAGCAAAGATTGAAACTCTCAAAATAACTCCATAACTCACTGCCCATACCATGTACATGTCTCGTTTCCTGGATGCCCACCTTACACTCACCCCTCCTATCACCACCCTGCTGGCCTCAATGCTACCCTCGGTCATACCAGACCATTCATTTTGGCCCCTAGTAAAACATTTGCGACTACACATAGTGTACACTAAAGAAGCTCTTGTTGTGCCATGGGTAAGTTTGCACTATAAAAGTTCAAAACATACATTGCACTGGGGCCTGACGGAGACTGGACTAATAGTATTTTCACTCATAAGGAGTGCAGCCACATTACCACTAGGGGATGTGAAATCAAGCCGAACATCACATCATGATCTGGCAAAGTTGTGCATTGTATCCCTTGGGAAAGATGACGATGAAGGTCTAGCAATCATAACATTTTGTCATTGACCAGAACGAAGATGATTGTCTACATTATGGTGGTCTGCAGTGGTTGTAATTCAAATCCTTAGGAGAACAGAGACACAACACAAGCCCAGGTAACATAAAAAGATCATAGCTATGTCTCCATTCATGCACAAGCATTATTAAAGCTGGAAACACTATTGGGCTTGGGTCTCGATATTAGGCAAGAATAGCTGAATGTATGCACTTATGGTTATAATTTACACATAGTGTACTATTTGTCTGTGTGAATTCCATGGTATGCAAACCTCACACAGCCGCATGATAAGCAGATGCATGCTTTAATTCAATTATGCACATGCGATTTTAGGCACTGCCATCACGTGTGTAGTAATGGAGAGCATTCTTGCACTGTGCAGATTAGCATGGCTATATTCGTCCCAGACAGGAAGTTGTTTTGGGACTCCAAGCCCGTTGTGCTGCATGTCATGATTTATGCATACAACACTTTATCCAAAAAACTGTGCATATTTATGATAATGCAGGGATGCAAATAGCATCTCATCTTTTCTGCCAAGGGCAGTATCATTCATGCCCATGGAAAGGCTTCCCAGCTCGACACGCTGACGTGGATCATCATGGCGTCACGGCTCAAGCCCTCTGAGTGCCTACATTATCCACCAACAGCCATGTGCAACCAACCTAGCAGGCAACTGGCCCAGCAGTGCTGGCACACATTTCAGTCAGTGCACAAGCCTCTGCCTTGTTCCAGTCACTCCCTCCGTGATAAATCCCTCCAGGACCACTATCCCCATATTTTTTTTTATTTTTTTTTATTTGAAAGGTTTTATGTAGCGCTAGCTAGACCAGGAGGTATCAGAGCGCTTTACAGGGTTATCAGGCCATAGTTGCAGGTTACATTGTTACAAAGGTTATACATTTAAAGGACAGAATTGCTCTATTTCACCTCGTTTTCAAAGAAGCCCATTATCGCTGTCTAACAGCAGGAAGTGAAGTCACCTCACATACCAAAAAGGTTTCGCTTCAGTGCACTCCAATCCACACAATCCCTAGGGTATTCCCCTGGCGCCAGCATTGCTGTCAGGGAAACACCTGGAGTAAACCAAGCTTTTAACAGAGCCAGGAGAGGGCATGCAGGAATTATTTTATTTATTTATAAAGTTTTATATAGCACAAACTTGATCCCGAAGGATATCAGAGCGCTTTACAGTTTGAGGGAAATGAAGGTAACAGATCAGTACATTAGTCAAATAGTGAATATGCATAGGCATTGAATCAAATAGTGCACACATAAGGTGAACATTCTACTGGGCATACCAGAGAACACTCTAGTTTCTGCTGAGAATAGGGACCACAACTGCAGCTCCGGGAGAACCAAAAACCAGACCAGGGGTAGCATTTGCTTAGACTGGCATTGGTCCTGATTCATTACCCGTGTTAACCATGTATTCTTAAAGAAACTGTGCATTCTAATTTCTGTTCTCTGTGTACTCCCTCTCCTCCATATTCCGCAGGTTATGGGTTATTGGATTTAATAATTTGAATGGAGGTCAAAACTTGAGGGAGTAAAATGAGTCAACAGATGTATGAACTGCGGTGTGCATGTTAGTGTCATCTGTTCAATTGATGGCAACTTGTTATTACCCAACCTTGTGGCGGGGTATGCAAGTTATCCCATCTGCTTCTGTGCATGTGTGACAGTGTGCCAGGTGTTTTCAATAATACCCTGCAGTGCAGTGCAAGCCTCTTTTATTGGCACCAGCTGCTCGTCTCTGACTGCAGTCCCTCCCTCATCAATGCCACTCACTGTAACCCCAGCCCCTCACTGCTGCCTTTAAACTTTTGCTCCTTAATGCAGCCTCGTATGCCCTGCTGTCCCTTTAGCCCCACTGAAGTCTCTCACATCTGACTCTCGTGCATGCTTCCGAAATACTCATTTTAGGCGTTTTGAAAGAGCAGAATACTGGTCACATTTTGCACTCTGGGTACAGTGGGAGACTTTTGAGTGCGTGCTAAAATGAAAGTAAACTCGTACACGTTAGGGAATCCGTCACCAGAGCAGACCGTCACATGTGCTGCGAATTAAAACCTGACATAAACACGAACATATGCAAGGGCACCTACATGGCAAGCAGTGAACTAGAACTGCAGCAACCACATATTTTTAAAAGAGGAAAGACGGGAAAGGGTACCTTCCAGTCGGCAGAGCTGTTGCTGTCCCCTTTATCTTTGAAGAAGGGCACGGATTTATTTCACCAATTACTCACAGACTTGCTGTATTGGTTTGTTAGTAAAGTGAGGCTTCGGGGAGATTATGTGCTTGTTTTTAAATATCCATGTTAATCGCAACCCCTTCACGAGCTGCGCTTAACATGGATTCTTAAATAAAAGCACTCAATCTGCGCGCAGCCTCACTTTACTACCAAACCAATACAGCAAGTCTGCGAACAAGGCAGATTAGCCTACAAAACACACGCTGTGTTTTGAAACTTGCTGCATTGTTCTGATAGTAAAGCGAGGCTGCGGGGGAGATTGAGTGTTTTTGTTTAAATATCCATGTTCATCGCAGCTCGTGAAGGGGCTGCAATTAGCATGGATACCTAAATAAAGGCAGACAATCTCCCCCGCAGCCTTGCGCTACTAAGCAAACATTGCAGCAAACATTGAGTGCGTTTTAAGGCAATAGACAAAGTACACGCAAGTGGCCACATCAAAATACTTAACCTCTGCAACTTGGAAATTACCGTTTTTCGCGCCGCGCGCCGCGCGCCTTTTAAAAGCGGCGGCGGCGGCGGCGGCGGCGGCGCGAATACTTTCACGGGATGTGCCCTCTGTGCGCGCGCCACACATGGCACTGCGCGCTCGGGGGTAGTGAAGTGGGCGGCCGCGCAGCCGCGCGGCTTACTGGGAACAGTGTACCCAGCTGTCTCCCACCTTTACCACAGCAGAAGGTTAATAATTAAACAGGACCGGCTGACTTGTCCAGGTGATGTACCTTTTGCCTTTCAGGGGGACTGTAAAAAAGACCTGCGCCTTGATCAAATATCAACCACCAGTCTTTCCACAGCCTCAAGTAAGAGGAAAGCTGGCACCCTTAACTAGAAGTTGGGTTAACTATCAGCTAACTAGAACCTGGTACTCTGGGGCGAATGTCATCACAGTGTGGTGCACCTTCAGTGGACTCACACACTATCAAGTCTATTTGTCAAAAACAAAAGAAACACCTGGAAGTGTAAACAATGTCAGAGCAGTGCACTGTCCTTTAACTTATGAATGCTGCTGCGGCAACATCAAAACTGCACATTAGAGGTAAGCTACCACAGGACTAGGATAAAGTGTTGTTTGTGGGCAATTGAAACTTCAGAAATGTCATGCACAGCACCCTCTGCTTCCCTCTCACCTAAGTCCCGTGGAGGAAGAGTGACTGTTGTGCTCTGCATGCGTGGGTTCGTATCCCATCATCGTTGCCACATTTTTGGGTACTAGTTATGCAAAAATACACCAACGCATTCTGGTAGTGTATGCAACTATATTCTTTGAAGCTGGTAGGTCCCCAGGTCCTTACTGCTGTTCCCACTCCCCAATTTTCTATATTCCATATAGAACATCAAAACCCCTTCAACCATACACATAACAATGGAACATAACACAGGTGCCTAGAAGTCTAAAGATATAACCATGGGCAGGCATTGAGGTAAGGGCTTCTGGAGCTTGACTATGGCCCCGGTGTTTACAGAGGAAAATGCTCAAATGGTGTCTTAAAACGTGTCTGCATCACCGCACCAGCACAACCCGTTGCTTGTATACTGAAATGCTTGTCAGGTGCAGTAGTGGTACTATAGAAAATGAATTATTATGATTTTTTTTTAATAATCTAAAAATGATCCTTCATCTTGAATTGTAATAAGTAATTCTGGGCTAATGTACCAACAAGCAAAATGTGGTACTAGTTGCTGGGCTTCCCTACAACATAGTGCCTTGGTGTAGCACTGTCATTGTGATGAATCACACTGAAGGTGCTACTCCTAGTCACAATATTGTAGGGCAGCCCAGTAAATAGTACTGCATTTTGTGTGTTGGTGATAAATCAGACAACCAATAATTTAGTGGCGAACACTGGTTTATTTCCTTTCTTGAACGAGGCCAGTCATTATGAGCAAGCACGATAATTGGAAAATGTCATGATTGGAATTATACAGAATACATTTCATTTTCTGTATCCACTGCATCATACAAAAGATTAACAAACGTCTCATTCTCTTCGACTAGGAATTAGTGACTTCATTGGCCTAAAACACCAGCAAAAATACTTGGTGTTTTTTGACCTGTCTGTTAGTCCTCATTGGCCACATGGAAACCTCTTTGAAACTGTTGACCTTGGCCAACCTTGGGATCTTCCTTAATAAAGCTTTGATTTTTTTTGTGTTCAAACATTTTATTGTCAAGGTATAAGAGAGGAGCAGATAAGCAATGTGCAGATACATAGTGAGATATGCTTGCACACTTCAAAGTACAGATATATAGCAGTATACAATTTCATTGTAGGACGACAATACATTACAGTACCTTACAATACTTAGTTCCCCCTGTGCGTTATATTAGTTCATTGTAGAATTACATTGCTTTACATAAGATGTGTATTTTCACGTCGCTTTAATATTGGTAGAGGTGGTGGTTACTCACTACTATAGGTAGAACATAAGGTAGCAACAAGAATGAGTGACCCGAATACAAGAGCTGAGTGGAAACTGACACACACTAATTGATTGTGGGATGAATTGTCAAAGTGTGCAAGAGAAGAAGAGCTAGAGGAGAGAGAGTGGAGAGAGGGGACGAGAGTGGGGGAAGGAAGCGGAGGAGGGGTTTTGGTCACCTGATTTGTAGTTGAAACTATAGGGGTCTTGGTGACCGCAGGTCGGCAAGGCCTCGGATGTGTGCGATTGTGGTATTTGCCCTGGTTTGTGAGAGCTATGGGGGGATCCACTATTCGTAGGTAAAAAAGTCAAGTGAGTACCATAAACCCGTCAGCCAGAGATGTTGTTTGCTTTTTTGTACATTTAATTACAATTATAAAAACCTACAAGCACAGCACAAACGTGTACAGCACCACACAAGGTCCAGCACTGTCATTAGTAAATAAGTAACTACCCGTTGAGTCACCATTTGCAAAAGCATGTAACATCCCAAAAGGGCATGACCTTTGACACCGCCTGGTGGGGAGCGCACAATAATGCCACTATAGGATTTCATCGCTGACCCAGAGAAGCGCGGTCAAGCCTCTGGCAGCCCATTCGCTTTATAAGAAAATACACTGCATGATGCTACAGCTTTTGAGGGGTATAAATATATCCTTTTGCTGTCGCCATTAATCTGGGAATTCTCAGATGCAGCGCCACTATCCCTTTTATCTCCCTTTACAGAGCAACGAAACTCACATTTCCTCAGGGTTATAGCTTTCCTCAAAAGAAAATAACTGGCTTTGGTTGAGTCTCTCTTTCTGATCTTTCGTCCTCTTGAAGAACTTGAAATGGAAAATAACTGTATGTGAGAGAGAAACCGAGCTAAATCCCAGAGCACCAGCTTCTCTTTGAAAGGTGCCAGGGCCCTGCATTTCACATTAAATAGTGTTTGCAACGAGAGCTGGACAGTGTCTCCTGATCTACAGCATAGATTTCCCTTAGTTAATGTGTTGAGTGAATCAGTAAAAAAAAGTGGGCCCCTGATCCCCTAGTAAGAAAGATGATTCCAGCAATGGCCATTTTTTTAAAAGTGGAATTTTAAAGTATCCATATGCGTGACATTCAGTATAAAAGTCAAGCCAGGCTAACACTCTTCTTCTGAGATAGTTGTTTCCAGGCCCCAGTTATACCCATTAGCCATTCTATTATGAACTAAAATTATAGACTAATCAGTCCTTAGCAACCTAATTCTTCGGCCCAGGGCAAATGTAGAGCTCTAATTAACCACCATTTATCGATGGGAGTCAAATTGACAAATTAGCAATTTGTTTAAAGTTGTTAGCAAATTTCAAATGAAAGAAATCGTTTTTTTCTCTAAAAACCTTGCTTCAAATCCTGCAAGGGAAAGAAAACATCAAAACAACTTAATCTCAGCTTAATGTACCAGAACTCCCAAAAAAATATTCCAAATAATAAACAGTTTAAAGTCTTCAAAAACAATAGCCAGCCACTTAAAAAATGTATATATATATGAAGTTTAGCTGTAATGTGTCGACAGGCACAAATGAGCAGGTGAAATAAAAAAAGATATAATGCAAGTGGGAAAAAGAGGAGGGGATGAGACACTTCCTGAGGGCAGAATGAGAGAAATGGGTAGGAGTTCAGTAATTCCTTCAAAAATGGAAAAATAGGACCGCATTTACCAAGACCCCCACCCAGCTGCCCCCGTCCCCCCTCCATTTTAGGGATCCTATAGAAGGCGCGTCCAAGTGTCCACTCACTCTCCAGGTCCAAGTCGCTCAGGGATTCCCACGTTCCATCATTCCATTTCACACCTGTGTCCCAAAACTGTGGAGGTCCCAGGGATGTCTGCAGCAGAGGCCTAAAGCAGCATCGGGGTGAATAGCTGGTAGTCTGCCTGCTTCGCCCCACCAGCCCTTCTAGAGGGGTGAAGCTGGGCAGAGAGAGAGAGACACCGCAAGCAAGTCTAACAATGGCTCCTGCTCCATTCGCCTCTATTTGGGCCAGTCTAGGGGCCAGTGGAGCCTTAAACGGTCCCTTAGTGGGACATCCTGGTCACGAAACACGTCAGGAAGTCACCATCAGGTTACGCAGGCAGAGAAAATGGCCACTTCCTTAGAGCCTGTACAGTCTCAATGCAGTGAAAGGTTCAAAACAAAAAGTCCAAAGTGGATGAATTATCTGTAATCTGCATGGAGTATACAGCCTATTGTGTGTTTGCATATTCCTTTTTTCGAAGGCAAACATTGTACTATCAATACTTATATAAAAAGGAAGAAATATGAGTCCTGTCTAGGTTTATCCATTTAGAAGAATAGAAAATGAACCAAGTGACAGAGAATTGGAGACAACAGATGCCTATAAAACCCAATAAACACAATACTGAAGACTGCAGCCTGGCTTAATTTGCCTGCAGACAAAGTGTAACAAGGGTATGTAATTTAAAACCCGATATAATGAGGACATGATTTAGAGATGCCCAATAAAGCAAGAAGCTGACAACACCAGGAATAAAATCCAATTATTCTGAAAGACGTATATTGAAATGGATTGATTTGATGACATGAATGTTGGCATGACTTACTGCTCTGTGAGCCAAATGTCTCTCTTGGGATCTGCTTAGGTCTGTAGCATGTGATCGGATGCACTTGATGGGCGAGATGCAATTCACTATTAGGGCGGGCAGAGATTTCCCAAACCTGCCTGCTCTTGATTGTCCACGTATATGAACCGTATGGTGTAACACAGCAGGCATGGTTCTTTTTTGTACATGTGGGTCTCCTGTGTATTCCGTTTTTTTCCTTTTTGGTGGTATTTTAGGGTGTGAGATATATTCCCCTTTTCCAGTGGAACTAGCAGAATTTTGCCCACTACGTGTTACACTTGAAATGTGGAGTTCTGGCCAAATTCTGTCAACCAATGTGTGCTGGAGTTTATTCTTGCATGCTACTTGAAAATGGTGATTGGGCGAGTGTGCAAGATTTGGCGCCCCCAGTCATTATTTTCAGTCACTAGGAGAGCACCCGGTGAGATTTCTCGAATGCGGGCAGTTGCAACTGTACGAGGTCAGAAAGCTGTCACTTGAGTAGAAAATCTACTTGAGCAGCAGCAAAATCAACTCACGAAGCTGCACCCTCTGGAATGCCAAGTGGTGCAGTTTGCTCTGATATTACAGCAGGGAATGCACTCCCAGCACTAAATCATAGTGCGAGCAGCGTGACATACCTATTTCTACAATTTGCAAAATTCTGCAGAATCTTGCAGAGTTTTTTTGCAACCCTGCGGAATTTCACGGAGTCAAATTCTGTGAGTTCCACCCAGGCCTAGTTGCATTACCAAGGTGTTTGCCATTTGCTTCTGGAAGTGCCTGTGATAGAAAAGGCGGACACCAAGGTGCATATATTTTTCTCATTGAGCAACACAAAACAAGTGCCAGCACCAAGAACCTTCAAGAAACATCCGCTGTATAAGTTGAACCCATAGACCATAGATCAGAGAGTAGCCGGAAAGGGGCAGTGGTGTGATCCATGATGGTTGTTTTTCTCCCACTTGTCCCAAGATTGAACAAGTGGTATGGCCATGTTTCTCAAAAGGTCTCAGATGTATGACATAGAGGCGATAGTGTATACTGGGCACTCATTTCACAGCATCACATTGACAGTTTTACTTTGTGACAGCTAATGTGGTCAGAAAACAACTTGGGTCCTCTCTTATGCTTGGTGTAGGAGCATCAGCTCTCAGTAACATCTTGCCCTGCGTGAGGGCCATGCTTTGATGAGAGCCCTAGACTCTGCAGGTGGTTCTTGTTGATTGGGCCTCCTGGGATGTGACAAGGTTGTGGCGTGTACATTGTTATCTCATATTGTGCATGCCCCCCTCAAGAAGGCAAGCCCATTTTACTGAAACAGTTATCCTTTCAGTTGTAGATGACATGCGGGAAGAAGCTCAGAGGGACACAACTCAGGTGCTGGTGCTTCTTGATATCTCTGTGGTCGTTGTCAGGGTCGACCATGAACTTCTGGTAGACTGTTTCAGAGCTGCACGTTTATGGGGCACAGTGCTTGATTGGGTTGTTTCCTTCTTGAAGTACCACTTTCAGTCGGTCCGTCTATTTTTTTCAGCTCTTCTAAGGTTTAACTCACTTGTGAAGTGCCTAGGACCCCTCTTTGTCACACCAACTCTTCAATGTGCACATACATCTTCTATGTGCTCTCTGAAAACAATGAAGGTGAGAATTTAAACTATGTGGAAGATATGAAAATGCTTTTTGCTATGAACAACTCACCAGAATCCAAGGTGACTTTCCAAAATACGATCTTACTGATAGATGATTGAATGAATGGTAATCAACTCAAATTAAACTCCGACAAGATATAGATTGTTTTAACTAGAAGCATGCATAACTTGTGGAACCTCACATTCTGGTCAGCCGCAATGTGTACCCCGCCGAAGAGCTTAGCTAGGAACCTTGGTGATGATAAAAAACCTGTCTATGAAACCTCCATTAGGGGCAGTGATTTTGTCCTGCCTTTGTCAGCTTTGGAAAGACAGGTACATTTCTTACCATGGAAGCCCTTATCCAGGTCAATATCACATTAGTCATCTCTAGAATAAACTATGCAAATGCCTCCCTGAGGATCTCCCCCTCCCCATGAGGAAACTACATTGGCTACCAGTAAGACAGTGAACCGTATTCAAGACTGAAAAAAAATAAGGCAACTAATTGGGCAAAGGCAGGCGCATTTCCCGACTTTGCTCCTCCCATTCCCATTCGTGTCTAGGGCGTGCATTAGCGCGTGTCACAGACAAGAGGCTCCCTCTGTGGTGCGTACAACGTGAACCCGCCCGGAGGGCTCTCGGCAGCGCATGTGGACCCAGAAACTGCCGATTGGAGCAGTTGATTCAATGTAAGGCCACTACCGAGAGCGCATGGGACACAGATACTGCCGATTGGAGCGTCGATTCAATGTAAGGCCCCTAGTCTACTCACCAGCCCCAATGCTGTCACTTCCGGCTGCCAGCAGCCTAGGCTTCCGGGAATGGGTTAGTTTTTCCCTGGGAACAAAAAACTCCTTAAACGCCAACACAAACGTGGCTTAAACACCCGGTATATCTGCACTCGTGTCTGGGGCAAACATCCAATGAGGATGTGACAAGGGCTCCCCGCAGCCAATCCCAAGTTCTCCCAGCATATGTAGAGTAACAGGACATTGCAGAGATTTTAATGTACCAATGGACAACTGACAAGAGGCCAGGAGCCAATCACAGGACAAGACGTTCTCCAATTGAAGGTTCGGCTTTCAGACTAAACTCCAAACAGATATGTTGTTGTTTCGCCTCGCTGATTGGCTGTAAGCCCTGGGCCCCTCCCCCGGAAGTACACAAGTTTAAATAATCCACTTTTAGGGGAGTGAGGGATTGTCGTAGCGTGGGTGCGAAACACAAGGATTATATCAGAAGGGAATGATAGAGCAGTGTTCAGAGCGGGATAAGGGCCTCACATACGGCATTTATAGTAGTGACAGCGAAGGAGCGCGTGTGCATAGCACCAGGTAGAATGTCCTCCAGAGTCACTGAGGTTGTGTGCGTGCACGGGCATGTGTCAGCAGCAGACTGACAGTCTGGGTGTATTCACTCTGCCCTGCCAGTCACTCCTGGGCCGTTTCCCTGGGGTCTGTGGCTGAATACAGTCTAGGGTCATGAGTGACAATCATTAGTCTTGTATTCAATCCCCAAGGTCAGAGACAGTCTACAGTCTAGGGGGTACTATCAGTCTGAGGGGGGCAGTTCATCTCACTAAGGGCCCGATGTAGGTAGCCATATACCGGTCGGTAACGGCCGATTTCGGCCGTTACCGACCGGTATTTGAAGATGGAGATGTAGGGCCATGTTAAAATACAGAATCGGTAATTTTACCGATTCTGTAAAATACCGAATCGGTAAAATTACTGATTCTGTATTTTGACATGTAGGTAGCACTTAAAGCGGTGCTACAGGGGTTTAAGAAGTCGTTATTTACCACCAACTAGAAGTTGGTGGTAAATAATGAAAACCCTTTCAAAAGCATTTTTTTTGCTTTTAAAACGGTGCCATGTTGCAGACATACATGCCCTTACGGGGGGGTGCAACAGGGTGTCAAAGTGACACCCTGCCACCCTTCTATGTTTCCCTCAATTACCGAATCGGTATTTACCGATTCGGTAAATGACATTCATTCTTATGGGCCTACCGAATCGGTAAATACCGTTTCGGTAATTACCGATTCATACAGATTCTGTAATAAATTCGGTAATATTAGGTACATCCCGATTGCCAGTTCTTAATACCGAATCGGTATGATTCGGTATTTAAGAATCGGTAATCTAGGATTACCTACATCGGGCCCTAAGTGTGTTAAAGACTTGCGCTGACGTGGGTTTCTGATGCTGTTTTTGGTATATCAGGTCCCGAAATGGCACAACTGTGGCTGCTGGTTTCTGCTGGTCTGCACCGTCGCACTCTGATACCTTTGGGTCAAGTTTGTGCTATACTTTTTATGTGTGATTAAAATGTCCTTCTCTTATGGACACCCCCCATTGCTCCTCTCTCTCCCAGTGTTCACTCCCCCACACTTTCGTCTGTTGCTCCCTTCTTCCTTCCAAGCTGGACTGTGCAGTGCAGAGGGCAGTAAACAAGGCTTGGAATGCAGGGAACCTCTGGGGTTGCCGGCGGAAGAGGGCTCGTCTGTGATGTTGATGCCAGGTAGGTACAAGGGATACTGAGCCAGGCTGCGGACGGTAGGAGTTTTGAAATATTTTGAAATAAAACAATAATTTTTTCCTTTTCTGTTATTCCTGTGCCCACTCCCCATTTTTCCTCTCTCCCCCAGTGTTTGCTCCCCAACCCTTTCATCCGTTGCTTCCTTCTTCCTTCCTCCATTTTCGTTTTTTTAACATTTATCACTAAAAAGGGGGTTGTTTTACAATTTATTAGGTTTAACTGGTGGCTGTCTTTTACTGCGGACCACTCTGTAGCGCTCAGATACCTTCAGGTCGAGTTTGCGCTATATACTTTTTAATTTACTTATAATGTCTTTCTCCTCTGTTACTCCTGTGTCCACTCCCCATTGCTTTTGCAAAGTAATAGGTCTCACATTACTAAATGTTTGCGCTATTGGCGTTTCATTATTTGTAGCAATGCCAATAGCTCAAACTTTTACAAATGCGAGACCTATTGCACTGCAAATGCTGTTATTTCTCCCTATGGTAGCAGCCCAGCTTTTATCTATGCCTGTGTCCAAAAATGCATACCCACCCATAACTTGAGATCTATTCACCTGAATCTTCTCAATATTTCCTCCTTTTTAAAGAAGAGAACTGGCTGCTCCAGATGTTATGCTCTCGCCCATTTCCATCTGGAACTCCTTCCCACTTGATATTAGAATGATAAGATTTAGACAAATACAAAAAACGTGGCTTTTCAAACATGCATTTGACCAAAACTTCAAGCAGTATGGAATGGTTCTGTTACGGATGTACGACGGTACAACACGTGGTATTACCACGCGTACCGTTACAACGCGTCTTTTACAACGCAAGTCTTTACCACGACTTGCGCTGTAGGGGTGCTGGACTTAGGAACAGGTAAATTTATAATTCCAACACCAGCCTACGTACAGTAGGGAAGGTGTTGGAATAGTAAATCTACTATTCCTTATCTAAGAGAGCCCTCCAGCGCAAGTCGTGGTTACGACTTGCATTGTAAAAGACGCATCGTAACAGTACTGCGGGGTAACATCCGCGTTGTAAAGGATGTTCCCCTTCTGTTAGTCTAACGCCAAGAAACTGTTTGTGTATGCGCACTTTATAAATGCTAGTAATGTAACATAGCATTCTTTCAGGCCTGTGTGACCTACACCCTATGGCCCCTGACCTCTGATGCATAAGCTCTGATTTTTGCATAATGTTTCCATATGTTATTACAATTTTACGCTTATGATTAATTATTAGTATGTATTTGTATAATAGCATGTTATTGCCCTTTTTAGGTGTTGCATAGGTACATGTTTGTGATGCATTTTATTGTAATGCAGCTATAATGGGCTAGCGTGAATGTGTTGCCGCTACAATACCAATTGCTGTTATCCTCACACACATCAACATTACAAGAACACTTTCTGGAGCATCACTGTGAGAAACTGTACACATAGACAATACAGCTTTGTATAAAAGTACAGAGCTCTGGTCCACCTGTGGAACAATGTCTCCATGTACACGGCATTCACCTAAGACATAGCCTGGTATATTTGTTAAGTTCGGGCTTTGCTCAGGTTTTGCTCAGATGTGCTAATTCTGTATCTCCTCTCTCCAAATGGTAGTTTTTCTAGCCATTAGTAATTAAAGCTAAGGCACCTAGGAAGGCATATACACAGACTAAGTGATGATCAATTTCTTGATTATGTGCGCTTTCTTCATTTTCTCGCTAGCCAATGTATTTCTACCAGCTTGGTATATGATTAACACCTTTAGTTTACAAATCAATGTGTCTTTCTTTGTATCTACTGATCTGGAAGTTAGGCTGTGAGCAGCCCACCACTAACCTGCTGAATTTTTGACAGGCATGATTATCAACCCCAACAGCGTCCTTTTTCAGGTTCTCCAAGTAACATAGAGGAATCACAACACACCTGTCCACAAGAGGTGAGCTTGTGCAATAAACATCAAATATGGCCACTGACCCCAAATAGCGTGTGCTGGTTTTAGGGTATGGGTCCAGAGGACTTGATCCACATGCATGCACTAGCACAGTCAATGCCTCAGCTTGGAGTTTGGAGCTAGAGAAACTACAATTTTATTTGACACTGCACAAAGCTTTACTTTTTCCAGAGAGCTAAGCAAGACAATTGAGAACAATGAAACCACAAAATCCCACCACAAACAAAATTCTGATTACACAAGCCTTCTATGGTTGATGCGACTGCCCACTTTGGAGTGAAATGTGGGATGCCTATGAAATGAAATGATGATGAAATGAAATGATGATGATGAAATGAAATGATTACGCACTTGTATAGCTCACGACTATCCGTAGGTATCTCGGCGCTTGTACGAATACCACCGAGGAACCCTTCCTGGCCTTTCCCGGTGAGGAGCCCACTCCTGGGCACCACCAAGGTGAAGTCAGGCATCCTCAGCGTTGTTGGATTGTTGGAAATTAAGCAAGCTATTGCCCAGAGGTGCAGAGTGGGACTCATGATTAGAATAGGCATGAGGCGAGAATGATCAGGTCCGAGGAAATTGAGCCCGAGACCCGCCCAAGGGGGAAATTGAACCCTGGTCCCGGCCAGACTACTGGATCAGGGTCTGCCGCTCTAACCATTGAGCCACACTTCTCTACCTATCTAGAAGACACCAACAGTAGAAGGAAGCTCTTCCGTCCCCTGCTAGATTGGATGGTCCCAGGTGGGAAACACAAGTTTCTGTTTCACAGAAGATGCTGATATAAGAGGGGGAACTGGATGGCGAAACACAACAGGATGTAATGCTCAGCAAACACCCACAGCTACGTGTCATCGATGTGTTCGGAGCCTATGACATCCCCATCCATTATCCCAGTATTTGGCTGGCCCAGGCAGGTCCCTTCACGCAGCACTTGCATTGCGCTGCAAGAACCAAGTGCAGGCAGTCAAACAAAGGCCTTGTGCCAGCCAGTTTAAATGATGGGTAAATGTGCTCCCTGCCTAGGATGCTTGGTTCCATCCCTGGTCTGAAATTTGTAATTACATATGATATGTTATTTCACATTGTGGGGCGTCAATGGTGCTTGGTGAACTACAGGTGCTCATTCTGGCCTCGCCACTATGGACATCAGGTCAAATGGTGTCTGTTCAACAACTGTAGCCAGCCAGACTGCCTCGCTATCAACATGCTCTCTTCTGGTCATGTTGGTCTATTGTTCACATATATCTTTAGATGCTGGAAATCAAAATTATCAATAAATATTAATGGACAGATGTATTATTATCTCACGCAGCGCAGCACAGGAATGCAGAGTATTTAACATGATATGATGACTTCCCTGTCCTTTCCTGGTGCTGGTGCACAATGTGCTGCCTAGCGCCGACGCAGGCCCCCTTGTGTCGAGGTGCAAGGGTGCCTGCGTTGCACACAAGATCGTTTTTGTGCAGGACGGGACACCGTGACTGTGACTGGTACAACGAACTGCAATGCAGGGTACTGCCTGTTGCTGCTACTGCTCTGTGCCCGGCACATAGGGATTGGAGCTGGCTGCTGCCTTCCAAAGCTACCGGTAAGTGCTGGTGGACATCCTGATTTCCACGAGACGCCGGCAGCCCAGGTTTACCACCCACCCTTGCTTGCAAATAAAAATGTTTATGCCAACATTTATTTTTGCCCTGATTTATCGGGTTGAGCACAAACTCAACCAGACCCAAAGGTATCTGAGTAATTTACATGCCCGCCGATTACTTTACCTAAGTTTGCCTTAATTTTTTGTGGGGGAGAATATGTGATTTGCCAAAAGGATATTACATGTTTTGCAGTGGTCTCCCTTGAATGCTTCCCTTCATCGTCTCTGCACCCCAGCGCTCCACTTTACTGTTCGCCATCTGTTTTTGCTCCCCCATAACAATTTATGCTTTTAAATGCAGGGCTGTGTCTGCTATGAGCAAATAGGTTTCTGTAAACACCAGGTTTTAGTATTTGCATTTGAAGTAAAGAGGTGAAGCAGGAATTTTCAGGCCACATTTCTGTGGCTCAAAAACACAATATGAGCCCAGAGGGAAAAACAGACAGGGTCGCCCTCCACTCAAAAGTTATAGAACAATCAACAAGACCCTGTCCAGGGGCGTCAACGGAAGTCAGTAGGGAGGAAGAACAGTCATTTAGTACTGATATCTACTCCCGAACCACACAAAAATTGTGGAGGTACTTTCACTGCTATGCGCCCAGAATCATAAAAACCAAATTTCCTTCACAGAAAAAAGTGAACACCCAGTCGTATGACCCAACTAGGTCTATCACAACACTCCACCCTAAAAGTGTGGGATCACATTCTTCTCAGAAAAAATGTGTGAAGACCAAGTGACACCTCACGGAAACACCACCAACGGGGTAACTGGTATGTAATTTCCAGACAAGCCCCTGTCTCATCATCGGTAGTCACTTGGTTCTCAAAGAAAGAGGGAAAAAGTGTCCAAACACAAACAACACAAATGTGTGACAAAATGTGAGAGCCAAAGACAGTCTGCTAGTGACAAACATATAACATAAAAAGGTGCATAAAACATACAGCAACTAGTTCCCTTAACCAACTTTATTCCTAGGGAAAAAGTTTAGATGCTGTATCAATAAAAAGGCTGGTAGCTAGTCATGCATACCATTACCTAGTGCCAGTGCAGACATGTTTCACTGCCATATACCTTAGGGCAGTTTCATAAGGGCTGCACTATACGCTGCCACTCCACTTTGGACACTTGTTCTGTGTTTACTGTCAAGGAAAAACAGGTCAAGAATATAATTAAAAACATGTAAACCCCTTGATCAAATAAATGTAATGACCGTGTTAAGTGTGTAAACATATTTACCCATAGACCACCTGGTTGATCATACCGGTCGCCTAAGGGATGGACGAGATGTGTGGAGCTCCAGACGTGAGATCCTACCTTCCCTTTAGCCAATAGCTATCTACTGTGACAAACAAGGACAAGAATTGTAAGCCCAGGATCAAGCATCAGGGCCCACTTGTACCAGGTACACAACTTCCAGACTACAACCCCACCACACAGCGTTTGGGATGGTAGGTCTGGACATATCCTGTAATGCTCAGTGTTGAGAGCCACCATTTAAAGCAACACCCGAAACTGCAGTGAAAAGCTCTATACTCGGTTCCAGTCTGCAGGATCACATTAGAATGTGCATCCCGATTATATGTGCACTATTACCTTGTAACTAATGTCTATAAGTCGCTAGAATAGGCGTAAACAAAAAAACTAAGCGACACACGGCACTCTGTAGAGCCAGAACAAAAAGTCCCCAGGACGAGCAGTTCGAATCCAGCAGCTCATATTACGGAACCAGACACACACCGAGTTACAATTTCAGCCAGGCTATCCGTTCGTTCTGTGTAGGCATTTAAGCACGGTATAGACACTAATTCAACTCGCACTCACTCCACATACGCACTGATACTTCTTACCGTAATCGCTCAATCGGAGCGCATTAACTCATCCATTCAGTGCCCGGGTCCCCGCTCGACTGATAACCTCCGGTGGAGGTCCCCGCCCAATGCCGGTAGTCACATGACAGACACGGAAAAAAGGGGCAGCCATTTTGGAGTGGTAAAAAATGCTATTGTATGTATTAAACCCCCAGCTTAGCAAGATGCCAGTCTCGATATGCAGACCCGTAAGTTTGGGTAAACCTATATTTGATAAACACGGTCCTTCAACCAACCGTGGGAGAACCCGATTAACCCATACACACCTCATCACCAGCGGCGGCCATCTTAAGCTAGTCACACAGTGACTCTCAGTCAATACTGTGGCAAAAGGCTCCCAAGGTGGTCGAGGATGCCAAACAGCTCTCCATTCACATTCAGACAACTCGTTGAGGGGCTGGCACAACTGTCACTCCATACCAATCTACCCTCTAAGCATAGTTTGTGCACTATCAAGGGAAAGGGAAACAAGTGTATTCATGATGGCAACAAGGTGCCACAATACAATGGACAGCTATAAGACAAGGTGGCTCATAACCTAATCTTGTTCCATTCGATAATTTCATTCAGCCCCCCTTGATCAGTTTGTTCGCTGTAAATCCAGCGTGCCTCCTTAGCGAGCAAAATTCTTTCTACATTCTGGGGGGTACCCTTCACCTTCTCTTACACTGTCCAAGTGAATGTGTGTTTCTCTGTAGAGCAGTGTTGTACTAACTTGGTTGTTAATTTGCCCGCCCTTATGGTGCTTTGATGTTCTTGCACTCTCACTTTGATTTTGCGTGATGTGAGACCTATGTATTGTAAGCCGCATTGGCACGTCAGTCTATACACCACCTGGGTGGAATTACAGTTGCTGAACTGATTGAGGAACCATTCCTTTCCTGAATTGAGGGTCACACTTGTGCTTTTCTTGGTAAGCGGACACACGGAACACGATCCGCTGGGATAATGGCCTTTAGGGACAGTCGAAGTAACACTGTTTAATTCAGTGGGAACTCGAGAGTGTACAAACTTGTCCTTTAAGTTGCCAGCTCTTTTAAAAGCGAATCTAGGGGGTGGCATATGGAAATCGTTGTTCGATAACAATGACCAGTGCTTTCTGATAGATTGTCTGATTTTAGTCGCCACCGGGTCATACGTCATCACCACCGGTACACATTCATCCCTCTGTTTGGCAACTTTTTCCGAGAGGGCGCTTCTAGGTGTATTAACAGCTCTCTTATTGGCTTGTCTGACCACCTTGTTAGGGTAATTCCTTTGCGCGAGTTTAGACGCCAGATCCTCAGACTGCTCCAAAAGGGTGTTTGTGGAGGAGCAGTTGCGTCTGTATCTCAGGAACTGGCCCACCGGCAAGTTATCTCTTAAGGCCCTGGGGTGGAAGGAATTATAGGACAATAAGGAAATCCTATCCGTGGGCTTCTGATGTACCCTGGTGTTAATCCTATTCTCACTATACTCGATGTCCAGATCTAAGTACACCGCTTTATGTCTGTCGAAAGTCGCTGTGAATTTGAGGTTGGCATCTTGTTTGTTGAGCCATTCCAAAAAGGCGAGGAGTTTCTCCTCCGTAGCCGACCAGATGCACAGCACGTCATCTATATATCTCTTCCAGAGCCGGAGATTGCTCTGGAAGGGATTGCTGTTGGGGTAGATGACATGATTCTCAAATTGGCCAACATAGATGCAAGCTATGCTAGGAGCCATAGTAGCCCCCATGGATGTTTCCGAGACCTGGAGGAACAGTTGGTTCCTATAGCTGAAGTAGTTCCTAGTCAAAGCCAGCTCAATGCATTGAAGTACAAAGGCCTGGGTGGTGTCATAAAACCATTCCTGCTCCCCCAGGGTGCAGGCTGCTGCCACCAGCGCCGCGTCCTGGGGTATGCAGGTGTACAGGGATTCAATGTCAATCGTGACAAAGAATTCTTCACTGGGATTGTAATGTATTTCCTCAAGACAATTAAGGATGTCCGTGGTATCCTTCACAAAAGATTTTTGGTTTACCACCGATTCTCTCAAGAAGAAATCAGCGTATTGGGAAAGAGGTTCCAAGACTGATTGGATCCCGGCCACAATAGGGCGTCCCGGTTGTGGACGCGTGGGCTTATGGATCTTAGGAAGTATGTAAAAAGACGGAGTCCTGGAGTTGGTATTAACCAGGAACTCCGCCTCTTTCACCGTGATCCATTTCTTCTCTTTCGCGGTTCCTACCATCTCGCGAATGGTGTTCAACAACTCTTCAGTTGGGTCCCTACTGAGGGGCTGATAGTTGGTCCGGTCACTCAGTAGGCGCATCATTCGGCATCATAGTCAGCAGTATTCAGAAGGACAATAGCCCCACCTTTGTCCGCCGACTTAATCGTGAGCGCACAGTTGTTCTGGAGGCTCTTGACTGCTTCCCAGTCTTCTCTGGACATATTTCTATACTGGGTATGCCTTTGGTTTTTCTCAATTTTCTCAATATCTTGTAAAACAAAGGATTCAAAAACCATTACCTCCGGGCCGATGGACGAAGCGGGAGGGCAGAAAGTGGACGGTTTTCTCAGATTGGTACCAAAAGAGGTCTTCTCGTCTGATTTCTTGTCTTTAAATTTTTTTTTTTGTTTAATCCGCCTCATTGTTTCGTGGAATTCAATCCTACACTTGAAGGAATCATGGGTGGGTGTTGGAATGAACCCAAGACCTTTATTCAATACTCTCTCTTCCTGCGTTGTCAAAACGTGGTCAGAAAGATTCACCACGATGTTGTTATTCATTTCTGCATCATGCCTCTGCTGCGGGTTACCCGTGGTGAGAAGGCTTGCCATTGGGGCCGCTGTTGGTTGCGCTGATTGGACTGATTCCCTCTGCCTCTGCCTCTCCCTGGATGGCCTCCCCGCGATAGTTGTTCTTTTGACCCTGAGATAAAAAAGACCTTAACAGGGCCCCCAGATCTTCGTTGTTCCGACTCTGTTGATTGAATCTCACACGCCCTCCCTGGGGTGCTTCGTCCTCCTCTTCACTTGACGTGTTGTCGAAGGTCCACTGATTAGGTGTGCGTCGCATTTGTTGTCTTGCACCTCGGCCTCTCTGACGCCCTGCGAACGTTGGTGGTTCTTGTGGAGACTGATAGTACTCGTCCTTTACATAAGGGAATGCCCATTCATGGGTAAACCTCTCCAAGTTACGGGTTAAACCTTTCAATTTCTGGGTGACCATATAGTTACGATACTCAGATAGACAGTCCTGTATCCTTTGTAACTGGTCTTTAGTATCAACAAGTGTTGTATCACATTGTATAGTATCTTCCAGCTCGAGAATTTCCTTTAAGAGTTCTTCACTTAATCTCTAGGCCGTGCTAATGATCAGGATGAGCCAGTCTCTAGTGCACTTATTTGCAATGAAGCTCCAATCGAGTCTAAATTTTGTATCATCTAAAAATATCCGGGGCTCTATTCTCACCAGAAGACTAGCTGGTGCTGCTCCTGCAGTGTAATATTAGGTCATTAACCCCTTCGATGCTGATGACGGAGCGGTTCCGTCATCAGCATCGGTTGGGCTGTGCTGATGACGGAACCGCTCCGCCATCAGTACAGCCCTGGGGGGGAGCGCTGGCGCTCCCCCCCTCCCCCCCCCCCCGTGCAGCGATCTTTTTTTTCTTGCAGGGGTGGCAGCGAAAGACTTTTCGCTGCCACCCCCTGGCCCCCCCACGCTTCCTGGTGACGTCAGCGCGCACAGCGCGCGCCGACATCATCAGGAAGCACTGGACACGCTGGAAGCCATTTGTTTCCAGCGTGTCCAGCAAAGAGGTGCGTGTTTGCTGCTCCGGTGGGGCGTGGGGGGGTTTTTCGGTGCCTTGAGGCATCGGGGGGGAGGAAACTGTGTTTCTTCTCCCCTGATGTCCCAATGCACGGCATTCCTGGTGCACGATCGCGCACAGCGTCGTGATCGTGCACCAGGAATGCCCCACTAGACACCAGGGATTGTTTTTGGGCAAATTTATTTGTCGAGGAAGCGACCCCTTGGGCGAGGGTCGCTTCCTTTTGGGGCCAAATAATGTTTTAGACTTTTCCGCCCCCCCTGGGGCAGATCGGCCATTTTGTTTGGCCGATCTGCACCCAGGGGGGGCAGAAAAGCCCACTAGACACCAGGGATTATTTTTGGGCATATTTATTTGTCGAGGAAGCGACCCCTTGGGCAAGGGTCGCTTCCTTTTGGGGCCAAATAATGTTTCAGACTTTGCAGCCCCCCCTGGGGCAGATCGGCTGTTTTGTTTGGCCGATCTGCACCCAGGGGGGGGCAGAAAAGCCCACTAGACACCAGGGATTGTTTTTTATTTATAAAGGAAGTGACCCCTTGGGCAATGGTCGCTTCCTTAGGGGGATAAAATATTTTTCAGACTTTTCTGGCCCCCCTGGGGCAGATCGGCTGTTTTTTCGGCCGATCTGCACCCAGGGGGAGCAGAAAAGCCCACTAGTCACCAGGGATTTGTTTTTTATTTGAAAAGGAAGCGACCCCTTGGGGAAGGGTCGCTTCCTAGTGGCCCTAATATTTTTTTAGACTTTTCTGCCCTGGGGGGGGGGGGGGGGGGCTAGGGGGGGGGTTGGGGGGATGAATAGAAAAGCCCACTAGACTCCAGGGTTATTTTTTTTTATAGGGAGTGACCCCTTGGCCAAGGGTTGCTTCCTTGGGCCCATTTGTTTTCAGTATTTTCTGCCGTGTCTTTATTTGGCCTCTCTGCCCTCCGTAGGGTTGCTTCCAGGGGGCCCACGTTTATAATGATTTATAATCTTCCCGCCTTGGGGACAGACACCCCATTTGTGACATACCCTGTGACATAGCCTGTTGTAATGTGTGTTGATTTTGTTTCTTCTAATGTGTATTGGTTTTTTTTCTCTTTGGATTGTTGCAGTGTGCGGTTCTGTTACTGGTGGTTCTGTTGTTCTGCTGTTTCTGTAGTTGCATGTGTTTGGTAAGAGACCTTTTTTTGTTCAATTGTAATGTAATTGTTTATTTTGCAACGTGTGTAGTAATACGAGTATGTTTTGTTGCTGTTTGTTGTGATTGTAAAACATGTTTTGCATTTGTTTTAGAAGTGTCCTTCTGTAGATGTAAGTTTTTTTCTTCTTCTTTCTAGTGGGGTATCGTTGCCTATTAGCTGTGTCTTTGCAGAGTAGGTGCTGGTGAGTGTAGTTGTGTCTTGTAAGTGAATTGTATATTTTTTCTAAATATAATTTTTTGTGAAAAAGTCTTACATTTTTTATCTTACTTTGCGCAGTGTTGGGGTTGCTGAGTTGTTTGTGCAGACTCCTTTATTTGTAAGGATAATGGCTAGCCGACGGATTACTGCTCAGCAAGTTGTTGGAATGCTTTTTGATTCTTCCTCTGACCATGGTCCAGAGTCTGACTCTGATTCTGAGCCAGAGGTGGGAGGTGAAGATTCAGGTAGTGAGTTTTCTCTACACATGGCTTCATCTGATGATGAAGACACTTTAAGTGCTGATGAAGCTACTTTTGGTGTGGATGATGTGCCTGTGGTTGGGGAGGACATTGCTGTGGTTACGGTTGGGGAGGACATTGTTGTGCCTGTGGTTGCGGAGGACATTGATGTGCCAATAGTGCGGCAAGAGACATCTGGGCTGCAGCCTGGGGCTGCTAGACTTCCAGTTGGTGTAGTGAGACAAGAGGCAGCTGGGCGGCGGCCTGTGGCTGCAAGACTTGACGATGAAAGTTCTGACCTCTGGGTTGCACCAGGCATGGTGCAGCCGGCATTGCCTGAATTTACCGGTGTTCCAGGGTGTAGGGTGAACACTGAAAACTTTTTGCCTATTGATTTTTTCAAGTTGTTTATGGATGATGTGTTTTTGGCAGAGATTGTAGAGCAGACTAATTTGTATGCTGAACATTTTTTCAGGGTGAACAGTGCCAGCCTTAAGCCCCACACTAGAGCTACCCGGTGGACTCCCACAAATTTGGAGGAGATGAAAAAGTTTTTGGGTTTAACTTTGTTGATGGGCTTGCTTAGGAAACCATCAATGGCTTCATATTGGTCTACTAGTCCCTTGATGGCAACAGCTATATTTCCGGCAGTCATGAGTCGTGATAGGTATTTGCTTCTGCTGCGGATGATGCATTTTGTTGACAATAGTCTTGCTTTGCCACGAGATCACCCTGATTGTGACCGTCTTTTCAAGATTCGGCCTGTCATTGATCATTTGGTTGATCGATTTTCTGAGATCTTTTATCATGGGAAAGAAATTGCAGTGGATGAGTCTTTGCTGTTGTTCAAGGGCCGCTTGGTATTTCAGCAATACATTCCTAGTAAGAGGGCACGCTATGGAATCAAACTGTATATGCTGTGTGACAGTGAGACTGGATATGTCTCTAATTTCAGGGTGTACACTGGTAAGGAATCCAGGATTAACCCCCCTGGTTGTCCGTCGACTTTTGGAGTGACTGAGAAAATTGTGTGGGAACTTGGTCGTGGATTGTTTAACAAAGGCCATCATTTTATGTCGATAACTTCTACACTGGTGGGCGGTTGTTCAGGGAATTGGCCAAAGTGGACACTGTTGCTTGTGGCACAATCCGCTCAAACTGTAAAGGTTTCCCAAAAGAACTTGTTTGTCGAAAGCTTGCTCGGGGACAGTGCAGTGCATTGCGTTGTGAGGAGCTTCTAGCTGTGAAGTTTACAGACAGGAGAGATGTCTACATGTTGACTACAATACATGATGAAAGCACTGAAACGCAGACTGTTTGGGGTCAGGTTGCAGAAGTGCGCAAACCTGTGTGCATACTGGACTACAATAAGTACATGGGTGGTGTTGACAGAGTTGATCAGAGGTTGGAACCGTATGCTGCTCTTCGTAAGGCTTACATTTGGTACAAGAAGTTGGCTATCCATCTTTTCCACTTGGCAACCTTTAATGCTTTTATTGTGTTCCAGAAATCTTGTCCCCAGTCAAAGATGACTTTTGTAAAGTTTCAGGAGTCTGTAATAGGCAGCCTTGTTTTAGTGGAACAGGCAAGGGTTCCTAGAGTTGGAGTGGTGGAGGATGTTGCCAGATTGAAAGATCGCCACTTTTCTGATCATATTCCTCCTACAACCTCAAAAGACTTTCCCAGTCGGAGATGTAGAGTCTGTTGGCGAAGAGGTTTGCGGAAGGAGGTTCGCATGTACTGCCCTGACTGCCCTTCAAACCCCGGGCTGTGTGTACCTGCTTGTTTTAGATTGTACCACACGCAAAATAATTTTTGGGAGTATCAATGAGTGGTAAAGTGAACTGGTTGGTCTTTATTCTGTAAAACTTATTGTTCAGTTTCAAAGTTTGTATTTGTGTAGTCTTTTTAGATTTAGTTGGCGAGTTAGTAGATTTGTATCAATTTGCAATTTGTTTTTGTTTCTCTTTTATTTAAAAAAAAAAACTAAAGTATGATGTTGGTTTGCGTGTAGTGTCCATTGTCTGACTGTGTGCATGGTTTGGCGCTTGGCTGCCGGTGTCTGTGGACTGGTGCTTGTCTGGCGGTGTCTGCGGACTGGTGCTTGACTGGCAGTGTGCGTGGTCTGGTGTTTGGTTGGCGGTGTGCGTGCTCTTGCGCTTGCCTGGTGTTGTGTTTGGATTTGTCTTTGGCTGGTGGTGTTCGTGGAGTGGTGCTTGGCTGGCGGTGTGTGTGGAGTTGTGCTTGGCTGGTGGTGTGTGTTGAGTGGCGCTTGGCTGGTGGTGTGTGTGGAGTGGCGCTTGGCTGGTGGTGTGCGTGGAGTGGTACTTGGCTGTCTGTGCACGGAGTGTTGCTTGGCTGGTGTTGTGTTTGTGGAGTGGCGCTTGGCTGGTGGTGCGTGTGGAGGGGCACTTGGCTGGTGGTGTGCATGGAGTGGTACTTGGCTGTCTGTGCACGGAGTGGTGCTTGGCTGGCGGTGTGTGTGGAGTGGTGCTTGGCTGGCGGTGTGTGTGGAGTGGTGCTTGGCTGGCGGTGTGTGTGGAGTGGTGCTTGGCTGGTGTTGTGTTTGTGGAGTGGCGCTTGGCTGGTGGTGTGCGTGGAGTGATGCTTGGCTGGTGGTGTGTGTGGAGTGGTACTTGGCTGTCGGTGTGCGCTGAGTGGTGTTTGGCTGGCGGTGTGCATGGTCTGGTGCTTGGATGGTGGTGTGGGTGGACTGGCGCTCGGCAGGCGGTGTGTGAGTAGTTACTTTCAGTTGGTCACTACACACACTGCTAGTTGAGTGACACTCCACAGAGTCCATCATTTTGTGTAGTTGCAGTGTCAGAAATGAGCTGTGAGTCAGTGGTTCAGTTTATCATACTTTCAATTATACGCAGTGTATTTAATTTTTGATGAAATTACTTGCGTATCCAATTGTATGTACTGAATCATCACTCACCCTTGTGCCAAATCCAACCAGTATGTGTGTGTGCTTGCGGATTAGATGGGTGTGCAGTAATAATTGTATTTTTTCTATTTCTGCAGTAGGGTGTACCTTGTCCCTTATTGTGATTGTTGTTATGTGTTGCTTTTCCATTCGGATGGTGTCAATGGTCTGGTTTGTATCAAGTATGAAAGGTGCATGAATGCCCTGTAAAACGGTTGGTGCCTTGTCGTGGCTTTACAGCTCATGAGTTGCGAGTCACTGGTTCGGTTTTTATGCATTTATTTATTGACAGAGCATTTCATAATTTTGAAATATCTTGTTAATAAAATTTTATGTACTGAACCATCACTCGCCCTCGTGCCAAATCCAACCTGTATGTGTGTGTCTTTGAGGAATAGATAGCCGTGCTTGAATGTTTGACTTTTGAGTAACTCTGTTAAGGTGTGGTATCCTTTTACTCGGGAGAACAAGGGGAACGCAGGGTGGTAGGACATTTTTGCCGGCACGGCGATCTCACGCCAAAAAGTTTGGAAAAGTGCTTTTTTTACCTATTTTTAAGGTTTGCAAGGAGTTCTGGGTAGGAAAACATTGGGGGACCCACGCATACCATACCTCCCTGAACTCTCCCGGGTGTCTAGTTTTCAGAACTGTTTGGGTTTGCTACTTTCCAAAGAATACCACCCAGCCCCGGGCCAAAAACTCAGGTGCCCCCCCCCCCAAAATCAAAGTTATATTGCTTCAGGGTATTTTAAATTCACCACCGTACGATTTGGACCTTTTCCTGTTGCAGCCACTATGGCTACCCACGCAAGTCAGGTACCATTTTTACCGGGAGACCTGGGGGAACGCTGGGTGGGAGGTAATTTGTGTGAGCCCAGTGATGCCACGCTTTCCCAGACTACAACGTGTGAAAAAAATTGATTTTTTTCTGCTGAAATTGAGGTTTGCAAGGGATTCTGGGTAAAGGAACGTTGGAGGATCCACGCAAGCCATACCTCCTTGGAAGCCCCCGGGTGTCTACTTTTCAGAAATGTGTGGGTTTGGTAGGTTTCCATAGATGGCTGTCTCGCACGGGGCCAGAAACCCAGGTAACCCCTCTTGCAAAAGCTGGTGAATTTAACAATGGTGAAAATGTCAAGTCCACCAGCTTTTGCAAGAGGGGTTACCTGGGTTTTTGGCCCCGTGCGAGACAGCCATCTAGGGAAACCTACCAAACCCACACATTTCTGAAAAGTAGACACCCAGGGACTTCCAAGGAGGTATGGCTTGCGTGGATCCTCCAACGTTCCTTTACCCAGAATCCCTTGCAAACCTCATTTTTTGCTTGAAAAAAAATAATTTTTTTCACACTTTTTAGTGTGGGAAAGCGTGGCATCACTGGGCTCACACAAATTACCTCCCACCCAGCGTTCCCCAAGGTCTCCCGATAAAAATGGTACCTCACTTGCGCGGGTAGGCATAGTGGCTGCTTTAGGAAAAGGCCCAATTCATACTGTGGAGACCAAAAAATTACCTTTAGCCAAATAATATTATTTTTTGAGGGGGTCACCTGAGCTTTTGGCCCGGGGCTTGGCGGGCATCTTTGGAAACTACCAAACCCAAACAGTTCTGAGAACTAGACACCCGGGGGAGTCCAGGGAGGTATGGCATGTGTGGGTCCCCCAATGTTTTCCTACCCAGAAACCCCTGCAAACCTTACATTTTGGTCAAAAAACCCACTTTTCCGTACTTTTTTGGGTGGGATCTCGCTGCCGGCACAAATGTCCTACCACCCAGCGTTTCCCTTGTTCTCCCGAGTAAAATGATACCTCACTTGTGTGGGTGGGCCAAAGGCATGTGACTCAGGCTGGGGGGCTTAATTTGTAAAACTTAAATATGACTAAAAACTACTTTTTTCAAAATTCATTTTTGGCGTGTTCTGCTTTGGGGCACCCACACAAGTGAGGTATCCTTTTACTTGGGTGAACAAGGGGAACGCAGGGTGGTAGGACATTTTTGCCGGCACGGCGATCCCACGCCAAAAAGTTTGGAAAAGTGCTATTTTTACCTAATTTTAAGGTTTGCAAGGAGTTCTGGGTAAGAAGACATTGGGGGACCCACGCATGCCATACCTCCCTGGACTCCCCCGGGTGTCTAGTTTTCAGAACTGTTTGGGCTTGCTACTTTGCAAAGAATACCACCGAGCCCCGGCCCACAAACTCAGATGCCCCCCCCCCCAAAATCAAGGTAGTTTTGCAATAAGGTAATGTAAATTCACCACCGTACGATTTGAACCGTTTCCTGTTGCAGCCACTATGTCTATCCACGCAAGTGAGGTACCATTTTTTTCAGGAGACCTGGGGACACACTGGGTGCATGGAAATTTGTTGATCCACGCAGATTCCAGAACTTTCCACCACAGAAATGTGAGGAAAATGTGTTTTTTTTCAAATTTTTATGTTTGCAAGGGATTCTGGGTAACAAAATCTGGGGGTAGGCAGACGAGTCACCCCATCCTGAATTCCCCTGGTTGTCTAGTTTTAAAAAATGTATAGGTTTGCTAGGTTTCCCTAGGTGCTGGCAGAGCTACGGCGCAAAAACAAAAGGTAGTCTTTTTGTCCAAAACTTGCTAAATTTCACTGGGAAATTGAGGTGCGACCATGCTGCGTTTTGCGCTGTTTCTTGTCGCAGCCACTATGTCTACCCACGCAAGTGAGGTACCATTTTTTTCGGGAGACCTGGGGGCACGCTGGTTGCGTGGAAATTTGTTGATCCACGCAGATTCCAGAACTTTCCACCACAGAAATGTGAGGAAAATGTGTTTTTTTGGTCAAATGTTTAGGTTTGCAAGGGATTCTGGGTAACAAAACCTGGGGGTAGGCAGACGAGTGACCCCATCCTGAATTCCCCTGGGTGTCTAGTTTTCAAAAATGTATAGGTTTGCTAGGTTTCCCTAGGTGCTGGCAGAGCTACGGCCCAAAAACAAAAGGTAGTCTTTTTGTCCATAACGTGCTAAATTTCACTGGGAAATTGAGGTGCGACCATGCAGCGTTTTGCGCTGTTTCATGTCGCAGCCACTATGCCTACCCACGCAGGTGAGGTACCATTTTTTTCGGGAGACCTGGGGGCACGCTGGGTGGGTGAAAATTTGTTGATCCGCGCAGATTCCAGAACTTTCCACCACAGAAATGTGAGGAAAATGTGTTTTTTTGTCAAATTTTTAGGTTTGCAAGGGATTATGGGTAACAAAACCTGGGGCTAGGCAGACGAGTCACCCCATCCTAAATTCCCCTGGGTGTCTAGTTTTCAAAAATGTATAGGTTTGCTAGGTTTCCCTAGGTGCTGGCAGAGCTACAGTGCAAAAAGTAAAGGTAGTCTTTTTGTCCAAAACGTGCTAAATTTCACTGGGAAATTGAGGTGCGACCATGCTGCGTTTTGCGCTGTTTCATGTCGCAGCCACTATGCCTACCCACGCAAGTGAGGTACCATTTTTTCGGGAGACCTGGGGGCACGCTGGGTGGGTGGAAACTTGTTAATCCACGCAGGATCCAGAACTTTCCACCACAGAAATGTGAGGAGAATGTGTTTTTCTGGTCACATTTTTATGTTTGCAAGGGATTCTGGGTAACAAAACCTGGGGGTAGGCAGACGAGTCACCCCATCCTGAATTCCCCTGGGTGTCTAGTTTTTAAAAATGTATAGGTTTGCTAGGTTTCCCTAGGTGCTGGCAGAGCTACGGCGCAAAAAGAAAAGGTAGTCTTTTTGTCCAAAACGTGCTAAATTTCACTGGGAAATTGAGGTGCGACCATGCTGCGTTTTGCGCTGTTTCATGTCGCAGCCACTATGCCTACCCACGCAAGTGAGGTAAAAAAAATTTCGGGAGACCTAGGAGCACGCTGGGTGGGTGGAAATTTGTTGATCCACGCAGATTCCAGAACTTTCCACCACAGAAATGTGAGGAAAATGTGTTTTAGGTTTGCAAGGGATTCTGGGTAACAAAACCTGGGGGTAGGCAGACGAGTGACCCCATCCTGAATTCCCCTGGGTGTCTAGTTTTCAAAAATGTATAGGTTTGCTAGGTTTCCCTAGGTGCTGGCAGAGCTACGGCGCAAAAACAAAAGGTAGTCTTTTTGTCCAAAACGTGCTAAATTTCACTGGGAAATTGAGGTGCGACCATGTTGCGTTTTGCGTTGTTTCGTGTCACAGCCACTATGCCTACCCACGCAAGTGAGGTACCGTTTTTATCGGGAGACCTGGGGGAACGATGGGTGGGTAGAAATGTGTTGATCCACGCAGATTCCTAGGTGCCGGCTGAGCTAGGGCTCAAAAACAAAGGGTAGTCTCTTTGTCCAAAGAGCGCAAGATTTCACTGGGAAATTGAGGTGCGACCACGTATGTATAGGTTTGCTAGGTTTCCCTAGGTGCCGGCAGAGCTAGGGTGCAAAAACTACAGGTAGGCACTTGGCCAAAAAAGGGTCAATTTGTAACTGCAAAATTTAGGTGTGACCACGTTGCATTTTGCGCCGTTTCCTGTCGCAGGCACAAGGCCGACCCACACAAGTGAGGTACCATTTTTATCGGGACACTTGGGGTAATTCAGATTTGTAAATCTACTGATATTACCAATTGAGCTTTCATGTATTTCTCCCTTTCAATGAAAGACATTGTGTTAAAAAAAAATCTTTTTCAAAAATGACCAATAATTCTCATGCTAGTATGAGTATTCCCAATTTTGAAAATGTGCAATTATATACTGTTTCTGAGGGGCCTGCTAGAATGGCAGCTATTTGCTCATTCGTGAAGGCTAAACTGTTTTTATCCATTAGTATGGAGTGCACAGAGATCCCACCCAAAAGGTTCTAGAAGATATAGCATCCTCGACCACCTTGGGAGCCTTTTGCGACAGTATTGTCTGAGAGTCACTGTGTGACTAGCTTAAGATGGCCGCCGCTGGCGATGAGGTGTGTATGGGTTAATCGGGTTCTCCCACGGTTGGTTGAAGGACCGTGTTTATCAAATATAGGTTTACCCAAACTTACGGGTCTGCACATTGAGACTGGCATCTTGCTTAGCTGGGGTTTAATACATGCAATGGCATTTTTTACCACTCCAAAATGGCCGCCCCTTTTTGCCGTGTCTGTCATGTGACTACCGGCATTGGGCGGAGTCCTCCACCGGAGGTTATCAGTCGAGCGGGGACCCGGGCACTGAATGGATGAGTTAATGCGCTCCGATTGAGCGATTACGGTGAGAAGTATCAGTGCGTATGTGGAGTGAGTGCGAGTTGAATTAGTGTCTATACCGTGCTTAAATGCCCACACAGAACGAACGGATAGCCTGGCTGAAATTGTAACTCGGTGTGTGTCTGGTTCCGTAATATGAGCTGCTGGATTCGAACTGCTCATCACGGGGACTTTTTGTTCTGGCACTACAGAGTGCCGTGTGTCGCTTAGTTTTTTTGTTTACGCCTATTCTAGCGACTTATAGACATTAGTTACAAGGTAATAGTGCACATATAATCGGGATGCACATTCTAATGTGATCCTGCAGACTGGAACCGAGTATAGAGCTTTTCACTGCAGTTTCGGGTGTTGCTTTAAATGGTGGCTCTCAACACTGAGCATTACAGGATATGTCCAGACCTACCATCCCAAACGCTGTGTGGTGGGGTTGTAGTCTGGAAGTTGTGTACCTGGTACAAGTGGGCCCTGATGCTTGATCCTGGGCTTACAATTCTTGTCCTTGTTTGTCACAGTAGATAGCTATTGGCTAAAGGGAAGGTAGGATCTCACGTCTGGAGCTCCACACATCTCGTCCATCCCTTAGGCGACCGGTATGATCAACCAGGTGGTCTATTGGTAAATATGTTTACACACTTAACACGGTCATTACATTTATTTGATCAAGGAGTTTACATGTTTTTAATTATATTCTTGACCTGTTTTTCCTTGACAGTAAACACAGAACAAGTGTCCAAAGTGGAGTGGCAGCGTATAGTGCAGCCCTTATGAAACTGCCCTAAGGTATATGGCAGTGAAACATGTCTGCACTGGCACTAGGTAATGGTATGCATGACTAGCTACCAGCCTTTTTATTGATACAGCATCTAAACTTTTTCCCTAGGAATAAAGTTGGTTAAGGGAACTAGTTGCTGTATGTTTTATGCACCTTTTTATGTTATATGTTTGTCACTAGCAGACTGTCTCTGCCTCTCACATTTTGTCACATATTTGTGTTGTTTGTGTTTGGGCACTTTTTCCCTCTTTCTTTGAGAACCAAGTGACTACCGATGATGAGACAGGGGCTTGTCTGGAAATTACATACCAGTTACCCCGTTGGTGGTGTTTCCGTGAGGTGTCACTTGGTCTTCACACATTTTTTCTGAGAAGAATGTGATCCCACACTTTTAGGGTGGAGTGTTGTGATAGACCTAGTTGGGTCATACGACTGGGTGTTCATTGTTTCTGTCAAGGAAATGTGGTTTTTATGATTCTGGGCGCATAGCAGTGAAAGTACCTCCACAATTTTTGTGTGGTTCGGGAGTAGATATCAGTACTAAATGACTGTTCTTCCTCCCTACTGACTTCCGTTGACGCCCCTGGACAGGGTCTTGTTGATTGTTCTATAACTTTTGAGTGGAGGGCGACCCTGTCTGTTTTTCCCTCTGGGCTCCAATTGTGTTTTTGAGTGTTTTGGACGGCGGATCAGCCGTGAGAGCTTGCAACCCCTGCATAGGAGGTTTTTTAGGTATACTGTATACATGTAAACCCATCCGAGTAGCTTTGCGTTTCGGTGTGTTCTTTCCGTGTGTGTGTGTTTTACGCTAATTGCTTTATCTTCTAGAACCTTTTGGGTGGGATCTCTGTGCACTCCATACTAATGGATAAAAACTGTTTAGCCTTCACGAATGAGCAAATAGCGGCCATTCTAGCAGGCCCCTCTCTCTTATCAGATACCCCCCTACTAGGGACTACCCCAGTTAGGGAGGAATGGGATAGGCTTAGCACTCTTAAAAAGAAACAGGTCAGAATTGCTCTTCACAGAGCTTTAATGACCGAATATTACACTGCAGGAGCAGCACCAGCTAGTCTTCTGGTGAGAATAGAGCCCCGGATATTTTTAGATGATACAAAATTTAGACTCGATTGGAGCTTCATTGCAAATAAGTGCACTAGAGACTGGCTCATCCTGATCATTAGCATGGCCAAGAGATTAAGTGAAGAACACTTAAAGGAAATTCTCGAGCTGGAAGATACTATACAACGTGATACAACACGTGTTGATACTAAAGACCAGTTACAAAGGATACAGGACGATCTATCCGAGTATCGTAACTATATGGTCACCCAGAAATTGAAAGGTTTAACCTGTAACTTGGAGAGGTTTACCCATGAATGGGCATTCCCTTATGTAAAGGACGAGTACTATCAGTCTCCACAAGAACCACCAACGTTCGCAGAGCAAAGAGAGGCCGAGGTGCAAGACAACAAACGCGACGCACACCTAATCAGTGGACCTTCGACAACACGTCAAGTGAAGAGGAGGAAGTAGCACCCCAGGGAGGGCGTGTGAGATTCAATCAACAGAGTCGGAACAACGAAGATTTGGGGGCCCTGTTAAGGTCTTTTTTATCTCAGGGTCAAAAGAACAACTATCGCGGGGAGGCCATCCAGGGAGAGGCAGAGGCAGAGGGAATCAGTCCAATCAGCGCAACCAACAGCGGCCCCAATGGCAAGCCTTCTCACCCCGGGTAACCCGCAGCAGAGGCATGATGCAGAAATGAATAACAGCATCGTGGTGAAACTTTCTGACCACGTTTTGACAACGCAGGAAGAGAGAGTATTGAATAAAGGTCTTGGGTTCATTCCAACACCCACCCACGATTCCTTCAAGTGTAGGATTGAATTCCACGAAACAATGAGGCGGATTAAACAAACAAAAAAATTTTAAAGACAAGAAATCAGACGAGAAGACCTCTTTTGGTACCAATCTGAGAAAACCGCCCACTTTCTGCCCTCCCGCTTCGTCCATCGGCCCGGAGGTAATGGTTTTTGAATCCTTGGTTTTACAAGATATAGACAAAATTGAGAAAAACCAAAGGCATACCCAGTATAGAAATATGTCCAGAGAAGACTGGGAAGCAGTCAATAGCCTCCAGAACAACTGTGCGCTCACGATTAAGTCGGCGGACAAAGGTGGGGCTATTGTCCTTCTGAATACTGCTGACTATGATGCCGAAGTGATGCGCCTACTGAGTGACCGGACCAACGATCAGCCCCTCAGTAGGGACCCAACTGAAGAGTTGTTGAACACCATTCGCAAGATGGTAGGAACCGCAAAAGAGAAGAAATGGATCACGGTGAAAGGGGCGGAGTTCCTGGTTAATACCAACTCCAGGACTCCGTCTTTTTACATACTTCCTAAGATCCATAAGCCCACGCGTCCACCACCGGGACGCCCTATTGTGGCCGGGATCCAATCAGTCTTGGAACCTCTTTCCCAATACGCTGATTTCTTCTTGAGAGAATCGGTGGTAAACCAAAAATCTTTTGTGAAGGATACCACGGACATCCTTAATTGTCTTGAGGAAATACATTACAATCCCAGTGAAGAATTCTTTGTCACGATTGACATTGAATCCCTGTACACCTGCATACCCCAGGACGCGGCGCTGGTGGCAGCAGCCCGCGCCTGGGGGGAGCAGGAATGGTTTTATGACACCACCCAGGCCTTTGTACTTCAATGCATTGAGCTGGCTTTGACTAGAAACTACTTCAGCTATAAGAACCAACTGTTCCTCCAGGTGTCGGGAACATCCATGGGGGTTACTATGGCTCCTAGCATAGCTTGCATCTATGTTGGCCAATTTGAGAATCATGTCATCTACCCCAACAGCAATCCCTTCCAGAGCAATCTCCGGATCTGGAAGAGATATATAGATGATATGCTGTGCATCTGGTCGGGTACGGAGGAGAAACTCCTCGCCTTTTTGGAATGGCTCAACAAACAAGATGCCAATCTCAAATTTACATGGACTTTCGACACACATAAAGCGGTGTACTTAGATCTGGACATCGAGTATAGTGAGAATAGGATTAACACCTGGGTACATCAGAAGCCCACGGAGAGGAATTCCTTATTGTCCTATAATTCTTTCCACCCCAGGGCCTTAAGAGATAAATTGCCGGTGGGCCAGTTCCTGAGATACAGACGCAACTGCTCCTCCACAAACACCTTTTTGGAGCAGTCTGAGGATCTGGCGTCTAAACTCGTGCAAAGGAATTACCCCAACAAGGTGGTCAGACAAGCCATGAAGAGAGCTGTTAATACACCTAGAAGCGCCCTCTTGGAAAAAGTTGCCAAACAGAGGGATGAATGTGTACCGGTGGTGATGACGTATGACCCGGTGGCGACTAAAATCAGACAATCTATCAGAAAGCACTGGTCATTGTTATCGAACAACGATTTCCATATGCCACCCCCTAGATTCGCTTTTAAAAGAGCTGGCAACTTAAAGGACAAGTTTGTACACTCTCGAGTTCCCACTGAATTAAACAGTGTTACTTCGACTGTCCCTAAAGGCCATTATCCCTGCGGATCGTGTTCCGTGTGTCCGCTTACCAAGAAAAGCACAAGTGTGACCCTCAATTCAGGAAAGGAATGGTTCCTCAATCAGTTCAGCAACTGTAATTCCACCCAGGTGGTGTATAGACTGACGTGCCAATGCGGCTTACAATACATAGGTCTCACATCACGCAAAATCAAAGTGAGAGTGCAAGAACATCAAAGCACCATAAGGGCGGGCAAATTAACAACCAAGTTAGTACAACACTGCTCTACAGAGAAACACACATTCACTTGGACAGTGTTAGAGAAGGTGAAGGGTACCCCCCAGAATGTTGAAAGAATTTTGCTCGCTAAGGAGGCACGCTGGATTTACAGCGAACAAACTGATCAAGGGGGGCTGAATGAAATTATCGAATGGAACAAGATTAGGTTATGAGCCACCTTGTCTTATAGCTGTCCATTGTATTGTGGCACCTTGTTGCCATCAAGAATACACTTGTTTCCCTTTCCCTTGATAGTGCACAAACTATGCTTAGAGGGTAGATTGGTATGGAGTGACAGTTGTGCCAGCCCCTCAACGAGTCGTCTGAATGTGAATGGAGAGCTGTTTGGCATCCTCGACCACCTTGGGGGCCTTTTGCCACAGTATTGACTGAGAGACACTGTGTGACTAGCTTAAGATGGCCGCCGCTGGTGATGAGGTGTGTATGGGTTAATCGTGTTCTCCCACGGTTGGTTGAAGGACCGCGTTTATCAAATATAGGTTTACCCAAACTTACGGGTCTGCACATCAAGACTGGCATCTTGCTAAGCTGGGGGTTTAATACATGCAATAGCATTTTTTACCACTTCAAAATGGCCGCCCCTTTTTGCCGTGTCTGTCATGTGACTACCGGCATTGGGCGGGGTCCTCCACCGGAGGTTATCAGTCGAGCGGGGACCCGGGCACTGAATGGATGAGTTAATGCGCTCCGATTGAGCGATTACGGTGAGAAGTATCAGTGCGTATGTGGAGTGAGTGCGAGTTGAATTAGTGTCTATACCGTGCTTAAATGCCCACACAGAATGAACGGATAGCCTGGCTGAAATTGTAACTCGGTGTGTGTCTGGTTCCGTAATATGAGCTGCTGGATTCGAACTGCTCGTCACAGGGACTTTTTGTTCTGGCACTACAGAGTGCCGTGTGTCGCTTAGTTTTTTTGTTTACGCCTATTCTAGCGACTTATAGACATTAGTTACAATGGTAATAGTGCACATATAATCGGGATGCACATTCTAATGTGATCCTGCAGACTGCAACCGAGTATAGAGCTTTTCACTGCAGTTTCGGGTGTTGCTTTAAATGGTGGCTCTCAGCACTGAGCATTACAGGATATGTCCAGACCTACCATCCCAAACGCTGTGTGGTGGGGTTGTAGTCTGGAAGTTGTGTACCTGGTACAAGTGGGCCCTGATGCTTGATCCTGGGCTTACGATTCTTGTCCTTGTTTGTCACAGTAGATAGCTATTGGCTAAAGGGAAGGTAGGATCTCACGTCTGGAGCTCCACACATCTCGTCCATCCCTTAGGCGACCGGTATGATCAACCAGGTGGTCTATGGGTAAATATGTTTACACACTTAACACGGTCATTACATTTATTTGATCAAGGGGTTTACATGTTTTTAATTATATTCTTGACCTGTTTTTCCTTGACAGTAAACACAGAACAAGTGTCCAAAGTGGAGTGGCAGCGTATAGTGCAGCCCTGATGAAACTGCCCTAAAGTATATGGCAGTGAAACATGTCGGCACTGGCACTAGGTAATGGTATGCATGACTAGCTACCAGCCTTTTTATTGATACAGCATCTAAACTTTTTCCCTAGGAATAAAGTTGGTTAAGGGAACTAGTTCCTGTATGTTTTATGCACCTTTTTATGTTATATGTTTGTCACTAGCAGACTGTCTCTGCCTCTCACATTTTGTCACATATTTGTGTTGTTTGTGTTTGGACACTTTTTCCCTCTTTCTTTGAGAACCAAGTGACTACCGATGATGAGACAGGGGCTTGTCTGGAAATTACATACCAGTTACCCCATTGGTGGTGTTTCCGTGAGGTGTCACTTGGTCTTCACACATTTTTTCTGAGAAGAATGTGATCCCACACTTTTAGGGTGGAGTGTTGTGATAGACCTAGTTGGGTCATATGACTGGGTGTTCTTTGTTTCTGTCAAGGAAATTTGTTTTTTATGATTCTGGGCGCATAGCAGTGAAAGTACCTCCACAATTTTTGTGTGGTTCGGGAGTAGATATCAGTACTAAATGACTGTTCTTTCTCCCTAGTGACTACCGTTGACGCCCCTGGACAGGGTCTTGTTGATTGTTCTACACATTTCTGTGGCGGCAAGCCTTTTGTCTATTTCAAGCATACTTTTTTGTGATGCAAACACCGCTCTTTTTACTTGTTACTTGTTGTGTGGGTGCTACAGGTTGGAGACAGTCCTGAAGTGGCAAGGCTGAGTAATCAAATGCTTTGTCTAGTTAGTAGTCTAAGTTTCTATATGGGCCAATAATAGATATTGTAGCAAGTAACACGTAGAAAGGGATTTAAGCAAACAAGAAAGTCGTCACTAGTAAAAAAACATTTCTTTCACTTTAGCAAGCATTTACGATATTTGATGTACATTATTTTAAAATGTAAGGTGATTAGAAATAAGATATATGGACAGGAAGGAGGAAGGGTGCCTGCCCACAGAATAGGTGATCTAAATAATGAGGATTAACCAGGAGTTTGTCAGCAGAAGTCCATAGATAGGGGGTGGAAACATCAATCCCAAGTATGAATATGACGAATATGGGACCACGTGATCTTAATGATACAATGTTTAAGCTTTTGTAGTTAAACCACCTCTGAAAGGAAATCCATTTGGATATACATGCTGTTTACCTGCCAGCTTTTAGAAGTAAGTGGACACCAACATAAGAAATGTGTTCAATGATTTTTATTAAGAAATTCATTATGCCAGAGTACCACATTTTGTCCCAGTATGTGTGCAAATAGATGCACGCATACTGTTTAATCAGCAATCATACCTTGCACTAGTGCCGTTTTTAACAGTCAGCGGCATTTGTCACAGTAACCAGCAATCACCAGCTCGCTGCCTGTACCACCGAGGTTAACCTTTGTCCCTGTAACTAACAATAATCCGCTGTCCCCCTCTAGCTGTGCAGCAACATGTATCCCTATAACCAGCAATTACTAGCGCACTGCTCCTACCAGGGACAGCAAAACGTGTCCGTCTAACAATCATCGCCTCTCACTGCGTTCAGCACCCTGGCCAGAAGCATTTTTCCGGTAAACAATAACCAGCACGCTGTTTGCGTTCAGGATTCAGGACCATGGACAGCAATATACATAACTGTAAATGGAAACCAACAAACGTCTGTCTTTCTGCTTTCAGTACCCTGGATATCAGCAGTCACACGAGCTCTGACTGCGTTCAGCACGGTGGACAGCAGCAAGTAACCAGTAATTAGCAGAAGGGGACCTTAGACAGCAGCATTTATCCCGGCAATGAGCCATAATCAGGCTTCTGACTGATCACTGCACTGTGGTGAGCAGCACATTTGCACGAACGAGGAGTGATTCACGCTTGTAGCACCTGTCTTCTTATACCATTTTTTTAGCACAAAATGCATCCTCGCATGGAAAATGGACGCGAGGACACATGTGCTAAAATATTGTGCCAAATGCCAGGTTTGCAGTTTACCTAATTATTTATAACCTCATAATTTTGCTGAAAATTTACACAATAACGCAAAAGCATATTACGCAAATTTAGCACGCTCCTATGCTATAGTCCGTCTGATAATTTCCTTAGCTTTAACTTTTAGTCTCTTTTTGTTTACCCATATTCAAAGTGGGGTCCTGCACCTTATTTTCTTTGCTTCTTCTTTTACATCTTTCCCACTCTCGTTATTTTATTATCCTCCATCTGATTACTCTTTTATATCTTCTACTTTCTCCTTCTCCAATTTGCCTAATTGTAGGTTACCTCCTGTTGAAAGGTAAAAGTATTATTGCTATGGCGGAGTGTCTTAACATGTAATTCTAGCACAATACACAAAGAAGCACTCTGTCTGCTCTCTCAGTACACCTTCTCTCAGTCCTGGTAGAGCGGCAAAGAGCAGACAGGCTGCTTAGAGGAACATGTGCTATCACCAACATGGATGATAAGCAATTAACATGACTCAAGAGAAATCCGACACCAATTTATAAAAATAAAGCAGATTTGTATCTTTTTTTTTTACATCAAAACGAAATTGGTAAATACAGAATAACTGGAGTTATTAATTTTAAACCATTTAATAAACAGCTTTAGATGTGTAAAACGTTAATGTTGCAGTCCAAGGGAAAAATACATATATGTATTCGGTTACTTAGAGAGTGAGTTCAATGGAACCCATTCAGGGTTAAGGGCTCGTGAGTCTCTAGACCAGTTCACGACGGCTAACACAATTTTACCTACTTCAGGGCAGCAGGATGCAGAGATGCACTTTAGATGTCAAACAGAGGTGTCAATCAGGCCCGTGGTCTTTAAATTACTACCTTAGCAAAAAGATACTTGGGGTCGAGTTGAGGAAAAACTTTTGAAACTTAAGCAAGGAGCTGGCCCTGGACCACGAGTCTTCAGGCAGATTGACTCCACCTGGCTCGGGGGACTCAGGTGCAGAGGTACTCTTGGCTATTTATGATGCTGAATGGATCTGCGGCCACTGGTGCTGGCAGGCATTCCAAGAAGGGTGAAAACAAATGCAACATCTTTACGATGAAGCCACAGGACTGGTTGGTCATTCATGCAGATGCATCTCTCCTCTTGGAGCATCGAATAATGCAGGTAGTAGTCAGGTTCATTACCAACAGGCTTTGGTACCTGCAAGCACTGAGGCTGAGGGAATCTTCTTCCAGAGGACCAGGGGAATGGTGTAGAGAGCTGAGCCTTGTTGAGGGTCAGGACTACAGTTCTCAGAAGCCACTTGCCCACTTTGAGTGGTCACGCTGGACTGCTCTGTGGAGCTTACCACCAAGTCATGGATTTAGCGGTTTGTGCCAGACGACTGCAGGGAACTAGTTCCTCTAGCCCAAAGGAGCTCGTATGGAGATTGCAGAGAGGCTCACCTTCCTTTTAAAACTAGCCTCCTTCCTTGGTCAAGTTAAAATCCAACAGGTGCTGGATGGCTACCACATATGAGGAGCTAAGTGGCTCTCCTTGTGGAACCGTGCCTCATCGTGGAAACAGGTCTCTTATTGTTATAAAATCAAATATGAGGTTCTGGGGTCATGGGGGCCCTTAAATCCTGGATTTAGGGGATGTTAGTGGGTGTGAGGACTAGTAGCCAATCTGCATCTAGTGCTGCAGCTAATCCTTCCCTGTATTGACTACATCCAGTGGGTGTATGTCACTAAAACTAGTCAGAACCTGAGTTTTACACTAAATTACAGATGGCCAACACCATTCTTGACTGTACCTCTCATCTGCAACACCCTAGAGGTGTGGTCAGCATTGTGGAGGTGTACGCCTCCTGAAGTGCTAATTTTCCTGCATGGCCATAAAAAACAGTGACTGGGGCAGTGGGAGGCTTGGTTCTCGAGTGGGGGATAAGTTCCTTTGTCCACCAGTGATTCCTCTGAGGCCTGTTGCCTTGATGGCCCATTCACAAGCCATCCTGTGTGGGAGTTGGAGTCACCTATTTCACACACAGGTCTTGGTCTCTGACCTAAGGGCGAGGGACACAATCCCCAGCATGAGGTCAGATCTCTGTCTTTGCCGCACACCCTCAAAAAAGTCTGCCACGGTACGAGAACACTTGGTTAACTTGGTGGGCACTGTCTAAAGTGCATACTAATTAAACCTCAACACCACCATTGTGTCATTTAATTAAAGGCACAGTGTTTGACACCATACATGAAAGAAATCAACTGTTCAATAATGGAGCTGGACAACTGGGGTATGTCTGGTGTCCAGACCATTTAGAGGGGTTTAAATTATAATTCTTTAGACACCAAACTCAACCTTCCCATCTGCTCCCAATTGACTGTTACCAATTACATGTAATAAGGGAACACAATTGGTATCATTTGGGAGCGGTAGGCCTCACAGTAAAGAAAAAAAAATTAGACTTTTTCACCACTAGGACACACAAAACTTGAAAGTATATGTCCAACTTTTTAAATACACTGCACCTTACCCTCTTGGCTGGTTAGGGGCTACACTAGGGGTGACTTATATGTATTAAAAAGAGAGGTATGGGCCTGGCAAGAGGTTTATCTTGCCCGATCAAAATGCAAGTCTAATACTGCGCACACAGACTGCAATGGCAGACCTGAGAGATGTTTAAAGAATTTAAGTGGGTATCACAATGATGGTGGAAGGCTCACTAGTAGTCTTTAACTTCTAGGCCCTGGGTACATGATGTACCACTTTACTAGGGACTTACTAGTAAATGAGATATGCCAATTATGTGTAAAATGATGTTACCAAGTTTAAAGGAGATAGCACAATCAAGTTAGCACGGCTTAGTAGTAGTAAAGTACGAAAGGCAGCAAAAATTAAGTCAGCAAAAACAGGAGGCTGGAAGGCAGAAAATTGTGGGAAATCCATGCCAAGGATGTCAGTTCAAACACAGACGATGCTCATTTTCTGCACATATGTCTCCATATGTTGTGTCTTTTAAACCATTGGTTAAAGGGCATTCAGATCAAAGAAATAAAATATACAACCAGTGTTTCTTTTTGCCTACAAAACATTGGAAACCAAAGAATGGCATGCTATGTTATGTTGTGTTGTGTTGTGTTATACATATTTGAATGTACATGACTCACACAGAAATGTACACAAAGACATGCAAATAACTCCCAAGATGGCAACTATTAACACAGAGAGAAACTTGGAAGTGTAAACTGCAAAGTACAGATGTCTAACCATGCTGGTCCTTCCCAAGGACTGATAACATGTCTCCTGAATTTAAATGAATTCCAACATGATCACCACCTCAACGATATGACAAGTAAGGTTATATGACGGAACAACAAAGGCATAAGCAATGCAGGTTTGGATAACGTAAGCCGAACAATGAAAGTGCTGCATGTACCAGTGACTCAACAACGAAATTTAGTATCTGACCTCAGCATCAGAGTCCATTTAAAATACTATAACTACAAATTCCAATATCATGCTCATAATTGTTGTGATAAAATGCAAAATTGAAATGGCTTTTAAAATGTATTTTTACTTTTCTTGCAGTCCTTTCTTTATATTTACACCTTTGAATGTAAGTTTTCAGCTGTTCAGTTGTATTTCTCCACACTCTGCCATGCTTATTTGTAAACATTTCACCCACCACTATGTATGTCATCAACCGCTATTTAACCGCATGCGCGCTAGCGGTTTTCCTGCTGCGCGCTGCGTTTTTTAAAAACCTGCGTTATGTGACGAGCTCAGCTCGTCATCAGCGTAGGGCAGGTTACGCCCATGACGAGCTGAGCTCGTCATGAGACCCGAAGGGGTTAAAAAGTGACCTCACTAATCCCCGCTCCCGGACTAATCAGCATTTTGGTATCTGTGCCCAGTAGGCCTCTTGTGGTGGTAAAAATACATACCACTTCGACTTTCAGAGTATTACAGATGCTCCTAGTGCAGCTGAGAGAGTTGTTGCTTGGTAGATTTGTATGCACTTTACCCTGTGAGCTGTGCTCGGGTGGCCCTATATTTGACTTTAGCAGCTAATGGACAAAACAGCAGCCAGACCTTCAAGGCTGTAAAAGGCAAAAGAAAGCATGGGCCCTCTGGTAAAGCAAAGTATGCTGAAGCACTTGAACTCCAAGACCTGCTTCCTCTTTCTCAGCACAGTGATCACCCTCCTCCCCCTCTCCAGCAACAGCTCTGGTCAGCTGTAACAAAGCAGCAGCATTCAAGCCAGAAGTGAATCCTAAGTAATAACATTGACATCCACCTGGTTTGTACAGCATATCATGTTCACTTCCAGTAAGCAGTGGCAGCCGGCAGGGATTGGGGACAGGGGATGGATGGGGGGGGGTGTGAGGTAGTGAGAAATAAGAATAAAAATGTACCTGATTACCGGGTCTCTCCTCTGCCGCCCCTCCGACCGTCTCTCCAGCAGGAACAGGGAAGCAGGAAGCACCTGGCTCCCAGGCTATCCTGAGCCAATCACAATGCTGAAATATGTTCTTGTGATTGGTCTGAGCACCATGGCTCAGCGCTCAACCAGGGAATTGGGGGCTGGGTATGTTCTCCATGCAGCTGTAATGCAACCTGCATGGACAGCATGCAAAGTGCGCATAACTGTTTGGCTAGCCCCAGAGGGCGGGCCAAACATTCATGCGCAGGTTCGTATTACAAACCACTCCTCCCCTGGCCTGCTCTGTAAGCAGAGCAGCCCCATCCTCCCACAAAGCTCCCACAGCAGGGAAACATAAAATGATAATAACAAGTTATCATTTTATGTTTTCTTTATTTCACTGCTGCAAGCAGTGGGGTCATGCTCCTGCGCCTTAGCGGAAGAGCGGCCACTGCCAGTAAGCAGCAGCCAGAATTGTCATTTGTTTTACAAAAGCGTTTCCAGGAATCCCATTGTTATTTTAGTGCCTCCTTTAAGATTCACACCTATGAATTCAGGTACTCCCATGGTAAAATGGCGTTGGTAGTGTATGAGTAACTAAAAAAAAAAGACATAGGTCAACGAACAAAATAAATACACGTTTAATCAGAAAATGATCTACGTAAAACATTACAGTTCAGAATCTATTTTTATTTGAATTAAGGCATATCTCTGAAAATTAATATAAATGTAGCCGTCCACCAGTTTGCCCTCAGTTGGTACACTGACACTGCTGGTGATAACACGCATCTGTGAGTGCCTGAGAGAAAGACAGTTTGCCATGGACATGCTGCCACCTAGCAGTAGAAGTAAGTACAATGAGAGCAACACAGTTGAGACAGAACACCTTTTGTTATATGTATGTATTTCTGATTAGCTAAATAAATGTTTACTTTTTTTAATCAACAGAATATTCACCAAGTTCTGTGAAACCATAATTTGAGACACTCCTTGGAATCCTAGTAATTTAAGCCAGCGTTTTACAATTTTGTAGATGCCTCTAAATTGCAAATACGCAGGGATTTTATAATTATTTATTTTCTTTTGAAAAAACTCATGTAAATAAACATATATTAGTAATAAACAGCTTTCATCAGTGGAAGGGCTTGAAAGAGACTTTGGATGCTAAAATAGAAATGAAAACAGACTGGGGGCATCCCTCAGGGTAGAAGGTGGACAGTGACTGGGGGCTAAATAACTATTCTAGGTCCGCTGGGGGTGTCACTCAGGGCAGGTGCTACACAGTGAAAGGAGGGGTTAAATTGGTGTCCTTCAGGGCAGGTGCTGTTTAGTGACTGGGGGGCTAAGTTACTATTCTAACTCCTTTGGGGGCATCCCTTAGGACAGGTGCTGGACAGTGACTGAGGGGCTAAATAACTATTCTATCTCTGCTGAGGACATCCCTCAGGGCAGGTGATGGACAGTGACTGTGGGGCTAACTTACTATTCTAACTCTCCTGAGGGCGTCCCTCAGGACAGGGTCTGGACAGTGACTGGGGCTAAATTGCTATTCTTTCTCCGCTGGGGCATCTCTCATGGCAGGTGCTGGACAGTGACTGAGAGGCAGAATAACTATTCTATCTCCGCTGGTGCTGTCCCTCAGGCCAGGTGCTGGACAGTGACTTTGGGCTAAATAACTATTCTAACTCCGCTAGGGCTGTCCCTCAAGGCAGGTGCTGGACAGTTACTGGGGGGCTAAATTGCTATTCTAACTCTGTTTGTGGCATTCCTCAGGGCAGGTGTTGGATAGTGACTTGGGGGCTAACTTAGTATTCTAATTCTTTTGGGGCGTCCCTCAGGCAGGAGCTGTACAGTGACTGTGGGTGCTAACTTACCATTCTAATTCCACTGGGGGTGTCTCTCAGGGAAGTTGCTGGCCTTAGTGTAGGTTATAAGTAGATCAAAAAACCAAATTGAAGGAACAATATCTATATTTTTTGTTTATTTAAACTGACAAAACCAGAATCAACCCTGCAAAATCAAAAAACTACACACATTCTTGTACAAAAAAAAATACATTTCAGCAAAGTAAGTAGAGTAACATCAACTTTCAAAAGGAAGTGAATGGTTAAAACATCAAATTTACATAAAGCAACAGTGAGATTCTTTTTTCCCCCTTTCAACTGAAAGCAACATATCAGAAAAGTACGCATAGTCCAGGAAGTCCTACCTAAAAATACAAACTTGTTCTGCCAGACCAATCCACAAAACAAGCACAACAAAGCAATTGCCAGGTAAACTAGATAATAAATAAATCATTTGTCCAAAGTCACAGAAATGTTTGTGTGGACAACAAAAGTTAACTAACAATAAAACTTTGCATTTCAGCAGGGCATTAATACTTTTTCTCTTTCTCCTCAGTGTGTTAATAATAACTTGTACATGTTTTTTCTTTTAGTAGGTTAAAACAACAAAGTACATAATTCAACTAATACACTGAATTTTTTTAATACACTTTTTCCTATATCTTTTGATTTCACTGATCAAACAATTATTGCATCTGCGCATAAAGCTTTGTACGTGAAGTCATGATGTGGGAATATATTTTTAAAGTATGGTGGTTATCTATATTGCAATGAGAAGATAACTGAGCCCAAGAATCATTGGAGGTGTATGAAGTATTTTTTATCCCATTGCACAGGTAGAGGGGTTACTCAGGGGGAAACTGTAGTTGGCTCAGCAAAACATAACCACTCTGCCTCTGCAGTGAGAGAAATTGTGAAACACATAAAAATGCTTGCATCCACCTTCAATGAGCACTCTGGCTCAGTTTTGAGGGAGCTAGGCCAAAACATTCCCATGCATGTTGCAAGTAGTATGCCCACCACACCCAACCTGAGGAGAATGGTCCAAAGACCAAAACAGGCAAGTATTTCCAAATGAGTAACATATTCTGACATCAACAGAGCTAACTATTAATTGCACTGATTAATGTTTCCTGTTGTATGTCAATCAAGTCCCTCAGAAAAGAGTACTAATCTTTAGCACAACCCATGACATCGCAACCCATAACATGGTAACCATAACAAATAGTGAAATTGAGATGATGGACGGGACTTTTACGTCCACACCCATCCATTTGCCAAAATTTACACTATTCAAGCTAATATAAATAACACAACAGTCTCAATAGTGAATAGCTTACTCCCTGGCATGCAATCCTCAACCTACACTGTGGAGAAGTGTGGCTCAATGGTTAGAGCGGCAGACCCTGATGCAGAGGTCTAGCTTGGGACCAGGGTTCAATTCCCCGCCTCGGCGGGTCTTGGGCTCAAAGTTCCACAGACCTGATAATTCTCGCCTCGGTGCCTATTCCAATGATGGAGTAGTCCCACTCTGCAACTCTGGGCAATAGCTTGCTTAATCTCCACAACGGCCCCCACAATGCTAAGGATGCCTGGCCTCCACCTTGGGGGTGCCCAGGAGTGGACACCTCACAGGGGAAAGCCTGGATGGGTTCCACAGCGGTATTCGTACAAGCGCCTTGAGACCCTTGCGGGTGAGTAGTGCGCTATACAAGTATCCATTTTTTTCACACTGAATTTCTAACAGTGATAAAATCAAAAACAACTGACAAAAGTCCTACAATTGTGCTAATTAACTTTAAATTGACAATGATTAACACAGTAACTAAAATATACCCTGAAATTCAAGAATGTTTTTTTCACGTTTAACAAACATAGTTGTGTAATATAGAAAAAAACATCCTTAGTTTAGGATTACATAACAAACAGTAAAATGGAGTATAAATTTAGAGAACTAGGGGGCATATTACCAACCAATAGAGATAATTTTTGTCTCTAACTTGTTTAGAGACAAATATTATCGCCGCACATCGGCGATTTTTATCGCAGATAAACCTTGCTATTAGCAAGGTTTATCGCAAATGCGATAAAAAACGGCCGCAATGCATGAATATCGCTGAAAAGTCAGCGATATTCATGCATTATCGAGCAAATGCTCTTAGCCATGTTATCCACCTCCCATTGGATAACATGGCTAAGAACTGCTCAGGGAAGGTGTTAGCTTTTGGAGATATTCGTGCTTAGCGCGAATCTCTCAAAAAGTTGGTAATAGGAGATAGCAATGTTAGCGACTGTTTCCAGTCGCTAACATCTTGGCACGCTTACTTTGCATGTCATTAGTGATAAATATCACTGACATGCAAAGCGGGGCCCAAGATGGTCGCTATCTCCTATTAGCTGTCGCTAACTGGTGTTAGCGACAGCTTGGTAATAGGGAGATAATTTTATCTCCGCTTTCTTGGCTTTTAAAGCCAAAAAAGCGGAGATAAACCCCCTTGATAATATGCCCCTAGATTCGTTATGCTTTGTGCCTCCAGACAGCGTAGAATAATTTGACACTCAATTACAGAATCAGATTATTTCACCCAAAACACGACCATCAACCATCCGCCCCTATCATAATGTGGCAGGCGGTAATGCAGGGTCTGATGGTGTTGGGACTGCCACCGACGGGATCATGGTAATGGTTCCACCACCATCATAATGAGGCCCTTAAGGTCTTTTCACAGGCAGTTGGGCATCTCACTTCCCTATGCTTTTCACTGACATTAGTGGAACGTAGGATGTGTATCAGTTCCTTTCTGGTAACAATTCTTGCCCTCTCAACAATGTTAAAGGGCACTCCCGAAATTGCACAACTTATGACGATTTGGTGATTTATGGCAAGTTTTGTTGTTATGACATATTGCTGTTATGTCATGTATTGTTAAAACTTCTTTATTGTTAAAGCTTTTGTTGAAATGACTAACTATTGTTACGACTTTGTGATTAAGGCATTTTGTTGTTTGGACTTAGTGTAAAAAGGTATTTCCCAACAAGTATAAATCCTTAAGATGCGACTGCATGGTTGAGAATATCACATGACATGCACAGAAGGGAATGCGTGACTTGTGAACCTAATTATAATTAAAAATGCACTGTAACAGTCCCGGTGCATTTCGCACCAGGAATGACTGCATATTTGGAGAATTTCAACCAAATTGCAGGAAGAACAAAGAACGGAAACATTATACACTCAGCAGAAAGCGATAAGCAATACAGTGCATGAAGGTTACTTCACAATATATGCATGATAAATCCTTAAAATGCATGCATTTAGTTCTAAATTGATGGTTATACTTTCCTTTCACCCCTTAAACACACAACCAAACAGTCTGGATCACTAATACATTAAAAGGTACTTTCCACTTAATGTAATAAAAAACTCAGAATCTCGCTTGTACCATCACCTGGAATACAGACATATATAGAACATATAACACAACAACAGCAACTCACATACAAGTTAAGATACAAACCTCTTTTACAGTGATCAGGGCATGCCAACCACGAGTGAGGCATGACGCACCTCGGCACTATTTATAAATATGTGAAACTCTTTGGTCCCAATACACAAAGGTAACCTTAGACCTGAAGTCTAAGTTTGGACCCGAAGTGCAACTTTAGACCTCACGTCTAACTTTAGACCTGAAATGTAAGTTTAGAACTGAGGTCTAACTTTAAGTTCTAGTCTAAAGTTAGACTTCAGGTGTAAACTTAGGCTTCAGGTCTAACTTTACCTTTGTGAATCAGGCCCTCAGCCTTTCTGCCCATCTCATTTTGAACCTGGTGAAATCTGTCTTTTCTGTTTCTTACATATTATATTGTTCTTTTAATTGACCTTTCTCTACTGAAAAATGCCAACCCTTACAATGTGACTAAAAGTTGACCCTTTCTCTGGTCCTCTTTTTTTCACTATTATGCAATGCATTATTTACTTGCAGATGTCACCCTTTCATTGTTTTAATAACCATTACTTTCTTGTCCATTCTGCATTTCCTCATGACAATTTCACTGACACCGATTTGCTTTATTTTTCTGACAGTTCAGCTGTTGCGCCTTGTTAGGGGCTTTAGGGCACAGTCCTGTGAGGCGCCACCTACTGCCTCTTACTACAACTTCAAATTATTTAACTGAACAGTGTTCATGAAATATGACTTATATGCTTTCATGAACACTGTCAGTGTCACTTCTCCAGGCATCTTTTGACATGAGGAGGAGAAGGTCTTAAGGACTGAGGCATAATCCAGCTATAGAGTGCTGTTGAAAAACACAACACTCTGTAGGCGGATGTCTGATAGTGTTTGCTGAGAGGCTTAGTTCAACTATGATCCCTTCCTGCAGCTTCAATCAATTTATTTAACAGACTCACTGTGCATGGCTCAGGCAGCACAGTATATCTGCTAAATGCAGCTGACTAGAAGCACATCCGTGCCAATGAGAATCCAGACAGAGAAGCAGGATCCCCAGCACTGTCCCAGCTTCTTATAGGGCTGGGTTTCTAGATCTATAAGAAGCAGCGAAAGGGATTGAAGTGGGTCTTCCCCTTTTTTTAAACTAACCTTTTCTGCTCCCTCAGCCTCCTTATTTTTAACCATGGCTTGCTGGTTCCAATGTGCAGTGGTAGATTCCTGCTCAATTGATGGCAAGGAGCCTCCGAGTTCCCAGCAATGGAAGCATGTTAAGTAAAAAGAAAGGGGCATATTAACAACAACTTGTGATAAATATCGCAAAGCTCGCTTAGAGCTATTTCTTTTATCGCCGGCTATCACTGGATTTCAACGCCAAGATAACGCATTATCATCAACGCTTATCTCCGAGGCGATATGAAATACAGCAATAGCAGTGAAAAAGCCCCATTACGCTTGAAAACCAAAGTTTAAATGTGGGAGTTAATAAAATCCTTGCTAATACGCCCCGTGACCTTACAATCCACCTCCCATTATGTAGATTACTTAGTCAACTTTTAAGAAGGTGTCAAAATCCTGCTATAAGGGGGCTTAGCGCTATTAATCTTGTTGCTAAGTGGGTCTGCTGCAGGCTTGTTAATACTGCGAAGCCTTGTTAGCAACTATTTCCATGTAGTTTTGCTCAGGAATGCTTACTTTGCATGTGATTAGCGACGGCATGCAGGGCGATAAGAAAACAGGAACAAACTCTTGGAAAATAGCGCTAACAAGGCATGGCACAAACTTATTGAGGGAAACATCCTTTACAACGCAACTTTTACCACGCAGTGCCTTTACGATGCAACTTTTACAATGCAAACCATTACAACGCATTGCGCTGGGGGGCGCTCTAGGATAAGGAATAGGTTTAATGTACTATCCAACACCTTCTGTACTATCCACAGGGACTGGAGTTGGAATAGTAAATTAAACTATTCATTATCCAGCGCCCCAAAGCACTATGCGTTGTAAAGGCATGCGTTGTAAAAACCGCGTTGTAAAGGCATGCGTGGTAAAAGCATGCGTTGTAATGTCATACATCCACTTATTGATAGTGCGATGTAAATATCACCGCTTTTCTGGCTTTTAAAGCCAGAAAAGCAGCAATATGGCCCTTGATAATATGCACCAAAGTTTCTCTGTGTATGTATGTATGTGTTTGCAAGTTTGTTTGTGAGTGATTGGCAGTGCATTAGATTGATTGAGAGTGTGTGTATGAGTGTGTTTGAAAGTGACAACGAAAGTGAGAGTGAATGAGAATTTCAGTTTGACAAAGGGTATGAACATGTTAAAGCGAGGGTGAGAGAGTGAGTAAAGTAGTGAATAAAGGAGTGTGAGTGTGTTATAATGAGTGAGTGATTCGAGAGTGTGAGAGGGAGTGGAAGTGAGTCAGTGGTGTAGCCAGCTGGATGGGCATTTCTTGTGCATTGAAAGTTGAGAATTTGGCTGTTTTACTGTTAACGAATACAGATGATGAATACAGAACATAAATGGATCACTTGGTCAAAATTATAGACTATTTGCATGTTTACTTTTTGCAACTCCTTGCATTGCTGTACGACTTGAACCTGGTGCTTGCCAACACACCAGATATTGTTTGTAAATGCTGGTGCTGCCATTCTGGATGTATTTATTGCCTGAGAGAGGGCATCCATGGAATATTGTAGATGACGGGGAGGGTTGGGGGAAGGAAGCCATTACAAAATGCTGACTTTCAAATACTGGAGGTAATTTCTAACATACAAATCACCCATGATATTAGGACAGTATTAATGGCAAATTTCTGGTCCTGGAATACTGAATGTGATTCTTGGCTTAAAGGGTACCGTTAAAATGGTGGCATTCACAGAAGATCATCATTCTCAAGGCAAAACTTTTTAACAATTGAGTGATCTCTTGGCAAGTGTTACACTACACTACTTTCAAAGATCACCAGCTGCCACTGTCTCTCTTGCATTCTCGTTGTGATAAATACCACTCTTCCTTAATACATGTGGATACTTCTGCTACTTTTGACATGGTAATCATTCTGATTTTATGTTCTCTGCTTTCTCATGTTTGTTGACAGAAATTTGCCACCTATCTGGTAGACCTTCTTTCCGTTTCCTTTACTCTTATGGCTCCCACGTTGGAATGAGTTGCCTCGCTTTGTGAGATGAACCACTAATGTAGCAATACATTAAACACTGTGAGATAGCTCACACACTGTCAACATGTAATTAGATTTGACTCTCTACTGATGCTACTGTTGTTGTTTTTCAAGTTTTGGTAGTGATGTTCTATTTTGACTGTTTTGGATAAAAGCACTTACATATACATAAAATAATAAAATAAAAAATAGGAAAGTATTTTTACACTCCAAGATATGAGAAATTCAGTTTTTGTTAACTCAAGCCTTTCGAGGGGCCTTTTCACCAACTCAGTGAGACTAGGCCATTGTGGCCACATTTCAGTAGCTGTCATGTATTATTATAGTGGTCAAGAAATATCCTAGCTGTCTACCAGGTGAAAGCTTCTGCCCCATTCTGGGAAACCTGGAATCGCAAGGCATGGACTCCCACTTGTGGTAAATTCCTTAAAACAGGAACCGTTACCCGTCCTCACAAGAGAACAGTCGGACAGCAGGACCGGATTTGCATGGGGTCATTTTAATGCAAACCACCCACCCCTGCAACGCCTTTAAATGCCATATTATTATTAGGGTGCCATTTGAGGGCAAAACACATTTCGTAGACCAGCATTATGATGGTATTAAAGGTTATATGTATGTTGTGAGAAATAGAATGGCATTGTCCCATGGGCACATAGCCCAATCTCAAAGGAAACACACCTGCTGGTCCATCAAGTGCTGATATCACCTTTTAGTGTTCCTCTGGTGTGTCAGGATTTTATTACTCTTGATGGAGAAAGGTTTTCTGTGTAAACCTTATTCACTGGGGCTTTATTTCCCAGAAGATGAAATTGGCTCCCCTCAATGCGGATAGTGATTTTAAGAAATTAGGTTTTTTGTGTCTTTTTCCATGGATCAGGAAGGGGATATTCTGTTGGGGTAAGAACTGTTGTGGGTATCTGTTGGAAGTAAGCGCTAGTCAAAGCCAAGGATGAAGAGGGTTTAGACATGAGGAGATCAGGACTGGTACTCCCCTTTGAAGCTGTGGGTGCAGAGCTGTGTTTTGGGTAGGACTGGGTGGAATGTTTCTTTCCGCCCATGAAATTGGCCAAATTTGGTGACTCTGCGTTACTCATGTAAAGCAGATTTCTGTCCAAATTCTGCCAGCCACCATGTTCTGGAATTCTTTTCCTGTGGGGCTCCAGATATGCGAGCTGGTGAGTGAGGTTTTGTGTCCCCTAGTGTGATTTTCTAATCCAGGCTGTTGGAAGTGGTCCTCGGGTTAGAGGGCTGCTTCTTGAGTAGATTTGCTGCAGCTTGAGTACATTTTCCACTCGACTGGCAAAAAAAAATATCAACTTGAATGTTACAAGCTCTTGTGCAACACATGGTGTTGTTCTCGCTGATTTTTCAGTGCTGCCTGAACTACCAGAGTTAATTGCAGTGCTAGCAGTACGGCATGCATATGTTCCGCCCGTTGGTGTAACTTCATGGAATCCCGCTGATTTTCATGTAACTCCACGGAGTTCCGCTGACTCCTAGTTTTGGGGCTACAGCAACAGCCAGGAATGCTGATGAGACTGTAGGAGCAGGGCAGAGGAGGTGGAGATCGTCGGAGGGCTGGGCAGTGGTCTCAGTGTGGTGAAGTGGCTCCACAGGAAGTGGAATGACATACCAAATAGCCAATAGCACGAGGTAAGAGACAGCTGTGGTCCGTGCAGATAACAGCGGTGGGGCGGTAGGGCTGCATGAGGGGGGATTTTGAGGGGCAATGCAGAGGGAAAATTAAATAAATTATACATTTTCCCTCTGTAACGTCCCTTGAAATCACACCCCATGCAGCCCCACCGCCCCACCACTGTTACCTGCATGGACCGCGGCTGGTAAGAGAGCACTAACCCTCTGAGTGAACCCAAAACCCACTATATGTATATTTAGATATATAGTTTGTGGCACTAGATGTTGCAGACATTTACTCTTTCAAGACAGACCTACGAAAACTCTACACCGACTCTATGGCTATAATTTCCAAGCTTTAATTAATTAACTTTCCATATTCCTATAATTTGAAGAATCATGGCAAGAAGTCCCTTTACCTTTTTGATATCGTATACCCTTTCATATTATTAATTTGACAGTCTTCAAGTTGAAATGTCATCATGTTGCGTTCCTCAGTTAGGGGTAGGTCATTTAATTATTTTGTTAGTATCCGTGGGCAAATACATACATGTATCTATAAAAAAAAGAGCGTCTTTTTGTGCTTATCAGTTGGAGTTTTATTAGCAAGGTTGTGAAATCCACACCCAAACTTTCCCATTTTTGAAATTCGGAGTACAGTCTTCTTGGCCGTCTGGTTTTGTAAAGCCTATGCCAACCACTTGCATTCATTTTGCTGCTTACTTAATGTTGGAACAAAAGCATCTTCATCTAGTTCAGCTATTCACATAAGAAACAGACAAGCTAGATCTACCTCGCATTCAAATATGAAATGTGGGTCTGTTTCAGGTAAAAATAGATGTTCCAATATCCATTATTTGTAAAACATAAGTAATGCAAAATCCGTTTTAGTGTAATTTATGAATTAGGGTGACTATCTTTAAAAAATCTATGACTCACTCAAAACTAATTACAATCAATAAATGTGCTACACAATTTACAATCCAGTTTAGACATTTTTGAGCTCCTGCAAAAATCTTTCTGTGATCTGGCCTAGAGTTAAATTTGTTATGTAAGCAGCAAAAATGGACCAAATTAATTTTTCCACGTATTTTTTTTTTTACCAGCCCTCAATGGTTTTTGTGCTATGGGCAGCAAGCTTTCTATGGCCATACAGTCCCCTCGGGATTAGCAGTACAGAACGTTCACTTTCAGATCTCCATTTTCCTGGAAATTAGTATTTTCCCTAATGAACATTTCCAGGTTTTAAACAAAAAATTCAATTTTAGAGTCAACGGAGCCAACTGCTACCGGCACTGCCTACAAGGTGGATCTGGAATAGCCGAGTTAGGTGCACGTGGCAAACCACCAATTAAATCCTGAGACTCAGCAGGAGAACACTTTTCTAGGTCGTTAACACACTTCTCGCAGTTATTACGCCAGGAAGCTCTTTTGAAAAGTGTGCATACAAGGCAGCAAGGAGTGTTCTCTGTGGTGCATCTTGCTATTGTTCTGCAATCTATGTCAGTCGATTCTGGATCAATACCAAGGATATGAATGAAGAGGTGGAACTGACAGCTGCTCTTTAAAGGCAATTTCCAGGCATCTGGCGTCAAATAGACGGAGACCTCCAGGTAAAAGCAATGTGTAAAGTCGGTTTGCAAGACCCCCTGATGTGCCCTGTCAATATGAATGATCCAACCTTCTAACAAACCCTCCGTCATACTCAAGTATTAACGAGCTGAACAGTGGTTCCACCTAAGCAGTGCTTAATTTGTAAAATAATGAGTGCCAGAGCCCAACGTTTTGTTCAGAAACCGGCGTGCAGTGCTATTGAACGTTGACATGGTGACTACCAAGGCACTATAATCTTGATTCCATATTGTGGCTCTTTCATCCGCCAGCACGCTCTCTACACCTTTATCTCATTCTTATGGAACATTTTATTCATTGCTTTCTTTCTTTGTCACTGTTTTTCTCCTCCTTCTTCCCCTTTTGTACTTTTCTCTCTTTTGCTCTGGGTCAAAATCTGATGCGGTAAAAATAGGTGCTGGTCACAAATATGAGTGCCTATGGGCCACACCTTCATCCACCCACTCACCTGAAGCACTGTACCCAAGTCAAACTGTCAGCTAAATGGTGAGGCTAACTCATAACCTCTCAGGACTACACAAACCAATACACATTATTGGGATAAATATATCTTTACCTGTTTGTCACTCTTTGTATGTGTGATACTTAGAAGAGGTAGGGCGGTGACATGTTAGCAATATATAAAACGCTAAATAAAATATGTTATAACTCAGCAGCCAATGAAAACAAATATTTTCATGAATAACTAGACTAGAAATTGTCATATAAATTGACTCAGATGGAAAACAAGACACAACTAATAACATAAACCTTTTACTTTAACATTGTTGAGTTCGACTGAAAACCTTCAAAGAGAAGAGTATCTCAGTGAAAATCGAACTAAACAGTTAAAATGAAAGGAGATAACTTAATTTAACATTGATCAGTGTGTTAATTGAACTGCACTGTTTTAATGAAAATTGATCAGCATTTATAGTGCTTAAAAAGGAAATGAAAGATAATTAGAGCAATTCCACCACAAAACGTTGGCATCTACTGAAAACACAAAAGTGTGAAAAGTGATGTGCTTCTTTGCTTGGGCACACCCATAGTCAGTGTTTGTGTACTTACAGAAAATACTTTGTGCTCTGGTGCTGTTAGTGTGCTGACCGAACACAAGTTTTAATCCTAGAGCGTCTATGCAGCTTATCATCCTTTAACATCACAATAAGAGGTCCTTGAGTTTGTGTCGCTGCAATATTTGTTTACGCGAATATGAATGCACAGTCTGTAGAAGAAAGCCTGTATAAAAATAAGATACTATCCTAATGCAATGCACCTTATAATTTAAAAGTTTCTGTCCCAGAATTGATTTCAGAACTACCTAGTTGGATGCATATCTCTGACCAAAATCAATGACGCCAACATTTTCTGGAAATAAATGGATGAGTGAGAAAGAGAAGGGGAAAAGGTAACTTTTGTGACCTGATAGAAGGACCTTTTAGATGAGTAAAGAAGACACATTCCTGGTGTTTAGAGGAGGTCAGGCCAAGAAATTCACAGGGAGAGCCAAGCCAGAGCTGAGTCAAGGGTCGGCTCTGGCACCAAGAGCCTGTTCATGACTCAAACCCTAAAAGTATTTAGCCTATCAATCTTGCAACAAAAATCATATTGGAAAATGATAATGACTCTTCAGCATTCAAGAAAGTGTATTTCTTAAATGGTGATAGTGCTTCAAGGTAGTACATCAAATGAGATCTATGCATTAAGAAGTATTTATTGAATGTGAGAGTTTTTTTTTACTTAAACTGAGAAACATTGCTATCCCAGCCCTGCCTGGTGAAAATGTAATTAGTGAACTAAAAGGCAAGTCTGTTATCGAGCCTGACACGTGTTTAAAAGAGCTACTTAGGTGGGTGGCACAATCATTGCTGCAGGCCCCATAGTAGCAGTTAATTTAGAGGCCCTGTGTCCTTTGGGTACCACTTTACTGGGGACTTACAAGTAAATTAAATGTGCCAATTGGGGAAAAGCCAATTCTACCAGGTTTACAGCAGCGAGCACAAACTTAGCACTGGTTAGAGATGGTAAGGTGCACAGAGTCCTAAGGCTAACAAAAAAGGAACTCGGCAAAAATAGGAGTGGCAAAATGTTTGGGTGATTGGGTGACCCTGCAGAGAGCATCATGTTCAACACCTAGGATCACATAATGTGATCCAGCAGGGATGCCCTCATTGATCCCATATTTTCCATTTCCACACTGTGCAATGCAGCCACTACGTGGGCATTTTTTTCAGGTATCAAAGGTTAATAAGTTTTCTTTAATTACTGCGTATGAGGTTTGAGTGTGACAATCAGGTTGTACTTGTTTGTAGTTTTACATAGAATAAACTTTGCCCAATGACATAAGAGTGCCTTCATACACAGACTCGTTGCACGTCCTACTTTCAGTACAGAGATCATTTTTGATGGATTCAAAGGATTCTGCTGAGGCTGGGGTTGAAATCTGGGTTTGCATGTTACATGGGTAAGATGGCAGCAGTATCCATATTGCCACATTGCCTCGTCGAAAACGTATCTGCTTTTGGGTTCGGTGTTCCATGAGGAACTCAAACTAGGCCAGAGCCTGGCCTCTGGCTCGAGTCTGTCTGGAGCTTTAAATGGCTCTTCCACCTCTACCTGTGTTGTGCGGTGTCAGTACGCCAGGTTGCACTATTAGGAAAACAATTGTAAAGCATCACCTTTAGGGGTTTGTGAAATTTGCCAAAGTTTCTTCAGTGAAATACGTCACATGTCGACAAAGTTATGCTCAATATTTAATTAACGTTTCTACTCAAGGGTGTATCTTGCACAAAAAAATCACATGAGCTATCAGCTGTAGAGTGGTTTGAGGAGAAAGTGCCTCGTCTGAGGAGAAAACTTCCCTCGGCAAGGGATTGTCTACTCGAAAAGTCTAATGTACGCAAAGCCATGCCTTGTATAAAATGGCGAACATTTCATAGAATCCACACAAGGCGAAGTTCGGCATTTTCCTGAGTTAATGCCAGTGTAACAAATGTTTAGACAAGCCTAACTTAAATACAGGCCAAATGGCTCCTTGTCATGCGGATGACTTTAAGACATGGCTGGTTTTGCAGCCAACAACACGAGGTACGCTGGAACTTGTGTATAAAAAGATGATGCCGTTAAATGCACGGGGGCTCGTAAGCTTCCGGTTTAGGTCGATTATCGATAAGTGAATAAGAGGAACCTCGTGATCATAGTGCCTTACTGAGATCTTGCCGGAGCAGCAGCCAATGCAAAACACGGTTATCTAGTGAACCATCCAGGACGGTACGTCGATTAACATTGAAATATTAAACATTAATTATTGCTGGGCAGAAAGATCAGAGAGGGAGCGTGAGCGAAGATTATCGCATGCAGCTAACTGTAGCGCCTGCTGTCTAGACTCAACGGGCTTCGCTTCCCAGTGCCTGCAAGGTAGCGCCATAATGCGAAGCACTAACAATAACATGAATATTTATCAGCTTCTGCACCTAATTAGGAAAAGGGTTCGTAAGGCGTTCTAATGGCCACTATCGGCGTGACAAGGCCCTGGTGGCCTTCGCTAGCCCTCTCTTTAGTAATTGTGCTTCTGCCTGCTGTCAATCAAGGCGCGAGGCATCCAAAATGAAGGAGCCACGGAGCTCAAGATCTTATTCCCAACAAGGCTGCGCGGTTGTTCATTGCTAAGCAACAGCACATCCAAGGGCCTGCGTGCGCAGCTAATGGAGACCGGCGGGACCAAGGCGCGAGCCGCATCCAGCCACCAAGGCCTAGCGGCTCTGGAGCGGCCAGGCAGGTGGAAGCGAACCGCCAAAAACTGGCAAGGAGGCTTGGTTGCTTCGACGCAACCAGGGATTCAGTACTTTTTATTAACTTCTAGGTCGCCGGTTGAAGATAGGCTAAATCAGAGGGTGACTTAATTGATTTCCCCATGCGTTATGTATGTAGTCGCGCAAAGGTTTCTGTGGAGTGCATATCGGCTTATTATGATGACAATTATTACGACAAGAATTCTACATTTTCACAGTCTTACTGCCTGAATAATGTAATACTTTCCCCAAAAAGTTCTTTGCATTCAGGGACTTTTCCCGATTTCCCAATGGAATAAACGGGGCAACACATTTTAGAAGGTAACGAAAAAAACCTGGACTGGATGAGTTACTCACGTACGGAAATGGGAAAAATAAGAATTCTGCAAGAAAACAACAACATAGAGAAAAAGCTAACTGTTTGGGCAGTGTACCTCAAATGAACTAGGCCTGACCAGGGTCAACACGAAGGTCACAAAAAAGCACTTTTTTTGGGAAGGAGGGTAAATTTAATATGGCAATCCACACGGTTTGGGGCTTCATCCAAGGAACGTACTTAAGTGAAGGAGTGTAGGAGAACGGTTTCTCTGCCTCATAGGTCGTAATCAGCTCTGTCTAATCTAGCTTAAGTACTGCAAGCATTTGTTAAATACAATCTGAGATGCTGGTACCGTTTCCACCCCACAATAGCACCTGTCCATATAGTTGTCACCTGCATACATGTGGAGTAGAAAATGTCCTGGTTCATCCTCAGGGCCTAGGGGGAAATGTATCATGTGGAAAAATAAGGCCTGCCCCCCAAAAATATTTGCCATATGCCACCACCCGCAAACAGCTGCTCAGATTAAGCACTGATTGCCCCCCATCCTTCTGAAGCTGGAGTGGAAAGCAAAGAAAGACTTAAATATGCCACTGTAGTACCTTTTCCTCTTGGTTTTCATATCTGAATGCATGGCTCTGCTTCTATTTTTATAGTGAAAACACAATTCTTACATGTTGTCTCACAATTAAACAGGTACAAATATTTACACATTTAAAAAAAACATTCAAAATCAGGATTCAAAATGGGGGAATAGCACTGTTCCTTTAGTTGATGTAGTTAATGGTTGTCACAATAAACCTGGTGAAGTCAAGAGAAGATGAAATAATGGAGCAGAGGTAAGTGTTAGTCTCTCTTTAGTGATTTTGCTTTATGATCATGTCTGCACTCCTCAGCTTTCTTGCAGCCAGCCACAGAAATGCCAAGATTATCTTGTAATAGACTTTAAGTGTTTTAGACATTCTGCTGTACAATATCGAATACACACACACACACACACACACACCCGCACACACACACACACACACACACACACACACACACACACACACACACACACACACACACACACACACACAAACATTTGTATGAATGATGACACTCCCATTAACAGCCTTTATAAAAGCAAAATACAGTCTTATTTTCTAGTTATTTCAGCCTGTCCCACTCAGTGCTTAGTTTGTAAAAAAAAGAAGTGTTAGGGCCCTTGCGAGGAGACCACTGCAACTTGCACCACCCATTGCTCCCACTGGCACTGCCAATGACAGTACTATCACTACTAGCTATCACACTCATACAAGTGTGACAATTCACACTTAAAATGTACATTAAAATGCCCAAAAAAATGACCAAGCTATTCTTATAGCTTTGGGTGGCAGGTATTAGTGATTTTAATTTACATTTAATCATTAAACAACAGCTGTTGTGCTGCAAAAAAAAAAAAGAGAGAAACAGCGCCACCATGTGGCACGCTGCCTTAAGAGCTGGTGTTGACAAAAAAGTGCCGCTGCCAAGCCCCGGGAACCACCGGCTCGAATTAAGCACTGGTCCCAGTATGCACTAACATGCCCTTTGGTTCTGCATCCTGCTAGAGCTTGCTTCACCAATGAGTAGCTTGTGTGCGAAGCCCAATCTATAAAATTCGAAACTTTTGCTTGGTTGAGCGTACATATGTACACCAAAATTGAAAAGCATGTATTTGAGATGAAAACGTGTGTTTTCAGAACTCATAAGCTGATGTTTGGAGAACAATGGTTACAGTTTCAATCGCATTTCCTGGCAAATTTCTCATTCAACCATTTCAACCTTTGAATCAGGTAAAAGTATTTCAGCACCAAGATATCCTTCAGGGTGATCGTGCCCTTATCAAATGCACATTATCTAGATGATATTTCAGTGATACATCTTAATGCATTGGGGAAACGTATTATTGCATTTACGCCAGCGGCATTGCAGCTATGGCTGTTATGTATTACTTATGGTGAGGCATTCCCCATTGGTGGTCTTTTTTATATAACAGCTGACGACACTGTCTGAAGCACTGATGTGATCACTGCAGATAATCTTGCATGGGGTGGCTACAAATGTAATCTTGTCTGATGCGATTGCTATTACAACACTAATACCATTAGTAGCTTGGGATGATCCTCATACAACATAAGTAGCTCATTTGACAGAAAAGGCTGAAAGCTCCTGTGCAAGAGCATTGCCATCTTCAAATCTTGGACTTTGACACCAGCATTCCATCCCATTCTCTTGCTAAGGCAATCAGACTGACCTTTGTGGCCACAATCCCATTTTGAAGATGCACAGTTAAACCTTGGTTCTTCTCGGTGTCTGCATTGACAACCGTGGATGACCATCATTCAGTCGTGTTTTTTGCCCCTATATTTAATCATGGTCCCTTTTGGGCCTTGTCAGGTAACATGAATGAAAGAGTGTGTGAGTGAATGAATTTGTCAGTGAATAATTGCACACATAAAGTGTTTTCTCTTGAGAATTCTGTGTCCTGAATCAAAACTAGCAAGCAGGTCCTCCATGAAAAACTTTCAAGCTTTCAATTCACCACTTAATATGACCGCCATTGTTGTCTGCCAAAGGGTTTACCCCGGCCACCATAATTAATTCTATATCACGCATACAGTCTCTTGCATTAGCAGTAATTTCTCAATAAGGGAGTTGAAAATAATTTTTAAAAATCCCCTGAAGGACTGTGGTTGCAATGTCAAAGGGGCTGGTGTGCTATTATTTGTATTTCAGCTTCTCTGCTTTGAGTAGATTGATCTGCTTTGCATCATAACGTTCTTAAGCTTGCGTTTAGTGATAACAGCAACAAAAATAATAATAATAACAACAACAATACTAATATAAACTTGTATTATACAGATATACACACTGGAGTTCTGCCATTTATAAGCATTGTAAGTAAAAACACTAGTGTTGTCCAATTGTTCGTACTCAGTTTACCTATCTCAAAAGATTGTAAGCCAAGTTTGTGATGTCCTAGTTTCCTCTCAGAGGATATCAAGTGGCAGTTTCATTTTTTTGTGTCAGGACAATTCATGTAAAACACAGTGTACTTATCATGGTTTCCAATTTTTGCATTATAAAGACTACTAATAAATGCATCCCTTCTCAGGAGTGTAAGTTGCAGAAATATATGGGGTCGAGGGCATTACATCCTAAAGGCTCTCCACAGTAGACAACCATGCCCTGCCCTGGTCTCCCCTTGGAATTAACAACGCTTAGACCGATGAGTGACGGTGAGGTTGGACAGGGAGTCAGGTAGACAGATCACTGGGAAATTGCAAGCTCTAGCAACGCTCTCTCTTTGTCCATGGCGTTAACTATCCACCAGTAAGAAAATTAATGAATGAATATATGACTGAATGAATAAATAAAGTGGTAGTTGCAAATTGTTGGGACCTTTGATCGACAAGGATATAAATGGGATGAAGGGAGAATGTCTTGCTATTCCCCGTTTTAGTCCCCTCTTCCAAGGTGCCAGCACAAAACATGTCAGTCCTTTTGCAGCAGATCACCCTTTGGCTCTATCATCATTATCTCTTGCCTTCTTCTATTGCCCATAAACCTCTCTTCTCCACTGTGTCTGTCCTCTCTTGCCCCCTCCTCTCAATCCTATTACCCTTTCACGATTCTTTGCTTCCTCACGGATGTATGACATTACAACGCATGCTTTTACATCGCATGCTTTTACAACTCGGTTTTTACAACGCATACCATTACAACGCATAGTGCTTTTAGGCGCTGGATAGTGAATTGTTTAATTTACTATTCCAACTCCAGTCCCCGTGGATAGTAGGGAAGGTGTTGGATAGTACATTAAACATATTCCCTATCCTAGAGCGCCCCCCAGTGCAATGCGTTGTAATGGTTTGCGTTGTAAAAGTTGCGTTGTAAAGGCACTGCGTGGTACAAGTTGCGTTGTAAAGGTTGTTTACCCTTCCTCACTAATGGTGATCCAAGTAGTGACTGCTCAAATGATTTACACGCTGTTGCTTCCTTCAAGCCCTTCCTTCTTCTATCTGTACCCTTACCTTTCCCCTGTGATGCCAGTATTTGTATGACCTTTCACTTTACTTAGGACACAGTTAAGAAAATAACATTTTTAAGGCGCAATGATATTAGAACATTGCTGCCCTCCTAGGTTTACCTCTTTTGCTTGGTCCAGTCTCTTCCCTGTCCACACTGCTTTGATTGAGGAACTGTTATCCCCTCTCCCACGTCTACCAAATGCTCTCCAACAACTGGGGTCTCCTTTCCATTCTTGCATCAGCTATGTATTTCGGATGCACCCACACTTTGATCTTCAACCACAGGCTGTGGTTTACTGAGCCTCCTTTTTTCTTTCACTTCAGTTTGCAAAGTTTTATTTTTACTCTTCTGATCTCTAAACCAGCAGAGTCTGTCCTGAAGCCTGCCACAGTCTTGATATTATCTATCCCACATGGTTATGCTACACAGCTGCCACCCTCACCTCCAGATCAAACTGTTATTCGACATGCCTATGCTACCTACAATGCGTGAGCCTTCAATTCAAACAAATTCTTTACCACTAATGATAATGTCTAAGATCAATATTTTCCATATTCCTTGTGCTATTGGTTACTGCTGTATTCCCACTGGTGGTGTATTGATGGCTCTGAGTTGCATCTGTAAAATGATGGATCAATTATTATGACGTTCTCCACTACAGATTGTCGGTGGTGGGTAGGTGGGGCATGTGAGCAGCCATAGGTTGCTGCTAACCAGCATTTGACACAATTTGAGACTGTCTTCCATCGCAGATTGCAGCTGGTGTCCTAATAGTGCCTTGTAGTTGACATGTGTCGCACCTGCACAGTGTTGATTTATTGACTACATTAATCGTCTACGAGCTGTGGGCTAATGGCAAATGGGAGTTGCTATGGGTTCCACTTGCAAAGTGCACAATTCTGGTTGTGACCGGGGGTAGCCAATTATTGTAGCTGATGGCAGAGGCACGTTTGTGTGCCAGAGGGGTCCAAATTCTCTATGAGGAGTGCCATTGTCAATGATTGTTTTTAAACTTACAAAACAGCGGCCAACTAAAGGACAGGAGAGAGTGGTTGGAAAAGTCTAAAAGCGGTGTGACGTAAATACCTAGTACAAATGCACATATTGAGAGAGCAACGCAAGTGAGCCATACTGACTTCAGAGGTTTTCAAAGGAGCAGGTCGGGCATTCTCTCTTCTCGGAAAATAATGTAAACATGGACTCAAACTGTGCGTTTTAGATCATAGTTTGTAGGTAAACTTGCTAAAAAGATATTGATTTTGAAGGAGCATTTACGGTGTACTCTAGTGCTTTCAGTGTGTGCCAAGCAAGCCTGATCGTACCTGGGGTATTTACAGTGGTGGCTGCAACATATTTACGATGGTAAGGCTGGAAAAATATGGGTGATACAAAAGGGGATGATGGACGGAGCGTTTGAGCAAATCAAACACTCACCCCCAGTCAACTGATCTGGGTTTAATCCATCACCATTCTTTAGCCCACTCAGCCACCCCATTTCAGACATGGCTATATGCAAATCAGTCTGACCCTGTGCCTCATGGGAACAGTCCAGCCCGAACTGCCAAGCCATGTCTTCCATGGACCGGAAACAAGCATCCTGGGACCGGTTTCGGATTAATAATCCTCATCAGCCAGGCTATCTTGAATCCAGTGGCCAAGTGAGCAAGGGACTCACGTCTGAGCATACCGTGCCACACTTAGGGCGAACAAAGCGATACAAAAGGGGATGATGGACGGAGCGTTTGAGCAAATCAAACACTCACCCCCAGTCAACTGATCTGGGTTTAATCCATCACCATTCTTTAGCCCACTCAGCCACCCCATTTCAGACATGGCTATATGCAAATCAGTCTGACCCTGTGCCTCATGGGAACAGTCCAGCCCGAACTGCCAATCCATGTCTTCCATGGACCGGAAACAAGCATCCTGGGACCGGTTTCGGATTAATAATCCTCATCAGCCAGGCTATCTTGAATCCAGTGGCCAAGTGAGCAAGGGACTCACGTTTGAGCATACCCTGCCACACTTAGGGCGAACAAAGCGATACAAAAGGGGATGATGGACGGAGCGTTTGAGCAAATCAAACACTCACCCCCAGTCAACTGATCTGGGTTTAATCCATCACCATTCTTTAGCCCACTCAGCCACCCCATTTCAGACATGGCTATATGCAAATCAGTCTGACCCTGTGCCTCATGGGACAGTCCAGCCCGAACTGCCAAGCCATGTCTTCCATGGACCGGAAACAAGCATTCTGGGACCGGTTTCGGATTAATAATCCTCATCAGCCAGGCTATCTTGAATCCAGTGGCCAAGTGAGCAAGGGACTCACGTATGAGCATACCCTGCCACACTTAGGGCGAACAAAGCGATACAAAAGGGGATGATGGACGGAGCGTTTGAGCAAATCAAACACTCACCCCCAGTCAACTGATCTGGGTTTAATCCATCACCATTCTTTAGCCCACTCAGCCACCCCATTTCAGACATGGCTATATGCAAATCAGTCTGACCCTGTGCCTCATGGGAACAGTCCAGCCCGAACTGCCAAGCCATGTCTTCCATGGACCGGAAACAAGCATTCTGGGACCGGTTTCGGATTAATAATCCTCATCAGCCAGGCTATCTTGAATCCAGTGGCCAAGTGAGCAAGGGACTCACGTATGAGCATACCATGCCACACTTAGGGCGAACAAAGCGATACAAAAGGGGATGATGGACGGAGCGTTTGAGCAAATCAAACACTCACCCCCAGTCAACTGATCTGGGTTTAATCCATCACCATTCTTTAGCCCACTCAGCCACCCCATTTCAGACATGGCTAAATGCAAATCAGTCTGACCTTGTGCCTCATGGGAACAGTCCAGCCCGAACTGCCAAGCCATGTCTTCCATGGACCGGAAACAAGCATCCTGGGATCGGTTTCGGATTAATAATCCTCATCAGCCAGTCTATCTTGAATCCAGTGGCCAAGTGGCAAGGGACTCACGTCTGAGCATACCCTGCCACACTTAGGGCGAACAAAGCGATACAAAAGGGGATGATGGACGGAGCGTTTGAGCAAATCAAACACTCACCCCCAGTCAACTGATCTGGGTTTAATCCATCACCATTCTTTAGCCCACTCAGCCACCCCATTTCAGACATGGCTATATGCAAATCAGTCTGACCCTGTGCCTCATGGGAACAGTCCAGCCCGAACTGCCAAGCCATGTCTTCCATGGACCGGAAACAAGCATCCTGGGACCGGTTTCGGATTAATAATCCTCATCAGCCAGGCTATCTTGAATCCAGTGGCCAAGTGAGCAAGGGACTCACGTCTGAGCATACCCTGCCACACTTAAAGCGAACAAAGCGATACAAAAGTGGATGATGGACGGAGCGTTTGAGCAAATCAAACACTCACCCCCAGTCGACTGATCTGGGTTTAATCCATCACCATTCTTTAGCCCACTCAGCCACCCCATTTCAGACGTGGCTATATGCAAATCAGTCTGACCCTGTGCCTCATGGGAACAGTCCAGCACGAACTGCCAAACCATGTCTTCCATGGACCGGAAACAAGCATCCTGGGACCGGTTTCGGCTTAATAATCCTCATCAGCCAGGCTATCTTGAATCCAGTGGCCAAGTGAGCAAGGGACTCACGTCTGAGCATACCCTGCCACACTTAGGGCGAACAAAGCGATACAAAAGGGGATGATGGACGGAGCGTTTGAGCAAATCAAACACTCACCCCCAGTCAACTGATCTGGGTTTAATCCATCACCATTCTTTAGCCCACTCAGCCACCCCATTTCAGACATGGCTATATGCAAATCAGTCTGACCCTGTGCCTCATGGGAACAGTCCAGCCCGAACTGCCAAGCCATGTCTTCCATGGACCGGAAACAAGCATCCTGGGACCGGTTTCGGATTAATAATCCTCATCAGCCAGGCTATCTTGAATCCAGTGGCCAAGTGAGCAAGGGACTCACGTCTGAGCATACCCTGCCACACTTAAAGCGAACAAAGCGATACAAAAGGGGATGATGGACGGAGCGTTTGAGCAAATCAAACACTCACCCCCAGTCAACTGATCTGGGTTTAATCCATCACCATTCTTTAGCCCACTCAGCCACCCCATTTCAGACGTGGCTATATGCAAATCAGTCTGACCCTGTGCCTCATGGGAACAGTCCAGCACGAACTGCCAAGCCATGTCTTCCATGGACCGGAAACAAGCATCCTAGGACCGGTTTCGGCTTAATAATCCTCATCAGCCAGGCTATCTTGAATCCAGTGGCCAAGTGAGCAAGGGACTCACGTCAGAGCATACCCTGCCACACTTAGGGCGAACAAAGCGATACAAAAGGGGATGATGGACGGAGCGTTTGAGCAAATCAAACACTCACCCCCAGTCAACTGATCTGGGTTTAATCCATCACCATTCTTTAGCCCACTCAGCCACCCCATTTCAGACATGGCTATATGCAAATCAGTCTGACCCTGTGCCTCATGGGAACAGTCCAGCCCGAACTGCCAAGCCATGTCTTCCATGGACCGGAAACAAGCATCCTGATTCAGATGCTCCGTCCATCATCACCCCCTTTTGTACCGCTTTTGGCTGCCATAAGTGTGGCAGGGTATGCTCAGACGTGAGTCCCTTGCTCACTTTGCCACTGGATTCAAGCAAGCCGGGCCGAAGACGGCTGGAATGCCAGAAACCGGTCCTCTGAAGCTTGTTTCCGGTCCAGGGAAGACATGGCTTGGCAGTTCGGGCTGGACTGTTCCCATGAGGCACAGGGTCAGACTGATTTGCATATAGCCATGTCTGAACTGGGGTGGCAGAGTGGGCTAAAGAACGGTGATGGATTAAACCCAGATCTTTTGACTGGGTGTGAGTGTTTGATTGATTCAGATGCTCCGTCCATCCCCACCCCCTTTTGTACCGCTTTTGGCTGCCATAAGTGTGGCAGGGTATGCTCAGACGTGAGTCCCTTGCTCACTTTGCCACTGGATTCAAGCAAGCCGGGCTGAAGACGGCTGGAATGCCAGAAACCGGTCCTCGGAAGCTTGTTTCCGGTCCAGGGAAGACATGGCTTGGCAGTTCGGGCTGGACTGTTCCCATGAGGCACAGGGTCAGACTGATTTGCATATAGCCATGTCTGAACGGGGGTGGCAGAGTGGGCTAAAGAACAGTGATGGATTAAACCAAGATCTTTTGACTGGGTGTGAGTGTTTGATTGATTCAGATGCTCCGTCCATCACCACCCCCTTTTGTACCGCTTTTGGCCGCCATAAGTGTGGCAGGGTATGCTCAGACGTGAGTCCATTGCTCACTTTGCCACTGGATTCAAGCAAGCCGGGCTGAAGACGGCTGGAATTCCAGAAACCGGTCCTCGGAAGCTTGTTTCCGGTCCAGGGAAGACATGGCTTGGCAGTTCGGGCTGGACTGTTCCCATGAGGCACAGGGTCAGACTGATTTGCATATAGCCATGTCTGAACTGGGGTGGCAGAGTGGGCTAAAGAACGGTGATGTATTAAACCCAGATCTTTTCACTGGGTGTGAGTGTTTGATTGATTCAGATGCTCCGTCCATCACCACCCCCTTTTGTACCGCTTTTGGCCGCCATAAGTGTGGCAGGGTATGCTCAGACGTGAGTCCCTTGCTCACTTTGCCACTGGATTCAAGCAAGCCGGGCTGAAGACGGCTGGATTGCCAGAAACCGGTCCTCGGAAGCTTGTTTCCGGTCCAGGGAAGACATGGCTTGGCAGTTCGGGCTGGACTGTTCCCATGAGGCACAGGGTCAGACTGATTTGCATATAGCCATGTCTGAACTGGGGTGGCAGAGTGGGCTAAAGAACGGTGATGGATTAAACCCAGATCTTTTGACTGGGTGTGAGTGTTTGATTGATTCAGATGCTCCGTCCATCACCACCCCCTTTTGTACCGCTTTCGGCCGCCATAAGTGTGGCAGGGTATGCTCAGACGTGAGTCCCTTGCTCACTTTGCCACTGGATTCAAGCAAGCCGGGCTGAAGACGGCTGGAATGCCAGAAACCGGTCCTCGGAAGCTTGTTTCCGGTCCAGGAAAGACATGGCTTGGCAGTTCGGGCTGGAATGTTCCCATGAGGCACAGGGTCAGACTGATTTGCATATAGCCATGTCTGAACTGGGGTGGCAGAGTGGGCTAAAGAACGGTGATGGATTAAACCCAGATCTTTTGACTGGGTGTGAGTGTTTGATTGATTCAGATGCTCCGTCCATCACCACCCCCTTTTGTACCGCTTTTGGCCGCCATAAGTGTGGCAGGGTAGGCTCAGACGTGAGTCCCTTGCTCACTTTGCCACTGGATTCAAGCAAGCCAGGCTGAAGATGGCTGGAATGCCAGAAACCGGTCCTCGGAAGCTTGTTTCCGGTCCAGGGAAGACATGGCTTGGCAGTTCGGGCTGGACTGTTCCCATGAGGCACAGGGTCAGACTGATTTGCATATAGCCATGTCTGAACTGGGGTGGCAGAGTGGGCTAAAGAACGGTGATGGATTAAACCCAGATCTTTTGACTGGGTGTGAGTGTTTGATTGATTCAGATGCTTCGTCCATCACCACCCCCTTTTGTACCGCTTTTGGCCGCCATAAGTGTGGCAGGGTATGCTCAGACGTGAGTCCCTTGCTCACTTTGCCACTGGATTCAAGCAAGCCGGGCTGAAGACAGCTGGAATGCCAGAAACCGGTCCTCGGAAGCTTGTTTCCGGTCCAGGGAAGACATGGCTTGGCAGTTCGGGCTGGACTGTTCCCATGAGGCACAGGGTCAGACTGATTTGCATATAGCCATTTCTGAACTGGGGTGGCAGGGTGGGCTAAAGAACGGTGATGGATTAAACCCAGATCTTTTGACTGGGTGTGAGTGTTTGATTGATTCAGATGCTCTGTCCATCACCACCCCCTTTTGTACCGCTTTTGGCCGCCATAAGTGTGGCAGGGTATGCTCAGACGTGAGTCCCTTGCTCACTTTGCCACTGGATTCAAGCAAGCCGGGCTGAAGACGGCTGGAATGCCAGAAACCGGTCCTCGGAAGCTTGTTTCCGGTCCAGGGAAGACATGGCTTGGCTGTTCGGACTGGACTGTTCCCATGAGGCACAGGGTCAGACTGATTTGCATATAGCCATGTCTGAACTGGGGTGGCAGAGTGGGCTAAAGAACGGTGATGGATTAAACCCAGATCTTTTGACTGGGTGTGAGTGTTTGATTGATTCAGATGCTCCGTCCATCACCACCCCCTTTTGTACTGCTTTTGGCCGCCATAAGTGTGGCAGGGTATGCTCAGACGTGAGTTCCTTGCTCACTTTGCCACTGGATTCAAACAAGCCGGGCTGAAGACGGCTGGAATGCCAAAAACCGGTCCTCGGAAGCTTGTTTCCGGTCCAGGGAAGACATGGCTTGGCAGTTCAGGCTGGAATGATCCCATGAGGCACAGGGTCAGACTGATTTGCATATAGCCATGTCTGAACTGGGGTGGCAGAGTGGGCTAAAGAACGGTGATGGATTAAACCCAGATCTTTTGACTGGGTGTGAGTGTTTGATTGATTCAGATGCTCCGTCCATCACCACCCCCTTTTGTACCGCTTTTGGCCGCCATAAGTGTGGCAGGGTATGCTCAGACGTGAGTCCCTTGTTCACTTTGCCACTGGATTCAAGCAAGCCGGGCTGGAGACGGCTGGAATGCCAGAAACCGGTCCTCGGAAGCTTGTTTCCGGTCCAGGGAAGACATGGCTTGGCAGTTCGGGCTGGACTGTTCCCATGAGGGACAGGGTCAGACTGATTTGCATATAGCCATGTCTGAACTGGGGTGGCAGAGTGGGCTAAAGAACGGTGATGGATTAAACCCACATCTTTTGACTGGGTGTGAGTGTTTGATTGATTCAGATGCTCCGTCCATCACCACCCACTTTTGTACCGCTTTTGGCCGCCATAAGTGTGGCAGGGTATGCTCAGACGTGAGTCCCTTGCTCACTTTGCCACTGGATTCAAGTAAGCCGGGCTGAAGACGGCTGGAATGCCAGAATCCGGTCCTCGGAAGCTTGTTTCCGGTCCAGGGAAGACATGGCTTTGCAGTTCGGGCTGGACTGTTCCCATGAGGCACAGGGTCAGACTGATTTGCATATAGCCATGTCTGAACTGGGGTGGCAGAGTGGGCTAAAGAACGGTGATGGATTAAACCCAGATCTTTTGACTGGGTGTGAGTGTTTGATTGATTCAGATGCTCCGTCCATCACCACTCCCTTTTGTACCGCTTTTGGCCACCATAAGTGTGGCAGGGTATGCTCAGACGTGAGTCCCTTGCTCACTTTGCCACTGGATTCAAGCAAGCCGGGCTGAAGACGGCTGGAATTCCAGAAACCAGTCCTCAGAAGCTTGTTTCCGCTCCAGGGAAGACATGGCTTGGCAGTTCGGGCTGGACTGTTCCCATGAGGCACAGGGTTAGACTGATTTGCATATAGCCATGTCTGAACTGGGGTGGCAGAGTGGGCTAAAGAACGGTGATGGATTAAACCCAGATCTTTTCACTGGGTGTGAGTGTTTGATTGATTCAGATGCTCCGTCCATCACCACCCCCTTTTGTACCGCTTTTGGCCGCCATAAGTGTGGCAGGGTATGCTCAGACGTGAGTCCCTTGCTCACTTTGCCACTGGATTCAAGCAAGCCGGGCTGAAGACGGCTGGAATGCCAGAAACCGGTCCTCGGAAGCTTGTTTCCGGTCCAGGAAAGACATGGCTTGGCAGTTCGGGCTGGACTGTTCCCATGAGGCACAGGGTCAGACTGATTTGCATATAGCCATGTCTGAACTGGGGTGGCAGAGTGGGCTAAAGAACGGTGATGGATTAAACCCAGATCTTTTGACTGGGTGTCAGTGTTTGATTGATTCAGATGCTCCGTCCATCACCACCCCCTTTTGTACCGCTTTTGGCCGCCATAAGTTTGGCAGGGTATGCTCAGACGTGAGTCCCTTGCTCACTTTGCCACTGGATTCAAGCAAGACAGGCTGAAGACGGCTGGAATGCCAGAAACCAGTCCTCGGAAGCTTGTTTCCGGTCCAGGGAAGACATGGCTTGGCAGTTCGGGCTGGACTGTTCCCATGAGGCACAGGGTCAGACTGATTTGCATATAGCCATGTCTGAACTGGGTTGGCAGAGTGGGCTAAAGAACGGTGATGGATTAAACCCAGATCTTTTGACTGGGTGTGAGTGTTTGATTGATTCAGATGCTCCGTCCATCACCACCCCCTTTTGTACCGCTTTTGGCCACCATAAGTGTGGCAGGGTATGCTCAGACGTGAGTCCCTTGCTCACTTTGCCACTGGATTCAAGCAAGCCGGGCTGAAGACGGCTGGAATGCCAGAAACCGGTCCTCGGAAGCTTGTTTCCGGTCCAGGGAAGACATGGCTTGGCAGTTCGGGCTGGACTTTTCCCATGAGGCACAGGGTCAGACTGATTTGCATATAGCCATGTCTGAACTGGGTTGGCAGAGTGGGCTAAAGAACGGTGATGGATTAAACCCAGATCTTTTGACTGGGTGTGAGTGTTTGATTGATTCAGATGCTCCGTCCATCACCACCCCCTTTTGTACCGCTTTTGGCCGCCATAAGTGTGGCAGGGTATGCTCAGACGTGAGTCCCTTGCTCACTTTGCCACTGGATTCAAGCAAGCCGGGCTGAAGACGGCTGGAATGCCAGAAACCGGTCCTCGGAAGCTTGTTTCCGGTCCAGGGAAGACATGGCTTGTCAGTTCGGGCTGGACTGTTCCCTGTGAGGCACAGGGTCAGACTGATTTGCATATAGCCATGTCTGAACTGGGGTGGCAGAGTGGGCTAAAGAACGGTGATGGATTAAACCCAGATCTTTTGACTGGGTCTGAGTGTTTGATTGATTCAGATGCTCCGTCCATCACCACCCCCTTTTGTACCGCTTTTGGCCGCCATAAGTGTGGCAGGGTATGCTCAGACGTGAGTCCCTTGTTCACTTTTCCACTGGATTCAAGCAAGCTGGCTGGAGATGGCTGGAATGCCAGAAACCGGTCCTCGGAAGCTTGTTTCCGGTCCAGGGAAGACATGGCTTGGCAGTTCGGGCTGGACTGTTCCCATGAGGGACAGGGTCAGACTGATGTGCATATAGCCATGTCTGAACTGGGGTGGCAGAGTGGGCTAAAGAACGGTGATGGATTAAACCCACATCTTTTGACTGGGTGTGAGTGTTTGATTGATTCAGATGCTCCGTCCATCACCACCCCCTTTTGTACCGCTTTTGGCCGCCATAAGTGTGGCAGGGTATGCTCAGACGTGAGTCCCTTGCTCACTTTGCCACTGGATTCAAGCAAGCCGGGCTGAAGACGGCTGGAATGCCAGAAACCGGTCCTCGGAAGCTTGTTTCCGGTCCAGGGAAGACATGGCTTTGCAGTTCGGGCTGGACTGTTCCCATGAGGCACAGGGTCAGACTGATTTGCATATAGCCATGTCTGAACTGGGGTGGCAGAGTGGGCTAAAGAACGGTGATGGATTAAACCCAGATCTTTTGACTGGGTGTGAGTGTTTGATTGATTCAGATGCTCCGTCCATCACCACCCCCTTTTGTACCGCTTTTGGCCGCCATAAGTGTGGCAGGGTATGCTCAGACGTTAGTCCCTTGCTCACTTTGCCACTGGATTCAAGCAAGCCGGGCTGAAGACAGCTGGAATGCCAGAAACCGGTCCTCGGAAGCTTGTTTCCGGTCCAGGGAAGACATGGCTTGGCAGTTCGGGCTGGACTGTTCCCATGAGGCACAGGGTCAGACTGATTTGCATATAGCCATTTCTGAACTGGGGTGGCAGGGTGGGCTAAAGAACGGTGATGGATTAAACCCAGATCTTTTGACTGGGTGTGAGTGTTTGATTGATTCAGATGCTCTGTCCATCACCACCCCCTTTTGTACCGCTTTTGGCCGCCATAAGTGTGGCAGGGTATGCTCAGACGTGAGTCCCTTGCTCACTTTGCCACTGGATTCAAGCAAGCCGGGCTGAAGACGGCTGGAATGCCAGAAACCGGTCCTCGGAAGCTTGTTTCCGGTCCAGGGAAGACATGGCTTGGCAGTTCGGACTGGACTGTTCCCATGAGGCACAGGGTCAGACTGATTTGCATATAGCCATGTCTGAACTGGGGTGGCAGAGTGGGCTAAAGAACGGTGATGGATTAAACCCAGATCTTTTGACTGGGTGTGAGTGTTTGATTGATTCAGATGCTCCGTCCATCACCACCCCCTTTTGTACCGCTTTTGGCCGCCATAAGTGTGGCAGGGTATGCTCAGACGTGAGTCCCTTGCTCACTTTGCCACTGGATTCAAACAAGCCGGGCTGAAGACGGCTGGAATGCCAAAAACCGGTCCTCGGAAGCTTGTGTCCGGTCCAGGGAAGACATGGCTTGGCAGTTCAGGCTGGAATGATCCCATGAGGCACAGGGTCAGACTGATTTGCATATAGCCATGTCTGAACTGGGGTGGCAGAGTGGGCTAAAGAACGGTGATGGATTAAACCCAGATCTTTTGACTGGGTGTGAGTGTTTGATTGATTCAGATGCTCCGTCCATCACCACCCCCTTTTGTACCGCTTTTGGCCGCCATAAGTGTGGCAGGGTATGCTCAGACGTGAGTCCCTTGTTCACTTTGCCACTGGATTCAAGCAAGCCGGGCTGGAGACGGCTGGAATGCCAGAAACCGGTCCTCGGAAGCTTGTTTCCGGTCCAGGGAAGACATGGCTTGGCAGTTCGGGCTGGACTGTTCCCATGAGGGACAGGGTCAGACTGATTTGCATATAGCCATGTCTGAACTGGGGTGGCAGAGTGGGCTAAAGAACGGTGATGGATTAAACCCACATCTTTTGACTGGGTGTGAGTGTTTGATTGATTCAGATGCTCCGTCCATCACCACCCACTTTTGTACCGCTTTTGGCCGCCATAAGTGTGGCAGGGTATGCTCAGACGTGAGTCCCTTGCTCACTTTGCCACTGGATTCAAGTAAGCCGGGCTGAAGACGGCTGGAATGCCAGAATCCGGTCCTCGGAAGCTTGTTTCCGGTCCAGGGAAGACATGGCTTTGCAGTTCGGGCTGGACTGTTCCCATGAGGCACAGGGTCAGACGGATTTGCATATAGCCATGTCTGAACTGGGGTGGCAGAGTGGGCTAAAGAACGGTGATGGATTAAACCCAGATCTTTTGACTGGGTGTGAGTGTTTGATTGATTCAGATGCTCCGTCCATCACCACTCCCTTTTGTACCGCTTTTGGCCACCATAAGTGTGGCAGGGTATGCTCAGACGTGAGTCCCTTGCTCACTTTGCCACTGGATTCAAGCAAGCCGGGCTGAAGACGGCTGGAATTCCAGAAACCAGTCCTCAGAAGCTTGTTTCCGCTCCAGGGAAGACATGGCTTGGCAGTTCGGGCTGGACTGTTCCCATGAGGCACAGGGTTAGACTGATTTGCATATAGCCATGTCTGAACTGGGGTGGCAGAGTGGGCTAAAGAACGGTGATGGATTAAACCCAGATCTTTTCACTGGGTGTGAGTGTTTGATTGATTCAGATGCTCCGTCCATCACCACCCCCTTTTGTACCGCTTTTGGCCGCCATAAGTGTGGCAGGGTATGCTCAGACGTGAGTCCCTTGCTCACTTTGCCACTGGATTCAAGCAAGCCGGGCTGAAGACGGCTGGAATGCCAGAAACCGGTCCTCGGAAGCTTGTTTCCGGTCCAGGAAAGACATGGCTTGGCAGTTCGGGCTGGACTGTTCCCATGAGGCACATGGTCAGACTGATTTGCATATAGCCATGTCTGAACTGGGGTGGCAGAGTGGGCTAAAGAACGGTGATGGATTAAACCCAGATCTTTTGACTGGGTGTCAGTGTTTGATTGATTCAGATGCTCCGTCCATCACCACCCCCTTTTGTACCGCTTTTGGCCGCCATAAGTTTGGCAGGGTATGCTCAGACGTGAGTCCCTTGCTCACTTTGCCACTGGATTCAAGCAAGCCAGGCTGAAGACGGCTGGAATGCCAGAAACCAGTCCTCGGAAGCTTGTTTCCGGTCCAGGGAAGACATGGCTTGGCAGTTCGGGCTGGACTGTTCCCATGAGGCACAGGGTCAGACTGATTTGCATATAGCCATGTCTGAACTGGGTTGGCAGAGTGGGCTAAAGAACGGTGATGGATTAAACCCAGATCTTTTGACTGGGTGTGAGTGTTTGATTGATTCAGATGCTCCGTCCATCACCACCCCCTTTTGTACCGCTTTTGGCCACCATAAGTGTGGCAGGGTATGCTCAGACGTGAGTCCCTTGCTCACTTTGCCACTGGATTCAAGCAAGCCGGGCTGAAGACGGCTGGAATGCCAGAAACCGGTCCTCGGAAGCTTGTTTCCGGTCCAGGGAAGACATGGCTTGGCAGTTCGGGCTGGACTGTTCCCATGAGGCACAGGGTCAGACTGATTTGCATATAGCCATGTCTGAACTGGGTTGGCAGAGTGGGCTAAAGAACGGTGATGGATTAAACCCAGATCTTTTGACTGGGTGTGAGTGTTTGATTGATTCAGATGCTCCGTCCATCACCACCCCCTTTTGTACCGCTTTTGGCCGCCATAAGTGTGGCAGGGTATGCTCAGACGTGAGTTCCTTGCTCACTTTGCCACTGGATTCAAGCAAGCCGGGCTGAAGACGGCTGGAATGCCAGAAACCGGTCCTCGGAAGCTTGTTTCCGGTCCAGGGAAGACATGGCTTGTCAGTTCGGGCTGGACTGTTCCCTGTGAGGCACAGGGTCAGACTGATTTGCATATAGCCATGTCTGAACTGGGGTGGCAGAGTGGGCTAAAGAACGGTGATGGATTAAACCCAGATCTTTTGACTGGGTGTGAGTGTTTGATTGATTCAGATGCTCCGTCCATCACCACCCCCTTTTATACCGCTTTTGGCCGCCATAAGTGTGGCAGGGTATGCTCAGACGTGAGTCCCTTGTTCACTTTTCCACTGGATTCAAGCAAGCTGGCTGGAGATGGCTGGAATGCCAGAAACCGGTCCTCGGAAGCTTGTTTCCGGTCCAGGGAAGACATGGCTTGGCAGTTCGGGCTGGACTGTTCCCATGAGGGACAGGGTCAGACTGATGTGCATATAGCCATGTCTGAACTGGGGTGGCAGAGTGGGCTAAAGAACGGTGATGGATTAAACCCACATCTTTTGACTGGGTGTGAGTGTTTGATTGATTCAGATGCTCCGTCCATCACCACCCCCTTTTGTACCGCTTTTGGCCGCCATAAGTGTGGCAGGGTATGCTCAGACGTGAGTCCCTTGCTCACTTTGCCACTGGATTCAAGCAAGCCGGGCTGAAGACGGCTGGAATGCCAGAAACCGGTCCTCGGAAGCTTGTTTCCGGTCCAGGGAAGACATGGCTTTGCAGTTCGGGCTGGACTGTTCCCATGAGGCACAGGGTCAGACTGATTTGCATATAGCCATGTCTGAACTGGGGTGGCAGAGTGGGCTAAAGAACGGTGATGGATTAAACCCAGATCTTTTGACTGGGTGTGAGTGTTTGATTGATTCAGATGCTCCGTCCATCACCACCCCCTTTTGTACCGCTTTTGGCCGCCATAAGTGTGGCAGGGTATGCTCAGACGTTAGTCCCTTGCTCACTTTGCCACTGGATTCAAGCAAGCCGGGCTGAAGACGGCTGGAATGCCAGAAACCGGTCCTCGGAAGCTTGTTTCCGGTCCAGGGAATACATGGCATGGCAGTTCGGGCTGGACTGTTCCCATGAGGCACAGGGTCAGACTGATTTGCATATAGCCATGTCTGAACTGGGGTGGCAGAGTGGGCTAAAGAACGGTGATGGATTAAACCCAGATCTTTTGACTGGGTGTGAGTGTTTGATTGATTCAGATGCTCCGTCCATCACCACCCCCTTTTGTACCGCTTTTGGCCGCCATAAGTGTGGCAGGGTATGCTCAGACGTGAGTCCCTTGCTCACTTTGCCACTGGATTCAAGCAAGAAAGGCTGAAGACGGCTGGAATGCCAGAAACCGGTCCTCGGAAGCTTGTTTCCGGTCCAGGGAAGACATGGCTTGGCAGTTCGGGCTGGACTGTTCCCATGAGGCACAGGGTCAGACTGATTTGCATATAGCCATGTCTGAACTGGGGTGGCAGAGTGGGCTAAAGAACGGTGATGGATTAAACCCAGATCTTTTGACTGGGTGTGAGTGTTTGATTGATTCAGATGCTCCGTCCATCACCACCCCCTTTTGTACCGCTTTTGGCCGCCAAAAGTGTGGCAGGGTATGCTCAGACGTGAGTCCCTTGCTCACTTTGCCACTGGATTCAAGCAAGCCGTGCTGAAGACGGCTGGAATGCCAGAAACCGGTCCTCGGAAGCTTGTTTCCGATCCAGGGAAGACATGGCTTGGCAGTTCGGGCTGGACTGTTCCCATGAGGCACAGGGTCAGACTGATTTTCATATAGCCATGTCTGAACTGGGGTGGCAGAGTGGACTAAAGAACGGTGATGGATTAAACCCAGATCTTTTGACTGGGTGTGAGTGTTTGATTGATTCAGATGCTCCGTGCATCACCACCCCCTTTTGTACCGCTTTTGGCCGCCATAAGTGTGGCAGGGTATGCTCAGACGTGAGTCCCTTGCTCACTTTGCCACTGGATTCAAGCAAGCCGGGCTGAAGACGGCTGGAATGCCAAAAACCGGTCCTCGGAAGCTTGTTTCCGGTCCAGGGAAGACATGGCTTGGCAGTTCAGGCTGGACTGATCCCATGAGGCACAGGGTCAGACTGATTTGCATATAGCCATGTCTGAACTGGCGTGGCAGAGTGGGCTAAAGAACGGTGATGGATTAAACCCAGATCTTTTGACTGGGTGTGAGTGTTTGATTGATTCAGATGCTCCGTCCATCACCACCCCCTTTTGTACCGCTTTTGGCCGCCATAAGTGTGGCAGGGTATGCTCAGACGTGAGTCCCTTTTTCACTTTGCCACTGGATTCAAGCAAGCCGGGCTGGAGACGGCTGGAATGCCAGAAACCGGTCCTCGGAAGCTTGTTTCCGGTCCAGGGAAGACATGGCTTGGCAGTTCGGGCTGGACTGTTCCCATGAGGGACAGGGTCAGACTGATTTGCATATAGCCATGTCTGAACTGGGGTGGCAGAGTGGGCTAAAGAACGGTGATGGATTAAACCCACATCTTTTGACTGGGTGTGAGTGTTTGATTGATTCAGATGCTCCGTCCATCACCACCCCCTTTTGTACCGCTTTTGGCCGCCATAAGTGTGGCAGGGTATGCTCAGACGTGAGTCCCTTGCTCACTTTGCCACTGGATTCAAGCAAGCCGGGCTGAAGACGGCTGTAATGCCAGAAACCGGTCCTCGGAAGCTTGTTTCCGGTCCAGGGAAGACATGGCTTTGCAGTTCGGGCTGGACTGTTCCCATGAGGCACAGGGTCAGACTGATTTGCATATAGCCATGTCTGAACTGGGGTGGCAGAGTGGGCTAAAGAACGGTGATGGATTAAACCCAGATCTTTTGACTGGGTGTGAGTGTTTGATTGATTCAGATGCTCCGTCCATCACCACCCCCTTTTGTACCGCTTTTGGCCGCCATAAGTGTGGCAGGGTATGCTCAGACGTTAGTCCCTTGCTCACTTTGCCACTGGATTCAAGCAAGCCGGGCTGAAGACGGCTGGAATGCCAGAAACCGGTCCTCGGAAGCTTGTTTCCGGTCCAGGGAAGACATGGCATGGCAGTTCGGGCTGGACTTTTCCCATGAGGCACAGGGTCAGACTGATTTGCATATAGCCATGTCTGAACTGGGGTGGCAGAGTGGGCTAAAAAACGGTGATGGATTAAACCCAGATCTTTTGACTGGGTGTGAGTGTTTGATTGATTCAGATGCTCCGTCCATCACCACCCCCTTTTGTACCGCTTTTGGCCGCCATAAGTGTGGCAGGGTATGCTCAGACGTGAGTCCCTTGCTCACTTTGCCACTGAATTCAAGCAAACCGGGCTGAAGACGGCTGGAATGCCAGAAACCGGTCCTCGGAAGCTTGTTTCCGGTCCAGGGAAGACATGGCTTGGTAGTTCGGGCTGGACTGTTCCCATGAGGCACAGGGTCAGTCTGATTTGCATATAGCCATGTCTGAACTGGGGTGGCAGAGTGGGCTAAAGAACGGTGATGGATTAAACCCAGATCTTTTGACTGGGTGTGAGTGTTTGATTGATTCAGATGCTCCGTCCATCACCACCCCCTTTTGTACCACTTTTGGCCGCCATAAGTGTGGCAGGGTATGCTCAGACGTGAGTCCCTTGCTCACTTTGCCACTGGATTCAAGCAAGCTGGGCTGAAGACGGCTGGAATGCCAGAAACCGGTCCTCGGAAGCTTGTTTCCGGTCCAGGGAAGACATGGCTTGGTAGTTCGGGCTGGACTGTTCCCATGAGGCACAGGGTCAGTCTGATTTGCATATAGCCATGTCTGAACTGGGGTGGCAGAGTGGGCTAAAGAACGGTGATGGATTAAACCCAGATCTTTTGACTGGGTGTGAGTGTTTGATTGATTCAGATGCTCCGTCCATCACCACCCCCTTTTGTACCACTTTTGGCCGCCATAAGTGTGGCAGGGTATGCTCAGACGTGAGTCCCTTGCTCACTTTGCCACTGGATTCAAGCAAGCCGGGCTGAAGACGGCTGGAATGCCAGAAACCGGTCCTCGGAAGCTTGTTTCCGGTCCAGGGAAGACATGGCTTGGCAGTTCGGGCTGGACTGTTCCCATGAGGCACAGGGTCAGACTGATTTGCATATAGCCATGTCTGAACTGGGGTGGCAGAGTGGGCTAAAGAACGGTGATGGATTAAACCCAGATCTTTTGACTGGGTGTGAGTGTTTGATTGATTCAGATGCTCCGTCCATCACCACCCCCTTTTGTACCGGAAAAATATGGGTGGCATTAAAATGTTTTTTAAAAAAGACACTTATCTTTCTGACTTGTCACACAACGTCCTCCTCACTCGGGTGTCTTTGCTCCTCGAAGCTCCGGACCCAGGAAACTGCACTACTAAGTACTGGTGCTTCTCTCGTGCTGTGAGAGAAGCATCAGGATTGGAAGGTGCGGCATCTCTCACTGCTCTTAATAGCGCTGGAGGCCTGTTCTTTCTCTAAACTAGTTTAAAGAAGTTTAAAATGCACATGTCTGACTGGCCATCGTTAGATGGTCGGACAAAAGGACATGCGCATTTTAAACATAAGTGCATAGCTCCTTACTGCCACTCAGCAGCAATTACCCCACCCTGTTCTGACACTCCGTTTAATACATGTTGCTGAACAATAAAAAGATAATTAATAAACTTTATTATAATTTTATTATTAAGCTGTTCTGGGGTATAATTTTTAGCGGGGCAATGCTAACTTTTTTTGCAGGGCAACGCTAATTCTTAAATTTGGCGCTGCCTCTTATGTACACCACCCTTGTATATAGGGGGCAGTGTCAAAATCAATGGGTGTTGTGGTGGAACGCACACCTCAACACCTTCTGCCCACACCTTTCACGCTAATCATAGCGTGAAAGGGGGCCTTATGTACAAGGCAGCGCTAAGCCACGTACATAAGGCGCAGCCCCTATCGCTACCATAACGTCGATAAAAGTGATGTTGTGGTGGCGATAGGGGCTTGTACATGTGTTCCTAGTCAACTCAGAGGAGGAGGATCCCTTCACGTGTCTTAATTTTGAGGGTTTTTGCATACTTCTCATGAGAGATCCAAGCACCTGTAACCTCACTGTGTGAAGAAGATGAATAAAACTGGGCAAACTGGTGAAGAAGTTAGCATTATATACTCTCTAGTTTTGGGAAGGTGAAGCCCTGTCTCTCTATGCTGCGATATCATCATTTTGCTTATTTTTATTTTTGCATAATATAGATGCCTTATACTTCAAGCACACTCGAGGCTGGTGTGTTCTTTCACGCAGCCCAGAGTTGGATTCTTGCTCTTACTGAATGTCACGTCATCTCGGACAAGAATAACGCGAGTACTCCCTCCTGTTCCTTTGACAGTCAGCTGGTGTAGAAACTGCCAGGAATGCACCAGTGCTAAATGCCCTCCCCCACCCCAAAAAAATCAAATCACTTCACGCTATTTCAAGTAACAGTTTGCATACTGAAAGACTTGTTTGCGGTCAAAATGTCTCACTGATGTACGATTTCTTTACAAATCATTCTTCTGCCAGCAACTTTTAAGTCTTTTTTTTAAATGAGAAGTATGCATTTGTGTGAAATTGTCACGAGAGCTTTGCAATTTCTTACACCTCATAGTCACTGCCACCTGCCCGTATGCCCCAGGCTCCACATTCTTCACAAACCACTCACCCCCTTATCTAACCAATCCTTTACCCTCCTACCCACACCTCATTCACAGTTATTGTGCTTTCTGACACCCAGATGTCGGATTAACAACTACCCCCCCATCACAACCCCTATGACAACCATCCTGCTCGTATGCATTTGTCCCTACCATAGCCACTTCTCACATTCCCCTTTTTTGATCACTACTGTTGGATCAGGCCCTTTTTGCAGGGTCACCCCCAAACATTTTGCCTTCCTCTTCCCTTTTTTCTAACCTCATTTTTGTTGCCTTAAGGATTCTGGGCACTTTACCACTGATAACCTGTGCTAAAGTGCATATGCTCTGTACCTTTACCATGGTCATATCCACAATTGGCATATCTAATGTACTCACTACTGGGCCTGCAGCACTGACTGTGTCACGCACTCAGTAGCTGTTTAGACATGGCTCAGGCCTGCCACTGCAGAGCCTGTATGTACAGGTTATACTACCATTTCGACCTGGTAAGTTAACCTACTTGCCAAGCCCAAACACTTCCTTTTATTACATATACGTCACTCCTAAGGTAGGCCCTAGCAGCCCTATGGATAGGGTACAGTGTATTTAAAAGGTAGGACATGAACTTTTGTGTTTTACATGTCCTGGTAGTGAAAAACTGCTAAGTCCATTTTTTACCACTGCAAGGCCTATCTCTCCCATAGATGAAAACTGGGATTGCCTTAAACATCTTTTAAATGTAATTTTCAATTAGGAAAAGATAGAGATTTGGGGTTTGGTGTCTCTGGACTCACATTTTAAAATCACAACTGATGATGAGGTCAGATTTTAAATTGTATGTCTGAAAATGTCACTTCTAGGAAGTTGGCATTTTCTTACTTCAACCATTCTGTGCCTCCGCCTGTCTTGGTTGTGCATTGTCTCTAGACTGTCACACAAAGCGAGAAGGAGTGTGACATTTGCATCCTGATGGGTCATCACCAGGCTGATGAGCCTTCCTGGGGTAGATTGATAGAGAGGAGCTGACACTTGCACCTGAATAGGGCTGTGCCTGACCCCACACAAAGAGCTGCATACCCCCCGTAGTGAGTCTAGAGCCAGGGCAATAAAGACAGGGACCTTGTGATCTTCAAAGACCTCTTTGATGTCTCCCTCACTTCAAGGGCACATTTGGGTAAAATTACTGGACCCCTGACACTACCAAATCAGATCTTGGCTGGAACGAAGGACATTCTACCTGGAAGAAGAGCTGCTGTGGTGTAGGAGGAACTGTGACTTTGCTACCTCCATTGCTGTGTTGGCCTGCTGCTTCTTGCCTGGCAGTAAGAGGGACTGGACAGGCTCTCTTCATCCTTGAACTGAAGTTTCTCCGAGGGCTTGTTGGCTTGCCTCCTGTTGTATGAAGTCGCAGGCTCAGAAAAGACTTCTTGGCACTCTGCTTGTGCTGATGCCATCTGCGAGTCCTACCCCTGCCTGAGGTTCCCCTTTCAGTCCTAGGCCTCATAAGTGGGTTCTGCAACTATTTTCTGCAAAAATAGACATAGTGATTCTTTGCGCAGCATGGAACCGATGCTGTGCTATCCTACGCTGCCACAGTGTTGATTCGACGGCTGCGGGGTCCCAATTGTGAGGTTCAAAAATGACGCAGTGCCGATCTGAAGACACCCTTGCGAGGCTTGACTTTGATGCAACGCCATTCCTTCAACACCATCTGCAACCTCGACTTTGGTGCAGCGCTGATTCTTTGACACCGACTACGAGGCTCAACTCCGATGCATCGACCCACCTGCAGGAATCAGAACCAATGCAGGAGTCCTCAACTCCATAGTTTGCTCTGTATAAAGTACTTTTTCAGCAGGCCCTGCTTGGGTCCTGTAGCCAACCTGCCCTCTAGCGTGGTTGGCTTGAACTTTGGATCTACCCTGGTCTAGCAAGAGCTCAAGTAGCCTTTCTCCGCTATTGATTTCTAAGCAATGTTTTTTGGAATTATTCTAGTCTAAAAAAATCATATTTCAGCTTCTATTGATTAGATATTGATTAGATGTTTGTTGTTTTGATCTTGTTTTACTCAGATTCATATTCCCTATTGTTCTAAACTGGTGTGGAGTACTTTTGTGGTGTTTTCACTGTGTTAATGTCATTTAAGTGTGCACAAATACTTTACACATTGCTTCTGAAGTTAAGCCTGACTGCTCCGGGCCAAGCTATAAGAGGGTGAGCATAGGTTAATTTAGTTTGTGTATCTGACTTACCTTGAGTAGGATTGTGGCTCCTACTTGGACAGGGTGTATATTCTACCAAGCAGAAACCTCAATTTCTAACAACTACCAAACTATTCCCCTTCAGTCACTAACCACTTCCCCCACATACACCCCTACACCAAACATCACTATGGATTTGACCATCACACACCTATTCAAACCCAAGACTTCACCCATCACCCAACACCTCTGCTCATACCTAATATACTACCTACCTAACTCTTATACTACACACATCTTCTTAGCCAGTGCATGCATGTCTCACCTGTCACTACCCACTTGTTTCAATCTCTGTTTCTAGTTAACTGCCCCCACATGCTTTGCCACCCCACCTATTTCTACCCCCTAAGGGCATCATCACTGCCTACACTTCAGACAATACCCGCTCACGCCACACTTCATTCATTAACCACCTGCCCGCACACCCTTGATTCCACCATTGCCAATACTCACCTGCACCACGTACCCTTCCAAACTGGTCCCACCTCCAGCTTGACCTAAGTCATAACACACCCCTTTCCACCCCCACTGTAGAACGCCTACCAGCCTGATTGTCACATGACTGCCTCACCTCAGTCACAATGCACCTGACCCCCCCTAAATCACTACCCACTTGTCGCATCAAATTCTTCTACTGCACAAGTAATTACCTAAAACACCCATGTCCCCTCCTCAAACAATACCCAGCTGCCACCACACCTCTGCCCCAAAGTCAGTCACTACCCACCTACCCCCAAATCCTGCCCACCTTATACTCGACACATCTGTTACGCACCCTTGACCAACTTCAACCACTATACTTCTAGCCCCACACTCATGGCCCCACAAAGGCTTCAACATACTAGTCCCCACAGTGTTGACAAAACTTACATGAAAGAAGCTGTCACAGATCTGCCCGTCCCAGAGACATTGTGCAGCAGCATCTGCTAAATACCTCTTCCCTACTGTCCATCATTCAGCCTGGAAACAGTAGATAGAGACACTGCACCTGCTGCACTCCTGTCTTCTTACTGATTGTACCTTTTTGCAATTCTTTACTGCTTGGCAATGACAGTGCCTATGCCCTGCACATACTGAGGCAACCAAAGAAGTCATACATAATTTTTTACACAGCTGTTACCTTAAAATTCAAGGAATTATTTAGCAAAATTGATGCCCAGGATACCAGGATTGAACCCACTTTTGCTAATAATTTTCTTTTATTTTAACCTCAAAAGTATGCAAGTTATCTTTGTTTGAAATGTCCTCCACACACACGTCGACAAGCCAGGGGTGCACTGAGAGACTCCAGGAAAAAGAATCAAGAAAGGGGCATAGCTTGGCTCGTTTTTAGCCCCCTACTAAATCCAGCACAGGTTGGACCCTCAAATTGTTGATCTTATTATTTCATTGAGCTGCATCCGGTGGGCCAGTCCTGGTTCTGAGCTGTCAAGTTCTGTACCTGCACAGTGCTGCGTCAGTTATTCCGCTGTACTCTACACCAGATTGGCCTCGGTGATGTGATAACAGCTGGAAGGTATCACAAGTTGTACTTGCACAGTGTTTGATAAATTGCTATATGGTAGTATGGTGGTGGCTGTGAGTTCTCATGTGTTGCACCTGCACAGTGGTAATTATCAACTTCTGGCCAGGATCTATGTTCATAGGTTTGGAAAGCTGGTAGTTTTATTTGATGAAGGCAGCTTCTGCAGATGTCTGCAGCCGTGAAGGCTAAAAATGTATACCTATTTCAACAAATTATATTTCCACAATTAGTAGTGATAATCATTGTCATTGTTCTGTTTGACATACATTTTTCTGGCAGATTAAGACCACAACTACACCACTTCCAAGGCCTCCTAAAATTAATAGCCTGCCGCTTTTTGGGTCACCAGTAAAGAAACCATGCAGCAGCTCCCTTTGCAAACTCTACTTTGTATCAGTGAAAGAGAATGACATTCAAGACGATTTCATACATGCCAACTATATATCCATCTCAAGTACAAGCACAATGTTTAGCTAAGAACCCTTTGGTCCTCGAATGCCTTTCTTCTGAAAGTACCTGTTAGAAATGGGATCTCTGGTTGGCTAAGGATTGCGCCAAAGCCAGGCAAAGACCACCACACTAGTCAGGGCTGGTGAGTTACATGCCAACGATAAGCCCTGCTCACCCCCATGGTAGCTTGGCACGAGCAGTCAGGCTTATCCCGGAGGCAATGTGTAAAGCGTTTGCGCAACACACATACACAGCAGCAACACACTAGGCACACCACAAAAGGAACTCCACACAAGGTTATATATAAAAATTGCCTTTGTATTACCATTAACACATTAGATCATAATTACACATATACACTGTGCCAACTGGCACTGGGCAGTATCTACAGGGGATTATATACACATGTCAGAACAATCACAAATCACCGATTGTAAATGTAGCACAACTAATAAATGTAGAGCACAATCAGTAACTACTGGTAAAAGTTAGGAACACACTAAGCAATAATAATCACATTAGGCATAAAACATACTAGGCCCTCAAAAACACAGTATGCAACCACTGTAGGCATAAACACCTGAGGCAAGAATCACATTAGACCTAAATCACATTACACACTAGGCATCACAGTATAAATACATTATGTATTTACCCTCATAAACACAGTGTACCCCAATCACCTTGCGCCAGAATCACATTAGGTACTGAACCCAGGCCAACTGACATTCCATTGGGCTCAAATGCCCTTTGTCCAACAGTGTCAGGGCTGGCTGTGCATGCAGCAAAAGAAGAGTGGGCAAGAGTTTAGGCCTAAACGTGGCAGCTGTCCACTTATTGCTGGGCAGCTGTGAAACTGAGCCTTGGCACCAGCGTGCCTCCTGAACTCCCACTGGGGCTCCTTAATCAGCCAATGCCCCCACATTGCAGCTGCCCACTGACAAAATGGGGCAGCTGTGAAGATTCGCAGGCTCTGGCACTTACAGTGCCTGTGGAGCCCTACTCGGGGATTTGTGACTTAAAAATTAAACTGTCCCCCTTCACGAGGCACGAGGGCGCGCCAGTCAACAAAGAGGACGCAGCCTCTAACTATGGCCCTCACTAAATGGGCAATCCCTAGAAACACTCTGTCCTGCATAGTGCCCCACTGGGGCTTTTAAACTGACAGGGCCCCAAGTCCTCCTTCGGGAATTTTAAAAAGGAATGGCACACGAGAGTGTGGACACCACAGTGCCAGGTGTGTTGGAGTCCTGCTCTGGGACTCAAAAGGAGAATCCAAACTTTGCCCCCGAGTCGCAGCTGCCATCTGACCAGCGGTGCAGCTGTGAGCACCGACAATGTGCCCCGAAGTAGGCCCCAACCATGTGCTTGCGGGCCCCACGGGGCTCGTTCACCAAATGCAGGCTCCTTCTTAACCCCACTCACCAGAGCTTTTGGTGTCTCTCGGCCTTTTCCTCAAGCCGGGCAGACACGCAGGGCTCGCACAACGGCAGCGGGAGCCATGCCTCCATGATCCCTCAGAGCTTCATTAGGAGCATACGTCACAGGGCTCTCCCTTCACCCCGGGAGGCCCGGGGCTCAGCAGTAATCGTTCCACACGTCTCTACAGGCATACATAGGAGCGTGGGGTAGGCTCCCATCTCCTTCCTGCTTCCCGGCTAAGCCCCGCCCACGTCTTCTCAGAAGTTGCCTGACTTCCTGGTTAAGCCCGGGCTGCGGCATTGATTTCTGTGATGCGGAGGCAATACGGGGTAGGCTCCCGTTATTTTCAAATAAAGTCACTTGCAGGGTGGGCAACTGCTACCTTCAAACAAAAGTGACCTGCGGGGTGGGCACCTGCCAGGGGTTTCGAAAACGGCAAATACACGGGGTGGGCTCCCGTCTCCCACGAAGCATGGGGGAATCCCTATGCTGGGGATTCCCTCACAGGGAGGTGCAGCTCAGCGCTTAAAATTATAAATAGAAGCGCTCTCCCGGCGCCAAAGCAAAGTCTCGAGCACCAACCCCAGGACAAGGGAAGTGCTGCCAATCGGACACAGATGCAGGGAGGTAAGTCCAAGGTTGGAAATGGAACACTCTTCCCAGCAAATGAAGAACAAAGCGCTCTTCCAATTAAAGGCCAAACGCTCCCAACGCGCTAGAAAGTTTAAAATCTAAGGGGGGAGGGCAAAGGCTGGGCCCAGGCAGGCCAGCTCACAGGGCCCCCCAGCAGGGAGGCAGTCTCTAGTGGCGGTTTCTCCTGGCACCCAGCAGCAGGTCCCACCTCAAGTCAGGAACAACAGAGAGAACCACCTTCATGGGGTCACAGACCCTTCTCTTATACACAGATTTCCTTTGTCACAAAGGTGCAGGGCAAGGGGGAAACCAGAAGCAACTGGTCTGGGGGAGCTTTGGAGCACTTTGTTGTGCTCAGCTCCTCTCCCCTTTGTCAGGTGGGGGCTAAATGCTCAGACGCACCACAGGGGATGGAGCCAGCATTGTGGAGGGAAGGCACAGCCATATGCAGATCCCAGGTGCAACTCCTCCCTCCCATCTACATGCAGATCTCCCTATTCACCACTGGGCAGACTCATCCTGGCTCCTGGAGCCAAGCACACCATCCAGTCCCTTTCAATCACAAGCCAGACATGCACTCCAGATCAGGCAAGCAGACACACAGCACACAGAAATGCCAACTTCTAAAAGTGGCACTTCTCCACCGGTCACAATAAATCTGTGCACACCATTGCACAGCATTTATTCTCACGAGTTTGCAAATACCAAACTCGCCCCTGCACTCCTCTCACCCCAGGAATTACCATGGACACACATATCCCTCATGCATTCCTATGGGAGGGTAGGCCAATCTCACCATACGCACTCAGAGTGCGCACGCATTTTAAACTGGGCCACAGTGCTAAAGTGTGCAGAAGCCAAAAAGAACTAACATCAGGTCACATTAAAGGGCAAAATGTTTAGGGCTGAGCCTGCCAAAAGGGCCAAGTCCAATAAAACCTATAACTAAAAGAGTGTGCATTGGTTACCAAACATTCTGTGCTGTATCCCCTTAACTCTGGAACTGCTGGCCTCCTTCTTTTCAATAACCAAGAACCAGCAAACCTTTAGGAGAAAATGAAAGCCCCTTTTCATGTCTACCAGTAGCTAAGGGTGGTCTTGTAGTCCTAAATACAATGTCTTACTTTAGTAATGAGTAACTAAACAATAATCAATGGCCAAGCTCTTAATTATTACTGCCCGCTCATCTTCTTTATCCCAGTCCTCACTAACATGAGTTGAGTGCTCATCCCAACACAGAAAACCCACATTCCCTCACAGCGGACAGGACTCCACTATACCTGTCCTGGAGAGTACAAATGAAGTTGTGCTGCCAGCTACCATGTTTTGAGATTGATAGTGTTACCTGAACTTTTCTATCTGGTTCAGTGAGAGTGGTCTACTTGCCATCTCATGTAAAGTTCTGCTGTTATGTAAATACCCAGAACCTTAGGCATATATCCTATGTGCATGTTTAGCACCTGAGTGTGTCTGTGCATATGTGTGCATGTGTGTTTGTCATATGTGGCACATATGCAGTTGTAAGACTCCATTCAAAAAGGGGGTGGTGATGGACAGAGTATCAGAGTTAATCAGAACACTCCTACCCAGTCAACAGATCAGGGCTTGATCCATCACCGTTTTTTAGCTCACTGCACCATCCCAGTTCAGAACCTGGCTATATGCAAATTAGTCTGTCCCTGGCCCAGTGCATCATGGGAACAGGGCAGACCAAACTACCAAGCCAATTCTTTACTGGAAAGGAAACAAGCTTCCGGGGACCGGTTTCTGGCATTACAGCCGTCTTCGGCCCGGCTTGCTTGAATCCTGATGGTGCAGTGAGCAAGGGACTCACATCTGAGCATACCCTTCCACGCTTGTGGTGGCCAAAACGATTCAAAAAGGGGGTGGTGATGGACAGAGTATCTGAGTTAATCAGAACACTCCTACCCAGTCAACAGATCAGGGCTTGATCCATCACCGTTTTTTAGCTCACTGCACCATCCCAGTTCAGAACCTGGCTATATGCAAATTAGTCTGTCCCTGGCCCAGTGCATCATGGGAACAGGGCAGACCAAACTACCAAGCCAATTCTTTACTGGAAAGGAAACAAGCTTCCGGGGACCGGTTTCTGGCATTACAGCCGTCTTCGGCCCGGCTTGCTTGAATCCTGATGGTGCAGTGAGCAAGGGACTCACATCTGAGCATACCCTTCCACGCTTGTGGTGGCCAAAACGATTAAAAAAGGGGGTGGTGATGGACAGAGTATCTGAGTTAATCAGAACACTCCTACCCAGTCAACAGATCAGGGCTTGATCCATCACCGTTTTTTAGCTCACTGCACCATCCCAGTTCAGAACCTGGCTACATGCAAATTAGTCTGTCCCTGACCCAGTGCATCATGGGAACAGGGCAGACCAATCTACCAAGCCAATTCTTTACTGGAAAGGAAACAAGCTTCCGGGGACCGGTTTCTGGCATTACAGCCGTCTTCGGCCCGGCTTGCTTGAATCCTGATGGTGCAGTGAGTAAGACTCCAGGCATGTTTAAATCTGACTAATGCCAGTGGGGTCCATTTTGGATGCCCCTGGTTTAGCATGACTTGGATGGAGGATGAGTACAGCTAACAGCTTCCTCAGACAGCTGTAGTGTATTGTCTACATTCTTGTGACTGAAAGGTGGATATCCAGTCACTAAAGTGACAAGAATGGAAACAGGGCTACATTTAGAAATTCCTTGAAACCCTTGTGAGCAAGGGACTGCTGATTATTTCTTCCTGAGAGCAGCCATTTGGTAAGAAAGTTTCGGGTCAGGCATGCCCATTTGTTTATCCTTGATTCCTGCTTTAGAGAGGCTGATGGCAGCCATGTTCAGATACCACACACTGTATTGTGCCCCTGTTTTGGGTGCCGCAGTTTGGAGATAGCCCACCACTATTGGGTGTGAGAAGCATCACTTTGTACTAAGGCTGCGTCTGGAGCACAGACTGAAAAGAACACTTGAATAAGAACACCCTAACTATTGCTAAAGTTCAAAATAATAGATCTACATCCCCTGTCCAGAAAACGTTTATATAATAGTATAAAAATCACCCCACTTTGTGGCAGGTTCTTCATGGTCAATGAAGGGAGTGCTTCACACAGTACACGGATGACTGCTGTGCGACCAGGGCTTGTGTCTATCTGACAGCCGGTCTCTCAGGCATAATGGAACATCACCTGAAGTCTGCAGATTTTGCTAGAGCAGCTAAAGTTCAGCCTCGTGCCCTTTGGCCTGCCAGCTGAGAGAGTTGCATTCCTAGAACACCTAGAGAAAGCAGGCTTCCTGAGAGCGAAGTCAGGAGCAACCCATGCTGCAGAGGGTCTCCCTGTCTCTCTACATTTTCTGGTGAGTTTACATATTTCCACACATCAATTCAGTGGAGGCTGCAACTGCCTTAGTCTTTGCCTCAGTAGGGGCTGCAACTAGCATGGTGTTCATATCGTCCCAGTTAGAACTGCAACTACAGCTGTGTTTAAATTGGCCAAGTTGGGCTATAACTGCTATGTTCATCGCATCAGTCCAGTAAGAGAGCAGCACTTGCCTCAATGACCTCAACTGTTGGGAAAAATATCAGCTGTTGAACAAGAATTTAAATGATGATGCCAGGATTACTGATTGGCACTGGGCAACCTGGGCAGCCACGTACAGACAGACAAAGTCTGTGCACTACCTCTTCGGCAGTCCCCGAGTGACATCACCCAAACATTGCGGGCTTCCACCAGTGTTGGGTTGAGGCTGCTGAGATCCAGCTTGTCAAACATGAAGGACTGGAAGACTGTATTCCTACCCACAACACTACCTGGGTAAGAGCTTGAGCAAAGAGATGCACTACTTGTATATTTGACTTCTGGGGCACCGTAAAGTGCTGAGGGAATGTTTCACATAAGGGCACATGGGCGGGAGACAGCATGAAGTAAAATAAGGTGCCTAGCACCAAAAGAGAGTTGTGATCAGGATCCCTATCCTCTGTAATGGATTGGTTTGTACAATATTGAGCACCGCCATGAGATTAAAAAGTACTTTCTTGTGTAAAGTGGCAGGCATTAAAGTGGACATTGAAGTTGTTGTACCTGTTGATTCGTTGTTTAATTCTGAGCTTGTGTGCCTATTACTACCTCCCTGAAAAGCCTGTGAATGCTCACCCTCACTACCCTAAGAGTCAAGTGTGGAAAGGGTTGTATATGGTTTCGTTTGTAGAGTTGATAGAGCGCAGGTTCACCTGCCCGTTATTTGCCATACTCACCTCGGCCCGCAAAATATATATATAATTGAACAGGTAAAACCTACACTCATATCAAATTTTGTTTAACCATTCAGGACCTATACCATTGGACTTACCAATCCTAGTCACCATTACCTGAACATCTTAATGGATCAGGGTGTTAGCATAATTGGTAGAAATATAACATTTGCACTCATATAATAACCACAAACTCAGGAAAGATTTAAACTCTTTATCTAAATTTATTAAAAGTCTTAATTCTCTTCTTAATTCAAATATTAAACCTCAGAAATTTTTCAATCAAGAAAATAATGATTAGAATGAAAATATGCAGAGATTTTATAAAGCAAACTTTAGGCATTTGACATTAGGGTGGGAAGAGAGAAGGAAACAGTACAATGACATACTCACATTGAATATTTACCTTATATGGCGTGAAGATCTAACCCTGGCCACGGGGCAGTTTAAAGGACAGAACCCCGAAAGTGCAGGCACCATAAGGCAAGCAGGTGCAGATCAGAATCAGGACAGGTAAAGCCAAATTGGATCAGGACAGGACCACCACAGGCTAAGACCGGCACCCGCAGTTAAAGTTGCAACGCCTGCGTTACTTCCTCTCTGCAGCCAACAGCCAGAACCCGGTAAGAGTTATTGATTTCACCGAAAAAGTGCTTCGCCAGCACTTCTGCTTTCGAACCCCAATCTGGGTTTCAAACCTTCTGACAGAGGGCTCCGCCAGCACCTCTGTTCCCGATCACCTTTTGAGTGCACTGGGTCAGTGACAGGTCAGCTATTCGGACAAGTTGGACAAATTAACTAGCCAAGCCTACCCTAGTTATACTATTTTCCAGGTCAGTGTACCACCCCCTAATGTTGCAGGTGTAAGGATCCCCAAATTTGATTGGACAAGAGAAGGGGAGAGGTCATCACACCATACTAAAATTACACTTTTACTTTTGAATATTAATGTTTGCGTTCCCGCCCATCAATTTATTTTCCCATGTATGTTTTATTCCAGCTGACAATGAATGTTATATTAACAAATCTATTGTTATAACATATTAACAAGTTTTCTTCCTTTTGGGTTCAAAAGTTGGTTTTCCCAGGCGCATCTTCCAGTGCGCAGTAGCTTGGCATAGCTTCAAGGTTGGATGACTTCAGTTCTCTTTAGAGTTAGACATGCACGAAGTGGGTTTTCAAGATGGAGTAATAGCACCTCCCAGGCCCAAGATTACGTTACATGAAAAATAGGAAAGGAACAGTTTTAGAACACAGAATAAATGAATGTACTGTATATCACTTATCTCTATTCTATCCCCAATATTTTATTTTAAACTATTGAGTTAGAGTTAGGAAGAATGAACAGCTTAGCAAAAGCAGCAATCCAAGCTTCATGCATGCTGTAACACGGAGCAGCCATCTTAGTTCTAGTGCGCAGAAGCAAATGGTTCCCTCCAAAGCAAAGAGTACATCATGTCACGGGAGTGTGACAGATGCATGCGCAGTAAGAAATCCAGCGTAGCAGCGTCCATTTTTAGTGCAAGCGGATTATCGTTAGTAGAAACACATATGCCAACTTCTTCTAGATACCCAATGTGTCGAGAACTGCAAAATTAATGAGACAAACATGTTGATTAGTACATTAACATTATGTCGAGAGTACTTAATACAAGCAGGTCACATTACATGTGAATCCTTGCTCCATCAGAGTCATTTTAAGGTGGACACCAGAACACGAGGTGCAATCAACCTCAAACTCCATAATTGGGTCCCAGAAGCCCTTGCCTATCCTGCAACCTGACAAATTATGGATATGCGGTCATTGAGCCTTTGAGTGTGCCACACCTTGGCTCCTAGGTCTAGGTCAGATGATTGCACTGTGTTGCTGCTGTTTGGCTTTGGGGTAGTGGAATGGATGGCCAGGCTTGGTTGAGAGGCACTGGTGGCCTACTGGTGATGGTCTTTCTCTCGTAGTCTGTAGGATACAGGTTAAAATCCTGCTGATGCCATTATATAGTGTGTCTTTATGTTTGGTTTCTTGAACATGCTTGCCTATGCCTTGTGTCACGACTGGCGAACCAGTGAAACCTGGGATGGGTGTATTTGGGCCTGCAAGTTGTGGACTCTGCTTCTTTCTTTTGGACTGGGGCCTCTGCCTGAAATCTGTATTCACTGCACCTGAACTCTATCATGGTTGCTTTTCTTAGATTCAGGTTCTGCAGATGGGGTACCCTTTTTTTAATGTCTCTATGGTTGCTGGTTAGACTTCTTTGTCACATTATGTGATCTTCTGATTATGAATTTGATAGCCTCCTTGGTCCTTGATCCTGCTGATGACTGTGACATGGCATCCGTTCATTTGTGGGATTTAATGTTTCAACAGCCAGCATATAATAGGTTTGAATCCTAATTGGTCTTTTTATTCAATGTATTATATATTCATATTTTTACGTTTTAATTTGCCCATTAAGCATTTAGGTGGTATAGATTCTTAGGTGGTCCTGATTACTTACTGGTTATATTTATTATTCAAAATCCTATACTTCCTTCTTCCAGTTCACATGTGCATGAGGCGAGATCTCAACCCTCAAAGTGATAACCGTAATGTTATAAATGAGACAAATGCTGTATTACTTTTCCCTCTTGATGGTTGTAACCCTGAAGAAAAATGGCCCAAATAGGGTCACCTGTGTCACACACGACCACCTCTCAGCCTTCCATACCAAATGAAGAGTCAGTCAGACAATAGAGAATACTCAGAGTGGAGCCCCGTCTGCCCAGTCGCTTAGGAGTGATGCGGAGTGACTGACATCAGCAAGCATAACAATACATTACGTACATTTCAGAACCAGGGGAAGCACCCCCACCATGGAATTTTCCAAGTAGATGCAGCTGGACAGTAAATTACAAAGTAGTAAGTTTTGACTCTGGGGCAGGACACACATTATCTGCTGTTCAATGTCATTCTGCCTGTGCCCGCCAGTAGACAAGTGGGAGAAGGTCTACATCAAACAAGAAAGGTATGCAATAAGAAGAACAGTGTATTAATTAGTGTAGCAGAACTCCTCGCTGAAGAAACATAACTAGGGAAGGCCGCTTCTCGGAAATCGCAAAGGATTAGTTTAGATTATGACTTAAAATGGAAGCTGTATGTAAAATGGTGCCACAAATGCTAACTTTACGATAACAATACAAAAACCTATTTTTCTATTCTAACAGACCCTCCTTTTACAATGAGCTAAAACATTTTTCTAGTAATATCAAAGACAGTATATAAAGAAATGAAACAAAGAATCATATGTAAAACCTTTTTAAGAGCACTCTTAAAAGTAAGGAGGGAAGAAGCTCAAAAATGTGCTCATCTATTTTCATAAGGTCATCCACCTCCTTCTGTATCATTATCGCTGCATTTGTATCATGCATTGATATCTTCTTAGGGGCGAGAAGTGTGGTACAGTAAGAGAAACAGAAGGGGAGACACTTGACTAGAACACAGCAAGAAACTAGAATTACAATGAAATTAATCATCTTCTCAAGGATCCAGCTACCAAAGAGTGACCAATTCCAATTCCCACTCTCCATTCCTTTAACATTTTCCAGGATGTCTAAAATATGTTGGGTAATATTCTTTTCCATATTAGTGATCTCAACTACACACTGGTCGCCTACTACTACAGACACACCAACACTCTTAGCTAAGATGAAGTCAACAGCATATCTAGTCTGTTCTGAGTATATCCACATACTCTCCAATGGGGTGGTAATGTCACATACGGCAGTCACTGTAGATTTAGGCAGTTTCTGGAACTTACATCAAAAATATTCTCAAGCTCTTTCACCCCTGGCCATAGCAGTACCACTAAAGGTAATAATGGAGAGAAGAATATACCAAAAAAAGGTGTGCCATAACTATAAATAATGACTTTGAGGTCTGTCAATCCCTCACAGAACTCCTTTGTAAGCATTCTTTTGACTCATCTTATCTTGGGCTTTGCATTTTTACAAGGCACACCTAAAGGTAACACCATCCCAAGGGCCACAACATGTGTTCCGTTATGCATATTAGAATAAGTCCAATTAGTAAGAAAAACCCTGGCTGTGCATAAATAGGCCTATCATAATCCAGAGCAGCATACCTAGAATTCCACCTAATACTTCTGGGGTCCTTTGGATCCTCCATAGAATATGTACACTTTAACAATATTATATCTGAACAATTGATAGCATAAGGTCAGTACAACTAACAATTGGACAACATGCAGGGTAATAACGAGCCTTCCAGGGAACTGTCAGCTCTTTGTAATACCAACCCACCAATGTTACATTCTTTTTTCCATATAGAAATTGTCACAATAAGTGTTATTGTTTCACCCTGGATAACCTTGCCTCAAGGTTTTCTGTGATACAGACAGGGACCTAGATAACCAAACCCAAACACTCCTTGGACTTCTACAAAATCAGAGTGCCGGGTGTAAGTGTAATTAACAATTGACAATGGATATGCTGTCCACAGACTAGTAACAGACTCAGTAGGGTAGCAAGCAGTACATTCTCCCAAAAACCTTTTATGTGTACCTAGAAATATATTACTCTGTTTGTGTGGACCTGTGAAGCAACCTTATTCTTAATACATAGCAGTGTATCTTGATCACATTCCAAAACCCAGGACACCCCACCCAGAATAAATAAAAACAAAATCATAAAAACAATATTTTCTTTTTGGTAGACCAAAATATACATATATGAACAAAGGGGATCACTGGCTGCTCTTTGTCAGCAAACACTCTGCCAAAGGGATGCATAACAAATAGTGGGACCAGGGGAGGGGGGAACAAAATGGCAGCAAGGGGATTCAACAAGTTCTCAGTGTCCGTCAGAGCTTCACAGGTACAGGCTCCTTTTGGCCATCAAAAATGTTGGCGCTCTTGAGCACCGGCGGCGGGGCTTGCTCTGTCTTAAGCTCGAGTTCCCACATTGATCATGATAAGGTATCCCCCTTCAAGCAGATACTTTTATGCTATCCTGTCCAATGTTTGAACAGTGCACAATTCTCACATCACCCTAACTAGCAAAGTACACCCTAACTTACACAGTGCATCCCTAACTAATCTTACTTCTCCTTTGGTGCACTGTCTTTCAGCCAGGGGCGCAAATTGTACTTAGTGACTCCATGCACATAAGGGTCAACGAAAAGGGGTTCCTGAACAATTTGTATTTACGGAGGAAAAGCTGCATTCAACACATTATCATTCTCCTCATCCATTTTGTTCAACACATTATCATTCTCATCTACGTTTTGTTCCAGGTTATTCTTGCTTCACTAAAGGGGATAAACCGGGGTACCATCTCACATTTGGAGTCGCCTACTCCATCCTTCACCCATTGATCATAGGGCAGAAGAAGGGGGACCCTGCAACAGTGTGTCACATGGATCCAGTTCTTACGGCCAGCAACCTTGACAGCAGCACGTGTTGATAGGAGGATCTGTTCTGGTCCCTTCCAGTGTGGCTCCAAACTCTTATTCCACTGGAAATTATGGAGCAAGACAAAATCCCCAGGCTGGAAATCAAGTCCGGCCCTTCTGGTGTAGATGGCAAGGAGTCCTGGACCTGTTTGTGAATAGAACATAATTGTTCAGTAAACTGGCCAGGGTAATCTATCAACAATGGATACTCGATATCAGAGAACCCCTGAGGGCGTGAAACACCCCAGACATTTACCAGGCATCCAAACACAACCTCATACAGTGACAATCCTGTTCTAGAATGAGTTGTCATTCTAGTCGACAAAAGAGTTAATGGTAAAGCATCTGGCCACTGTAACCCTGCAGTCTCCTGAATCTTAGCCAATATCAGTGTGAGAGTACCATTGTACTTCCCAACCGAACCTGCTGACTGTGGATGATTGGCAACATGGAACTTCTGTTTAATACACAACCCATCACAAATCATCTGAATAATTGTGGCATTGAAATGACTTCCATTATCACTACAGATCAAACGGGGCAAGCCAAAAGGAGGAAAGAACTCCTTCAGAATCACCTTTGCAGTCATAACGGCTGTAATATCTTTAATAGGATGAGCCTCAACACATTTATTGAAAGCACAAATAAGCACCAAATCATACTTCAAATTATTGCACCTCTCCAGTTTGATGTAATCCATCTGGAGAACCTCAAAAGTAAAAGTGGGTGGTGCAAAATTACCGAACTTTACCAGGATTGTGCATCATGCACGCGATACAATACTTCACTAAATGTGAATCAGTTTTCGAAATGTTGTCATTCTTCCATACAGGGTCCAATAACTTGCAAATACCCTTAGCAATAATATGGGCTGGGCCATGAGCCATCGTAACTAAAAGGAAAACATATGCATCTGGCAACATCCATCTCTGATTTCCTGACTTATCAATCCAACATTCCTCATCATTCAATTGTGCTGTACTTTCCTGCCACACTGCTAACTCTTCCATGGTGGCTTCACTTTGTATCTCTTTCACATTCTTAAGTGTGTCTTCAAACATAGTAACTTCAGGCAACCACCTGGCGGTGCTTGCTACAAAGATTCTTTTCATTTCAGTCCGGGCTGCTTCCTTAGCTATCTGATTTGCAAATGCAGTACTCCTTCCCACATCATCAGTAACCTTCTGATGGGCACTACACTTTACTATAGCCAACTTCTTAGGGAGTGTCAAAGCAGACAAAAGCTGTAATATATGATGCCCGTGTTGTATCTTTGTGCCATGTGAGGTAAGAAATCCTCTCTCTGTCCAGAGTGGCCCAAAATTATGAGCGACTCTGAAGGCATACTGGCTGTCAGTATAAATATTGACAACCAGTTCCTCACTTAATCATATCAAGGCAACAATCTCAGTAGCCTGAGCTGACTGATAAGGGACTCGGGATGTCTCAGCTACTGTACGCAGCATGGTAATAGCATACGCAGCAGTTGTCATGCCATCTGGTAATTTAAAACAAGAGCCATCGACATATAGTTCACCATGCGGGTCAGATAAGGGAACATAAGTCAAGTCTACCCATCCTTTCATCCCCTCTTCCATCCGGAAGACACAGTCATGTTTGTCAACTTCATCACTCTCAGAAGGGAGGACAGGAACATGGCAGGATTCAGAGTGGCACATCTTTTAATAATGATGTGTTTGACAAACAATGTTAATTCGTAACGAGTTATATGTGCACTGGTGAGGTGCAGTATATTTGTCCTATTCAAAAGGGTATCCACAGTATGAGGTACCAGGACTGTGAGTTCAGTAGCAAGTACGAGTCCATCTGATTGCCTTATCGATACGGCCACAGCTGCAACCGCTCCTAGACAACTCAGGAGGGCTCTTGCGACAGGGTCAAAACCGGAGAGAAATAAAGACACAGCCATTGTTTATCTCCACATTTTTGTGTTAAAACAGAAAGCGCACAACCAGCCATCTCATAGCCGAACAACACAAAAGGTTTAGTATGATCAGGGGTGCCAAGTACTGGAGCTGAGCAAATTGCAGTTTTCAAATGCTAAAAGACCGCTGACATTCAAACGTCCAAGGTTGGGGCTCATGCACATCTTTAGTGGTTAGAGCAAGCAAGGTCAGTAGGTGACCTAAATAGTTGACCTCCTGTCAACAATACTGGAATTTAGAAAGAGAAACTTTATGTCCATGTTTGGTCAAATGTAATAACAGTTGAACAGTGCTATCTCTACAACCCTGCTTAGTTTCAGAAGTAATGAGAATGTCTAGTATCAGAAGTAATGAGAATGTCATCAACGTACTGCACCAATACATTACCTGGAGGAAGGGAAAGAGAATCCAATTGAGCGTCTAAAGCCTGACTATAAATACTAGGAATTTCAGTAAACCCCTGAGGAGCTCAACAGGACCAAAATCTCCTACCAGCTAGTGTAAACCAAAACAGATATGTGCTATCTGGATGAATAAGAAATTGAATACTGAAGAATGCGCTTTTCAAATCAATGATGGAAAAGAATTTAGCAATTCAAGGAATCATAGTCAAAAGGGCGGTAATGTCAGGAAACATTATTTTGTTAACTTCAAATGAATCACAAAACGGTAAACAGCTTCATGATCATTAGAGCAACCCAAAGGGGTCCATTTAAGAATGGGGAGAATGAGGCTATTGCAAATGTTAGCAGATGTCTCCTCAACCACTCCCTTCTTAATTAAATCCTGAATAATTAGCAATAAGGCTTGCTCCCCTGCCTGTGGTATCTAATACTGAGGAATGCGATGCAAAATAGCACCATCCTTAACCTGTATCGAAACTGGTGGTATATGCAAGAGTCCCACATCTGTATCACCTGTTGCCCACAAAGTGGATGGAACTTCATGAAATTCAGTAGGAAGAGGCGCATCCTTAGACAACCACTGTTTAGCATGACTACATCTGGGCACATTGTCATATAAACACCTGCCGTGGAACAATACATTGTAACATGCAATTTTTTCAACAAACCCATCAAATTCTCTTTTTTTAATTTATTTTTTATTGAAGTCCTTCATAACAATACAAAATTATAAATAATATACAGCCTGGTGACATTTTCAGAGCTTTTTTAGCACAAAAAACATTTACACAAACCTAAAAGATAGATCATATACCATATATAGTGGAGAAGCGTGGCTCAGTGGTTAGAGGCGGCAGACCTGGAAGCTGAGATCAGCAGTGGACCAGGGTTCGATTCCCCGCCTCGGCGGGTCTCGGGCTCAAAATTCCACGGACTCGATAATTCTCGTTCCGGTACCTACTCAACTCACGGGGTCACACTCTGCGACTCTGGGCAATAGCTTGCTTAATCTCCACTACGGCCCCTCGCGGCGGGATGCCTGGCTTTCACCTTGTGGACACCCTGCTGGGGTATCTCACAGGGGAATACCAGGACGGGTTCCCTAAGCAAGCGCCGAGATGCCTACGGGTAGTCGTGCGCTATACAAGAGCGTAATCAATCAATCAATCAATCAACCAATCCAAAAACAGGGAATTAATTAGCATCGCAATATAAGCCTGTCATTAAGTATGGGTGTAAAATCTGCTGCGCTCGCGATATTTGAGAATTTCCAGCAATTTGGCGATCCGTGAACCTCACGAAATTCACAAAAAAATCGTGAATTCGTGAACGGGCGGATTTTTTTTTTGGTCCGCAGGAAGCACAGTTAAGGCAGGTGCTCGAGTTGAAGCTAACTTTGTAACCATTTTAGGATGGCAGCGGCAAACTGCCAGAGTGCTTGCAGGCGCCATTCAAAAATGGTTACAAAGTTAGGTTCATCTCTGGCACCTGCCTTAACTCTGTAAGTGCTTCCTGTGGGCCAAAAATTAAACTTCAACAGGAAGCACTTACAGATATAAATAAAGCAGGTTCCCGAGTTGAAGTTCAAATTCAGTAACGTTCTAATCAGCCCAAAACATTCGTGAGCATGGTCGAGGCTGGGCAGGTGTGCTTCAACCCCATATCTGCCTTCGAAAATTTGCTGTAATACCAGAGGGAGGTCTTTGCATCCCTGAGTTTCTCGAGCGCAATCCCCGTTCATGTGACCAGGAGGCTGCTTTCTCCTCACATGCTGCCCTGCTCGCTCTCTGACCCTTTATACACAAGAGGCATGTGAACACGCATAGAAGCCCCGCACCACACACTAGCAGTATCAAACGTCTTCCCGCCCTTTCCCAATCCCAACTATGATGGAAAGCTCACTCAAGGGACCTCGGCGCATTTTGGCGTGGTGGCAAGTTACAGGCACACATGGTCAGTGGAGGCAAATCTTCTGGCCCTTTACGCAGCTGCAGTGTAGGAAAAGCACTATCATTTACCCAATGAGGTAGCACTTACTGATTAGCCAGTAGGAAGTACTCCAGTTGAGTAGAGGTATTGCACAAAATGGTGGCATCTTCGTGGATAACTATGCAGGGCTGGATTCCTTCTGGCACGAGGCTCCTGTCACAAAAATTAAACCTCAACAGGAAGCACTTACAGATATAAATAAAGCAGGTGCCCGAGTTGAAGCTCAAATTCAGTAACGCTTTAATCAGCCCAAAACATTAGTGAGCACGGTCGAGGCTGGGCAAGTGTGCTTTAACCCCATATCTGCCGTCGAAAATTAGCTGTAATACTCGAGGAAGGTCTTTGAATCCATGAGTTTCTCGAGCGCAATCCCTGTGTAGTTCCTGTGACCAGGAGGCTGCTTTCACCTCACCTGCTGCCCTGCTCGCTCTCTGACCCTTTATACACAAGAGGCATGTTGCCACGCATAGAAGCCCCGCACCACATACTAGCGGTATCAAACATTTTCCCGCCCTTTCCCAACTATGATGGACAGCTCACTCAAGGGACCTCGGCGCCTTTTGACGTGGTGGCAAAGTTACAGGCACACGTGGTCAGTATAGACAAATCTTCTGGCCCTTTACGCAGCTGCAGTGTAGGAAATGCACCATACATTTACCCAACGAGGTAGCACTTACTGATTAGCCAGTAGAAAGTACTCCAGTTGAGTAGATGGAAATCGCAAACAAATCTGCGATTTCGCTGGCAAATCCGCAAATTCGTGACTTTTTTGCGATTTCGCACGAATTCGCGGACCGCAGATCCGCAGAATTTGCCCATACTTACCTGTCATGTACTTTAAAGCTTTAAAAAATGGGTACATCCAGATATAACCAAAATTCCTCTCTAATTTAGTCAAAAAATGCCTCCCAGACATTATCAAATTTTCTAATACCCCCCATTTGTAAAGAAAAAGTCCGCTCACTGATTTGAACCCCTTTCATCCTATGTAACCATTCATACATAGATGGAATCTGCTCTGTCCGCCATTGTTGTAACAGAAGAGATTTAGCCACTGCCATAGCGATATATAACAATTTGGCCATCTGGTCAGGAAAAAAGAGATCAGGATCAAAACTATACAAAATTAATTTCTCATTCACTGCGATCTTAATACCACATTCAATCTGAAGATAGCATAAAATCTCCTCCCAATTTAGAAATCTTGGCACAGTGATGCATAGCTTGATTTTCCGGATCCAGCCATTTTTTACTCACCTTTTGACTAAGATCCAACTTCCTACTTTGGGCAAGATGACACTCCCATACCCCCGGTTCTCTATCAGGTACTACAACTAATAATTCCTTTATTAATTGGTTTTGTTGATCTAAATGAGAAATATCCAATTGAACAAGGAATTTATACACTATGTTGTATGACCCTAATAGAATGAAATTTCTAGTAATTATTCGAGACATTTCCCCCAGGGTAATCCATTTCCCTTTTCTCAGGAAATCTGCAACTTTCGAAAACCCTACCGCAGTTCAATTAGCAGCAAGATCCAAACATTGTGTAATACCAGCCAGTGGGAGAATGTTTGATAATAAAGTTGTTGAATTAATCACGGGGATAGAATATCTTTTGAACAGAGCCTGCCGCTTTTTAAAAAAAACACTGTAGGGACTTATAGCGGACTATTTTGGGAGATTTAATTATCGGCAGAGGAGGATGAATCTGATTTTCTTTGCACATTAGATCAAAAAAAGTATTTCTGAATAGTTTTTTTGTTCGAAGTTAAAATTTAAATCTGGATAAATACTGTGCAAAATATGCATTATAATAATCCCTGAGATTTGGCAGGGCGAGTCCTCCCTGGTCCAGATCCTCATATATAGTGCTAAGAGCAATACGAGGTGTTTTCTTTGCTCAAATAAAGGCTGTAAACATAGATTCTACTCGAGTAATAAAAGAACCTGGCAAAAAACATGAAATAGTGGAAAACAACAAATTCAACAGGAGGAGAACAGACATTTTAATTAACACTACCCGGCCTAAAATAGTTAACGGTAGAGAATTCCAACGTGAAAACAATGTCTGTACTCTTCGCAGAAGAGCATCAAAGTTTAGCTGATATAAATTCCTCACATATGCCGAAACCCCCCCCCCAGACATCTCTTGGGTCTAGTGTTGGTACAAGAAACAATGTCAGGATGTAACTCCAGAACTTCGCCCCCACATTGTAGTATTTCCGTTTTCTTTTTATTAATTCTATATCCCCCCAAGACTACAAAGTCCTCAAAAAGCTGAAATACTTTAGCCTGGATTCTCATTTCAGGTTTTGTAATAAGCATGATGTCATCTGCATATAATTTCAGTGTTGCCATTGATGGAATTTGAGGGGGTATTTCCGCCTAGTTCCTTAACGCTATTGCCAAAGGCTCGATGAAAAAAGCGAAAAGGACTGGCGATAATGGACATCCTTGTCTACTACCGCGTTTATCTGAGACTGATCCAGCCACTGAGGTGTTGATAATTATATTAGCTTTGGCATTGGTGTACAGATTGCGGATCAAAGTTATAATTTTAACAGAAACACCACAGTGACCTAAAATAATAAACAGTGTCTCCCAGACGCACCGGGTACCTGCACGCCCATTTCCTAACTCTACGTTGCCACGCACAATTGTATTAAATTTTGCGGACTTTCGTATAAAAGAAACAATACTATCCAAAGCTATTTAGTTAAGACAGTTTGCAGTCAATGAAACAACAAAGTGAAGTAGAAAAATAAAAGGTATTGTATATGAGAGTTGGTGTATATAAATAAGTATACATAAGAGTCAGTGATTGTGAGAGTAACTGTATGAATGAGTGTATAATTGTAAGAGTGATTTTTTAACATAGTAACTATGATTTACTCTGTGTATGTATAAATCAGGTGTTGTATGTATAACTGTGTAGGTGAGTAAATGTAAGTATGATTGATTATATTCATGCGTGAGTAGCATCACTGCATATCTGACTAGGATGACTGCTGACGTGTCAATGTCTATATAGGTGTATGAGTACATTTGATAGTGTTACCATTGATCAGTGACTGCATGTATAAGTGATTCTGTGGGTGAATAAACAGTTGTGTGTGTAGACTTAGGAATCAGTGAGTGCGTATGTAGTAATTGGTATATGTGTGCGGCAATGCTTTCAAATATGGTACTCTGTATTTTACAGTGAGTGATCAAAGGTTATACAGTGTGTGATGAGGTGTATCAGATTGTCACATGGATGATGTCATCAGTGATGTCATCAGTGATGTCATTTGAGATGTCATCAGTGATGGCACTGACCATGTCATGAATGATGTAATATGTGGCATCATCAGCAGTGCATCGCGGGCGCACAAGTTATAGTTAGCACAACTAACTATAACAAAGGAATTTATATGATTTTTTACGAGTGAAATGTCCAGTTAACTACAACACTCATGAAACCTATGGTTTTTTCCGTGACTTTCAAAGGTTTTTTAAATGCTAATTCCTAACTATAACGTCCCTGAAACTGATGATTTTTTCAGTGAATTTCAAAGGGTTTTTAAATGCTAATTTCTAACTATAACGTCTCTGAAATCTATGTTTTTTCAGTGAATTTTGAAGGTTTTTAAATGCTAATTTTTAAGTGCAATAGTAGTTATACCTATTTTTTTGTACTGAATTTCTACAGTTTTTTAACTGTTTATTTATAAATATTTTTTTATTAAACAAAATTATATATTTTGCTGAAAATTGCAAAAAAAAACTTAAAATACATTTAAAACTGAGTTTTTTAAAATAATTTACTTTTTTGTATTCTAATATGTTTATATAATTCTCTTTTTTAATTTTGTTTCTAACTTTTTTGGGGAGTTGCACACCCAAAGCGTACCTATTGCAGCGGGTCCGCGGATTTTAGCTGCCATTTTGGAAAAGTCATGAAGGATCCGCGTGTGGTGAGTGACGAGTGCGTGGTTTTTTTCAGTTATGTCATTTATGTCATATACGTACAAGGTTACGTGGTGTGCGCGACCGGTATATGACCGGTCCGCAACTCCTCCTCCCGTGCATTCACGACACATGCATATTACAGTACGCGACACTTGCACGGTGGCGGGCCCCAAGTGACGTCATATATGTGCTGGGGCATGCTGGGTGCGCAACTCCCGTGAAATTTTTTTGTTCTAAAATGATATATACGTGTCTTTAATGTACATATTAGGGCAAAGGATTATCTACGGTATTCATAAAAAGAATATATTTCTACTTGTAATAAACTTATATTATTTTTAAATATATTTTCACGAAGTTGCGTCAGGTGCACGCTTCGTGAGCGCATAGTGTGCGGATCCCATGTGACCTAAAAAAAAAGATTTGATTGGTTCATAACATTTCCCACTGTAACTATTGAAGGACCGCACCCATTTTAATTATTCTGTTTGGAGCAGTTGATGAGAGACATCTCTTCTTCTTCCAGAGCCAGCTGTGGAATTTTTTGGTGTTTTTAAAAAATTGCATTGGAGAAATGGCATCTGGTTCACAAACTCCTCATCATTCTTCAGATGAAGATATTTTTGAGGAAGATCCACCAAAGCAGAGGCCTGAATCAGTGGTATGCACATTTTTCACCTTTCCTGCTGGAGAAAAAAAGGTCAACGCAAGAAAAGTCACATGCTTGCTGTGTGACAGAGTCCTGTCATGAGGCAGTGACAAGAAATACCCCTGTGGAACAGCGAGTATGTATAATCATCTGCGGACCATTCACCGGAAGAATCTGGCACGAGAAAAAACTAGGCGTGCAGCAAAAAATCCACCACCAGGCATTGCTAGAACCTCCGGAGCGTCCACTTCAGCACTATCAGTAGACATTCGCCCACAATTTGCTTTTCTGCAGCAGCACTGCACTAAGTGCAAAACCAGCATCTGTTATGGTGAACAGTCAGTGGACGCTATTTGTGCAGCTCACCGGAACCACAAATGCAATTTTATTTATTATTTTGTTTTTGAAATGATGTTGAATTCCAAAAGCTATCTGTTTACTTCGTTCCTTTTTTGTTCAATTAAAAAAAAACACAATAAAAGTACAAAATTGTTAAAAAACTACAAAACAAATAGAAAACAAAAAACAGAAGGAAAAAAAAAGTTCAGAACTACCTTATCTGGTTTAGAAAAAGAACTATATTTGCATGGTAATGTCTGAAAGTTTGGTTGAATGTATGTGTAGAGCATGATTGACTGAAAGAATGCATTAGTACTGTATGGAGAATTTATAGGGGCAGATCTTTGAGGAAGTGCTGCAGCGTGACACTGCAAGCCCTTTAGCTGCACCGCGTTGTAGCACTTCTGAAGCACAGGGATGTGACATATTTACATGAATATGTCTCAATTCTGTGCTCCCTCTGCACTAGCACACAAACTGCAGCCATGCAGTGATGCAGGCATCTGTGTCATGGGGAGATTGTTTTTGTGCAGGAAGGGACTACTTCCTGCACATAAACAATCACTAAGGCATTTTCCTCCTTCAATGTGTGCTGTTGAATGCAGCATGCATTGAAAGAGGAAAAAACAAGGAGAAATGAAAACATTTCTCCTTGTTGTGCCTCGCTACACCACCTATAAGGTGGTGCACCATTCACATGTATCTACAGATTTACACTTTCTTGTAAGTCTTTAGATGTGTTATTCCATGGGTGTTGTGTGGGAACAGACACAGCAACACCCATGAAATACCCCTTCAACGCAAAGTCCTACGTTTGAACGGGTCGTACTCTTAAGGAGAGGAAGAGCCACGAAGGGTGGCTTCTCCTCTCCTTGTAAATATGGAGGAGTCCCCAGCGCCATCACTACGTTACAAAAAGTAACGTACTGGTGGCGCAGGGGGCTTGTAAATCTGCCCCATAAGTGCTTGGGTATTGGCAGACTGATACTATAAGAACATAGTGCTGGATGGCTGATTGATGAACTGCATGAGACTGACAGGAAATATCCTAGGCTGCATGACTACTTCTTCAGTATTTAGTGTAGTGTACCAATAGAATGTATCTGCTTAGAGGTTTGTAGGGATTGTGCACAGAATATTGTACGTGTACTTGTGTTGGTGCCTAGGTCCTTCTATAAGAACATCACTAGTAACTAGAATGATGACAGTGCTGCAAAGAGTGCTCTTTTAATTTATAAGTGCTTAGGTATTATCTCAATGCCTGAGTCATTCTGCAAGTTCATAGATAGTGACTGGGTTCCTAGAGTGCTAGTAGTTGACAGCAGGATATGTTTATAAGCACTTATGTATCAGCAGAGTGATTAGATAAGTACATGCTTCTGTCAGGATGATTGTAGGAGTGGACACAGACTCACAGTGTGATTCCAGACACACATGAGTATTACCTGGACTTTTGCAGGACTGACTCAGTAGTCTGCAAGGGGTTAAGGGACCTCATGCATTGTGCACATTTGACTGTACCACTGCTTGTCTCAATACCTGAGTCATTCTGCAAGTGCATAGATAGTGACTAGGTTCCTAGAGTGCGAGTAGTTGATAGCAGGATAAGTTTATAAGTGCTTATGTTTCAGCAGAGTGATTAGATAAGGACATGCTTCTGTTAGGATGATTGTAGGAGTGGACACAGACTCATAGTATGATTCCAGACACGCATGACTATTACTTGGACTTTTGCAGAACTGACTCAGTAGTCCGCAAGGGATTAAGGGACCGCATATATTGTGCACATTTGACGGTACCACTGCTTGTCTCAATGCCTGAGTCATTCTGCAACTGCATAGACAGTGACAGAGTTCCTAGAGTGCTAGTAGTTGACAGCAAGATACTTTTATACACGCTTATGTGTCAGCAGAGTGAATAGATAAGGACATGCTTCTGTCAGGATGATTGAAGGAGTGGGCACAGACTCAAAATGTGATTCCAGACAAGCATGACTATTACCTGGACTTTTGCAGGACTTACTCTGTATTCTGCAAGGGGTTAAGGGACTGCATACATTGTGCACATTTGACTGCACCACTGCTTGTCTGAATGCCTGAGTAATTCTGCAAGTGCATAGATAGTGACTGAGTTCCTAGAGTGCTAGTAGTTGACAGCAGGACACGTTTATAAGTGCTTATGTTTCAGCAGAGTGATTAGATAAGGACATGCTTCTGCCAGGATGATTGTAGGAGTGTACACAGACTCACAGTGATTACAGACAAGCATGACTATTACCTGGACTTTTGCAGGACTGACTCAGTAGTCTGCAAGGTGTTAAGGGACTGCATATATTGTACTGTACCGCTGCTTGTCTCAATTCCTGAGTCATTCTGCAAGTGCATAGACAGTGACTGGGTTCCTAGAGTGCTAGTAGTTGACAGCAGGATACGTTTATAAGCACTTATGTTTCAGCAGAGTGATTAGATGAGGACATGCTTCTGTCAAGATGATTGTAGGAGTGGACAGAGCTGCTTTAGAGCCATAGAACAGGTCTGCAGAGCTGCTTTAGAGCCAGAGAACCAGGACAGCAGAGCCGTTGTAGATTCAGTGACCCAGGTCAGCAGAGCTGCTGTAGAGCCAGAGAACCAGGTCAGCAGAGCTGCTTTAGAGCCATAGAACCAGGTCAGCAGAGCTGCTGTAAAACCAGACAAACCAGGTCAGCAGAGATGCTTTAGAGCCAGAGAACCAGGTCAGCAGAGCCGTTGTAGAGCCAGAGAACCAGGTCAGCAGAGCTGCTCTAGAGCCAGAGACTCAAGTCAGCAGAGCTGCTCTAGAGGCCGAGACCAAGGTCAGCAGAGCTGCTGTAGAGCCAGAGAACAACAATGAAAGGGGGTGGGTCCGCAGGACCGGAACCAGGAAGGACCCGTTTAAACTCAACAACAACAATAACCTAGGTTCCTAAGTCACTTAATCTCCACTCATTTAAAGGAGAAAAAAACACACTATTTTCTGTTGGTGGTTGGGTTATTTATTTTGGCCAAATTTTTTTTTCAATTCCTTCGTACTTAGTAAAAGGGGCAACTGTTCTCCACAGATTTACACACAAAATTTACCAACAAACATTTACAAATACATACGCTACTTCATACATATAGCAATAATCAATTAAACAAATAAATTCACACATTTTTACATACAATATTCACAATCACTGTCAATAATCCAATGTGGAACGCAAGAAATGTTTTTCGCAAGACAAATCAATTGCACTGCAAGTCTGCATTTGTTTACATAATATTCTCATATCTTTTTTGTATTTAATTCATTCTCCAAGATATTCTTATTATCAGTAACCATATTCCTAATACAACTCAGCAGAATTCTCGCTGTGCCGACGCGTTTCGAGACACACAGTTGCCTTAGTGTGCTCTCATCAGGGCATCTTACTTATCCACATGTTTCAGTCTGCATGTCAGAATTTATTTTTAATGAAATAGAAGGGGATTTGAGAAGTCACTCAAAATGTGCCCTAATTTTTCTTTCTACAGCACTAATCATACTTTCTATGCCAAAATAAACCCCTCATTGTGTTCTTTTCAAATTAAATTTTTTAAGAGTTGCCACTTTATTCCAATCAAGATGGCTTCGGGTGTGGTATACTTTTGTCATAAGTTATAAGGCTGTTAGCACTCTGTTGTTCTTTAGAACACTCTGGGAAGCTGCAGTAGAACACAAATGAATCAACTGACAGTCTCTACCCTTGTTGGATGTACATGTTTTACTGAGAATGTCAGACTTCAATCTCACAGAACTGAGAAAGATAATGTGAATTTACAGAAAATTTGCTCTCAGATTAGCTTATATATCACCTTCCAAACCTCTGTGGGAAAGGCATGAGAAAATAGTTCCTCTCAAACATGATTCATGATATCCCAGCAGAAGGCCTTTTCACATGGTAAAATAACCTTAGAACACACCACAAAACCTAAAATGAATATGGTACTATCAACAAATGATTTATAATGTAACTAAAGTCTTAAAACCTTCTATTAACTGCAATGCTTTTTAATGAGGTGCTATCATGTATATTGGTCCCAAGATGGCTGCCAACACTTCTTGGATGAAGTGCTGACAGCTAATCAGAACACACGCTGAGATGTGTTGTTAGGCTCCGCATATATATATATATATATATAGCAGCCCGCCCGACGTTGTCCGGGGGCAAAGAGGCTCAGTGTGCAACCACCACCTTCAGGGCCCCCAAAGACCTCTCGCGTCTCGAATCCCAGGCCCCCAACCCCCTGTGCAGCCGTGGGCCAAAGACCGGGTGACAATCACCGCCGCTGCCGCTCCTCAGCCGCTCCTCAGCCTCGCACTCCTGGCCGCTCCTCCCCGCGCTCATATCCGCTCCTCAGCCTCGCGCTCCTGGCCGCTCCTCCCCGCTCTCGTGGCCGCTCCTACCCCTGGGCATGTCGGACCTCTACCTTAGCCCACCGCGGGCGCCGCCGCTCCTCAGCCTCGCGCTCCTGTCGCTGCTCCTCGCGCTCCTGGCTGTTCCTCCTCGTGCTCCTGGTTTACTTCCTGAACTTTACCAAAATGTCTGACGGTGATGTCAGCAGGTTCCTACTTCCAAGGGACTACTTTGGTAAAGAACGTACTTTGCCCTTTTAACATATATTTTTTGCTGATATATAGCCTATGACCATCTGCTTACCCGCCTCAAAGGTTCAAAGTTCTTCCTTTATAATAGTAGTATACATATATATATATATATACATACATATATTCCACTCCTCGTCACAGCACTCGCGGGGGAAAGTCATCGATTTTATTTCGACTTTGAAAGTCGAAATAAAATTGATGACTTTCCCCCCGCGAGTGCTGTGTCTCTTTTGGTAACGGGAGGGGACGAGCAGCGGAATACATTGCGGTTGCACTTCCCGCAGTAACAGCACCCGTGTACGAGTGCGTTGACTATGTGCAATAGGTGCGAGGATATATATATATATATATATATATATTTATATATATAAATATTATTGTTTTCTTTTTTTTTCCTTTAATATCTAAAAAACTACTGAATAGATTTACACCATTTAACCAAAAGGCACAAGTGTGAGCTACGGACTACCTCTTTGTCAAATTTGGTGTAATTCCGTTCATGCAGTTCGGCTGCAGCTGCCATTAAAGGTTCCTATGGAAAATTGCATGGGGAAAACACATTTTGGGACCCCCCTTTTTTCTCGGCCCGCTTGACAAATCACCCCGAGACTTTCAGGATAGGAGCGGACCGAAGCTGGCCATAAGTTTTGAAAATTCCGCGAAGATTCGTTGACCGGCACCAAAGTTATTCCAAATGGAATTCTGGGCATTTCCTATGGAAAATAGGTCCTAACTATAACTACCTACTGGCGACCGCCAGTAGGATATATATATATATATATATATATATATATATATATATATATATATATATATATATATATATATATATATATATATATATATATATATATATATATATATATATATATATATATATATATATATATATATATACATATACATATACATATACATATATATATATATATATATATATATATATATATACATATACATATACATATATATATATATATATATATATATAAAAAATGAAAATAAGAAACTACATAGACCACAATGCAAAGCGAGGGAATGACAACGCCCACTACAAAAGAAACAAATAAAGAAGTGATGTAGTTTCTCGCCATACCAATTTTGATCGACAGCGGTGTGAAACCTTTGAGAAAGCTCACGACGACACGAGCGAAACATGTTAGGAAGACAAGGCTGCGTTTCAAATAAATTGTTGCAGGCTTCATCGCGGTGTGCGGCTAATTACCTTCCTGTCTTGGAAGGTGCTGGGGAGAATGTTTAACGGCGTGGTTCAGCCGTATGCGACGCACCGCCACAAGAGCGCCATAGCCTGACCGCAACTGAACCTCTTTCTTTGGACTGCGCAAGCAATTAGGTCAGGTGGGTGCCACCAGAGACTGTCTCAGGTACTGGTTCTCTGACAACTTTGAAAATGAGTTGTTGGGGACACGATGGACTGTGCACCAAGCCAGGTATGAGCTACATACCCAATGGAGGGTTCAAAAAATGAAAATAAGAAACTACATAGACCACAATGCAAAGCGAGGGAATGACAACGCCCACTACAAAAGAAACAAATAAAGAAGTGATGTAGTTTCTCGCCATACCAATTTTGATCGACAGCGGTGTGAAACCTTTGAGAAAGCTCACGACGACACGAGCGAAACATGTTAGGAAGACAAGGCTGCGTTTCAAATAAATTGTTGCAGGCTTCATCGCGGTGTGCGGCTAATTACCTTCCTGTCTTGGAAGGTGCTGGGGAGAATATATATATATATATATATATATATATATATTACCTACTGGCGGTCGCCAGTAGGTATATATAGTTAGGATTTTTTCTCTATGGGATTTTTGAAAATTCTATGTCTAATAACTTTGGCGTTTGTGGACGGAATTGGCTGAAATCTTCAGGAAAATGGAACATTTTGTTTCTGAGCAGCCCCTGAAAATTTAGGGGGGGTTCGTCAAGGGGGGGGCCGAGAAAAAAGGGGGGTCCGAAAACGCGTTTTTCCCATGTTAATTTCCATAGGGCGGTTGGCCTCACTTTTAGCCCGAACGGCTGAATGGATTTGCACGAAACTTGGCAAAATTGTAGGGACTGGTAGCCCGATGTGCCTTTGCTAGGTCTCAATATATGTGCTCCAGTGGATTTTGAGAAATTAACGTTCAAAAAAATATATATATCTGTAAGCGCGCTCCGGTTAGCGCCCCGGTTCGCGTACCTGACGTGTAACGGGACTTCTCTAAGCGAAGCTGATTGGCTCTCCGGTGTCTGTCAACATTCTAAACAGTCCGGAGCGGCCGCCATCTTGTCTCTCGGTAGGATCGAGAGACAAGAGGAGGCCAAAACAAAGGGGGAAATGACCATAAGGGGGTATAGTAGATCCTCCCTGACCCCCTAGGTTTGATGTGGAGGCTTTAAAAGGGCCCCGCGGGGCAAAAAGTCTGGGGAGCGTACTATAAGGAAAAAAGAATGATAGAATTTTCAAATATTGTATGTTTATTGATTGTTCGTTTTGTTGGTTTTTTTTTTCATTTATTTATTTTTTTAAGCAATTTTTTATTTTTGTGATTGTTTTTCAAAATTTAATAAAACGTCTAACATTTCACTGTCTGAAATGTCGTCTTTTTTCAGTGAACATAACTTGGAACATTTGAGTGTCTGAAATGTCCTCATTTTCAAGGAGGAAATCTACTGATTGTACACATTGCAGTAGTTCATGGTCCCATGATTCATCCATGAATTCAATGTCATTTGGATCAAAGTTTTCTTGGTTGGTCTCTGCAAGGACAATCTCAAATGACACTTTCTGTTCGCCTTCCATTTTGCCTGAAATTTGCATTAAAAAATATATATATCAGTAGACATAGGGCACTGTTGGGATTCATTTTAGATAGGTAGTTTTTAACAGTGAATTTATCTTTGGGCAGTGTATGGTATCAGACTGGAAGTAGAAATATAAAAAAGTGTATGTGATGTAACCTAAGTAAATTCATAATTATTCAAGACAAGTCTAAATCCATCCATAACTATAATAGAGAAGTCTATCTAAATCTATACCTATTACAGAGGGATAGTATATAACTATCAGAAAAAGTTTTCCATATTAACTTAAAGTGCACAATATACTTCAGTTTTCAAAATAACAACTTACCTTTAAAAAGAAGTTGAAGTTATTTGTAAAAATCCTATTGAAATGTACACCAGGAAGTAGTAGTCAAAATGGCTGTGTTTCCTTCTCTTCCTTTATATATATTCAGGTACATAACCAATCAAATGTCAGGTAAAAAAAATAGAAAATGAAAGTAACATTTTAATTGGTTGTCAATTCGAACACTTCAGATGTGTTTTGTGAAGTAATTTACCTCAGGGTATTTAGAGAGGTCTACAGGCTAAATGGCTAAATGGAATTCCAACCAAATTTGTGAAAATGGTAGGGATTGGTATGTAGTAGGAGCTAATCTATATTTAGTGAAAGTGTCTCCAGTGGTTTTTCTGTAAATTACTTTCCCACCTTTTTTAAACGAGCGCTTCCCAGTGCGCGCCCCGGTACGCGAACCGGCAGCGTTACGGGAGTCCTCCATTTTGTGTTTCGGTAGAATTGAGATACAAGATGGAGGGCAAAAAATGTTCAGAATGGGTAGAAGGGGGCAAGGTAGACGTATCCTGACCCCCTAGGTTTTCTGAGGGTGGCTGAGGAGGCCCATATGTGCGAAAACAAAACATTTTTTAAAATTTTTTCGTGCGGTTAGCGTCCGGTGCGCGTACCGGGTAGCGCTCCAGAAAGCGTAAATTGTGAAAATTAGTAAAAAAAAGTTCACATTCAAAATTTGTTTATGGTGATCATAGTTAGGGTAGCTCTGAGAAGAGCTTTTGGGTTTATGGTAGATTTAGGTACTTATAAGTGGGTACCAATGCAGAGTCTTAAATTCAGAATGAAAATTCTGTTCCCCTCCTCTGAGAAGTGAACTCCATCTTCTCTGTAGCTATCTTGCATGTAGTAACGCAAGTTATTGTTGTCCACGGAGCCCATTCCATGGTCTCTCATGTAAGCTGAAACAGACTTATTTACATGCTTCCTCGATTTCTCAATTTGTGGACAAAATTGGTTCGACCACCTCCATTTCTGTCTTTGGCATATATTTGAATATACCAAGGCAGTTTGAGGAAAAAGTGCCATCAATTGGTCAAAGGTGTCCTTTAAAAGCATTTCCAGACCTACCCCAGTCAAAGTGCCCAAGTCATTTCCTCCACAGTGCACAATAACAGGTCAGGTTTTGGCAAATGCAAAAAGGTTTTCACCAATGGTATCAATTGGTGACATTTTAATCCTCTGTGGCCAATCCTCTTAATTTCCACATTTTTTAAATTGAGGTTAGGTAAAAATCTGTTATCAGCATACCTTTGAGCCCAGTAGATGTAACTATGTCCAACAATCCAGACAGAAAACATGGTGAGAGAATGTTCTGCTGCAGTCAGATGAAGGGTGGCAATGAAATGGCAGTTGAAAGAAAAAGAGTTTAAAATGAAAAAAACTGTGGAGTTTCTGTGTTAATGAAGCAGTAGCACTGATTGGTGGATTTTGATTGCTGAAAACAGAAAGTTAGGGTGCATGGATGAGTTCTTTGAAAGATGTAATTTGAATGGTCAAGAAAAAATCATTTTATGAAAGATTGCACTGGATACGCAGGTGCACTGAGAGTTCAGAGTTCAATTGAAACATTGTTGTGTGAACTTGCAAACATCAGAGGTCTTTCAGGAGGTGGTTGCAGGTGGTTGCTATGGAAAAAAAGGCAGAAAGGGCAGAGGGGGAAGGGTGTTGATTTGAAAAAAGTGAGGGAAGAGTTTTGATTGGGTGACATGAGAGATATGTGTGATGAATTACAGCATTTCTGTGCCATTGTTGGTTGCAGCCTCTGGAGTGCATACCCTTTGTTCTGCTGAAGACAAATTGGTGTGTGTCTGAGATTGTTTTGAAACTCAAAAAGTATTTGCTAAGGTGAGAAAAGTTTCATTTAATTTAAATAGAGAATAGTATGCTTTAGGGAGAAAATTATAAAGAAAGTTGTATATTTAAAATGTTGCTTTGTGTCAAGTGTTTTACAAATAGATTTTGCTTCTTTGAGTTAGATAGCCATGTTAAAAGTGACGCAAAAATAGTGCAAGGGTCTTTAAAAAATGGTTTCATGTGTCTTAGGGCATTTTAACTCACTTCCCCATGAATGTAGGAATATCATTGCTTTACAAGATGTGTTTAAAAGCCAAGACCGCAATGTGATCGGACGTGCCACGGGCGAGCTCTGTCGCCCCGTTGCCTACATAAGCCTTTAATAGCGTCATTTGGGGGCCACCGAACGGAGTATCTGCTCAGCTGCTGGCGTCTGAAGCGTGGGACAGTCACTGGCGAAACGGACCCGGCGAGGGAGACCGGAGAGCACAGACCGGAGGGCTCGGAAGTTTTGCCGCCGGCGGATCCGCCCGCCATCTTGGTCCTGTGACGGGGGACCGGCGCCTAGGTGACTGCGCCTCAGCGGATGCCCTAACCCCTGGCAGCGGCTGGGGATCGCGGACTGTGCTGTCCCACCCCGCGGGGTGCCCTCCGGTTACCGGGCCTGAGCCCGTACATTCCTGGGAGCCGACCTGCAGTCTCCTTGCGCTCCGGCAGCACATGAGGCTAAGATGGCGCCGCCCCGTGGCTGAAGCATAGCCTGACGCCGAGGGCTGGACTGGACCCCCCAGGCCAGCGAGAGGCCCCTGCGGGACTGCGGGGAGGAGAGGAGCGTCCGGCCAGCACCTTCACCCGTCCCTGAGGTGAGGGTCCCTGGGGTGAGCTGCAGCGGAGGGCCGGAGCCGGCTGGCCTTGCCTGACCCTAAGATGGCGGCGGTTCCCGAGGCCCGCGGTAATCTGCAGCGCTGCATCTAGCGCCTCTAACCCAGCGCTCGAGACGCCCCTCTGGCCCACCCTGCGCGAGGAGGGGAGCCCTTCGGACCTGCCCTGGCAACCCGACTGAGGGTGACGGGGGACTGCTGCCCGGCGCTGCTGGACTGCGGCGGGGGACACTACTCACGCCGCCTGCCGACTTGAGGCTGATAACTCATTGCAAGAGGTACATTTACCTTGCTGTGAGGCTCCTGGACTGGGCACTGCTTGGCATCCTGCCCCTCCGGCCGCTGCGACCACAGACATCTGTGCCCCCGGGGCCGGCCCGACCGGACTGGAGCGAGGGACCAGGGCTGCGACATACCAGTGAGTACCCCCGCGCTGCCTGTGGGCCCCGGGGTGATCAGAGCTACTCCCCGCAGGCGACGCCATCCCCCGAGGGACGGAAGGAGTGCCACCCGGAGCCCGAGGGGGGGGCTGACCTGTGAGGCGTGCTGGTGGCGACGAGAGGACCCGGGCCTGCACCCTGTCTTGCGGACAGAGCGAGCTTGCACACCGGGGAGTGCTTGCGTGGGGAGTGAAGGTCTGGTGGCGCTCTGCACTATCTCCACACCCCGGCGACGCTATCGAGGACCTGCACCCGCGACGAGGGACACTGCGCTCCGGGTGGACGATGACCCGAGGCAGAGGAGGGGGCAAGGCGGACCCGGCGACGGCATCTAAGGGCACGTCGGTAGTGGCCATGTGGGGCAAAGCGGGGGCGTCGGCCCCAACCGAAGACACGCCGCCACCTGTCGCCGACTCTCCCCCGGTGACCCAGGCCTTCATGTCCTCCTTTATGGCAGACTTAAAATCCGAGATAGGATCCCTGCGGGCGGAGGTGCACACCTGCGTCAAGGAAATGCGCAAAGAAGTCACAGAACTGGGAGACAGGGTCGATGGACTTGAAAAAATTGTCGACACACGCACTGAAGATGTCGAGCAGTTGTGGCAGAGGGTGGCGGCTCTAGAGGAGCAGAACATCGAGCTCCAGGTCAAGCAGGAGGACCTTGAGAATAGGGGGCGCCGCAACAACCTCCGCATCCGTGGCGTACCACTCGGAAAGGAAGGGACTGACATCATGGCCTACACTGCTCAGCTCCTACACGAGGTGCGAGGTGGGGAGGGGGCCTCCCTGCCAATTCTGGACCGCGCACATCGAGTCTTCAGCGCGGGAGGCAGGACGGGCCTTCTCCCAGATATAATTACCCGAGTACACTATTTCACGGAGAAGGAGGCTATAATGAAAGCGGCAAGGGACAACCAGGACCTGCAATACGGAGAGCATAAGATCCAAATCTACCAAGATCTGGCACCTAACACGCTACATAGAAGGAGGGTCTTCCATCCTGTGACAGAAAAACTACGGGCTCTCGACATCCCCTATCAGTGGGGACACCCCTTCGCCCTGATCTTTCGCTGGGGTGACAAGCGCAGGACACTCCGCTCCTACAATGAGGCGGCGCAACTGATTGGGCTCTCGGAATCCCCCGAACATAGCCCACCTCACCCCAAGCGACAGGAGAGACCCCCGGCTCGACCGGATTGGACCACAGTGACCCGGCGTCGCCGGACGACCCCGAAGGACGACCTCTCCACATCCCAGGTCAAGCAAGACATCATTGACCACATTCGCTCCCTTGAGAGCGACCGCGAGGAGCACCCCGCGAAACCTCGTACACCGTGACCCCTGATGGGCCAGTCTCCACGTCTAGATGACCACCGATCGCCGTGGGAACTGCCACTGCAACCACCTGTGCGGGAATGGGGACTTCTGCGTCCGCACGCTCACTGATGGGCATTCTGGCACCACCTGCATTCCTGCGGCTTGCGCGTGCTCCCACACCCCGGCGACAAGGGGGAAGCGCATGCTTGGCCCTACACCCTGCCGAATCTCTACAGGGGGTCAACTGAACAATGGAGGCGGCTCGGAGGGGCTGTCGAGGCCATGGCCAGCGGTTGGGCCCCTTGGGGTGACCGAGAGAATATGCCATGGCGGACCTTTGCTGCAGGACTTTGCCCCCGTCGCTGGATACAGGTACTCCTGTAAAAGTTATTCAACCTCCCCCGTTTTTGAGCTACGCTGGACCCACTTCCCCTGAACCCGCCCTGAGGCAGCGGGGCAGACGGGCTCCGTGGCTACCGGGACCTTCATTTTCAACAGAACCCCCCCCCCACTCTGTCCCGTAGGAAGTGACATTCCTGAGATCGTCCAAACCTTCGGGTAGAGGATGTCCGGAACATGGGACATTGTGCTAGGGCCCTGTTGGTCCGTCGTGATTCCTATCTCTTTCTGTTCTCTTTGTTTTCCTACTCTGCCTACTTATCCTACTTTCCTCCTGAACTGTCCCTATGCTGTCCCCTCTTCTGCCCTTGGGTGGGGTGGCAGTCCCGAGACCCTTGCAGATGCATATCTGGAGCTGCAGCAGTGGTGGCGGAGGGGGGTGATTCTTCCCACTCATGCGGGGTGGAGGGTGCTGGGTGATAAGGCGGCTGTATCCCCCCTAGTGTTATGGCGGTGAATGTACCCAGGCCCCTAAAGATCCTATCGCTCAATGTCAAGGGGCTGAACTCCCCCAACAAAAGGAACCAGGTATGGCGCTACCTTCTCCATCACTCCCCAGACATTATATTTTTGCAGGAGACGCATCTCCTATGGGGGGACACTAAGCGCATGGCACACCCTAGATACCCCACACAGTTCGGGCATCGGCTGACACCAAGACGGCAGGGGTGGCGATCCTGTGTAGAGCGGGCTGTAGGCAGGGGCCCACTAAACCATACAAGAGCAGTGATGGGCGCTTCATCCGGGCTGCGGTGCTGATGGGGGGGTTACAATACACCCTGGGTAATGTATACGCACCAAACCAGTCGCAGGACAAATATCTCCAGTCACTCCTGAGGACCCACTTCAAGTCTGACGAACCGCGTACAATCCTGGGTGGCGACTTTAACCTAGTGTGGGACCCAGATATAGATCGCGGGGACAGCGCGGGTGGCAGTGCGGGAGCAATGTCCTCTGCGCTCAGGTCACAGCTAGCGGACTTGGGTTTGGTCGACGCGTGGCGCTACCACAACCCGGGGGTCCGAGACTATACTTTTTACTCCCACTCACACCGGACATACTCGCGCATTGACTACATTTTCACCTCCCCAGACCTTGCTCGGGACACGCTGCAAGCTGCCATTTCGGATATCTCGCTGTCGGACCACGCACATGTGGAACTTACGTTGCAGGACCCCCTGGCGTGCGGCCCTCGGGAACGACGCTGGACCCTTCCACCGGGTGTCCTCCGACATCCGGACGATGTGAATAGCATCCGCGAAGCCATAGACTCGTACTTCACCGTCAACGATCTGCCTGAGACACCCCTCCCGGTAGTATGGGACGCCTTTAAGGCCACCATACGGGGGCACATCACGTCCCTAGCGATCGCTAGACGACGGGAGACCCACAAGCTGGAGTCTCAGCTTACGGGCGAAATCAAACAGGCGGAGACACGGGACAGGACTGGATCTTCCCTAGCGTCCAGAAGGGAGCTAGCTAACCTCAGGGGACAATTGCGTCTCCTACGCACTAACAAGGCAGAGTTCTCCTTATTAGCGTTGAAACAAAAGTATTACGAGGGTGGAGACAAGGTAGGGCATATGTTGGCCGGACGGCTGAGAGCGAGAACAGCCAGAGCCCATATCGCTAAACTCCACTGTCAGGATGGCTCCACGGCCGTCACGGAGAAGGCAAAACAGGACGCCTTCGTGGCTTACTACACTTCACTGTACGCGGGGGCACCCACATCGCAGGAGGCGCGAGCGGCGGTCCTTGACGATTACGAGGGGACTCCGTTACCGCCGGCTTGTGCTGCGGAACTGGAGGAGCCCATATTGGAAGAGGAGATTTCGGCGGCCATTAAGGAACTCCCCTCCGGGAAAACCCCAGGCCCGGATGGCCTCCCGCTGATCTTTTATCAAATGTTCCTAACCCAGCTCCGTCCCTATCTGCTCAGGCTTTACCACTCCTTCTCTGACACGTCCGGCCCGTCCTCCGACATGGGAATGGCGGAGATTGCATTGATCCCGAAACCCGGAAAAGATCCTGCGCTCTGTGCCTCCTACAGACCTATCGCCCTCTTAAATACGGATCTGAAGATCTATACCAAGATCTTGGCCAAGCGATTAGACCCCTACATGCCGGGGCTTGTGGACCCGGACCAGGTGGGTTTCATTAGGGACCGACAAGGGGCGGACAATGTACGCCGACTGGCACACCTGGTGGGCAAGACACGACACTGGGACATTCCGGCTTGCCTTCTCTCGCTTGACGCGGAGAAGGCCTTCGACCGGGTGGACTGGACCTTCTTGAGAGCGGTGCTCCGGAGGCTCGGTCTAGGTCCTAGAATGATAACTAGCATTATGGCCCCGTACCTTGGGCCGCAAGCCAGGGTCAGAGTGAAAGGCCAACTAACACTGCCGCTGCAGATATATAGGGGCACGAGGCAGGGATGCCCGCTCTCGCCGCTCTTGTTCGCCCTCGCGGTGGAACCACTGGCGGCACTGATACGACGCGACCACAGAATACATGGAATAGCCCACGGGGGGGGGGGACAACAAAGTGGCGCTATTTGCCGACGACTTGATCCTCACTCTCACACACCCCAGTGAATCCTTGCCCGCGCTTCACGAGGTACTGTGTTTATATGAACAGGCATCAGGCCTCAAAATAAACCACGACAAGTCCTGGGCGCTCAACCTCACTATACCCGCTGACGAGCTTCAACCGCTGAAGGCGGCGGTGCCCTACCAATGGGCGGAGGGCCAAATTAAATACCTGGGCCTCACGCTGACCCCCTATCTGGATTCCTGGTCTTCGGTAAACTGGACGGAGTGTCGCAAAGCGGTTCTGGAGGACCTCCGGAGGTGGAGGCCTCTGATGATTTCCTGGCTGGGGCGCCTAAACGCGGTCAAAATGTCGATTCTGCCAAAAATTTTGTACGTTTTTCAGTGTCTGCCCACCCCGATTCCGCTTCACTGCATCCGGAGCCTTCAGCGAGAGATCACTTCCTTCATCTGGGGCGGGAAACGCCCCCGTTTCTCGCAGAAAATCCTTATGGAACCGAGGGACAGGGGCGGCCTGGCATGCCCCAACTTGGTTCACTACTACTGGGCAGCACACATGCGCTTCGTAGTAGAGTGGGGTGCTCGTGCAAGTGACAAGCACTGGTTTCACATGGACCGGGCGGTCACAGGACGCACTATATGGGACCTGCCGTGGCTTCCGCGGGCGGCGCGCTCCAGGAGCGCCTACATAGCAGTCCCTACAAAAACGGTCCTGGATATATGGGACAAGATTGCCGTGCCCAGGGGTCTCACAACGTTCCCATCCCCGCACACGCCGATAGTGGGTCACTCGCAATTCCCTCCGGCCCACAAAACGCGTGCGTTTAAAGAGTGGACGCATGGAGAATGCAGAGTCATTGGGGACCTTTTCCTCGGGGGCCTGCCCAAGACGTGGGAGGACTGCAGGGAAGAGTTCAGACTCCCCCCGTCGGCTGGTTTTCAGCACACCCAGCTACGTCATTGGACCGCGGGTGATGAAGTATATCAGGCGGCCACCAGGGCTTTCACACCCTTCGAAAAGCTGGCGCGCTCTCTCGGGGGGCTGAAGAGACTAATCTCGCAAATATACCACATACTGCAGCACCCTAAGTCAACCCCCGCACACCCGTATCAGAAGCAATGGCAACTGACGGCGGGAGCAGACATCGAGCCCTCCCAGTGGAGCAGGCTGTGGCGCGATATCCCCAAAATCTACCGCAGCGTCCCGCAGCAGGAAAATGCCTATAAATTGCTCACCCAGTGGTACTACACTCCGCTGCGCCTTAGTAAAATGTTCCCTAAAACCTCGCCGATGTGCTGGAGATGTAGCTCTGCGACTGGTGACTTTGTGCATATATGGTGGGCGTGTCCAACCTTGACAATCTTTTGGAAGGAGGTACTTAGCCATATCAGAGGGGTGCTGGGGTTCCCCATACCTGAAGAAGTGTCCACAATACTACTCGGCATTTTCCCTAGCACACTCAAGGCACTTACCCGCAGCGACTGGGTACTTGCACTCCACATGCTAGGTGCGGCTAAGCAGCTCATAGCCCTATATTGGAAACGCACTGAAGCGCCGCCCATAGCATCCTGGTTTGTACGCCTTTGGCAGGTACTCGCGCTGGAACTGCTCACGGCTAGGCTGCAGCTGAGAGACACACGCTTTACAGCAGTTTGGAAACCCCTAGTGCGATACCTCTGTTCGATACAACATGCACGACACATGCCCCCTAGACTCCGCACGCTACGCCTCTTTGAGGACGCCATTGTACCTGCGGACCCTACCAGGCTGTGTCCTTGAGTGTTAGCCACGCTACGGTGTCCCGCGCTGCAGAGCAAGCCCCCCCCACCTTGCCCCCAGACACGCCACCCACAGCCACTATCCCTTCCCCTCTCTCTACTCTCTGACCTCAGATTCTCTTGCTCTCTATACTTTCTTTCCTCCTACTTGCCGCTCTGGCCTTCGTCTCGCTTGGAGACAGTTGTGCCCTGTTGGGCTGTTTACTACGGTTGGGCTCGTTGCCCGCTATATACCTCCTATGACTAGTGGGCGTATGCCCGCGTGTGATGAGCTCTGTCTACTCCTCCATAAGCCTCGCGGCCGGCTCTCCTGAGAGAGTTGTAGGCACGGCGCTGTGTTAAGGCTTTGAGCCGGCTCCAGTTGCTCCGCAAGCATAAGAACTATTGCAAACGCGGCCGGCCTCTACAAGAGGTTGTAGGCTTAACGCTGTGTTTCAGATAAATAACTGTGGCCTGTATGGGCCTGAACATAAAAACGTTTTTTGAAATCAATTAGGTTTCTTGATATGTACTGGTAGAGTTTCATAGGTTCCTTGGGGCATATTTACAAGGCTTTTCAGTTACTTTGATGTAATTTTTCACATTTTATTTTAAGACATTTCCTTGTGGTGCAAGGTCCTTGTAAATACGCCCCCATGTGTGCTTGGCAAATTTAGATTTTGATTCTTTGAGTTACATAGCCATGTTAAAAGTAACGCGAAAATGGTGCAAGGGCCTTAAAAAAACACTTTTATGTGTCTTAGGGCATTTTAAGTCAATTCTCCTTGAATGTAGGGATATAATTGATTTATATGATGTGTTTAAAAAGGTTTTTTGAAATCAATTAGGTTTCTTGATATGTAGTGCTAGAGTTTCATAGGTTGCTTAGGGTATATTTAAAAGCATTTAAATAGAGAATAGTATGCTTTAGGGAGAAAATTATGAAGAAAGTTGTATATTTAAAATGTTGCTTTGTGTCAAGTGTTTTACAAATAGATTTTGCTTCTTTGAGTTAGATAGCCATGTTAAAAGTGACGCAAAAATAGTGCAAAGGTCTTTCAAAAATGCTTTCATGTGTCTTAGGGCATTTTAACTCAGTTCCCCATGAATGTAGGAATATAATTGCTTTACAAGATGTGTTTAAAAACGTTTTTTGAAATCAATTAGGTTTCTTGATATGTACTGGTAGAGTTTCATAGGTTGCTTGGGGCATATTTACAAGGCTTTTCAGTTCCTTTGATGTAATTTTTCCCATTTTATTTTAAGACATTTCCTTGTGGTGCAAGGTCCTTGTAAATACACCCCCATGTGAGCTTGGCAAATTTAGATTTTGATTCTTTGAGTTACATAGCCATGTTCCATACAGTGCTCACCTTCTGCGTAATCTTTAATATGCTAGACTCCATCTGCACAATGAGATATCTAAGCAAAGGAAACACAGGTAATGTGATTGTGAAATGAGGAAAAGAAATTCCACATTTTTCATTTACATCACCTGTGTTTCCTAACTTTACGAATCACATTGTGCAGATGAGGTTTAGGCCTGTCCACGGACACAGAAGAGATGTGACCTTTGTTCAAGAGTGCAGTGGACATGTCTCACTTCATTGGTAGGCCTGCACATGTATTATCTCCTCTGTAGTCTTCAACAAGCTTAAATTTCATCTGCAACTCTGAGTAGGCCTCACCTCAAACAAACCTCTGGATAGGCCACAACTTATTGTCATCCTGAATCAATCATTTAAAATGTTAGGGACAGATTTATAATAGCCGTGTGCCTCTTTTGTGCCGCTGTGCGTCACTTTTGTGACGCAGCGGCGGTACTAAAGATGCAGTATGTTGCGACATATTTACAACTTGATGCATCTAGGCAGAGGTGTCGTGCTGTAAAATTCTGTGCCACATGAAACCAATGCAGCAGTGATGCAAAAGATGCACCATGTTGCAAGACAGGCCTCACTTCATCTCCAACAAGATACCGTCCATTTAAACTGCAAACATTTAGGACTGTATGTTGCGATATATTTACAACATGATGCATCTAGGCAGATGTGTCATGCTGTAAAATCCTGTGCCACATGAAACCAATGCAGCAGTGATGAAAAAGATGCACCATGTTGCAAAACAGGCCTCACTTCATCTCCAACAAGATACCGTCAGTTTAAACTGTAAACATTTAGGACTGTGTAGGGGGCATGGAGAAGCTGAATCTTCTGTAAATGTCAAAATTGTTGTATACAGTGCTCAACTTCTGTGTACTCTTTGATATGCTAGACTCCATCTGCACAATGAGATACCTCAGCAAAGGAAACACAGGTGATGTGATTGTGAAATGAGGAAAAGAAATTCCACATTTTTCATTTACATCACCTGTGTTTCCTAACTTTACGAATCACATTGTGCAGATGAGGTTTAGGCCTGTCCACGGACACAGAAGAGATGTGACCTTTGTTCAAGAGTGCAGTGGACATGTCTCACTTCATTGGTAGGCCTGCACATGTATTATCTCCTCTGTAGTCTTCAACAAGCTTAAATTTCATCTGCAACTCTGAGTAGGTCTCACCTCAAACAAACCTCTGGATAGGCCACACCTTATTGTCATCCTGAATCAATCATTTAAAATGTTAGGGACAGATTTATAATAGCCGTGTGCCTCTTTTGTGCCGCTGTGCATCACTTTTGTGACGCAGCGGCGGTGCTAAAGATGCAGTATGTTGCGACATATTTACAACTTGATGCATCTAGGCAGATGTGTCGTGCTGTGAAATCCTGTGCCATATAAAACCAATGCAGCAGTGATGCAAAAGATGCACCATGTTGCAAGACAGGCCTCACTTCATCTCCAACAAGATACCGTCCGTTTAAACTGCAAACATTTAGGACTGTATGTTGCGTCATATTTACAACATGATGAATCTAGGCAGATGTGTCATGGTGTAAAGTCCTGTGCCCCATGAAACCTGCGTCAGGTTTCATATAGGCGTTTTGTTGCAGGGTGGGCATTCATTTGCATGAAAGCCCTGTAAAATTAACACAGTGAAATTTAGAAGATTTCACTGAGTCAACTTTATGGCATTGCTGAATCAAATCCTTACGCCTGTTTGAAACAGGCATAAGGAGTGATGCAGCATGCAATGTGTGGCTTGCCCCTGTGAATTGCAGTAGACATGTCGCTCTTACGACATGATTCCTGCAATGTGATGGTTTTGTGGCACAGATGCGTGACGCATCTGTGCTGATTTTGATCAATGGTGCTCCACATTGTAAATGCGGCACATCATGGGTGGCAGAACAACAGCGCACGTTAACTGGTGCATCCCTGGGGATGCGCCAGTTAACTTAAATCTGCCCCTTTACATTTAAGTATGAGCAGGGGACACAGAGTTGGTGAGGCTTATCCAAGGTTAAGAAGAAATGAGTCCTGTTCACTGAAAAATTGGACATAGGCCTCACTTCCGCAGCATCGCTGGACATGGTTAAATAATATCTGCAAAATGTTACTCTTGATAAAAAAAATTACAATTATAGTCTCTGAGATTTGTCTCTTACTCTGCAACATCTCATTGTTGTTCTCTTTCTTTAAAGATAACGACAACATCAAGCATGAGTAATAATGAGCAATCTGTTGATCTTGATATTATCATTGAAATTGTGATTGAAACATCAGTGGAAGTAGATCCTTTGGATGATTTAAATCTTGAGAAAAATGAAGAACATGATGAGGATGTTGATTTGTCAGAATTGTATGACTTAGGGTGGGAAGCTGACCTGCTTGAGCCTATGGAACTATAAACATTTATTTTTAAAAGATACTGGAAATGAAAAGTAAACATGTAAATCGTTTCATTTAAAATTAAACCCAACTTCAAAAACAGGTTGTGTGTAGTGTCTTTATTAAAATAGTCAAATAAGCTAATACAATTAGTTCAGATTCATATATAAAACAGCACAGGTGAAATGTAGAAGTATTCCATTTCTTTGCTACTATTTGTGACTACTAAATTTGCCAATGCACTAAAATTTATTATATTTAAAAATTGTCAAGTAGTGTGTTTAATTTTTGACGACTGTTATTGATTTACTGTTTGCTAATAGTGGTTAATAAAATTTTTTATTATATTTTACCACAGATTCAACTGCAGATCATTTGAAAATAACATAATGCCTTCTAAACAACGAAACCGAAAGGCTACAAAACGTCAAAGACAGCAGCTTAATAAATTGTTGCAGCAGACCTCTACAATAAAAACTCGTCAAGTCACCAAGAAAGCTCCGGGTAAGACAACGAAATCATTCATAAGAAACATTTGTAGAAAAAAAAGTAGTACTACAGAAAATGTTTTAGTCCAGAAAAAGAGAAGCAATTTAAACGGAAAGGAAAGGCCAATCAAAAATGTTACTGCTAGAGCAGGAGATAACTCTGTGCATGATAGTAGAAGGAAACAACAGTTTAGGGACATTCGTAGACGAATGTTCCGCAACAGGATAATTGGCAATTTGTTAAAAAATATTAAGAAAGGTCAACAGAAAGTGGTTTTTTATAAGAGAAAAAAAAAGTTGAGAAAGTTATTGATCAGGCATTTGAAATTAAGCGAAAGTTATTTATTTTGATAATCAATAGAATTAGGAAGCTAAACAAGGCAATTTATGATTTCAAAAGAAATAGTAGATGGAAGAGAATAGTTAATCGTAGTAATTTTTGTGAAGTTTTTTCAGGAGAATGGATGCATAGTTCAAGTTCTGAGGCATTTTTTAATGAGGAGAGTTATTTCCAGGATAATGATTTGGTGCATGCAGTTGACACCAGTGGTCGAGCTTATGAGGTGAAAGATGGTTGTGTGGTTGAAAAAGAAAAACTTGTGACAACAGAGGCAGAAGAGGTGTTAGGTAATGAGGTTTTAGGAAGACGTCCTAAGGGACCTGTGTACACCTGGAAGTGTAGTAGTATTTGCAGTGTGCAACAGGATTCCATCAATTTGCTTTGTGATTTTGTACGGACATTTAATAAGAAAATTTTGAAGCAGAAAATGATGTTGTTGCAAGAATTAGATCCTTGCAGAGTGAGAGAAGTGACAGGTTTGCATGGTCATTCACTGGCTTGTCTTTCCAGGAGAGTATGCCAGAGTGTTTTTCATCATTTCAGGATGCTAGCAGTGCATCATAATAAAGTGAGGAAATTAGTTAGAATGTTGTATTATGCTAAGAGTCCAGCAATTATGCTTAAACAATTATGCACTGCTCTTTTGCATGGTTCTGAAATAGATGTGAAGAATATTTGTGAAGAAATTGAGTTTTGTTACTTTGGAAGTAAAGAGGAGAATGTTGAAATTGACCCAGAAGAAGAGGGTAATGTGGAAGATAGTGTGCAGGTTTCCAGTACAGATAATTTTCAGAAGGAAATTGCCACGTTTCAGGTGAAATCAAGTGAGAGGCCTAATTTCACTTGTGTGTGTTGTCGACGCACTTATTATAAGAATCAGACTAAGTTGGTGGATTTATATGTGAAAAGTGAAAGGGAAAATAATAGTGAATGGAAGGATTTCGCAACATACTTGATGGTAGAAAATTGTTTTGATTTGGGATTGGATCAACGTGTGTGTACTTATTGTTGTAACAAATTAAATCAAAACCGGATGCCTGCTAGAGCGGTTCATAATAATCTGGAATTGGTTGAGATTCCTTCTGAATTGAAGGATTTAAATACTTATGAATCTATTTTGATTCAAAGTATCCATCCCTTTCAGGCTATTGTGAGAATGGAGCCAAAGACAGGGAAATTGCCTCCATCAGATTTACAGAGAGGATTAAAGGGAAGAGTTGTTTATTTGCCTCCAGATTTGAAGAAAAACATTTATACAATTGGAGTAGAAAAAGTGGAAGAGGAACCTCTGGTTATCTTAGTTAATGGGGTTCCGACAAAGAGTAAGAAAATATGGCAAGATTTAGTGGATGTTAGAAAAGTCAAAAAGGCAACATTGTATTTGAAAAAAAATAATAAGTACTATAAGAATGTATATGTTGCAGAAGAGGAAGTAAGTGAAGAAGAGGATAGCGATTTGTGTGCTGGTCAAATTGAGAAAGTAGAACCCTCTAAAAGTGAAGAAATATATGAACATTATAGTGTTCATCCTTTGCATTCCAAGGAAGTCATGGGGAATGCTATTGAGTTGTTTCAAATGAAACAAGCCAAAGGGAGTCCCATTAGTGTTTGGGAGGAAAGTTTGGAAGCTCGGTGTTTCCCACAGCTATTTCCAACAGGTCAAGGAGGAAGATATGATGAGCGACCTCATCAAATTCCTGCTTCTGAATACCGGACTTTACGATTGTATGCAGAAGATCCTAGGTTTCGACAATGCATTCCCTATTTGTTTCATCTCCTGTTTGAAAGCGATCTGTCTGGACTGTCATATGCAGTGAACCACATCTTGAAAAGTGGTATACAGATGCAAAACATCTCGGCAAGTGACTTTATGGATAAAGTCAATGTGCAAGACAGTATTTTGGATTCTCACCTGATTAATCTCATGGCGTGTCAGCGTGGTACTAATGAGTACTGGTACCGTCGTCATGGTGATTTAAAATGTATGCTGAGGAACTTAGGAACTCCCACATGGTTCCTCACTCTCAGCTGTGCCGAGTATGGCTGGGAAGACTTACTTGAATTTCTACGAGAGGCAAATGGAAACATTGAAAATATCGAATTCAAGACACCCGGAGAACTGTGCTCTTTGGATCCAGTGAATGTATGCAGGTACTTCAATCACAGATTTGAAGCTATGATGTCTTTCATCATGAACAAGAAAAATCCAGAATGAATGAATGAATGAAAAGGATCTTATCTTGCGCAGACTTAGCCCCAAGGGCGTCAAGGCGCCTAAATCAAATATATCAGCTAAGCCCCCTACAGTAACACTCAGCAGCATGCTCTCATTGGTAGGCCCTCTTAAAGAGACAGGTTTTAAGAGCTTTTTTAAATAGCTCAATTGTGGGAAGGGTTTTTATATCAAGAGGGATAGAATTCCAAAGCTGAGGGGCAACCACGGAAAACGCTCTGGCTCCCCATCTGGCTAGTTTGAAACGCGGAACAACCAATTGACAGAGTCCCGCAGACCGAAGGCCTCTTGTAGGGACGTAGCGCGTAAGGAGAGAGCCAATGGCACTGGAGGAACCTTCCGTCACAGCTCTGTAGGCTAAGCACAGAATTTTAAAAGAGATTCTGTGCTGCACCGGTAGCCAGTGGAGTTCTTTCCTAGCTGCAGTGGCAGAGGAGGTTTTAGGAAGGGCCAAGACAAAACGAGCTGCAGCGTTCTGCACAACCTGCAATCGATGCAAAAGGCTGTTATTGACTTCCGTATAAAGGGAATTGCAATAATCCAATCTCGATCCTACCAAGGCAACTGCAACCTGCTTACGAGCCTGAAGGGAAAGATACCCACGGATTTTATTGAGTATCCTAATCACACCCCAGCAAGTGGCCACGGTCCTGTTGACTTGGAGGGAAAGGGAAAGCGAGGTGTCGAAAATTACGCCAAGGTTTCTGGCAGATTGGGAGGGGGTGGGGCAGATGCCAAGAGAAGATGGCCACCACTCACTTGACCAAACATCTTGGTCCTTCCCAAAAATCAACACCTCCGTATTTTCGCCGTTCAGTTTCAGGGAATATATAGTCATCCAGTCTGCCACATACTGCATGCATACCCTGAAACAGGCGGCAGATGTCCTAACAGAAGAGTGAGCCAGTGACACCATGATCTGAGTGTCATCTGCATAGGATACCACCTCCATCCCCTGCGATCTTACTAGTCTTGCCAAGGGAGCCACATAGATGTTGAATAGGGTCGGACTTAAAGCCGTTAAAGGTGTTGGATTTCTTCTGGAGAAAGGAGTACCAAGCAAGAGGTGCTCCTCATATACATATGCTGCTGTGGATCAAGGATGCACCTAAATTTGGAACAGATCCAGAAGACTTAGTGATGAGTTTCATAGAACAGTATTCTACATGTGCTGTTCCAAACGCAAAGGAGGACAAAAGCCTAAGAGAACAAGTTCTACGCTTCCAAAGCCATCGTTGTGGAAAGTACTGTCGTCGTAAATTCAGAAACAAGGACAAGTTCTACACCAAATGTCGTTTCGCCTTTCCACGACCGGTGATTTCTAAAGGAAGAGTGAACAGTTTGATGTCTTCGCTGCGACATAATATGATGAAGAAATCACCTAAAAACACATACAATTTGAAAAGGAACGAAGAGTCCAAGTACATCAACGACTACAACCCAGTGATTTTGTCCATGTGGAATGCTAACATGGATATACAGTTTGTGGCTGATAACTGTATGGCTGTGGCTCGGTATGTGACATCTTACATCACCAAAAAAGAAAAGACAGAATTGAAGGATATGTGGGAGGACATTTCCCATGAAAAGAGCCTCAGTAAGAAGTTGTACAGTTTCAGTCTGAAGATGTTGTCACATCGAGAAATCGGAGCTTACGAATGTTCTGACCGGTTGTCTTCAGCAAGTCTCTATGCCAAATCCAGGAGTATCGTTTGGGCGAGTCTTGGTCTTGCTGCAACGCGTAATCGAGTTCTGAAACCTGTGCGGGAAATTGAGTATTTGGCGGAAAAGGAGCCAAACAGTACCGATATTTTGAAGACCAACATGTTGGATACATATTATCCAAATAGAAGCAGTCCCCTCGAGAATGTTTGTCTGTATGAGGTTCTACAAAATTACATATTCAAGAGGAACATCAAAGAAGATATTGATAAAGGAGTGTATGCTGTAATTGGAAGTGAGGGATGTCTGATCAAGCAAAGAAAATGCCACTTGGTAAACCATCTGTTAGAAACGGGACCCCTGGCTGGCCAAGGCTTGCGCCAAGGTCAGTCAGAGACCACCACTTCCAAGGTCAGGGCAAGGGAGTCACACACCAAGATAACCCCCGCTCACCCTCTAGGTAACGTGGCGCGAGCAGCAAGGCTAATCTCGGAGGCGATGTGTAAAGCGTTTGCGCGCGCACCCCAGCGACAACAACCAAAGGCCCACCACAAAGGAAACTCCACACAAGGTTATATAAAAATAGCCTTTGTATTATAGTAAAAACACATTAGACAACACACACACTTTACAATGTGCCAACAGGCACGGGCAAGATTTACAAGGGATTATGTACAGGCCAGGGCCACCTGGACCACTGTCAGGGGTATGCACTTGTTAGAAATAATACTTGTAGGTATAACACTTTAGCACATCAACATACAATGACTGTAACACAGAAATAGTGAATATAGCATACAACCAGTAACTACTGGTTGAGGGAAAATACCTCCTACGCCACCCTAAACACTGTAGGGAAATCACGCAGGGAACTAGGACCTTATCATCAGGACCTATGGAAGGAAAACCTATCACCTAAGCAAGTCACATTTAGCAAAGGGAAGGAAACCTAAAATAATCACCTAGGCAAGTAACATTTAGCAAAGGCAATCAAACATCAACATTCCTCTAAGCAGGTCACTTTTAGCAAAGGGAAATAAAAGCACAAGGCATTACCTAAGCAGGTCACTTTTAGCAAAGGTAATGACACAAACAATCCTCTAAGCAGGTCACTTTTAGCAAAGGGGATAAACACATAAAGAATTACCTAAGCAGGTCACTTTTAGCAAAGGTAATAACAACCAAGAATTGCACATGAAACATTAATACACATTCAGAGGTGCAAGTTAGAACTTTTGCGCAAGAATCACATAGCAAAGAAATCACAATGCGCAGGGTGCATGTAGCACAACACTCAAAATGTCCCTCAGGCCAACTGGCCTCGAAAGGGGCGGAATGCCCTGAGTCTCAGTGTCAGGGAGGTCTGCGCAGGCAGCACAGACACAAAGCCTAAACGTGGCAACTGTCCACTAAGTGCTGGACAGTTGTAAATATGACTGAGCAACGTTGGAGCCAGGAGGGCCCAAGAACAAGGTGGGGAAGGAGCCTCTCAGGGGCTCGCCAAGCAAATCTGCAATTTAGAGCTTCAGCGCTCTAAACAAGGAACATGCCCCCAGCGAGTCTCTCAGGACTCTAAATGAACAAATATGCCCTTAAGAGCTCAGCGCTCTGAAATAAGGGAAATGCCCCCTCGAGCCTCGGGGCTCGTAACATAGAAGTAGGGCGGGAGCCTCTCGGGCTCTAAATAAACAAATGGCCCCCAGGAGCCTCGGGGCTCCAAGCACCAAAAATGCGGCCACGTGGGAGTCCCTCACGGGGGACTCAGGAATCAATAATGCCCCCGGAGCCTCTTGGCTCCAACAAAGAAATGCCACACACGTTGGAGCGGCCCTCTGCCAATCGGGCCGCTCGGGAAACAAGGAGGAATGGACAATGCCCCACGAGCCTCTGGGCTCGATCACACCGAGGACCTCGCTTGGTCCGCAAACGGAAGGGGAGGGGCGGCACCGACAGCGTGCCCCGACGCCCTCCTCCCTTCCTTCACTCACCGGCTGTCTGCTGGCGGGACGGCTCCTCTTCCTCGGGAGCCTCGTGGACACGGGAGCAGGCTTCCTTGGTCTCCTGCCTGGCCTCGTCGCACCGTCCTTCTGCCTGACTTCCGCCGGGGCCGCCAATGGCAGCGCGGCCCTGGGGGTCAGGAGGCGGGACTTCCGGGTCGCTCTAGGCAGCGGCCCGGCAACAGCTTTCAGGCTCCCGGGCTGCGGCGGTGAACACGGGGCAATGCCGGGTGGGCACCGGCTTGAAATAAAATCCGCACAACGGGGCAATGCCGGGTGGCACCGGCCTTCAAATTAAAAATAAAGCGAGGTGGGCACTCGCTCGCTCCAAAAATCGGCAAATCGGCGCCAATGCCGGGTAGGCACCGGCAATATCGACAAAGCGCTCCCAGGCGCTCTGGGAGCACAGGATCAGCGCGCTCAGCGCTAGAAAGACAAGCAAAGCGCTATTGAGCGCTGGGGCACCAGGAAAGCGCTCCTAGCGCTATAAATCCAATAAAAGCACTCCCAGGCACAGCAAAAGCTCCAGCAGGGACTGGAGGCAGGCAGAGGGGCAGGGCAGGGCCAGAGCCAGCACACTGGGTCTCCAGGCAGGGAGACAGTCCAAGTGGCGGTCCTCCTGGCCCCAGCAGCAGCAGCCCCCTCTGGCAAGGATCCACAAGTAGAAACATTTCTGTGGGGACACAGCCCCATTTTTATACCATGAATTCCTTTGTTAGGAGGTGCAGGGTGGGGGGAAACCAGTTGCAGCTGGCTTGGGAGTACCCTTGATGGCCCAACCACCCCTTTCATTCACTGGGGAGGCTTGGGTCATTAGACAAACCACAGGGGGGCGGAGCCAGCATTGTGTGGGGAAAACCCAGCCCATCCAGGACCCAGATCTACTCCTCCCACACATCACTCATGCTGATCTCACACTCACCACCGGGCAGACCCATCCAGACTTCCTGGAGCCTGGCATGCCAGCCAGCTCCAGCCAATCACGCTCCAGTATCCTCACTGCACACATACATCAATGTCCAGAAGTAGCACTTCCCTTCTAGACACATACAAGCCGCACATACCATTGCGCAGCATTCATTCCCACGAGTTCATACATACTAAACTCGAGCCTGCACTCCCCACACATCAGGAACTACCAGGGCACACACATTCTCCATGCATTCCTATGGGAGAGCAGGCCAGGCATACTACACGCACGCACTTTACTCTGGGACACAGGGAAAAAGTGCGCCAAGACCCACAAATCACTACCCAGGGTCACAAATAAAGGCAAAAAGATTAGGGGTGAACCTGCCCTAAGGCCCAAGTCTAACACGACCCCCTTCCAGCCAAAACGCAGGGCAGACCGATCACCACCGTGATGGGCTTCCCTGCTTGGGGCGATAAAACAAGGACGCGGGCCCACAACTGCAGGGACACCCTCCTGTTTTACGCCACGGTGAACCCCTAGGGTTCCTCCTAAAACTACTGTTGGGACTAACTGGGCTACCCCACTGGTACTCTCCAGCTGCCCTCGGCGAGGACCAGGCCCTAGGCCATCCAGGTACCACTGGATCCTGCCTACTCACAAAGTGGGGGGTAGTAACCCCTGGCACATAATAGCCATGCTCCACTCTTCCTGTCTGCAAGACAGGGCTAGACTTCCACTGGTTCTCCAGCCTAGGGTCTACAACCTTAGGTGGACCCGGAGTCTCAGGGAAGGCTCTCCTCCCCTTACCTCTTCTCCTAGGGTTCCTCCTCCTCCTGCGAGGGGTCCCCTCTAAACAACATTCTCCCAACCTAGGGTTTAACCCCTCAGGTGGTACCGGGGTCAGAGGTGGGCTCTCCCACCCTCTGCACCCCCTTCCAGAGTCCTGCTCCCTCCCAACCGGGGCGGTACATCTGGAAAAAGAACTGGTCAGGACACTGATTACAGTAGTCCCACCCTTCAGGTCAGGCTGATCCTGAACCTGGCCTTCCAACCTCTGGTCTAGAACCTTTGGTGGAACCATTGCCTGGCACTCCAGGACTTCTGGGGATTCACACACCATCCCCCTGAGGCTAGCAAATGACACATATGTTGGGTGACTGTCTGCCTGGCGCAGATCTCCCGCCTCCTGTCCACCTGACAGTGCGCAAAGGTCCCCCAGCACAGAAGTGGTGTCACCATGGTCACTACACGGGATCCTAGCCCCACTGGGTAGTCACTGACCCACTGGTTCTTCCACTGGGGAACTCCCCCAATCACTCCTCACGCTGGACTCCGGTACTCTCCCTACTGGAGCAGTACTGCCAGACTCTATAACCATGGAAGCTCCGCTTACAGATGCTCCAGGTTCTCTACCCACTAGGAGATCTCCCTCAAGTGAACTAACAGGCAAGTCTAGGTTCCCTTCCTGGTGTTCCCTAAAGGAACCATCCAGGCTCTGTGACAAGGCTTCGGGCGTCTGGGGACTCTCGGTCACACACTCACTCCCGCTCCACTGAGACAGGCAGTCAGCCCCTACACCCTCCTCACTAACCAAGGACCTAGCTGGGCTACTCTCACCCTCCTCCACCACACTGGGCTGGAAGACACCTGACCCACTATTGTTGGAATCACTCACTAGTGACTCTAAAGAACCTCTCGCACTGTCCCAGCGTTCTGCTTCCTCTGCGAGGTCCCAAGGACAAAAACACTTCAACTTCAGCAGGTGCTGGCGCAACTCTGGACAAACAACACTGAGCAACTGCTCTTTGAGGAACATATTCACCACACCGTCCACCTCATTGTCCGAGTTAGCCGTCAGCCAACCCCACATTGCATCCGAACAGTCATCCACAAAATACCCCCACTTCTGGTGAGATGGTTTCTTAAGGTTCCTAAACCTCAACCTATTCTCCTCCTCTGGGGAAACAGGAACCATACTCTGGGAACTGGGAGTGGGACTGTCCACACTGACATTTAAAAAGCTGCCACCACTGGACTCCACCCTCACTGGGGAATCCAGACAATTACAACTGTGGGTAGGGGAGAGTCTATTCTCTAGGGCTGCGCTCTCACGGATGATGGCCCTTCTCTCCACCTCTATCCTCTCCTGCGCTAAGAGTCTTTCGATCTCTAGCTGCGCCATAGCCTGGGCATGCTCTAACATGAGCTGTTCCATTGCTAACTGATGCTCCCTCTCTTCCTTCCTATCTAACCAATCCTCTGGGGACAGGGAAAGGGATGGGGCGCTGGTACTGACACTGGGCCTAGCAAGGGACTCCCTATCTATGGGGTCCTCACTATCTGCTGGGGCCCAACCACTGTCATCATCCAACTCACATTCTTCATCAGAATCTTCAGGGCTCCCCACAGACTCACCACCCTCATGGCGTGTGGCCTGGGCCCTTTCCTCGCTGCGCTCAAGATCCCTTTGATCCTTATACCATTGGACCAGGTGGTTCCTAAGTTGGTTCTCAGTATCTGACTCATCCACCCCTTTGTCTCTCTCTCTACAGAACCTTTCCAACTCCTGCATACTGTACCAAACTAGATCACTGAGATCAAAAACAGGCTCTATTTTGGCAGACGTTCTAGAGACGAGATCACACAGGGAACCTGGGGGTCTGAGCTAAACAGGAGTATACAATCAACAAAATTCAGCAAGATTCCTCACTGTCCAGCGTAACACACACTCATTCACACACAACCCTCCTCTCGGACTGGTAAGGCAGTTTCTACCACCCCTGATTATCTCAACCTGACCACTAGCGACACAGGTACCAAACTCTGGGAGCAGGGCGGGGAACAAGGTACTGGACAAAATACAAATGACACCTTTCAGGAGAAGCAAAACTGAACTTCCCTAAAAAACAATAATCCCAAAAATGTGGTTATCTAAAATTGCAGAGTTTTGAAGTGTGGCCTGTCGCCACTGTGGTACAACGCAAACGCAAGTCCAATCCGCACCGCTAGCCACCAATGTTAGAAACGGGACCCCTGGCTGGCCAAGGCTTGCGCCAAGGTCAGTCAGAGACCACCACTTCCAAGGTCAGGGCAAGGGAGTCACACACCAAGATAACCCCCGCTCACCCTCTAGGTAACGTGGCGCGAGCAGCAAGGCTAATCTCGGAGGCGATGTGTAAAGCGTTTGCGCGCGCACCCCAGCGACAACAACCAAAGGCCCACCACAAAGGAAACTCCACACAAGGTTATATAAAAATAGCCTTTGTATTATAGTAAAAACACATTAGACAACACACACACTTTACAATGTGCCAACAGGCACGGGCAAGATTTACAAGGGATTATGTACAGGACAGGGCCACCTGGACCACTGTCAGGGGTATGCACTTGTTAGAAATAATACTTGTAGGTATAACACTTTAGCACATCAACATACAATGACTGTAACACAGAAATAGTGAATATAGCATACAACCAGTAACTACTGGTTGAAGGAAAATACCTCCTACGCCACCCTAAACACTGTAGGGAAATCACGCAGGGAACTAGGACCTTATCATCAGGACCTATGGAAGGAAAACCTATCACCTAAGCAAGTCACATTTAGCAAAGGGAAGGAAACCTAAAATAATCACCTAGGCAAGTAACATTTAGCAAAGGCAATCAAACATCAACATTCCTCTAAGCAGGTCACTTTTAGCAAAGGGAAATAAAAGCACAAGGCATTACCTAAGCAGGTCACTTTTAGCAAAGGTAATGACACAAACAATCCTCTAAGCAGGTCACTTTTAGCAAAGGGGATAAACACATAAAGAATTACCTAAGCAGGTCACTTTTAGCAAAGGTAATAACAACCAAGAATTGCACATGAAACATTAATACACATTCAGAGGTGCAAGTTAGAACTTTTGCGCAAGAATCACATAGCAAAGAAATCACAATGCGCAGGGTGCATGTAGCACAACACTCAAAATGTCCCTCAGGCCAACTGGCCTCGAAAGGGGCGGAATGCCCTGAGTCTCAGTGTCAGGGAGGTCTGCGCAGGCAGCACAGACACAAAGCCTAAACGTGGCAACTGTCCACTAAGTGCTGGACAGTTGTAAATATGACTGAGCAACGTTGGAGCCAGGAGGGCCCAAGAACAAGGTGGGGAAGGAGCCTCTCAGGGGCTCGCCAAGCAAATCTGCAATTTAGAGCTTCAGCGCTCTAAACAAGGAACATGCCCCCAGCGAGTCTCTCAGGACTCTAAATGAACAAATATGCCCTTAAGAGCTCAGCGCTCTGAAATAAGGGAAATGCCCCCTCGAGCCTCGGGGCTCGTAACATAGAAGTAGGGCGGGAGCCTCTCGGGCTCTAAATAAACAAATGGCCCCCAGGAGCCTCGGGGCTCCAAGCACCAAAAATGCGGCCACGTGGGAGTCCCTCACGGGGGACTCAGGAATCAATAATGCCCCCGGAGCCTCTTGGCTCCAACAAAGAAATGCCACACACGTTGGAGCGGCCCTCTGCCAATCGGGGCCGCTCGGGAAACAAGGAGGAATGGACAATGCCCCACGAGCCTCTGGGCTCGATCACACCGAGGACCTCGCTTGGTCCGCAAACGGAAGGGGAGGGGCGGCACCGACAGCGTGCCCCGACGCCCTCCTCCCTTCCTTCACTCACCGGCTGTCTGCTGGCGGGCCGGCTCCTCTTCCTCGGGAGCCTCGTGGACACGGGAGCAGGCTTCCTTGGTCTCCTGCCTGGCCTCGTCGCACCGTCCTTCTGCCTGACTTCCGCCGGGGCCGCCAATGGCAGCGCGGCCCTGGGGGTCAGGAGGCGGGACTTCCGGGTCGCTCTAGGCAGCGGCCCGGCAACAGCTTTCAGGGCTCCCGGGCTGCGGCGGTGAACACGGGGCAATGCCGGGTGGGCACCGGCTTGAAATAAAATCCGCACAACGGGGCAATGCCGGGTGGCACCGGCCTTCAAATAAAAAATAAAGCGAGGTGGGCACTCGCTCGCTCCAAAAATCGGCAAATCGGCGCCAATGCCGGGTAGGCACCGGCAATATCGACAAAGCGCTCCCAGGCGCTCTGGGAGCACAGGATCAGCGCGCTCAGCGCTAGAAAGACAAGCAAAGCGCTATTGAGCGCTGGGGCACCAGGAAAGCGCTCCTAGCGCTATAAATCCAATAAAAGCACTCCCAGGCACAGCAAAAGCTCCAGCAGGGACTGGAGGCAGGCAGAGGGGCAGGGCAGGGCCAGAGCCAGCACACTGGGTCTCCAGGCAGGGAGACAGTCCAAGTGGCGGTCCTCCTGGCCCCAGCAGCAGCAGCCCCCTCTGGCAAGGATCCACAAGTAGAAACATTTCTGTGGGGACACAGCCCCATTTTTATACCATGAATTCCTTTGTTAGGAGGTGCAGGGTGGGGGGAAACCAGTTGCAGCTGGCTTGGGAGTACCCTTGATGGCCCAACCACCCCTTTCATTCACTGGGGAGGCTTGGGTCATTAGACAAACCACAGGGGGGCGGAGCCAGCATTGTGTGGGGAAAACCCAGCCCATCCAGGACCCAGATCTACTCCTCCCACACATCACTCATGCTGATCTCACACTCACCACTGGGCAGACCCATCCAGACTTCCTGGAGCCTGGCATGCCAGCCAGCTCCAGCCAATCACGCTCCAGTATCCTCACTGCACACATACATCAATGTCCAGAAGTAGCACTTCCCTTCTAGACACATACAAGCCGCACATACCATTGCGCAGCATTCATTCCCACGAGTTCATACATACTAAACTCGAGCCTGCACTCCCCACACATCAGGAACTACCGGGGCACACACATTCTCCATGCATTCCTATGGGAGAGCAGGCCAGGCATACTACACGCACGCACTTTACTCTGGGACACAGGGAAAAAGTGCGCCAAGACCCAAAAATCACTACCCAGGGTCACAAATAAAGGCAAAAAGATTAGGGGTGAACCTGCCCTAAGGCCCAAGTCTAACACCATCGAAAATTGAGTGGTGAATCTCCTGAAAAAAAAGAGTTTTTCTATTTAGCACTTTAGCAACTTTTCAAGCCTTGGCGTGCAGAAGAGGAACTGCGTGGAGATTTCCTCTGTTACGAAGACTCTTTCAATGCCGCCAAGGAGACCATAGAATGTCCTGTTTTTCCCAAATATCTAGAAATGTTGAATGCGGAAATCGAGCAGGAAGCAACGATTGCAGCCGAGATTGCTAGAGACAGTTCTCAGGACAGTCAGAGTTCTGTTTCATTGAGTCAGGATCCACTAGGAGGACCAGTTATCGAAAATGAAGCTGCCACTGCCATGATTGAAGTGGAAAGAGCCATGGCACATGCTCAGGAGGATGCGGTTAACTTAGAAGACTTGGAAAGACAACTCAACGTTGAGCAGAAGAAAATATATGACGAAGTTACCAACCAAATTGATCATGGATTAAGTCATGAGAAGAAAGAGTGCTAATGTACGTCGTTGAAGCCTGTCCGACTGTACGTGAGTGGAGAAGCGGGAACTGGAAAAAGTTTCCTCATTAAAGCAATTTCATGTTATTTGCAGAAAAGGACTGAGTCATCGCTGTCTTGTGTTGTCACCGCTCCAACTGGACTGGCAGCACATAATATTAAAGGTATTACTTTGCATCGTCTACTGATGCTGCCAGTGGAGCATGATAACAAATTACAATACCACAAGTTATTTGGAGATGCTTGTTGTGAAGTTTCAAGAGTCTTGAAGAAAATGAAACTTCTTATCATTGACGAAGTAAGCATGGTTTCTAATGTCATGCTTGCCTTTGTGCATTTGAGAATGCAAGAAGTTCTCAAAACAGAGTATGATGTGTTATTTGGTGGCAAACACATCATTGTTTTCGGTGATCTTCTGCAGCTGACACCAGTGAAAGGACAACCTGTGTTCAAAATGCTCACGCATGAAGATACCAGGAAGTGACTAGGGAGCATTGGCAACGTTAATATATGGTTAAACTTCAATTATGCTGAACTGCGTGAAAATATGCGTCAGGCGAAGGATGAAGATTACAAGAATATTCTACAAGATGTTAGAATCGGAAAAGTGACCGAGCATGGGAAAGAAGCTTTACATGCACGATTACTGTCAAATTTGTATCCAGAACAAGACGTTGTGCCTGAGAATATTTTTCAGAAAATTACTGAGAAGAGATCTGGAATATGTTTGATGCCAACTCTTGCAGAATGTGCCATCTTCAACAACAAAATGTTGTATTTAGAAAACCAAGAGATTGTGAAACTGGAAGCTATTGACAGAGTAGAGCATATGGGATCAACAATTATTTTCTCTGAGAATTTGAAATCAAAATTGGATTCATTAGAGAAGACTATATCTAAAACTGCAGGTTTTGAAAAGACTCTGAATGTGTGCTTAAATTGCCGTATAATTTTAAGAAGGAATTTACATGTTGAAAGAGGTCTGGTAAATGGATCAATGGGTAATGTTGTTGATTTTGTGAAATACAGAAATAGAGATGGAATTGAATTTTTACAAATTAAATTTGATGGCATTGAGGAAGTACAGCTAATTGGTAGTTGCTCTGCTAGGTTTTTGCTTGTAAAAGACTTATATGTTCGCCGTAAGCAGTTTCCTGTTTGCTTGGCATATGCGGTGACAATCCATAAATCGCAAGGTTTAAGTGTAGACAGTGCATTGGTGAATATTGGCAGTTCTGTGTTCAAGGAGGGTATGGCATATGTGGCATTGTCACGAGTTAGAACTTTATCGGGATTGTACTTGATTGAGTGTGATGTCACAAACATTTGTGCGGATCTAGATTGTGTTAAGGAATACAATAGGTTAAGAAGAGAGTATGCGCCACATTTGCCTCAATATCCTTTGTTTGAGAAACGTGTGGTAGGCCGGAAACGAAGAAATGTGACCAATAGTAGGGAGGTTGTAGCAAAAAGACGAAAAGTCGATGAACCAGAAATTATAAGCAGATAGAAAAAGGATTTTGTTGAAGATGTTGTTGGTTTTCAATTTGAAAACAGTTCTGGTGTCAACTGCTATGCTAATGTAGTGGTTAATGTTTTGTTTTCTCTAGAAAATGTAAAAGAAGAGATTGTGGTCAATTCAGATCAAAGATTTTGCAGTTTGTTGAATTCTGTGTTAGAGAAATGTAGCACTGATTGAACAAAAATAGAAAGTGTGTCTGAAATTCGAAATCTGTTAGACAGATGTTCAGGTCAAACACAATTCTCTCAAAATATTCAGCAAGATTGTCAGGAGTTTTTAATGTATATGCTTGATGTATTGCATGATGAAGGTGTAGTTGTAGATCACCTGTTTGGGCTTTCTTATCAATGGCAGCATGACTGCGAGAACTGTTGGGTATCAAGTACTACTAGTGTAGACTCAGAAAAATGTATATATTTAACTTCGCCAGACAGTAAATCAGTGTCCTTTAATAAGCTAGTAAAAGCAGCTGATCACAACATGGAGTGTAGCCAATGTAAGTCTGAAATGTTGTCAACATTATTTATACAAACATATGGCCAGTATGTCATTTTAATGTTCCAACGATGTAGGCCTGATGGAACAAAATTGACAACTTTAATTAAAAATTTTGTGGCTTCGCAGTTGTCAATATCAGGAAGGACTTTTGTAACTGCAGCAATTATATATCATGACTGTCCTTCAACAACATCAGGACATTACACAGCTTATTTAAAGTCTAGAAACGGCTGGTCATTCTGCAATGATTCTGTTTTAACTTTAAAAAAAAAAATTGCCTTTTGACCTTAAAAATTCTTACCTGGTGTTTTTAAAACCAAAATTTTAGGGAAGGAATCTCGGGATTTGCTCTGAGGAATTTCAAGAGGTTCTAATGGCTCCTACACTATTTGGCCTTGAGGATAAGTGTAGTACAGAGTCAAAAGTTTTTTTTGAGTTTTAAATAGTTCCTGGAAAAAAAGAAGGTTTTCTTACAGAAAGTGGTGGGCACGGATTAGTTAAAGGACAACAGAGTATTTCCCAAAGCAAACGGTGTTCTTACCATAACACTTTACGTCATGGAAAAATAACTGCACTTTGAATGAGTTCAGAAAACTGTTTCTTTTTATAAGCTAATTCAAGCAGCCAATCAAAACATGGAGTAGAGGTAATGTAAGTCTGCAATGCTGTCTAGATTATTTGTCCAAACTTTTGGTTATAATGTCATTTTAAAATTCCAAGAATATAAACCTGATGAAAGTAAGTCTTCAACTTTAATTACAAATGTTGTGGCTACACAGTCGTTGATTTTAGGAAGAACATTTGTAACTGCAGCTATTATATGACATGATGGTCCTTTGACAAGATCCGCTTATTACACAGCTTATTGAAAATGTAAAAAAAGCTGCTGTTTCGGAAATGAATCCCCTTTGACTACGATACAATGTTGCCTTTTTACTTAAAAATATTCTAACTTTCTGTTTTCAGAAAAGAGAATTTAGGGTAGGTAACTGGCCTATAATGATTCTAGGGGTTGATATAATTTTATCTACTGTTTTAAATTGCTTTGTGATTAAAAGTGATGTAGAGAATTACATAATTGTAGTAGTTATAGAGGTAGTGTAAGTCTGCTTCATAGTAAGCAGTATCAGTGTCATAGGAAATGTAGAACATGAGTGAGCAAGAAGGGTAAGATATTACTAGTCCAGGATTGTGAAAGTGATCTTGAACGTTTTCTTTCTGAAAGTTGCGGAAATACAAAATGACGGGATTTGCTTAGAAGAATTCCAAGAGTTATAAATGGCTCTTACACGATTTGGCCTTGTGGAAGAGTGTGGTAGAGAGCGAGAAGTCATTTATTGTATGTAACATATTTTTCAAAACGATGGAGGTTTTCTTTCAGAAAGTGGCGGGCTGAAAATAATAACAGCACAACAGAGTGTAAGCTGTTCATAGGACATCCTTCGACGTTATGGAAAGTAAGTTAATTTTAAGGAGTTCTGATTTCTGATTTGTTATGTTATATGGGTTTTTTAAACACAATCATTTTGATTGTGGTTTTTTTCCCCGCTGTTATATGATGAATACCTTCAAGTCACTGTTTTTAGTGAAATTTGATAAATTCTGAGAACAGCAAAAATAAACCATTTAACATGTATAATTAATTCTGTACTTTTTGTATTTATGATATACATTTAGAAATGTGTAGTAGACATGGAGAAGCTGAGGCTTCTGTAAGTGTCAAAGTTGTTGCATACAGTGGTCACATTCTACATAGTCTTTCATATGATAGACTACATTTCCACAATGAGATACCTAAGCAAAGGAAACACAGGTGATGTGATTGTGGAATGAGCAAAAAAAATTGCACGTTTTTCAATTACATTACCTGTGTTTCCTAACATTACACATCACATTGTGTAGATAAGGTTTAGGCCTGTTCCAGGAGATAGAGGAGGTCTGACATTTGTTGAAGAGTGCAGTGCACATGAGTCACTTCGTTGGTAGGCCTGCACATGTATTATCTCCTCTGTACTTTTCAACAAGCCTAAATTTCATCTGCAACACTGAGTAGGACTCACCTGAAAGAAATCTGTGGATAGGCTACACCTTATCAGCATCTAGAAACAATCATTTAAAATGTTAAGGGCAGATGATGATGGCTGTGTGCCTCTTTTGCGCCGCTGTTCCGTCACTTTTGTGACGCAGCAGCAGTGTAAAAGATGCACCATGTTGCAAGATAGGCCTCAGTTCATCTCCAGCAAGATACCGTCAGTTTAAAATGTATATAATTAGGACTGTGTAGGGGGCATGCAGAAGCTGAGGCTTCAGTAAGTGTCAAAGTTGTTGCATGCAGTGCTGCACTTCTGCGTACTCTTTCATATGCTGGACTACATTTGCACAATGAGATACCTAACCAAAGGAAACACAAGTGATGTGATTGTGAAATGAGCAAAAGAAATTGCACGTTTTTCAAATACATTACCTGTGTTTCCTAACATTACGAATCACATTGTGCAGATGAAGTTTAGGCCTGTCCAGGGAAACAGAGGAGGTCTGAACTTTGTTCAAGAGTGAAGTGGACATGACTCACTTCATTGGTAGGCATGGACATGTATTATCTCCTCTGTACTCTTCAACAAGCCTAAATTTCATCTGCAACCCTGAGTAGGCCTCACCTGAAACAAACCTCTGGATAGGACACACCTTATTGGCATCCTGAAACAATCATTTAAAATGTTAGGAACAGTTTTATGATGACTGTGCACCTCTTTTGCGCTGCCATTGCGTCACTTTTGTGAGACAACAGCAGTGCAAAAGATGCACCATGTTCCAAGATAGGCCTCACTTCATCTACATCAAGATACTGTTACTTTAAAATGTATATTTTTAGGACTGTGTAGGGGGTATGGAGAAGCAGAGGCTTCTGTAAGTGTCAAAGTTGTTGAAAAACTGTTTGTCCTTCAATCTTTTCCCTTGTCTTTTCTAATTTTTAAATACATGTTTTAGTTTTTTTCAAATTTTTGTTCTTTCTTTCACAGATTGAAAGTATAAAAATAACAAGTGACTAAGTTAACGACAATTATAAGGTAAATGTTTTGTACTCTTTTCGTTACATTTCTATCACATTTAACTTCTATTACTTCCACTGCTTCATTTCTTTAACCCTCAGTTTCCTGCCTTTGCTACTTCTCTCATTCCTTTCTCTATTACTTACTTACTCTACTCCTTCCACTCCTTTTCTCAGTCCCTCTCTTCTCATAGTTCCTCACTCCTGTTCACTCACTCCGTCTCTATTACTCTCACTGTCTCTGACTTATCACTCTTTCACTAATAGTTCATTATGCTTTCTACCTGTAGTTCAAGCACACTAAGGGGCATATTATCAACACAGGCAATAAAATTATCGCTGCTTTTATCGGCAGAAAACTGCCGCAAAAGTGCCTTTAGCGGCAGTTTTCTGCCGCAAAAGTGGCTTTAGCGGCAGATTTCTGCCGATAAAAGCAGCGAAACTTTTATCGCCTATGTTGATAATATGCCCCTATGTTATTTACATTTCTTTGCTGTTTCAATCATTCCTTTTCTGTCACTTCTTCTTTTCTGCTTTCTGTTTTTTCTCTCTGTTATTCCTCATGTTTTAACCTTAGTCACTATCATACATCTTGTTTTATTCCTATTTACTTTTGCTCACTGTTTTCTTAACACTTTCCCTCAGGATTGTTCTTTTAGTCCGGTTCTATCCCTACCTCTCATTCCACATCCTTTACTATTTTTCTTCTTATTTTGCTCTCCTTCTCTTGTGTTATTTTTTTGTTTTTTTTTATTGCGCTAACGGGGCGCTCTCCGGTGCGCGCACCGGGAAGCGCACCAATGAGAAAAATGAAGTCAAGAGTGCTTAAAATTTTAGTAATTTTTTTAAAATGGGAGGTAGTTCTGAAAAGAACTTTTTTTTAATGTTTTTGTTGTTTTATATTTTTTTTATTTTTCTGAACATTTTTTGGTTTTTTTGTATTTTTTGAACAATTTTATGTTTTTTTTGGTTTTTTGGGGGGGAAACAACGAAAAACAGCCATTATAAAGGGCTCAACAAAAAACAAGAAACAAAAAACTGGGAATTAACAGTGGCTCGAGAGGAGAAAAAATAAAAAAATAAACTACTGCTTTCTTCTCTTGCTGCAGTTGTGGTTGTCGATGGAAGCATTAATAAGGTGAATGCTTAGTTCCCCGTAGCAGAGGGTCTTTCCGCAAAAAATGCAGACCATTTTTATTACACCAAATTTATCTTGTATATTTGGTACTGTTTCGCGCCCTTCTGGTGCTGCAAATGAAGATTCACCTGATGAGGTGCTGGCCTGATGGTCTCTTTTTTTCTGAGCCAGATCCCGTACCTCAGCTTGTGCCAGATTGTTAGGGTGCCACCTCTGCATGTGGCGGATCATTGTGTAGTTCCCAAATGAATATTTTTTATTTGGGTTGCCCCTGGACATGACATCTTTGCAAATTAAGCATGTCGCCTTCGGGGCATTCACTTTTTGTTTGCCCAGCAGGAATGGAAAAATACTGCCATATGTAATGAACTTTGACATGGCTTTGTCTTGTTTCTTCAGGCAAGTATGTTATGGTTTGTTGGTCCTCATCATCTTCTTCCTCCTCTTCTTCAACTCCTGGAAGGATCTGTGGTGGTGGACCTTCCTTTCTGGGTGGTGGTGGTGGTGGTGGTGGGGGTGCACTAGCTGCAGCTACTACTGAAGCCATGTCTCACAGATAGGTCTTGCTTTCTCAAAGAAAAAGTAAGAATGAGGAAAAGAGGAGGGGGCTTTCAACATTTGTAGAAAAAAAAAGTTGAGAACCAATGAAAAGTGTTATTTTCAGGTCACATGTCCCGACGCGCTTACGCTACGCGCCCCGGCGCACTTACGTTTCGCTCTCCGGGTCGCGCCACAGAGCGCTTCCGGGTACGTTTACGGAGCACGCCGAAGAAACGCATCATGCTGTTACGCGATGCGTCACGTTTATGCGGCGCATCACGCGACTACGCTAAACGTCATCATGTTGTTTTCGTTCGCGGGAGCAGCGCTCACGGAACGCTCCCCGGTACGTTCACCGGTACGTGCCCCGGGAGCGCCCCGGGGCGCGTACCGGGGCACATAATTAAAAAAAAATATATTTACACATTTTAAAATTTCTAATACAAAATTATTACTTTCATACATATAGATATTTGCTACTAAAAAACCTATGAAATTCACTGAAAAAACCATAGGTTATAGACCATATATAGTTAGGAATTAGCATTTACAAAACCATTGAAATTCACTGAAAAAACCATAGGTTATAGACCATATATAGTTAGGAATTAGCATTTACAAAACCTTATTTTACTCACACAAAACCATTGAAATTCCATATATAGTTAGTTGCACTAACTATATATCGCGCACCCGCAATCCACTGCTGATCATGTCACATATTACATCATTCATGACATGGTCAGTGACATCACTGATGACATCACTGATGACATCTCAAATGACATCACTGATGACATCACTGATGACATCTCAAATGACATCACTGATGACATCACTGATGACATCTCATTTGACATTACTGATCACATCACTGATGACATCATTCATATGATAATACGATGAACCTCTTCAGACTCTAATATAACCTTAGATACACTCAGTGTAAACAGACACTCACAGACTGTCACTCATTCATGGAGTTACTCACACACCTAGTCAGTCATGCAAAGAATCAATCACACCTCCATTTCCTCAACTATACAGTTATACACACCTTACTTATTCAAACATATACTAACACATATTTACTCTCTTATACAATCCCTGATATAAGTTCACAATGATCCATACAGCCACTCACACATTCACTGGCTCTTATGCACAGTTATTTATATATGTCAACTCTCACATGTACTGTGTTTTACATATGTACTTACTTTGACATGTAGCACTGAGATATCCATTCACTCACCAATACACTCATGCACACAGTCAACCGCCCATACAGCTGTTTCCACATGCACTTTTGAACCCATACATCTAGTGAATCAACTGCTCACACATCTATGCACAGAGTCATACACCTCCCACCCACCCACACACACACTCAGTCTCCCATACAAATACTTGGGCAACCAATCAATAACCCATATAGTTACTCATATAGCTACTGATCAACACATGCAGCAGTTTACAGAACAACAGACATAATGATGCACAAATTAAGACAGTTTAGTCACTAACCCATGCACTCAGTGAGACATATTTAATCACTCACTCATACAGTCAGTCATGCACCTACTAAATCCTTCATCCAGACACTTCTACATCTACTCATTCTTCAATATGTAAAACATATTTAAACTTTACAGAAACACACAGTCACTGGATGATGTCATCAGTGATGTCATCAGTGATGTCATTTGAGATGTCATCAGTGATGTCATTAGTGATGTCATTTGAGATGTCATCAGTGATGTCATCAGTGATGTCACTGACCATGTCATGAATGATGTAATATGTGACATGATCAGCAGTGGATTGCGGGTGCGCGATATATAGTTAGTGCAACTAACTGTATATGGAATTTCAATGGTTTTGTGTGAGTAAAATAAGGTTTTGTAAATGCTAATTCCTAACTATATATGGTCTATAACCTATGTTTTTTTCAGTGAATATATATATATACATATATATATCCAGGATCCCAAAGAACGATCGCGGTGGTCCAATTAAGGGAACAGATTCCAGTTGAAGATTCAATAAAGAAAATGTATTGTCCTAGCATGTCAGGATAATATATATATATATAATCCAAACGAACATCTGACACAAGAAGCGCCTCAGCCTATCAGGTTGGGGCCTGTTTCAGATGTGTCAGACACTTCTAATATTCCATAGAACACACATACACTTCAGTAAAGTGAACCAGGCCACACCAACAGTGCTTTGTAGCCAGCCGCGGTCGGCAGTAGTAGTTCCTATAGGGCGGTGACGTGGGGAGGGGGAGGGTGGGGAATAGTAATGTATGGATTACAGAGCTTAACAGGTAAGTAAACATAAATAAATAAAACGAATTTCGTTGCGCACTGCATCACATTTGGTGATGCAGTGCACACAACAAAATTTGTTTTATTTATTTATATGTTTACTTACCTGTTAAACTCCGTAATCCATACATTACTACCCCCACCTTGCTTCTCCCCCTCCCCACGTCACCGCCCAGCAGAAACTCCTTTTTTTTAAAATTTAATTTCTTTTTTATTGAGAATCCATGAGGCATAATAAGAAAACAATATACATAATTGAATGAAAGAGGCAAGATACAGCATAAACAAAGCACCTAAATTAACAAAAGAAAGGTAATGTAGAGGTCGGTTGTCGACTTACATAACTTAGTGTCTGATAGAATTTATTCTTATACATCAAGGAATAGTTAGTGTTTTAGATATAAATATTGTACAGTTTATGCCGGCTGCAGCAAAACAAATAGAAGATTAGAACCGAATATAACAAATAAGTACATTGCCGTAGCCATAGTCCTAAGGATCAATGAGTATATTACAATCTGCTAGCACGCCAAGCGGCTACTGGTGCCCAGGTCTTCATCCCCACTTCTCTTAATTTTTTTCCCTTGATTTCATACAGAGCCGCCTCTACATTATGTATTCCCAGTAGTCTAGACAGCCACATTTGGAAGGTTGGGGCCTCAATGTCTTTCCAAGCTGCTGAAACTAAAATTCTAAGTACAGCTGTGGAAATAAAAATTAAAGCTTCTGTCTCAATATCTAATTTCAGTTTGCTTTGACATCCTATAATCATTAGTGTCGGAGACAGGGTTATATGAGCATCCAGCAGCCCCGCCCAGAATGATTCAATCTCTGTTTTGATTGCTTCGAGTTTCTCACACTGATAAAACATATGGGTGATATCTGCTGGACCTTTACAGCATCTGGGGCAGTTACTGTTCTCTCTCTTACCCCAGTTATAAAGCTTGGAGGGGGTATAATATAGATTAAATAACGTTTTGAAGTGCTGAGCTCTCAAATTGGAGGAACGTAGGAATCGTTTGTCCATTACGAGGGCTCTGTCCAGGTCAATAACCGGATCTTCCAGTTTTAAAGCCCAGGCTGCCTCAGTTTTACCCATATCGTCCTGAGATTCCTCCAAAAACAGCCTATATACTCCGTTGATTCTGAGTTCACCCCCTTCAGATAATCCAGTATCTTACACCTCTCCCTTAAAATAATACGGGGCCTTATTGATCTGATTGTACTAACCACCTGAGCGTATTTATGATCTTGGATACCCTTGAGGGAGTACCTTTGTCTTAGTTCTTCCAGAGTTCTACACTCATCCCTGACCATAACTTGCCCCAGTGTCCGGATACCCTGTCGCTCCCAGTGTCTCCAAAACCCATCATTACTTAGGTTAGGAAAGAGGCCCGAGTTCCAGAGTGGGGTGTGGTGATTATATTTAGAGATTGCCAGTGCTTTCTGAGCTGCGACCCAGACCCCCCATATCCCTTCGAGTGTCTGGAGTCTCGACTTATTGTAGTATCTTCTTTCTGTTCTCCTTAATAATACGCCAGTAGCCTCGCTACCGAGCAGCAATTCGAAAATAGATGGGATCACATCTTGTCTACTGGGGGAGTTTGTGCCGCATCCCCCTGGATCAAATAGTATAGCCATCTGCGCAAGAAGACAAGACCAATGGTAGTATCTGAGGTTTGGGAGTCCCAGGCCCCCCCTTTCCTGAGGCAGAGACATATATTTCATGGATCTTCTAACCTTTCCATATTGCCACAAGAAGTTCATAAAGATAGATTCTATTTCTTTAATAATTTTCCCCTCTATTTTAAAGGGGATCGACCGGAATTTATATAGCACCTTGGGGAACATAGTCATTTTGATGACATTAGCACGACCTATTATTGAAAGTTGTAATGTACCCATTCTTTTTAGATTCTCCCTCATGGATTTCATAAGAAGAATGAAGTTGTCTCTAATTATCAGCTCCGGCTGTGTACGTTGATCGTAATCCCCAAATAAACCACGGAATCAACGAATCTGGAGTCGGATTTATTTATATTTTTGGAACAGAGCACCTGTGTCTTACCTACATTTAAGCGATAACCCGATTGACCGCCAAATTTGCTCGTAGTGCCCCCCACTTCGCGCATAGCCGTGTCGGGGTCAGTAGTAATGACCGCCAGATCATCGGCATATGCCAAAAATTTTGTGTGAAATCCCTTCGTGACTATCGGTTTAATTGCTATGTTATTAATTATTTGGCGTATTAGAGGGTCAATATAAAGTGCGAATAAAATGGGTGAGCATGGGCATCCCTGCCTTGTCCCCCTCGTAATAAAGATCTTATCCGAACTCTCACCCATCATTTGAATTTTCGCGACTAGGGTAACATACATAGCCTGAATAGCCTTCATAAACCTCGGTCGAAACCCCTTTCAGTGAGCACGCTCCACAAAAATTCCCATCTGACGCGATCAAAAGCTTTCTCCGCGTCTAGAAGGATCATTGCGACCCCTCCCTCCCCGGCAGCATGGATATCAAACAACGTGATAGCTCGTCTAATATGATCGGTGGTTCCCCTACCAGGAATGAAACCGTGCTGCCAGGGAGAGACCAGGGTCCCAATGATCCCATGCGGGTTGCCAGGATCTTAGCGTATAGTTTATTGTCCGCGTTTATTAGGGATATGGGTCTATATGAACCCGGATTTTCAGTGGGCTTGCCCTTTTTATGAAACACCACTATATTGGAGTTCATCCATGACTCAGGGATTAAACCTGTATTTATAATCCCATTGAAAAGGTCTAGCAGAAGTATAGATGTTTCTTCAAATAGGTTTTTATAGAGCTCAATTGGTAGACCGTCGGGGCCCGCAGCCTTCCCTGCTGCTAATTCTTTTATGGCCTCCGCGAGTTCATCCATAGTAATGGATTGTTCTAAGATTTCTCTATCCCCCTGAGCCACTTTGGTCCCCAATCCTGTCCACTCAATCCTTGGTTCCTCAGTGACCGGATCTTCCTGATACAATGTTTGATAGTATCTTTTGAAGACATTCATTATGTCTTTAGGCTCCTCGTAGGTCCTACCCTGCTCTGCTATACATGTAATAAAATTTTTCGAAGTCGCTTGTCTAATGCGTAATGCCAATGCATTCCCGGCTTGTTCCCCCGTCTCATACATATTCCTTCTTTGAGCTTGATATTCGGCAGCTGCTTTTTTAGCTAATTGCATTTGTATCTCAGCTTTAATAGTGCTCACTCTTTCTAAGCTTTTGGTATCCTGTCTTCCCTGGGATATATCTTTCCTGTGCTGTTCCTCGGCCACTGTTAATTTATTCATTAATTGTTCTCTTTCTAAGTTAAGTCGTTTCCATTTCCGAGAGGTGTAGCTGCAGGTTTCTCCCCTAAAGGCAGCTTTATAACTGTCCCACACAGAGATTCGCGATGCGCTATATCTATTTGCATCAAAAAAGGCCTGTGACCAATTCTTCATATACGCTATGTAAATGCTATCTGTTAAAAGCTTTTTATCGAAGGTCCATGGTCTCATTGGTTTAGCTGGTCTGTTGAAAGCTATTGTTAATAACAATGGATTATGATCTGATATTATCATAGGTAATTTACTGATTTCTACTGTGCTCATTTCTGTGGTGGAGATCATAAAATAATCTAGCTTAGAATATTTCTTATATGGGTGCGAAAAATATGTAAAACCTGGGTTCCCTGATTCAATACTGCCCCAGACATCCCTCAAGCTGTGTGAATCCATCATTGAGCGTACTGCCCGGTATACCCGGGGTTTACGTCCGGTATATCTGGTTCCCCCTACGAAATCTGCCGAGATGTTGAAATCCCCACAGACCAATATGGGTGTTGGCCAACCTGCTAACTCCTTCTCCATACGGTCGAAGGTATCAGGGTCATCGCTATTAGCCCCGTAAATACAACAGATAGTGATGCCCAAATTAATTTCGCATAATATCCAGCGCCCCATAGTGTCCGCCTTGGAACGTTTGGCTCCCCCCAAACCCACCTTACAATGATAGCGACCCCCCCTAATAATAGACGTTTGGGAGGAGCAAGAGAGAGTCTCGAATCCCTTTAGGTTTAGCCAGTGCCTTTTCCCCCATGGCAAATGGGTCTCCTGCAAACACAAAATATCCAATCGTGTAAATTTAACAAATTCCTCTAGTCTTCCCCTTTTTTTCCAATCATTTAGGGCCCCAGTGTTCATAGAGGAGATTCTAAGCTTTGCCATACTTCTGTCTTAGATCTTTCCTTCTATTCAACCTTCCGTTTAGTATAGTGAAAACACGTTTGGCTACGTACCTTGTTGCATCTTTAAATTTCAGCATAGTTATAGTTACAATAATATCATGTATTCTCTTTTTTAGGTTTTGCACCCCCCCAGCACCATCCCAACCCTCCCTCCCCCCCTTCCACCACCCAGTCCCTCCCCCAGCCCCCAACGACCCATTGAGGCATCCCAGGTCCGGCCGGATCCGGGTGCGGGCGTCTATGTGATCCGTACGCCAAAGATCATTATATTTATCAATTGTCTTTCCTTGCAATATCCGATATTTCTTGCAAGTAACCTTCCGCTTGAATTTCACTATGAAAAAAGCGGGTAGTGCCTTTGAAAATTACTTTTAACCGGGAAGGATTTTGTAAGTAAACAGTGGCTCCAGCTTTTTTAAAAAGGCAGAAACTCCTACTGCCGACCGCGGCTGCACCACGTTCTTTCACAGTTTATTACTTGCCTTCAAAACCGCTGTCTCACGTTCACCCTCTTTTCAAGCTGGTCTTTCTTCTCATTAAACGTTTGGCAGACACCCACTATATTTTGTATGCAATGCTCTCCAATGGTTTTTTAAGTGTCTACCGCCCTGCCAGTTGGAAGCTGAACCTCTGTTCTTGGTCCAATCATTTTGAATTGTCTCCTGCATCTGTTGTCGAAATACTGGGTCATGCAAAATGTCTACCTATAATTTCCACCAGGGGAAGGGTGATGTCACTCATTGGCACTGTATCATCAGTCGGAGTGGGTTGTGCACTGAGACGGTCTTACAGAGGTACTTGATTGCATGGACCTGCGCATGTAGAGTTGGGGTGCAAAGGAAACTATTTAGCCTAATATAAATAACGTGGACAGTCAAGATGTAAGAGTAATCTCTTATCAGTGGATTATGCGAGCACCAGCAATAGGTCAAAGGACCAGTGTGGTTGCCATATCAACATATCTTTTACAACCTTTACTGCTGGGGCATATTGAAAAGAGAGGGATACGAATGATGTGCCTCAATGTCCAACAACACAGTTAAATTCCAAACTTTTGATATAGGTGCAATCCATCTGTGCTGTCAACAGGGTGAAGATAGAATCATCATTTCTTTTCCCCTGATCTTGATTCAGCACTTAGACATTTAAGAGGGCAAGGTCCATACTATTTATTTGTCCTCTCACCAATACATTCTTCCCTTCCTTATAAATAGTCATGGAGTATACCTGCAATAGATCCCCAGTCCTAATCCACACCAGTAAAATCTTTGCGCATGTTGAATACTTTGTCTAAAACAAGTGTTCCCTCCATAGTTTATGTAATGCCTTACCTTCTACCTGGTCAAGGTGTGTTTCCTGCAGAACGGCAATGTGAATACACCTTTCCTTCAAGTATGTGTGCAGCAATTGCTCATTTTATTAGGGTTCCTACCACTCCACATAATACATGTGCATGTTTCCATTACTTCCTGTACAATATTACCAATGTCTTGGTCATATATGGGTCTCCCAAATCCACAATGGGGTCAGTCTTATCAACAGCTCAATTTCAACTGCCATTTTATATCTCGAATGCTTCCTGAATGTCAGTCTGGTCAATGTCTGATCTCGAAATTTAAGTGGGTTTCATAACTCTTTACTTTCCAACTCCCCTTCCCAAGGAATAAGAGAACAAGTTCCACTGCCATAACATTCAAATAATACATTGTGCAAGTAAACAGCAACCATAAAATTATATGTTAATCTCCAGAGTGGAAGGGGTCGCCCATTTTGCAACATTTCTATTAACTGGCCTGATCCCTAGCCCAATCCCCATATATCAACATTAAATATCTCTCTTATTAATCTCTTTAATAAAAAGTCCATCTGTATTTCCAGGGACTCCATTACCAACAGTACCTCCCAACAGTCAAATCTGGAGTTGGATCTTCTATTCATTAGAGATCACCTGCAGTATGGAGAGCCCCTCGCCTCCCCCCAGGGGCAATAGCGATCCTATCCCTGACACCAAAGAGCAGCCTGATTCACTCTTGTTGTAGCCGTGTACACTTGCCTCTAGTGTCCACCAATTCTCACCACTGTCGTCACTGCATTAGCTCAACCTTGCTGAATCTGAAGTCTCAAAGGTCTGCGAAGCCCGGCGATCCTACATTAGTTCTTCGGGGCTCTGCGTTTCGTTTGCGGTGCTTACAATTCTCCCCAACCATCATCCCAAGTTTGAATTAGCACTGGACCCTCTGACAATAAGTAAAATACAATTTGTTTTATTGTCTGCAATCACTTTTAGTTTGATGGAGGATAAGAGCTTATATTGAACTTTCATTTCACTTTGTCTTCATTTAACGTGCATGAATGACACATATTTTTCCTGCACAGCGTCATACAATCTGGGAATATCAGTACATTGGTGTTTTCCAGCTCCACATTTGCTCCTCCTCTCGCTCTAAGTTTTTGAATGATAGTGTGCCGATCGTTAAAGTGAAGCACCCGGGTCATAACAGCTCTTGAGGGTTGCCTGGTGGGCTGGACCTTGCCACTACTCAAAAGGCTCTTTCCAGAGGGAATATTGGAGAAAGACCTTCCTCCAGCTATCCGTATACTGTTTCTGCCTGCATGTCCCTTGGCATCCTCCACCATGTGTTCTAGATCGGTCACACGTTCTGTAAGGTCTTGTAACTGCTGTTCCTGGTTTGTCAAGAGGTTGTCAAGAAGGGCTGTAGCTCAGTGAGCATCACTTTCACCTTTCTGCTGTTTTCTTTTCCTCATGACTCAGTTTTTTCAAATCTATTTCTAGGAAATATATCTTATATTTCAAGATTTGTTTTAACTCTTCAATCACTTTAATTACTTGCAAGTACGTCTGAAATCAAGTTTAGCGGTGTGGTCATGTTGTGGTGAGCCCTCGCAAATATTTCTCTGATAAGGGTGTTGTTGCTGTAATGGGGGTTCATCTTGCCCATCTTAATTTCCAGCTCAATTTGATTGAGAGTTTCTCCCCATTTTTTTTTTTTTTTTTTTTATAAACTGTTGTATTAGTGAAATCAGAACCAACAGAACAGCAGTGCATTAAGGTCATGGTATGCATTAGGTACAGGAGTCCTAACTTTACTACTCCTAAACTGAGAAAAATCCTAACTTTAAGACTTTCGGTATTCACAGAAGACATTTAGGAGTCCTAAATTTAGGGCTCCTAACTTCTGTGAATACCTAAATGAGTAAGTGCCTTCTGTGAATACCAAAATGGTAGTAAGTTTAGGATTTTGTCTTAAGTTAGTTCTGTGAATTGGGCCCATATCGTTTGGAAAGCAACTCTATCCTGAATGTGAATTTAACATTTTGTGTATAGTAGGAGTTTTAGTTAAGTGAGCATGTCAAGCAATATTGCTTTAGACATTTGAGGCCTAGTATGAGTAAATGTGACTACTTACTACAAAAACAAATTTGTAAACACATTATTTTCATGAAAACCTACCCATTAATTCTGCAAATTATAAACTGTGTAAATATTTAGATATAATTAAAAACACCTTCTGACTTCCAAAGAAGCCCTTGGACCCCACAAGGGTTCAGTAGGTTGCTCCTGTGATCATATGGCCATATGCAGTGCACTCTGTTTCTATCCTCTGCATGCCCCCTTTCAGGACATTTTGTCAGCATCGGACTTTCAAGCATACCTCCAAAAGGGTCCACTTTGTTTTAGTCACCACCAATGATCTGCCAACATCCTGGCACCTCACCACAGCGAGTATTACAGTGCCGATGAGCCTCAATCCAGGCCATTGAGGAGCTCCAACCGTGCAGTGAGCCCTACACTCACCCGTGGTTGGCCAGGGCTTCACAACTTTTTCTGTTTCCAGGCAGGTTACTGCAGCCACAAGAGCTAGATCTACACCCCCAGCAGATGGTTGGGCATAGTGCACTCTTCACCCCTGATGGCCAAGGGAACTTCCGCAGTGCCATTTGCGCCACTTGCCTATTCCGCCCAAATTTTCTTTTTCTAGGGGAGGCAAGCTATTGCTGCTCAGAGACGGGGTCCTTTGCCTTTATTCCAGGATCAATTATGTCCTATAGTCCCTCACTTACAAGGGGAACACACAAGTCACAGCAAGGGTGATCAATAATATTTAAGGATGGGCCCAAGTCTGGAGCTCCGCCAAACTGCGTCTTACTGCATCTCAGCGTTAGGTCACGCCCCCACCATACAGTGGCCTAGCAAGGGGGAACGGGGGAGATCCACCACAGGCGGCATGAGGTTTTTTTGGGGGTGCGGCCTCCCTCGCTCCTACCCTGCGGCCATCGCGGGGCAGCCACCGAAGAAATCACCAGCACCCTCCCCGCCTCCCGGCTCTTACACACAACCACGGGGAAGCAAATGCAGGGGTCGCCACGGGCGGCCAAAGGTCTAGCTACGCCACTGCCACCATAATAATAATGTGGTTAACAGGGGTAAAGCGCACAGGGTTCTAAAGCCAGCAAAAATATAGGATCCAGCCAAATGCGAAAAAATATGGTGACCACACAGAAGAGGAAGGTTTCCTATATATACATACTCATAGACACCCACATCACATGAATGACGGCTTCACGAGTGACAAATTTATAAAATATGGTGCAATGCAAAAAGTCCCAATGTCTGCCTTATTTTAACATATACACAAAAATGTTACCTGGTTTATGGGCTACAAGGAAAAATATAAAATAAAAATTCAAAAGATTTACGAAAACAGTAAGCACAACACGTTGAAGAGGTGGGAGATGAAAGCTGACTTCAGAACTCAAAACGTGAAGCTAAAAAAAACCTTACCTTCGGGTTACATTAAAAAATGAACGAAAAAGAACAGTGCATTGTTTTCCTTTCTCTTGAAAACAGCCTTTAATTATAACTTTTCGCGCCCATCATCCCAGACCTGTTATTATCTACTAGAAAGATGAATGTGTCACACTGATATTTTTACAAAAACGCCACCAGCATGCTGGTTAATTAGCAGAACAGGTCTCGGGTTAACTCACTCATGAATAAATTAGCTCGCCGATTTTTTTTCCCCCACAGCTCCGGCGACATTTGACGAATCGGCGCGCCGAGCTGCGAGTTTCCGCTGCTGGCCCTGAATGCATTGACAAGATCATCACTTTTCAAATTATAATTTTTCAGTCTTCATTAGCGGTCATCAGTCTCGCAGAAGACGAAAGTGTGAATTGCTTTTTCCCCAGGCAGGAATCATATCTTTTGTCTGTGGTTTGCTTTAATAAGACGTCGCAAGACAGCGGTGTCACCTTCCCTGCCCTTCTGCTGCTGTCATACTGTCTAGCTTTTCTTGGGAACATTTGCTATTTTCCTAACTTTTCAGAGGGTTTGATGTTGTCAATCTTAAGAGGCCTTGAGACATTTGTTTGAAAAGTTACGTTTAGTGCACTGATTGTGTTTCCTCCTGTAACTGTAATTTCTGACTTCTTTTCTCGGGATTACAAAAAATCAGAAGACACTGAACTCTACCAATATCTCAAATTGATTTTTTTTATTAGCAGCATGTTGCACCTGTGAGTGCAAATACCTGCAGATCTGCCAATGGGGACTTCCGGTTGCATTTCCTGCCATTGCATTCAAAATGGTGGTAACAGCAAGTGAGACCTCACCCAACCTGTGATTGTTTCAGATGTAACAGACAGCGGGTACATCCATTAATTGAAAATTGCCTTGAAGATATTAGTGCTGTGTATGACCAACATTTGATGGCTTTTACCCTGGCAAATGGACGTCATTTAGGCGTCCCAGCTACGACCCCTTACTTGCCCTTTGATACCCCTTGCACTGCTTTTGCGACCCCTGTCCTCAGAGGTGGCAAATTCAGTGTCAGGAACACAGGGGCTGCTAGGGCTCCACTCTTTCTTTTCTGTCACTTTTTATTACTCTAATAGTGAATAAATAAAATACATTATTCACTAATAGTGTAATAAAAATGGAGCTAGAATATGCCTTTGCATGGTAGCTGAGGTATGTAAAAAAATGCTTTTATATGTATGTTGTGTTTTTTTGCTTGCGGGAGAGAGTGGGTTTATGTGTGAGAGAGTGTATATGTGTAAATGTGGGTGTATGTGTAAGTATGTGTGTGTGAGTGAAAGTGGAGGTCAAAGGGCATGTGACGTCACTTCAGCTATCCCTGGCCTTTTGGTGAATTGACGTCTATGCCTTAGCATAACTGAATCGGCCTTCAACCTTGTAAGATCAATAACATATGTACTATCGAGTTTGGTTTTAACTAAATTAGTTACTCTTTTAAGATGCATCAGCTGCAGAACAATCTATTGAACTAATGTGAAGGGCGAAAACATGAGCCCAATCTATTCAGGTTCCAGGAATGCAACCATGCTACTACTGAGAGAATTTATTTCTAACATAAGAAGGAGAGTTATTTTTAATGCTCCGGACCTAAAGCTAAGGGCATTATTACGGTATGAAGCAGAGCCTAAGGAACATGCTGGGCACACAATCGAAAACCTCATTGAGGTAGGGAGTAGTGCCCTATGGACGTAAAACCTAGAGCACATTTGAGTTGCAAAGAGTGCTAAATTAAACACACTGATTCACAACTGAGAACATTGTTGAGGTATGAAGTAAGGTCCTATGAACCAGCTATAGACTGGAACACTGAGGTCATGAAAATTGATGTACCTAAAGTATTGACTATAGAACATTGCCTCCTGCTGTATCGTCAAGGTAAGCATATATAGGTGAGCGTAGATTTACTATTCATAATGATGTAGTGGTGGTCCATACTCTGGAGCAAACTTTTATGATTTAGTATTATAAACTCAATATTATGGTAGAACACACAACCTAGAGCAGTACACACTCTTGAACATCATTGAGGTACCCGGCAGGGCCGGATTTGTAACAGCATGCAGCCCTGGCAGGTTACTGCCCAGCCCTGGGAACGGTGGGGAAGGGGGAGGGGTGGATACAAGAAGCACCACTCCAACTTTTCTTACAGGGGGGCAATATTGCAGCACTGCTGCAAAACCAGCCCCCTGTAAGAAAAGCGTACCCTGCGGCAACAAAACCAGCCCCCATTTCTCCGGACCACTGGGGAAATGCCCAGTGCCCGCTACGGCCAGTCTGGTCCTGGTACCAGGCATCGATCTATCAAATGGGCTTAGCTAACAACCAAGCACGTCATTGATGTACAATGTAGTCCTGAATGAAATACTGTTGACACATAATCAAGACCATTATTAAGGTACAACAAATTGTTATATGATCCTTCTTACTCCATGAACAACAAAATACTGAATAGATGAAGAAAAGCCCATCAGAACTCACTAATCCCACAATCAAAGAAACCGAAAATGTATAATGGAATATTCCAGGAATTATTTTGACTCACAACAGAGCGATCTTACGGATACACATCCATACCCTGCTCAACACACAGAAGAATGATTTGTTTTAATGGAGTGCATGTGGTCATCTGAAGAGGGCCCTATTCTTCATCCTCTATGCATATTCATGCCAAACACTTGCTCTCTAATGAAATATAACTTTCCCCTTTGCCTCCCTGCCCCCGTTTACAGACTCCCACCTTCTTTTCCATAATCTACCCATCGAACATGATTACTAAGCATTCACTTTTCCATCCACATTCCCTGTACCTTCAATTATCATCCTCTAAATTGACCACTCTACTGCCCTTCTTCCTATTTTGTCTTCCCCTACCCTGTGAGGCTTTGGACTTGGCCCTTCCTGCAAGGTCATCCCCAAACATTTCGCCTTCCTCCTCCTATTTTTGATGAATTTGTTTTTGCTGGTCTTAAGACTTCGTGCACTTTACCACTGTTAACCAGTGCTAAAGTGCTTATCCTCACTCCTTAAAACATGGTATCATTGGTTTATATGCAATTGGCATATTTCATTTACTTTTATGTTGCTAGTAAAGTGACACTACATGTGCCCAGGGCCTGTAAGTTAAATGCTACCAATAGACCTACATCACTGGTTGTTTCACCCACTACATTCCTTTTTCACTACTGCCAGACCTATATCTCGTATAGTGTTACATTGGAGATTCCTTATTACATTTAATAAGCCATAATTTAAAGAAAATGGGATCTATTGGCTATGTCATATTTGCTGTCTATGACATCATTTTGATAAACCCTCTATAATGGTGTAGTTGGATTTTTCATTACAATTTTGACAATGCCACTTTTAGAAAGCTGCAAACAACAAGATGCCAGGGTGCATATTATTTAAATGGAGGAGATTCATACAAGAACCACCTAACCTGCTAAAGTGATTTAGTGTGTTTATTACACTTTTCATGAATTAGTTCAATTTAGACATGAACATTTGATCTTTTAACATATCATGACCAAGCAAAACAACACATTTAAATTGATATACACAACATAAACAACAAATATGGAGAAGCACAATGAATTAAAAAAAATAACATAATATTACAGACAAGTGGAGGTAACCAGTCCTTTCATTGTATAATGAGGTGTGGCAGCACAGACAATTTATAATTTCAAAAATTACACCTGCCAACAACAGCTAGTCCTGTACAATAATGGCAACAGGCAGATTGCCCTGTTTGCATACTATATGATTCCGTAGTTGTAGATTAAAGTTATGATTAGCTGAATGGAGTCAATGCGTTTCAGAACCCCGAATTTCTTTAAGGGTTCTTTCTCAGGACCAGGACTAGGCCAAGCAATGTGGTACACATACAAAATACATAAGGAGGGATTAGAAAAATTTCCCTAGTGTTACAAATTGCCCTACTTATCAAAAATATGGGTGACAAGTGTGTCCTGACCCTTCATGCTTGTGAAAGAATGGAACCCGTGAGGGAACATGTGTCCTCTTTAAATGTCAGTTTCTGAAAATATTAAAGAACAGAAATGCGGGCTTAGTGGAGCTGAGCCAAGTACAAACGTTTTTAAGTAGACTCTATTGAAACAAGACATAGTAATAAATATCCATACAGCGAAGGACTTCTTTAAATCAAAAAATGGATATTATTACCAAAAAGTTCAAACAAAGCTGCTGCAACTTGCCTTTACATCATGGCTCTGGGGGGATTGCAGTTGTCATTTTGAAAGGTTTCACAATAAGGTGACCCTGTGAGAAATAATTGTGTGAGGTAAAGGAAACTGCTTGTTCAAGTCTGATGCTTTTATGTGAAAACGCTGTGAACAAATAAATCGGCACTGAACTTAGTCAGTACCTAAGGGAATAGAAGCAGGATGTAAGCGTATGTTCAAATGCCGGGTGAGCTCTCTCAAACGTGGGCAAGTAAAGTCTCATATCTTGCTTGATTTTTGGAGCTTGCACGAGTCACAGAGCGTTCCAGCGTGCGCTGTTCAAAGCATCTGAATAATGCGGAAGCTTGAGAGAATCAACCGCAGACCTAATTTGTAGATTCAGATTATGTGAGAGGCGCATTGCATGATAGTACTTGTAGCATCGTGCTACAAATAAACACAGACACTGCTTGTTATATTACTGGAGCTTTATTATGCACATCCAGTATGTTCCCTGTCCCTACTCTAACTGCCCACCAGCCAGTCCCGGCTCCTCCTGTTCCCCTTCCTAGCTCCGCCCTCCCAAACACTAGACTGCACAGAACAATGCTACATCACCCCCTTTCTTAACAAAATGAAATTAACTTCTACCAAGTTCGCAATTGTCCACTCAGCCCCATGAGTCGGCAGACAGTCTGTTTGGGCCACAGGAAGGTGACTCCATGCATGAGCTCAGACTCAGTTCTGTCCTCAAGCATCAGCAGGGTCGAATCAGTAATGGGTCCGTCTTTGGTCGATCTTTCGGTCGTCTCACCACAAACATCTTTGACCACAGGAGCGCGTTCTTGAAAGTGTGAGACATTGTGCGTGAACGGCTTGTTCTCAGATTCCACAGTTGTTATGGTTTCGTTCTGCTGTGTGACTACTGACGTCTCGGTGTGGCAGTGACAGTCCGTTCTCCATCGTGACACATGTTTTCCTGAGCATCCGCTTGTGCGTTCACTTCCTATACCCCTTTGGTTAAGGGCATCAATGTTCTCGTGCTCACGATCCTGCATATTGGAGGATAGAGTGCTGGGTGTCTTGGTTCGGTTTTGGGACTCGTATGCAGGTTTTGTTGATCCTCTCAGCTCCCACCCGCATTCGTAAATGTTGAGCTCATTGAGCACGGAGTTATCAGGCTCTTTTGATCCTCTCTGCTCCCACTCTAGTTTGAAGATGTTGAACTCTTCGAGTATGGGAGTATGGACATGTTCCGTTCTCGCCCCCTCTTGTCTCCGCGATGTGGACCCATCTTCGCCAACACACCTTGTCTCCTTGACGGAGTGATGAGATAGTCCTTTCCCACGCCAATGTGTATTGCCCCATATGGCCGCCTCTTTTCTGACAACTCTTGGAGTCAGCCTCGCAAACCCCGTCAGGGGGGATGGTATCCTCCTCAAGTCCGGATATGATCGCGTCAGACCGGACAAGTTGCTTGGCGGGGTAATCAAATGTTCCGAGACACCTACGTGCACTATGCTGATTTGGATGAGTGAAGTAGTCTCTGAGTTGAACGTCCGTTCTGGTGATCGGTGCCATGGATGTTGTCGTGAACTTGATTCTGTTGACCTCAGTGATTGTACCGACCTGTCCTCTGAATCAGAGAGATCTCTTGCTGCTTTTCTATGAGACCCTTCTTTCAAATGTGTTTGGACTGATGCACTTCTTGCACTGGTAGGCTGTGACAAACGGCTCTCAGGTTCAGAGTTGTCTGTGGGACACTTCTTGGGGTATGTGTCTCGCCGTGTCTTCCATGCTGTTTCAGTGAAATGATTGTCTGAAAGCCAAGCGTGTATTTCTTTTGTTCGATCCCGAGGTTTTTCGTTGCTGCCCTTCTCGTATGATGTCACTGGTCTCCTCCCAGTTCTCTCACTTTCATGGGTGTCCTGAGTGTACTTGCCTCTCACTTTCTGGTGTCGGAGTGAATCACCCAGTTTTGTGATGTCTCTTTCGTCTTCTGGCTCGCTGGGAGCCCTGGTGTCTGTGTCCGGGGAGTGGTGTTTTCTACGACTGCATGTTTCTTCGGACTTGTCTGTGAAAGTCGGTGACCCGCAGATTGCTCGGGTGTGCTCGTGTACCGGCTCCCAGAGTTGACATGACTGGTCCGATATCCTATAGCTTGTCTTTTCTTCATGCTCGTTGAGTAGGCTGACATCGGTTCCATCCCCGTGAGCTATCTCACTTGACTCTTCTTCAGAATAGCTTGTGTCATTTGCTGATTGACTCCTTGAAGTTGAGTAACTCCCCGAGGTCATGTCTGTGCGGCTGTTATGATTCTGGATCATCCCAGTCTTTTGTCTTCGCTTTGTTGACTCAGAGTGTTTTGTGTCACTTTGCCTCTCCCACTGTCTTGTCTCTAGTCTACCTTCGCCCTTCCGTTTTCTGATTTCAGTTGCCTCTTGAATCTTATGCTCAGACCTGAGGGAGGTCTCCTTTCGCTTATCTTCTCTTCTTGTGTTGATGTGCAACTCTCTTGACAATTCTCTTGTTTCGGCTCGCTCTCCAGCTTTGGCCCTCCTGACAATTTCCTTCAACGAGAATTGCCTTTGAAGTATCTTGCGCTGTGCGTCCGGTTCTGAGCAGCTCTCAATCACCCGCAGGCGGATAGCTTCCTCATTTGTGAATGTGTTGAATTGACAGTATCGTACCAACTTGTGTAACCGCGTCGCAAAGTTTGATAAGGATTCTCCTGGTTCCTGCCGTGCTGCATTGAAAGCAATGCGTTCATGATCGACATCTTCCTTCGTGATGAAATGAGCACATAACGCCTTTTTGAGTTTCGTATATGTTCCGGTATCCTTCGCTGAGAAGGTTCTGATCAGGCGTCGGCCTTCGTGGCCCACCAATTGGAGTAGTAGTAGTAGACGTTCACTATCTCTTCGCTCTCCGATAACGTCCAGAAATGCATCCAGTGACTCCAGCCATCCGTCCCAATCCGGACCCAGACTCTGGTCGCTGGTTTGTGTCACTGGGGGGGGCACTCCAATGCAGGGGCTTGATGTATGTGTTTCTTCTCTCACCGACATGATGGTGGAATGTGCTGGCATGCCGAGGTCACGGGACTGTTTCCTCACTTTCTTCTTGTCTTCTTTTGAATTGTGGTAAGGTTCGCCGCTCCCGGGTGACTACTGTATGTGGTCAGTCCTTGGCGCGACTGTCTCGGTATGCTTCTGTGAGTTGGATTGGGATTTCCTGAGGGCAACTGGCCACCATTCAGCTGTACCATATGTGGCTCGTGGCTCTGTGAATTCCCCCTTTCCTTGATGTTGCGTGCCGACTGCAGGTGGTCGGTGGTGCCTCCGTAATGATACGTGGCAACATTTTCAGTGTTCTTGCGTTTCGTTCCAAGCTAATGCAGATTATCCAGTCACTCAGTTGATGAGAGATGACTTCTTTTATATTTGTCCGCTCCTGCTTCTGGATCATTTGTTTTCTTGACTTCTTCCACTTTTGCAGCTATTTGTCTTCACGTGGTGCTGAAGTTTACTTTGGTACTTGTCTTTTCTCGTGCTTGCTTGTGTTGTTAGCTCTTGTGTTTGCTCGGGCTTGTTTGTTTGTCATCCCTTTGTATTGATCAATGTTTGTTTACTTCTTCTTGCCAATGCGTGTTTATTTGCTCTTGTCAATGCTTGTTAGCTTCTTCTCTCCAGTGCATGTTTTCTTAATGCACCTCATGCAGGTGTTCGTGCTTGTTCGGTGTCAGTCTCTTGCGTTCACTCGTGCTTGTTGACTTCTGATAATTGTATTTACTGGTACTTGTTATTTTGGGCAATTACGTTTACTAAGGCTCATTACTTTGGCTTTGCATTTGCTCGTGCTTGCTGGCCAATTCCACATTCGCCTGACTCTAAGATGGCCACCCCACATTGACTAATGGGTCTGTCTTCGAGTCTGCCTGACTTCAAGATGGCCGCCGTAGCTGTCTGCAGGCACTACTTCTCTCTCTTTACTCGACCCAGTTCCTTCACACAGGACTCACCGGCAGTCGTTTTCAAGGGCAGCACCCTCCAGATTCGGCTCCCTTCGGTCACTACTGCAGTCAGGTGAGGTTGGGGTTGGCTCCCACGGCGTCTCACCAGGTCCCGCGCTCACTCGGCTATCGCGTGCCAATGCTCACGCATCGGGAGTGAGGTTTCCGATGCCGGGACTCCTCGAGCTCCGTTTCGAGCTCCGCTTTCGTCGCGCTTGTTAGCGCCTGCCAGCCGGTCCTCTGGGGGTACTTTCCTTCACCCTGGGCACTCTTCACTACTTTGGGGTCGGCTCCCACCTTACTTTCCAAGTTCCCGCTCTTCTGCGCCGATAGTGTGCCAAAGCTCACGCATCGGGCGTGAGGTTTTCCGACCTCCGACGGCACCCGGGCTCCCGCTCCAGCGCGTTCAGCGGCGCTTGCCAGCAGTCTCTCGTGGACAGCGTCCTCCACGCCGAGGTACCTTCGTCTCGCTCTGGGGGCGTTAGGCAGGGTCGGAGTGGGCTCCCGACTCCTGTTTCTTCAAGGGTGCCAAGTTGCATGCATCCGGCGGGATTCGCGCTTTCAGCGCGAACAGCTTCTTCCCTCGAGGGTTTCAGCGCTCGTCACAGTGGCTCCCTCTGGGCTCCTCACGGTCACTGGAGGGGCAGGGTCACCTGCTGCTGTCCTCTGTCTTCAGGCAGCAGCACCACACGGCAGCAAGCTCCTTTTCTCGACGCTGCAGGGGACAGGGCACTCTCCTGAGATTCTGTGGGTTGCAGTCATGCACATCCCACCCTCGTCGCCAGTTGTAGCATCGTGCTACAAATAAACACAGACACTGCTTGTTATCTTACTGGAGCTTTATTATACACATCCAGTATCTTCCCTGTCCCTACTCTAACTGCCCACCAGCCAGTCCCGGCTCCTCCTGTTCCCCTTCCTGGCTCCGCCCTCCCAAACACTAGACTGCACAGAACAATGCTACAGTACTGGTAGTTTAACAACAGGGCAGAGTAATCATGTTTGATATTGTGTGGCTATATCGTGGGCATTTTTATAGTCTGTTTAGTTTAGACATCTCGTTCATGCCAAAAGAGGCAGTATTGAATTTCATAATTAATTTGGGATCACAACCCTGGCAACCAAAAACTCAATTTCTAACAGAGGTGTTCTGTTTTTGTTGTAGTCCTGTTCTTTAAACATAAGGGCATGCTGGGAAATTACTGCATTTTTAGCATAGCCTTTGGGGTTAGGTCATGGGCTGGATTACAGGGAAAGCAGCACTGGTCCCCTTTCTCAAATGAGATCCAGTTACATTTAGAAATTGTGCTTGAGGGCTGGCTGTAGCAAAGCTTTTCGTTCTCCTGATCGACCTGCTATATCATTCAAAGGCCTTCATTGCTACTCAGCAAGAACTTAGCCCCGCGGCTTACTGCTCCTCTCCTTCAACCAGCACACACTTCTTGGCATGATGTGTTGCCCCAGCCAGCTCCCTTTTCACCAGACCCTGCCATGAACCAGTGAAAGGCGTAACTTTGCAGCTGACCACAGCAGTGTCTGTCATCAGCTAGGATTTAGAAGAGCAGAGGTGCTCCAGAAATGTCCTCCAATAAGCCCAAACAAAAAGGTCCCCAATCACCAGTAATCAGAATTGATAACTGCCTCACAGTCTTGATGAAGGAACGGCCCAGAATAAATCTCCAATTTAAAGGAAGAAAACTTTGGAAACACTTTTGCCTTCTCCAGGCTGATGCTAACCTTTCCTCTTCAGTACACTTTTGCTTGTTTTGCTAACTGGAAATTTTATTTGCTCACTGAAATATCTAATTTTACATTTTTTAGCTAAATATTGAAGCTAACATTTACCTTTCTGACAAAAGTGACCTGTTGAAAGGGTGACTTTTTATCCTCTCAGTTACTTCAAGATACAGACATTTAGAGTTTATAAACTCAGAAAAACAAATACTTTTAAACATAAATTCAGAAAACTTACCAATAATTATTTGGTACTTTCATTGGGATAACGGAAACGGTGAATTATAGCTTAAATGGAGGAATTAAAACAAAAGGTCAAGGGAATCATACAAATAAAAACATCTAAAAATAATTAGCATGGGACTGGTAACTAGTAAGGCTGAATTCCCCCAAAAAACCCCAAAGGTTTTTTAAAGCTCAGTTTAATTATTCTGAATTTAATTATGTGACATCGGTTTTTCAATTCTTACAACAACGTTTTACAAGAACCACTTGTGGTGTTTACCACAGTAAATAAAGAGAAATATTCGGTAGGATTAAAACAGTTGGGTTTAATCAACCTCAGCCACAAACTGCTACTGGCCAACTGACCAGAACTTCACATGAACATTCTCGAGTTGAGAATGCCACAACAGAATACATTCTCAGTTCCATAGAGAACATAAGAAATACATGGATAATGTATAAAACATACCATTACATATCTCCCTTCTTAACAAAAACAAAAAGAAAGAGAGCAATATAACGAGGAGAGAAATACACAATTATGCCTACAGAAAAATGTAACAAAGAAAACTATAAATAAAAAGAATTCATACATAATCCTTCATGCAGGCAGGAGCATTGCGTATCCTTTGACTCCTTACACGAACATCAAGAGAAGGCCTAGAACAGTCTGTAGAAACATTAACAGAATTAAAAAGACGGTTATCAACATTAGCATCATTTCGTCCACCAATTATAGATTTCACATTTACCACCCGACTTTTATTCCAAATCCTGCCATCTTGAGTTTTTACAGCATTCTTGAAAACTTTTACTACAGGTCTAACATCAGTGTACTTTGACCAAGATTTGCGCCCAACAGGTGCTTTTATTTTAACTAGGTCACCTATCTTGACCTCTTGGAACTGAACACATTTCCAATCCTCAAAATACCTTATTCTACAGACTTGCTTTCTCAACTCCTTTTCTCTCCATTTACCAATGCGGTTATCCACAAACCCTTTATTCAATTTCATCCACCCAGGACACCACATGGTATTGGGAATTCTGCCTTTAAATACCTCAAATGGCGATTTCCCAGTAGTGGAGTGGGGAGAACACCGATAAGCAACTATCCTCTCTTTAAGAGCTACCTTCCAATCTAAACCATTAGTCCTTGCAAGCTGGATGCATTCTTTAAGTGTTTTAATAAGCACCATTGCTTTCAGGATGATACAATGAAGATCTCTTATGAATCACCCCACATTTATTTAAATAACTGTCAAAAACACCAGAACAAAATTGTGGTCCATTGTCAGATAAGATACTATTGGGAAAGATTTCTCTCTTTAAAACCTCCTCCAAAAACTTGATAACCGAATCTGAAGTTATGTCTCTGACTGCACACACTTCTATCCATCTTGAGTATAAATCTATGACCACTATCAAATATGGAGTATCAGACACACCACTAAGTGGACCTAGAATATCAATAGCAATCTCATCCCAAGGATGATTAGGTAAACTCCTGCAGATCATGGGCATCTGTTTAGTCTTAAGAATGTTGTCGCTGGCACAACATTCAACACACTCTCTAACCATTCTTTCTATTTCCAAATCCATCCCAGGCCACCAGAATTGAGTACGCATCATCTCTTTAGTTTTAACAATACCTAAGTGACCACAGTGTGCATGCATCAACAGTCTTTTTCTAATCCCTGAAGGAGGCACAAGTTTCACACCACGTGTTAACATGCCATCAGTAATTGATAATTCCTCACAAACAAGAGACCATGTTTTTTCCAAACGTTTGTTTTCTCTCAACAAACTCATCACCTTGACTAATTCCTCATCTTTCTCAAGTTCCTCTTTCCACTCATTCTCCTCAACAGCACCTTCTCCGACTTCACAGACATTGATAACATCGTCAACATCAACCCCATCTTCATCATTTACAACATCTCTATTTATCAATCTAGACAGACAATTAGCGGATTTATTGGTGACCCCAGGAATGTATTGTACATCAAAGTCAAATTCCTGCAATGAAATGATCCATCTCCTAATCCTAGATGAAATGGCATCCAAACCTTTTTTCCAAAAAACTTCCTTTAATGGCTTGTGATCAGACATGACAGTAACTTTAGTATCCCAAATCAAATTTTTAAATTTTCTCAGTGCCCCAAAAATTGCCAAGGATTCTTTCTCTATTACAGAGTAATTTAACTCTGGTCCTCTAAGACATCTTGAAGCACAAGCAATCAGGGATTCCTTACCAAGATTACTTTGAACTGAAACAGCTCCAAGACCCTTGTCAGTTGCATCAGTAAATATGTATGTTGGTAAACCTGGAACAAATGCATGAAGACACAGAGCTTTATTCAACTCTTCCTAAATGTCAACAAACTCCCTCTTACATTCACTCGACCACTCAAAAACCACACACTTCGCAGTAAGTCTTCTCAAATTTTTAGTCTTGTCAGCAAAATGCATTATGAATTTTCCATAAAATTCAACCATACCAAGGAATGAAAGTTGTTCCTCTTTATTGACTGGCTCTGCCATATTGTCCATAGAATCAACAAACTCACCTTTAGGAAAAACACCTTCACTCTTAATACAGTGTTCAAGATAATTCACTTCTTCCATACCAAATTTACACTTTTCCTTTTTGAGTGACAAACCTGCTTTACACAACCGTACACACACGTTCATTGTGCTCAAGTATATCACTACCGTAAATCAAAAGATCATCTTGATAACATTTTACACCGCGAAGACCTTTAAAATTCTAGTCATGATGCGTTGAAATACTGAAGCCGCTGAGATAAGCCCAAAAGGCATCCTTTTAAATTTGAATGTGCCCATAGGTGTAATAAATGCAGTTAACTCCTGAGAAGACACATCTAATTCTACCTGGTGGTAAGCAGAGGCTAAATCTAGGGTGGTAAAATACTTCGCTCCTTCCAATGTTCCCACAATTACGTCAATATTTGGCAAGGGAAACTTGTCCACAACAACCTCCTTATTCAAGGCGCGTAAATCTATGCATAAACGTATCTCACCAGAAGGTTTCTTAGCTATCACAACAGGAGCCAACCATTCTGTGGCCTCTACAGGCTCAATAATCTGATTCTCAATAAGCTTATCAATTTCCTTATGTACCTTATCTTGTTCGCCTAAAGGAATTCTCCTCACTTTTGCTACAATAGGGACTGCATTCTTTTTTAATTTAATACGGTGCTTGTAACCTTGTAAACATCCTAAACTTTCATTAAAAACATTAGGAAATTTATCCGCAAACCAGGAAGACATATCATCCACTTTCTGTCTTTGTACTTGAGGTGTAGCATTGGGATTAAGTTTAACCCCTAGATCACGTTGATGTTGCCAACCAAGTAGAGCATCACCCTGCTTAGCCACATAAACTTTACCTGGAATAATGCGACTTCCTAACTCAATGGTAGCCACAAAGTAACCCAACATTTTGATAGGTTTCTTGCCATAACCCAAAGGAGAAATGTCACTTCTTAAAAGCTTAACTTTGCTATGAAAATTTTCAAGAAACAACATTTCATGAATCATGGTAATTTGTGAGCAAGAATCAAATTTGAAATCAATTAATGCATTATCAACTTTTACCAAATGCAAAGGATGTTCCAAAAGGTTTCCACTGACTTGAAAAGTCACCGTCTTTACCTGAGGTTGTGACCCTCTTCTACTAGAACTCTCCCTTTTGTTAGTTTTGGTTCTACAACATTTAGAGAAATGCCCCCTCCTACCACAAGTATTACACGTAGATTTTAATGCAGGGCAATTAGGAGAATTTGCCAAATGACCAAAATTTCCACATCTAAAACAGGAAAACTTATTGTTTACATTTGTAACATTTGTATTAGAACTATTCAACACAGTATCACTTTTATCTATAGTATCTTTGTCTTCTTTTTTTCTTGACATATAACTTCTTCAACCTTTGATACACTCTTTGTTTCAGCGTCCGTGATCTTTTCTTTTTCCCCTTTCAGTTCATCTACACATTTAGTCATGTGTTCAACTTGTTTTGCAATGACCAATACTTCTTCCAAAGGAGGCTCATCTTTTAACCAAAGTTCTTTTCAAATACTGTCATGTCGACATTTTAAAACAAATTGGTCTCTTATCCTTTCTTCCAAAGTTTGACCAAATTTGCATGAAGAGGCTAACTTCTTTAATGCCGAGACATAGACTTCCACAGATTCATCTTTCTTCTGACCTCGCAAACCAAAATGGTATCTTTCCATTATTGTACTTAATCTGGGTAGATAATGCCGATCTAATTGTTCAATCGCTATTTCATATTCATTTAAATTTCTTTGTTCAGATGCACTTAATTCCGGTAAATGTTCCAATACATCCTGACCTTCTCCTCCCAGACAGTGCAGTTATAAAGAATGTTTTCTCTCTGCATTTAAGTTCGTGCCACACACTCTTGCATAGTTAGCAAATATTTTCTTCCATTTCTGCCACTTAACATTAGGCTCACCTGGGCTCGTTAGAAAAAATGCAGGTTGAGTCACAGTTTGCATTTTCCTCTAATTTTTTTATCCAAAGTAAAAAATTATCTTTGTTACCTTTTTAGGTTTCGTAAGCTGGCGAGGGGCGAAGCCCCTCCCAGATCGAAATCTGTTGTTTTTAATAGTGAGGTTAGGACAGCCTCTGTTTCCAATTGGCTAGCTCCATAAATGGAGGCTAGCCATTGCGAGGCAGAGGCTGTCAATCGCGCTTTCTCACGAAAACGCGATTCGGGGGCGTTTCTGGTGCTTTTTTTAAGCCCCGCCCCTTTGTCCAGGGCCGCGCTGTGATTGGCTGCCGGCCCGGGACACCCCCGTGACGTCAGCCAATCACAGCGCGGCCCGGGACCTGACTTGTTTACATTTCCTGTCATCAGCACAATTGTGCAATTAAAGTTAGACATTACAAACTAACACCGAGCATTAAAATGTAACTTCAATTTTATAAACTGAAATTTTCTGTGCATTTTTCCCTATATTTGGCTCCGAATGGGTAAATAGGAGCGCATTAGGCTGAAGAACGGAAGTCTGGACGAAATTCCACTGAACAGAAAGCCAATGAATTCCCTACTTAACGTAACGTAAACATCAATATCAGCTATACAGCCAGGACTCAGACCGGCGACCTGCAGTTTACACAGATCTCTGCAGCAGGAACGTAAGCCTGCTGAGCCATGTTAACCGTCTGATAATAGAGGCTTAACCGTGTATGCTAAAGTAAAGACAGACCCGTGCAGCAACCCCGTGAACCGTTTGAGTCATGTAACCACACTGCAACCTGAAAATCACGGACAGAGCTCTGCAACATCAACCTTATCGACTGAGCTACTGAACCATCTGAAGCGTTCACCAGATTGAAACCAGCAACCTGCAGATTCCAGGCAGAGCTCAGCTGTGATAACCAGATGAAACCCCACCGCATTGCTCTGCTTTGCAATCTACAGCAGCAGCAATATTAAGAGTGTCGTGTTAACCATGCATGGTACGCTCTGATCTCTGCAGGAACATTAACCAGCTGAGCCATGCTAACCAGATTGGAAACAAAAGCCTGCAAATTACAGAGAAATCCCCACAGGATGTTCCCCAGAAAAGTCTGATCGCGTAGGAACGTTTCAAATGATGTGGAAAACTAGAAAACTCCAATGCATCTCCCAGGAGCTAGTTCGGGGGATTTCGCCAGCGCTTGTCACGCTCGGAAGTGGACACGGGACAGAGGGAAGCGGGCGCAGGATTCCCCAGCACCAGCCACCTGCAGGACAGCAGTCTGTGTTTTCGTAACAATAAGGGTCTGTTGACACAGATTAGTACTGGGGGTCAGGGGTCAACGGGGTCGTGACATGAGAAAGGAAAGCAATAATTAAGCGTGTGCCTGGCTGGCTGCCTGACCCGCAGGGTGCGGGGGAGGGGCGGAGGCAGAGCCAGAGGTTGCATGAGTAACGGGGCTGAGGGGAAGCCGGGCTCTGCAGGAAAGGCCGCTCTCGGGCGGTGGCGGGAAGAGGACCGCGTGTTTTCAGCACAACCGTTGGACAAGCTGCAAACTTCACAGGGAGCGCCAGCCACCGCGTGCCAGCATGGGTAGGATGAGACCCAAGCAGCAGAAACACAGGGAAACGCTTTACAAATCAAAAATGCTTCATTATTTCGTACACGCGTGTTTTCAATGTGATGCATTACATTACACGACTGGATTGAGAGGCTTTTAATACAATTCACAGTTCGAGCGCGTAAACTTAGAAAGATATAAGTATACGCACGGTGCTGCCATGACAGACTCAAGAGGTCATTTAGAATTTGGAGTGTAATGCACAGGTCCTCAAAATGATTATCAATCCAGCAATACTAAAGTAAAGCAAACCACACATGATTGTTTTTGCACAACACACACTCCCTCGATTTATCCGCGAACACTCTTAAATGTGGCATTTAATTAATAATGGGGCACAGTGAGATAATGGGGTCTTCCACAGTTTGTCAATGGGAGACGTTGGGGTTAGAAGCCGGGGTCTCATCTCCAGAGTCTCTAGAGTTACACTAATGGGCTGTGCTTTGTGTACACATGGCCTTCAGGACGTACATGTTCACTGTGCGTAATAAAGCTACTTTACAAAGGCAAACATCACACGATGGGCCAGTCTAAGAGCATATAAGAAATCCTTCTAGTAACCAGTTGAGCAAAGGAGCGGAACCGGTTTGGGGGTCTCAAGAAAATCGTCGATTTCAGGCCTCCAGTGAACAAGTGGGATCAAGTATCTCTAGTGTCCGGTGATATATTTAGTATTGGACACAACAACAATACTAGGGACACCCCTTTAAGACTTGACTCTCATGATAGCGAAACAGCAGTCAAAAGCTTACTCTGGGAGGCGGTGTTGACTCAGAAGGCAGCAATATCACTTGAAAATGCTACCAGTTCAGGTAGTAGTTGTAGTTTGTAAATAAAAGTTTAATACACACAGACATCCAAATACCTCATAGAAAATGCAATACTCAAAAGAGATCCATACCCCGTTACTTAACTGAAGATCTGCTCAACGATGTTTCTATCTCAATCAAAATAATGTTCAGTTACTTTCATTCTTTTAGTGTGCGGTACATTGTTTTACTGTAGTTTGTTGGTGCTCACAAGTCCCCACAGAGAGTTGAAGTGTTAAAGTACAGTATCTTGGTAGAACGCAGTTTGAGTATTACAGCCGTGTGGTTATCAGAGGAACTTTTCTCTAAAATTGTCACTTGCGGTCAACTTTTTTCCACGCTTAGACGGTGCCAAGAGCTCGGAGGGACATAGACAGGGCATTGAAAGGCTCACACGAATCAGACCTTGATGTTCAGCTCCACAAAGTCCACCTACATGATAAATCTACTTCAAGATAATGAAGAGGGCCAAAGTTAGACCTCAAGGCTCTGGAGGAGGCAGCTTGGGGCACACGACAGCAGGGCACATAGGGCTCATCAGAAGTCCTTGTAGAAGCTGATTCTTACCCTGGACCTATGTGAGTGTAAAATTGTATTGGCACTTCCTGCCCTGTGCATCTCCTAGGTGACTTCTTCTCTCGAACAGCAGAGACCTCACGCAGTTCCCACAAGGTTCTCAATCAGCTAGGCCAGTGGTTCTTAATCTGTGGTTTATGGTCCCCTGGGGGTCACAACACCTAGTCAGGGGATCGGCAATGGTTTGTAAATTTACCCAAAAATGAGCAGATTAATAATGTACATACAAATACAAAATAAAAATAAAAAATGGAAAGTTTTAAAGCCTCTGTAAACGCGTAGCAATTTGAAATTGGAATCTAAAAATTAAGTCTGTAGCCGTATCTTTATTTGTGGGGGCAAGTACAGGAACCTAAAGAGAGCATGCATTAGGAGCAAAAAAGACATTTATATGCTAGAGTATACCATATTGCTTCCATTTTTTTTTTAAATGAAACGAAAATTTGAAAAGCTCCAACTTTCCCATTAAAATGTAGATTTTCCAATCTTTTTCCTTTGTGAATTAAAAACAATATGCCATCTTTGTGTATGTGTTTGCTGTATACTTGCTGTGCTTATTTTTCTAATATTTTCATATTCAAATCAAATAAATTGTTTAGACGGGGACCTCAGTTTCCAGGAGGGATTCTTAGATGGTCAACAGAAGTCAAAAGGTAAAGAACCGCAGGACTAGACTGTTGGACTTCTCTTCCACGAAGGTTCTCCTCTGTAGGGCACTTTCAAGTACCATTTTCTACAGCAAGCAGTGCTCTCCTTCCTCGAAGACATCCCAGCAACACTTGTAGCAGATATCTGACCCAACTTTTTCTTGGTTCTAGGGAGCCCAGAATCAGAGATTCCCACCCTGGCACACTGCAATATTTCCAACCACACTGGTGTGTAGTTCCTCTTTGGTCAATGAGAAATACTGGCACCCTGAGCAGGGCAATTTGTCAGTATTCATTTGCAGAGGTGACCAATCAGCTTTGGTGCATAGTTCAAACTTTGTGGGCTCTTTCAATCACATTCTGCATGCCCCATGCATAATATTACAATACCAGGCGGACGTTCAACGGCAGTCATTTTCTGGGCTGTTTTGACAAAGCTATGCCTTTGGGACCAAGTTGAAAGTGCACTGGCAGGGGAACAAAAGGGACATATAAAGGGGGAATGCGACATTCCCCACCCTCTGTATATTCAAATCCACTTCAGTGAAACTCTGGAAACAGGAAAGAAATGTCTCAGTGCATGCTCCCAGATCAAAGACCTGAGCAGCTTCGCCGAAGACCCTTCATTTTTTAATGCTATTCACTCAAAGGCAAGCCAAACCACACAGAGAGGCACTACTCTTATCCTGCATCACATACACAGGGCACATACACCTTTCATGCTGACAGCAGTGAAATGTTCTGGTTAAAGCGAACATGGTCAACCATGTACATGGGGAAGGTCAAAATCATCTATTCCTGAAGGAGACAGGGGAAAAGACCTGTCACATTTCTAGATCAAAGCTGCCACCACTGCCAGCCTCTCAAAGCCCAAAGAAGAGAGAGCAATAGCGACTCTCTTAACAAGCATTTACAATGCAACGGTTTCGCCTTTGGAAAAGTTAGAGCGATTGGCAATGTAAAGGACAATGCCATTTATATATCTGTTTTCAAAACCAACACAAATACAAATGTTGTCATTTACAATGCCAATAGCTCAAACTTTTCCAAAGGCGAAACCGTTGCATTGTAAATGCTTGTTTTAAATATGTATTTTATAGTAGCAGATTCAATTTGGATGCTTTTCTCCTTTTTTTGTTTTACTAATAAATTCGTCTTCTTGTTATATTAAAATTAAAGATCTTTTTTTTTTTTTTTTAATAGTCTTTACATCCCTTATGGCTTGTGAGTTCTTAATTTTACTTGTCAAATATTTTGCCAGCAATCTACAATGCGTCCCACAGCATTCCTTTGAAAAAAAAATGTAGAATGTGTTATTGTTGTCGTCACAAAAAAAGGATGTCTCAGGGAATCACTGCACGCATATGCGTCTTCCTTTAAGAGTAATAATGCCCCATTGTCATGAATGAAACGTTCTTTACAAAATAAACGTTATGTGTCACTGACACGCATACGCAACGTGAACATTCTCTTGATCCAGACGTTCTTAAAGTAAGCTGGAACGCATGCGCGCGTAACTCAAGACGTCACTGGCACGCACGGTTGACAAGGTTTAATGCCGATCTTTATTAGCAAAGTCCCGCAATGCTCCTCATATACCTCCCACCATACTCCTCACCATGTTGTCTTTGATAAACTCCGAATGCCACGTCGGATCTGCCGCTGGGAAGACAACGCTTCACTAAATAAAGTCAGCCGCTGGAGGAGTGGTGAGTCAAACAAGCCCGTCTTTGTGTTGAGGTTGTTTCTCTCCGTTCTCTCGATCGTCGCCAAATAAATGTGGTGTTTACCACAGTAAATAAAGAGAAATATTCGGTAGGATTAAAACAGTTGGGTTTAATCAACCTCAGCCACAAACTGCTACTGGCCAACTGACCAGAACTTCACATGAACATTCTCGAGTTGAGAATGTCACAACGGAATACATTCTCAATTCCATAGAGAACATTAGAAATACATGGATAATGTATAAGACATACCATTACACTACTCTCTGAAGGACAAAAAGTAAACACAAAACTCTGCCTATAACACATTTAAAAATAGTGCTGTTGAGAGAAAACCTGAAAGTAATTTTAAATAGAATGGTGCTGGGCTGGCCCACTAAGGGGTGATGTTCATAGTTGACGTCTTGCGATGCATTGCACTGCTCACGGGTTGCGGCTGATTTGCTGGTGTTGAGCTGTGTTAGGCGGGTGTGAGTACATGTTTTTCCAAGAAACAACGTTGCTGTACCCAACTATGAGGAACTGGAGGCAGCGGGGCAAGTGTAATGGTCCTGGACGTATTGTAAAAAGTAAGGGCATTCTTGGAAGAATAAACATATGCTTAGAGGCATACGCCACAATCCAAGTGAATAGCAGCCAATGATTGTCTATTTTTTATTTGCAAAGAGACGTTTATTAGGTCTTTGACTGTGCGTTTCAACCACATTTTCTTTGCATCCCCTGCCCGCTCAGCAATTTGGTGCACTAACAGTGGCTGCTCCTTCGCAATGGCGGAGGAGTGCCACCCCCACTGCCTGGCTCAGAGCTAGCAAAGATACAATAAAATGATGTTCTTGCATCATTTTATTTTGCATTTTGCAGGCTCTTAGCCAGCTGTGTTTTGCGAGGGGCAGGGCCTAGGCATGGGAGGGGGAAAGGGAGATGGGGAGTGCTACGTGCATGTGTGCTTTGGCCGGCTGTGTCAGGCCGACCAAAACACACATGTGCACTGAGGTTTCTCCAGCGCAGCTGCATTGAGCAGCCGAGTTGGAGAAACCCCATAGACTCCCTGGTCTGAGCATGGTGTCTTTCCTGCCTGCTCTGACCATTTCATGCTCTGCAGCGCGGGGATCGGACAGGGAGTCTGTCCCATGGGCTACTGGGACAAGCGGGCAGGAAGAGAAGGTGCAGCGCAAGGAGACGCGATGCTGGAGGCGGGGGTGGGGAAATGTAAGTTTTCTTGTTTTTAAATAATGTATTTATCCTCCCCCATCCCCTGCACGACCCCTCTCGTCACGGCCCTACCCGACGTACCACCCTCTTTTTATGGTGGCCCCCGCTGTACTCTACCATTCTAGTGATAGCAGAAACATGCACAAACGCAGTTGGACGTAGCTCCCAATTGGCCAAAGGTCATGTCCGACACTTCATGGTGCCCTAAAAAGGGAACCCAAAGATAGACTGCCCAATGCAGAATCGACTATGAACAGACTTGCACGAAAAGGAAGAAAGAGTTGCAAACAGAGAACTGCAAAGCCTTAGTAGTTTCATGTAAGTCCAGAGATGTAAGTGCCTTCAGGAAAACTGCTAATTTATTCAAAACTTTAGACACACCAGCCCCGAGTCTGACAGCTAACATTTCTCCTGATGTATGTAGAGCACATGAGTAAAATGTATGGCCCACGGGAAGGGAAAATTGATGAGTGTGAGAGGGCTGCCCCTGTTTACTCTTAACTGAATTTATGCTGGCCGAATTCACATCAGCTATTATGAGGAGCCCCTCAAATAAAGCTCGCGTCCTGAATTGGAGTCGCTATGGATGTGCATAGCGGAGAAATCGTGCTATTGGCACCTATCCCTACTACTGTTATGAATCCAGCCTGTAAAGTGGGATTACTGCAATCCTTGAGATCAACCGCAATAGTTTCCATTTTTACAATGGGTAACCGGGATGAGCCACAATGCTATCACCCTATTTCATGCTTGGATTCAACTATTGAAGTCATAGGGCGTGTTATCATGGACAGAAAAATGACCTGGACTGCTGAATTGAAAATCTTAGCCGAGGTTCAGTGTGGGTTTAGCAAAAGCGTTGGTACTGTAGAGGGATGTATGACGTTACAACGCATACTTTTACTCCGCAGACCATTACAACGCGACTTTTACTCCGCATACCGTTACAACGCATAGCGCCTTGGGGCGCTGGATAGTGGTAAGTATAATTTACTATTCTAACTCCAGTCCCCGTGGACCCTAGGGAAGGTGTTGGATAGTAAATTATACTTATTACCTATCCTAGAGCGCCCCCCAGCGCAATGCGTTGTAATGGTATGCGGAGTAATGGTCGCGTTGTAATGGTAGTGCGGAGTAAAAAATGCGTTGTAACAGGTGTATACCCTGTAGAGCAATACCTGAGTGTATATTTGGTAGTTAGTAAATATATTTATGCAAAATCATTCCCCCTTTAACCTGTCATTTAGGATGTGTCATCAGCCTTGACAGTGTACACTGATCACGGCTGTAGATTGTCCTTTTGGCCAAGGGTTTAGATGAGGATCATGGAATTTGTGTGCCTCGGTGAGATTTGGAAAGAATAGAGAATGCAGCAGCCCAATCAAATGATCTAGGGGGGCACGCGGTGAGGTGTCTTTGCGCCCTACCTTATTGAAATGGGGACAGAGATGCCCACATTTAAGAATAAACCCCTGCACGTACTCATCTACATGGCAACACTGTCCTTAATCCGAGAACCCCTAATGGAATGAAAACATTAATTGATGACTTTGCGGACTTTATGGATAGGCTTAACCTAACAACAAATCTAAGCAAAACTTTTTACATGAACCGTGGCCATAAAAATCGAGTACCAGGGTCTTTTCGATCGAGAGCCATTGTCTACAGAGGGCACACTGTTTTCCTTAACTGGGCATGACCTTTGATGAAGCTGAGACGTGGGAAGCTTGCCTGCATATCAGAAAACAACGCTTTCTGCAGTCTGTGGGATTTGTGCTAAACATGGCATCTAACATTGGGGACAAACTGATGGTGGCCCTTATGGAAAGTTTTAATTGTTAATGCCTCCCTTTGATGTCCTGTGGTTCTAGCATTTGGGGTTACTGGGACGTAAGTTGTTTAAATCAGAGGAAAACCATTTATTTCAGCTGCTGTTGGGGGTATCTCCACCCTGCGTACCACTAATAATATAATTCATGAAGAGCTAGGTGCTTGCTTTATAGAGGATCAAATCAAGAGAGCACCACCATTTGTGGTGCTCCATATGGACTAACTACACTCAGCACTACACATGGATAATATTCAGAAATGTTCTTCCTGTGAGTGTGGGTTAAAGATTCCCTGGCTCTCTCATATTAAGTCCATTTGTGAATCTCATGGAAGAGGCAAACTATTTACTAGACCGGCAGAGATTATAGCTCGGATAAACTGTGGATCAAAGATAATTTTCTGGGTGAAAGAGTGAAGAGCTGAATATGTTGGTATCTGAAGAACTGGCAACTAGAATATGCAGAAACTGTGACAACTCCTAGAAGGTAGCCATATGATCTATCTAGCCTGGTTCAGTAACCCATGAGAATGTGCTATATTTACAAGGTTTAAACTGGCACACCCACAGACAATTGAATCTCCACGCACATCAATTTGATTCGGGGTCGTTGGCCCCATGTCGCTGTGGTGATTTGTTACAGCAAACTCTGTTACATTTGATGTTTTTGCATATATTATGAAAGGCCTAGAAAGTGTTTTATAAAACCAATTTTAAGGGCAATGGACTTCAGAAGATGCAAGCCTGCTTTAATTTTCCTCCAAACCCTCCCATCACATGTTGAATGTTGACAGAATTTTTACTTTAAAAAGTTTCTATTCTTTTTCTGAAAATCAATAACGTTTTAATCTGCTCATTTTATATTTATAATCTGCGTTTTGTGCACGTATTGGAAGATGTGAGGATATTTTATGGGGGTCAGGGTATGGTTTTAAATCACTTTGTATGCACTTTTATGATTATTTCAAATGATTGAATAAAACTTGAGGGTGATGACGGGTATATGCTTAGAAGCGTATGCCACAATAGAAATGAATAACAGCCACAGATGGTCTATTTTGTATTTGCAAAGAGAAGTTTCTTAGGTCCTTGACTGTGAATTTCAACCCCAGTGTTTCTTTGGTCCCCTGCCAGCTCAGCTATGTACTTCACTGTCAATCCAGTGATTGCAGAAACGTGCTTAAATGCAATTGGACATCGCTGCCAATTGGCCAGAGGCCATGTCCGACATCTTAAGGCAATGCTGACTTTTTATACAAAGCACTCTGCATACTACTCGTTTTAAGCCCATACTTTGAAATCAAAAATGAAACTACAAGTCCTATGATTGAGAGACATCTTCGCTATTAAAGCCCACTCTAGATGAAAGTGTCACACATAAGAGCAAGCCACTTCACAGCTATGGGTATAAATGCTTAAGAAATGGATAAGGAAAATACAATTTAACTGATGACACAGTTGTTTCATCCGAATAGCTTTCTTATTTTAGTAGGAGATGTGGTGTAATAGCAGATCCGCACCAGTACCTGCTCTTGGGTGATGTAACACTTATGGAGCACACCATACAAACTGAATCAGGAATACATATTCCTATACAGTAGAATGCTGATAAGAAAATATGAGGACTAGCACAGCTGCATCTCATGTCTGACACCTCAGACAGCTTGGCTTTTAAGTCAGTGGATCTTTGCAATCCACAGTCACAGATTGCAACATTATACCATACTTGTGGGGAGAGGATGTGGTGTATGGGCTAGAGCTGCCAACTTCGGAGATGGGGAACCAGGTTCGAGTCTAGGCATCGGCTCGAATGACTTCATCTCCCTGTGCCTACCAAAATGAATGTGTCCTTAACTGGTGCTCAAGCTCTGGTGTTGTTGATTTACTGCTGGTGCTGAGCACCGCAAACCACAGGCTCAAATTAAGCCCTGTATATGGCGAGAAAAGAAAACACATTCTGGAAAAAGTAAAAAAAGGTTTGCCAACAGTGTTGCTAAAAGCATGGACTAAAAAAATACAAAAAAATTGTTGGACTCAAGCCTTGAATTAATGTCAGCCACTGGTAATTACACGGGCCGCATCACAGTCCATCATTATTTGGCACACCATACCAACTCATGACCCAGCCATATGCAAATCTGTCTTGACCCTTCTCCAATGGGAACAGTCCAGTCAGAACTACCAAGCCACATCCTTCCTGAATTGGAACTCAAGTAACCCAGGACACATTTTGCCCTAATTAGGGCTTATCAGTCAGCTATCGCTTGGTTCCAGTGACACAGTGTGCACAGGACCCACGTCTGGGCATTCCCATCCCACTTAGGGCAGCAGACTAAGGAATACAAAAAAGTAATGGTTTGAATTAATCTCAGTCACTGGTAATTACTTGGGCTGCATCCCAGTCCATTGTTGTTTGGCAAGGGTATGCCCAGATGTGGGTCCCATGTACACTGTATCCCTTTAACCAGCCTAGACCTGACTGATGAGACCTAACTAAGGCGAAATTGCTCCTATGTTGTTTGTGTATTGGTTCAGGGAAGACCTGACTTTGCAGTTCATGCTGGACTTTTCCTATTGGAGCTGAGTCAAGGCTCATTTCCATATGGCTGATTCCAAATTGAGATGGCATGTGTCAGGGTTTACTCACGTCTCCGCAGGAACGCCAGGCAAGTGATGCAAGATCCTCTACCTCCCCTGATCACCAACCAGACCCAACCAAGTATAAGTACCGAATGGTAACCCGGGGAAGAAGGGAGAAAACAAGGAGGGGAGAGACAAGATCCCACGCTGCACCCCACTCAAGGACAAAATTCAAAACAGCCAAGGAAGGTTTCTGTTAAGAGAAGGACAAATAATGGGTAGGTATAGTAAGGGCTGCTACCTCAAATGACTGTATCTATGCGGGTTTTATGTGTGAGGTACATATCTACCTGAATTGTTCCCTTCTTCCAGGAAGTCTGGTAAGTAGTGTTAGGGTGGTAGATGGTATGTGTCTAGAGAGAGAAATGTTGGAGCAATAAAGTTAATTGTCTTTTGAAGAAATAGAGAAAATACTGTAGGTACGAGACATTAGTGTACAAAAGCTCACCCAATAAAGAATGTTGTGGTTGCCTTTATCACTGAAGTTATTCAGTTAGTTCAAGTAGTTCTTGATTGAATTTGAAGCGTTTACAAAAATAAATACTCCACCTTAATGTCAGGGGAGTTTAACAATATTCCTTATCTTTTCAGGAGTAAAAGAAAACACAAATCAACAAGTCCATGTCAGATAAGCAACTTAAAAATAAGTATTATAATTAATATATTCAGCGCCCAGGCGCTGTTACCAGAATTAAATTATGCAGCTTTGTACTTTCTTCCTTTTCTTCTCTATTCAGGTACCGTGCCGAAGGAGATGGAGGGCTGTGCTAGTATGAGACGTCGCTTTCAGAAGGAGGACACCGGGACAGAGAACAAGCAGAGACTGGGAGGGGAAGTGGAGCGTGTCCAAGGAGAATGAAGCCTAAAGACGAAAAGCTGCCCCAACGATGCAGGGACCTGGAAGTTCAGGTAAGAGCAGGAAGTACTGCACTCCTTCCCAAAGCAGGAACGCGAAGCATCTCTGCTCAGGAATCAGTCGGATTTGTATTCTTTGGCTGGCTCCCGCGCATGCGTGTTTGCAGGAGCTGGCCGTTGTTGTAGTTCGCCAATAGCGTACGACCAGCAGCTCCGACAGCATTGTGTGCAAAATAATGATGGACTGGGATGCGGACACATGTAATTTACAAGTGGCTGAGATTAATTCAAGCATTCCATCCATCACTTTTTTGTATACTTTAGCTAATAACATTGGGGCACTCGGCAGATGCCTACCAGTACTGAGGTGAGCTGGAGTAGTGTGGTGACAGTCAGTGCTGACACTGAGTGGAAACCTAGTGCATTCTGGTTCTAGCATCTATTCTTGAACTGGAGTCCGAATTGCACCTGTGGGTCATCCTGAGTCTAGGTTTGGTTTGATGACATGGAACACATGCAACGTTGTTCTTAAACAATTAGCAGCATGCAGGGGGGTGGGTGGCTTTTCCTTACCCTTGCGGTGCAATCAGGCTACAAAACCATATTTTTTCTGAAAATCAGTAACTCCTTTTTTCTGTGTTTGCTCTTTTGCTGGGAGCATTTGGAGGTCACACGGAGTCCAGCAGGATACTCACATATTTGACACATGGAGTTTTCTAAGGTTAAAACTATTAAAATGTTAAGGCTCATAAGGATAATCTGCCAGTAGTTATAAGAAAATCAAAAATTGCCTGGTGGACCAGCTGCTCCACCTCCTCTTTCGGGATATCCTTCTGACTGGAAGATATCCCAATAGCTGGAAGGGAGATGTAATTAAACCCATATATTTAGAAAAGGCGAGCAGTCCCTTCCAGGAAAATATTGACATATAAATCTGTTAGATGTAAGTGGAAGGTCTTCTCAAAAATCTTTTTGGGGATGTTAGGGACTGGGCATATACAAAAAAACATACAACACGAGCAAGTAGGTTTTAAAGGAGGAACTTGTTAGAATTGAAACGTTATTGTCCTATTATTCTTATTTTCTCTCTATATTAAGTTAGGATTCTTGGCGCGATTGTATTAGCAACCGCCATTTTGTTGCTTTGATCTAAACTTATCCCTCTGCATTTACCAGAAACTGCCTTCTCTAGGTAATGTTTCTTCAGAGCTGAGTTCTGTTACACTAATGAATTCACTGTTCTTATTAGCGCATACCTTCCCTTTAGATATAAGCCTTCTCCCACTTGTCTAGCGGTGGGCACAGGCAGAGTGTCCTTGACAAATAGATAAGATGTGCCCAGCCTCAGAATTGAAACTTGCTCCTTTGGGATTTACTGACCAGCTGCATCTCCTAGGAAAATTCCATGGGTGGCGTGCTTACATTGGTTTCAAAGTCTACATAATGTATTGTTATGTTTGCTGATGTCAGCCCCTCAGCAGCTATCTCAGGAGGCTGGTCAGACTGGGCTCCGCTGCAGCGCAATTACTAATAAATAACTTGGTTTGTATTCTCTACAGTTTCACTGTCTCTTCGTTTCTTGGAAGGCTGAGAGTTGGTGGCAAGTGACCTGGGTGGCCCGATTTGGTTCACTTCCTTCAATCTAGATGATTGATCACTGCTTTAGCTTATGGGCCATTTCTAAGAAATCAATAGAGCAGGGTGGAGGACTGTACTGTTTTTTTGTAGATTTTAGCTCAGCTTTTGATTCACTTGATTGGGTGTTATTATGGTAAGTATTAACCCCTTGGGCGCGGCCGTGATTCTGCGCCTGTGCCGCACATTCCGATCGTGGGTGCGGTCATGACGGCCGGGAGGCGTCATCAGCAAACTAGCACTGTGTGCCATGACAGCTCCCGGCCATCATCAGCATGGAAGGGGTTAAAGAACTATGGAATCCCTAATGACTTACTCTTAATATTAAAAGAACTCCAAATGAATAACTGGTCCAAGTAGAACTAGACCTTGAGATATTCCTCTCAAGGATGGTTGTTATAAGAAATGGCGTAAGGCAGGGGTGTGTCTTGGCCCGACCCTATTTCCCCTATTCCTGGCTGACCTCTCTAAAATACTCAGCCAATCGAATAGTTTAGTCCTAAAATGAATGGCATACAAGTCAGCTGCCTCTTATGCACGGATGATTTAGTAATTTTCATTTGACAGAACTTGGCCACCAGAGAAAGTTAGACGTATTCTCAGACTTTTGTAAGAAGAAAAAACTAAAAGTTAATATAAAAAAGACCACAGTGCTCCCTATAGGGAGGAAGAGGATAAGGTCGACCTGGGCCATAAACAAATACAAAATGGAGACAGTCAGGAAGTATCAATAATTAAGGATGTGGTTCTCCCATCATCTTTGATGGAAGAATCACTTAGCTTCTAAAGAGGTCAAGGAACTTTCTTCTGTAAGGGGCCTGAAGAAATCTGATAATCGTTATGGGGGTCCCTCCTTGTGCTGACACCCTGTTAAGTTATGAGAACGCCGCAGTTTCAGTACTGTGCCGAGGTGGTTGCCATCAGAGGGAAAAAAAGCTGGGACCTTGAAGAAAGAAGGTGCCTAAAACCATTACTCTCTCCCACCTTCTACAATGGTACAGGCAATTAGAGTAGAAATGGGGCTGATAGGGTGGACTCACTTTGCATGTGCTGACTTAATAACATTCTGGATATGAATAGGCTGGAAGGAGATTTCTAAAATCTCATTGATATATAAAAGGGAGATATTACATAGAGAACTAACCAGGGAATGAGTAGTTAAAGTGAGGATCTTTAACTGCTGTAGGAAACTGAAAATAGAAGATGACATTGATCAGGAAGGGGTGAGCAAGGATGAGCTCAGAAGAGTAACAAAGCAGTTCTCCAGAGAGGAGGGCTTTCGCCACCTAAAGATTACGAAATCTGTTTTCCACCTAATGAATTCATGGAGGGTAGATGAGACATTTCCCTACCTAAAGAATCTCCCTAATGTACAGATGTGTCGAAGTATCTTGAGATTTATATGTGGGGTAAACCAATTTCTGAAGTCAGAGGTGCATGGAGTTCTGTTAAATGAAGATTAAATCTGTAAATATGGCCTTAAAATGAAGGAGGCCTAATACCTATCTTGGTGAATTACCTGTGTTTTTTAGTACAATGGAAGTCCCTATTAAAACCTGTTTTAAAAAAGTATAATAAGAAGGATAGGGAGCAAGCAATTAAATTACTTGTGGAAATGAGATTCCCGGATGTAAAGTGCTATGGGGCGGTGTTTACTGTCTGTGAATACATTTTATGGTCAAATTGATATAGTTATAAATGTATTATATGAGCAATTTGTAACTCGTGCAGCCTTAGTATAAGTAGATTTATATATGATTGGATGAATTGTGATTTTAATCATGTTTTAGCGTGAGCATTGCTCAAATTTAACCATTGTTTTTAATAGTTACATATGTGGTTTAAGAATTCTTGTTTAAAAGACTAAGGTCTAAATAAACATGCATTTTTGACTGACTGACATAAGGCTAAAAAATAAATTATACCTCCCTTGGGACCTTGGGAAGCAGATGCACACATATGTCCACCAGCCATTGTTAAGATTACTGATGCATTTGTGATTACTAGGGGCACTCATAAGGATTCCCTTATTGGTGTTTATTAGCATCTTACTGAACCATTAAGAATGCAAGAATGGATACAAACTTGCAAGGGTTTTGTCAGGGGTCCACAAGGCCTGTGGATCCCTGAAAAACAGAGAAGGGATGGGTGAGTGGGACTTTGGGAGAACCAGAGGAAAGTTTGGCTGTGCATCATATCTGGGTCTTGAAGTACGTGCTTTAAATGGGATGAAAAAGGAGGTGGCTCGCTGATATCTTTCTTAAATCCCCCATCTGCATGTCTTACATATTATCTCCTGCATTATCACTGTATTTTCACACTGTACTAGGGCATGTACTTTCTTGCCTCACCTCTAATTCACCAGGCCCTCACTTTTTCACACATACGCCTCTGTCGCTCCTCACACCTGTAAACACAGCAGTTCCTTTTCCTTTGCTGTTTTCACGATTTCAACAGCTGTGCAGATCTCCTTCTAACATTATCACATAAAATGGTCATTACATTTCTCACATAGTGACCACCACTATAGGCGCACCACTGGGAAACTGAGGATTGAAAGAGTATGTGTAGTGTGCTGGTCCACACATTAAGATAATAATGTAGCCGAGGCTGATGTAGCTGGGTTAAGTAGAGGGTTTATTAAGTCCATAAGTAGATAACAGGAAGTAGAGATCTAGAACAAGCAGCCCCACCAGGAGCAGTCTCCTAGCTCCTCAGCCCATCTCCCAACTGACAACACTCACACCAGGCACCCAAGCATTCCATTCATGTCAATCACACTAACATTCCACCCGGAACACACACACTCGCTGAGCAGCTAGATGCAGAGGAGTAAAGGAACATATGTACAAACCTGAGGATACTACATTATCCCCTTCCTCTCGAAATGAAAAACAAAAGAGAAAATAACAATGAAGAGAAAAACTATACACAGTAAAAATAATATATACAATTGTAGCAATAATCCGTAAACCCAGGGATGAGGGTGACACCACATCGCGAGGGAAAACAGATAAAAAAGAAAAGAAAGAAGGAAAGAAAGAAGGAGATAGAAAACACTAACACTATCCTCCTCCTTTAATAGTGAACCAAGAAAAATGTAAGAAGACCAAGAAGAGCTCACACACAAGTGAGCATAACACACATGACAGAAGAAAAAGTTTAACTTAACCCAGACTAGAATACAATAGGTGGAACAACACCCAAGGAAGAACTCCTCACATGAGAAGACTGTGACGAAAACACAATATGCCACCCCTCATGTGAAGGACACTGTGGGACTAAAACCCAAGTGAAAAAAAATGGTGTTTGGGACTGACACCCAAATGCACAAATAAGATCACAAGGTACTAAAACCCAAGAACTTGTGCAGCATGAGAAAACAGAGTGTGGCATCAAAAGATGACTACCCACACACATGACAACATACATCGAAGTAAAGGGATTGACACCCAACACCACCACAAAGGTTTAGAGACTAACAACAAGGAAATGGGGCTGAAACCCATCCCAAATGTTAGTAACTGTGAACGTGGGGTCATGGGACTAAAAACCCACTCCCATCCCTAGGCAGGGATAAAATATCTGAAACTAGTGTAAATGGGACTAAAAACCCACTTCCATCCCTAGAAAGGGATTAAATATCTGAAGGAAATGGGGCTGAAACCCATCCCAAAATGTAAGTAAGTGTGAACGTGGGGTCATGGCACTTAAAGCCCACATCCATCCCTAAGCAGGGATAAAATATCTTAAACAAGGGGTCATGGGACTAAAAACCCACTCCCATCCCTAGGAAGGGGTAATATACCTGAAACAAGGGGACATAGGACTCAAAACCCAACAACAACTCTGATACCGGATGATGGAATTTACTGACCACTGTAAGATGATCCTTATTATCATAATGGATTGACCTCCTGATGCTGCAGAAATTCAAGTGAAAACCATGCTCCCAATCGTGACAATCAATATCACAATACCGATGATGGATGTTTTGAAGAAAGAACACTTGAAAACATATGAAGAAGACCCAAATTCAAAATGGAGGCACGCAAACAAAGTGAAAGCGGGATGGCTCATGGTGCACTTGTGCACCAAAACGTCCAGAACAGCCTTAATCGTCGAGGATGATCATACGTCACAGAAGCTCACACGAAAGGACTTCAGGACCTCATCACACAGGTGAGTGTGCGCATGGAGTGCTTGTATTTCAAATTTGAAACTTGTGGGGAAACTGTGAAATATCTAAGATTGCAAAGAAGAACAATGTTGAACATGAGAGAAAAAAAACATACAATGCGCCGCAATCCCTCTCTAAGTAAAATATTTTGGAAGGCCAATTTTAACCAACACGTCGCTCCCAATAATAAGAGAGTCTGAGAAGTAAACATGGCACTCAAAGCACACAGCACACGTCAATCCTGGTACCTCCATGCTCATACAGACCCCATGATCAGAGGCATAACTAGCCCCTAAATCATCGTAAATGGTCTCTAGGGGTGTCACTTTTCCTCATAAAACAGTTCACTGTTGCTAATTTCCAAAACATGATGCTGGCTCACTATTGGTAGGTATCTGTTTTCTCAGAACAGTGAGCTGCCGCACAGCGCTCAAGATGTAGAAAGTCCCAATGTTAACTTTACTTCTTGTTGCCCGGTAGATGCTTCCAGTAGTGTAGGTTCTCCAGCAGGATGTAGGCTGCCTTGATAAAGCCTTTCCAGGTGATGAAAGAAAGTACCTCAGAGCACAGGCCAATTACCTTGGTTTAAGAGAAGCTTTGATGTTAAATTGCTGGTTGTTGAAGACACAGAGATGACATGACAGCATGCCTTGGCTTAGGCTGTCCAGTGTAGGGGAAACTGGTGGGGCATCAGCGCATGTTTGTCAAGGTTCCTTACTCTTGATAAACTTGTTGCTTGTTCCATAAAGTTACTGGATAGTCCCAACTCCTGTTGGATATCACGTTGAGCGCAGGTATGTCTCCACAAGATCATCGCCAAAAATGTGTATTGTGCTGCTCCACACATTAAGATAATAATGTAGCCGAGGCTGATGTAGATGAGTTAAGTAAAGGGGGGTTATTAAGTCCATAAGTAGATAACAGGAAGTAGAGATCTAGAACAAGCAGCCCCACCAGGAGCAGCCTCCTAGCTGCTCATCCCATCTCCCAACTGACAACACTCACACCAGGCACCCAAGCATTCCATTCATGTCAATCACACTAACATTCTACCCGAAACACTCACTCTGGCTGAGCAGCTAGATGCAGAGGAGTAAAGGAACATATGTACAAACGTGAGGATACTACAGTATTTTATCTTGAAACATTTACGACCCACTGAAAGGCAATGTGAGAAATGGTGATTGCTTTTAGCTTCAACTCCGAACTTTCAATCGTGCCCCACCAAGCACACTGACCCACAATCTGAAGTCAACCAGGCACCAAGATGCAACACATTTTTCAGTTCACACTATCCAAAATCCATATGTCGCGAGAATACAGAGTCAAGTCAAGTCAAGTCAAGTCAGATGATTTATATAGCGCGCTACATACCCAGAGGGTCTCAAGGCGCTTGAAGAAGGGTGGGGAATTACTTGTCGAATATCCAAGTTTTAAGTTGCTTTCTGAATGCTAGGTGGTTCTGAGTGAGGCGAAGGTGAGTGGGAAGTGAGTTCCAGGTTTTAGCTGCCAGGTAGGAGAAGGATCTACCTCCCATGGTGGTTTTGTTGATGCGAGGTACAGTAGCAAGGGCTTGGTTGGAGGATCGAAGCTGGCGGGAGGGGGTGTAGAAGGAAAGTCGTATGTTGAGGCATTCGGGTCCAAGTTCGTAAAGTGCTTTGTGTGCGTGGGTTAGGAGGCGGAAAGTAATCCTCTTATTGACGGGGAGCCAGTGGAGGTTTTTCAGGTGACCAGAGATGTGGTCTTTACGCGGGATGTCTAGTATGAGTCTGGCTGAAGCGTTCTGGATGCGTTGGATTTTTTTCTGGAGTTTTGCGGTGGTACCGGCGTATAGGGTGTTTCCGTAGTCCAGGCGGCTCGTGACCAGTGCGTGGGTGACCGTTTTTCTAGTTTCGGTGGGGATCCAGCGAAATGTTTTTTTGAGCATGCGAAGAATGTTGAAGCAGGATGATGAAACGGCGTTGACTTGTCTGTTCATAGAGAGTGAGGAGTCCAAGATGAAGCCCAGGTTCCGTGCGTGGTCCGTCGGGATGGGTGCTTTCCCAAGGGCCTCTGGCCACCAAGAGTCATCCCAGGCGGAGGGGGAGGTACCTAAGATAAGGACTTCTGTTTTGTCTGAGTTCAGTTTCAGACGGCTGTGCTTCATCCACTCGGCTACTTCTTTCATTCCTTCGTGTAAGTTGGTTTTGGCAGTGTTAGGGTCTCTGGTGAGTGATAGGATCAGTTGAGTGTCATCAGCGTAGGAGATGATGTTGAGGTTGTGTTGGCGTGCGATGGTCGCGAGGGGACTCATGTATACGTTGAAGAGGGTGGGGCTGAGTGAAGATCCTTGTGGTACGCCGCAGATGACTTCAGTGGCTTCTGACTTGATTGGTGGGAGGCGGACTCTCTGGGTTCTTCCGGTGAGGAACGAGGTGATCCATTCCAGTGCTTTTCCTTGGATTCCGATGTTTCTGAGGCGCTGTAATAGGTTGCTATGGCAGACTGTGTCGAATGCTGCGGAGAGGTCGAGGAGGATGAGGGCGACTGTGTCTCCATTGTCCAGTAGAGTTTGAATGTCGTCTGTTGCTGCGATGAGGGCGGTCTCAGTGCTGTGTTTGGCTCGGAAGCCGGACTGTGAGGAGTTGAGGGATTTGTTGGTTTCGAGGAAGGCGGCGAGCTGGTTGTTGACAGCTTTCTCGATGACTTTGGCCGGGAATGGAAGGAGCGAGATGGGGCGGTAGTTTTTGAGTTCGGTGGGGTCAGCTGTGGGTTTTTTCAGAAGGGCGCTGAGTTCTGCGTGTTTCCAGCTTTCCGGGAAGGTGGCGGATTTGAGGGAGCAGTTGATGACGTCTCGGAGGTGTGGTGCTATGATGGCGTCTGCCTTGTTGAAGATGTGGTGAGGGCATGGGTCTGTGGGGGATCCTGAGTGGATGGAGTTCATCAGGCGGATGGTGTCCTCAGTGGAGATTGGGTTCCAGTCATTAAGGATGTTCAAGGGGGGAGAAGGTCCTGCAGAAGGTTGGGTGGGTTGGTCTCCGGGTCGGTTGTCGAAGCTGTTGTGGATGTCTGCGATTTTGTTGTGGAAGAATGAAGCTAGGGAGTCGCAGAGGGCTTGAGAGGGGGTGATGTCGTTGGAGTTGGCTGAGGGGTTGGTAAATTCTTTGACGATGTTGAATAATTCCTTGCTGTTGTGGGCGTTGTTATCTAGTCGGTCTATGAATGCGGCTTTCTTGGCGGACCGGATTAGTTGGTGGTGTATGCGGGTGGCGTTTTTGAAGGCGTCCCTGGTGCTGGTGTTTGGGTCTTTTTTCCAGGCCTTCTCGAGGGAGCGACAGAGTTTCTTCGATTTCTTAAGATCATCGTTGAACCAGGAGGCGTTTTTGTTGCCTAGTTTGATTTGACGTTTTTTCAACGGTGCTAGGATGTCGGCGCTGTTGGATAGCCATTGGGTGAGGTTAATGGCTGCTTGGTCGGGGTTTGAGGAGTGGGCAGGGGGGTTTTGAAGAAGCGATGAGGAGATCTGGTCGATGGTGATTTTGTTCCAGTTTCTTCGCAGAGTAGGTTGAGGATGGTAGTGGGTTGTGGTCTTATTGTAGATAAAGTGAACGCAGCTGTGGTCCGTCCAATGGAGAGCTGTGGTGTGACAGAAGGAGACATGTTTGCTGGAGGTGAAGATAGGGTCGAGTGTGTGACCTGCAATGTGGGTGGGGGTAGTGACAAGTTGTTTGAGCCCGAGGTTGGCGAGATTGTCCAGAAGGGTGGTGGCGTTGCTGTCATTGCTCTTTTCCAGGTGAAAGTTGAGGTCTCCCAATAGAATGTATTCCTCGGAGGGGAGGGCGTGTGGGGTGATAAAGTCAGTGATGTCGTCACTGAATTGTGCACGGGGTCCTGGTGGCCTGTAGAGGAGTGTGCCTCTGAGTGTGGTCTTGGGGTCGGTGTGGATCTGGAAGTGAAGGTGTTCGGCGCTGGCAAGGTTGACGTCTGAGCTGGTAGAGATGCGGATGGAGTTCTTATGGATGATAGCGATGCCTCCTCCTGTTTGGTCGGTGCGGTCCTTACGGATGATCTTATAGCCTTCCGGGATGGCAATGGTGATGTCTGGGGCTGATGAGGCGTTCATCCATGTTTCCGTTAGGAAGGCGACGTCCGGAGAGATGGTGTCTAGTAGATTCCAGAGGTCGATGGCGTGCCTGTGGACCGAGCGGGTGTTGAGCAGGATGCATTGTAGGTGGTTGATGTCAGATATCTGTTGTGTGTTCGTGGATGAGGAGTTGTTCTTGGTGCCGTCGAACTTGCAGGAGTTGCAAGAGAAGGGTCCATGGGTGTGTCCAGGAGAGGCTTGGACGCAGTTGGGGGGACGGCCGGGGTTTAGGGCTAAGGGGGTGGTGGCGTCGTATGTAATGTGGGTGGGGTGGGTGGTACGAGGGCCAGGGGGTCTGGGCTGGGCGCGGTCCAGGCGCGGACGGGCGTAGACGGGCTTACCTTTGGCGCACCTTCGGCGCGGCCGCAGCGCGTGGACGCTGCGCGTTGGGACGTCAGTCTTAAATGGGAAAGTAGAGGGGGCGGAGCGTGGGAGGGTGTTGTAATTGATATAATAACAACATATCAAAGCAGGAGTTCTGATAAGAGATTTATTGAGAATAAATCAATAAAGGAATTAACCCACAAGAACAGGCTAAGGAAGAGCGATGCTGTCGTGTCCAAGTAACGGAATAGAATGAGACGACAGCAGAGCTCAGACATAGAACATGGAATACAGAATATGTCATTACAGGAACACAGTACATGTCATAGAATGAGGAAATAAAAGGTACAGATACAACAGAGGGGCAGCTGGGAGGCGGGCTCGAGGTGTAGGGAGGGTCTAGGACCGCAAACAAAATGGCAGCAACAATAAACAACAAATGTTGCAATGCCGTGCGAGGTTGGGGCACTAAGTTGTTTTACTGATGGAGCGCTATGGGGGGAATGAAGTCAGTGGTGGCTAGCGGTAGGAAGCGCTGTGTAGAAATCAAAGCGCTACGCTCAGCAATGCACCCAGCAGAAGTAAATAACCAGAGGAAATGCCCAGCAGTGCGAGAGTGAAAGTTAGCAGCAGACTGCACCTCACAATCCCAGAGATAAGATTTGAAACCGCACAAAGCCCAGCAGAGCGGAAGCGCTGCGATAAACAAAATGCCCAGCAGTGCGAGAGTACAATATACAGCGAAATGCACTTCCCAGTCCCAAAGATAAGTTTTCAAAGCACACAATGCCCAGCAGTGCGGAAGCGCTACGATACCAGTCGTAATCGAGGAGGAGGGTGGGGGGAGCGGCCGCTTCTGTCGAAGACAGGACGGTCACAGCTCTCTGCGCGGTGAGGATGGCGTGTGATTCCAGTGGGTGGGAGGGGCAGCTGGGCTTAATTTGAGCTGGTGGTTTCGGTTGCTCAGCACCGGCATATAATTGTGTTGTTACTGTCATTGACAGCGCTGGCAGTGGGAAAGGGTGGTTCAGGTTGCAGTATTCTCCTGACGAGAGCCCTAGCACTTATATATTTACAAAGCAAACACTGCTACAGAAACAAAATAAAGAAAAAGCAAATACTCTTAGGATGTACAAGATAAAGTATAACATGTGAAATATAAACAGAAACTCCTTTGCTGAAATTGATGACCTCAAGTGGTTTTATATTCATTGTTGAGAAATGAGTAAGTGTTTTTGCCTGTAAAGTTGATGACATAAACTTTGAGTGCTACGCAAACAAATGATGGACGGAATGCTGAATAAATCATACATTCACCCCCAGTCGAGAGATCTGAGTTAAATCCATCATTCTTTTGCTCACCATGGCACCCCAGTTTAGACCTGGCCATATGCAAATCAGTCTTGACCCTGTGCCTCATAGGAACAGTCCAGACCAAACTGCTAAACCAAGTCCTCCCTGGACCGGAAACAAGCATCTTAGGACCGGTTTCTGGGTATTACTCTTCATCAGCCAGGCTAGCTTGAATCCAGTGGCACAGTGAGCAAGGGACCCACGTCTGGGCATATCCATCCCACTTAGGGTGAAAAGTGCTACGCAAACAAATGATGGACGGAATGCTGAATAAATCATACATTCACCCCCAGTCAAGAGATATGAGTTAAATCCATTGTTCTTTTGCTCACCATGCCACCCCAATTTAGACCTAGCCATTTTTTTTGGCTGGACTTTTCCCATTGCGATACAAAGTGATACAAAAGGGGATGATGGACTTTTCCCATTGGGCGCAGGTTCAAGACTCAATTACATATGCTGGGTCCAAACTTCCGGCCGCCATGTTCCCCAACAACATCTTCTTAGAAATTATTAGGGGGTGTTCGACCCCATACACCTCCCTGAAGATATGTCCCTGCTTAGGTGGAGAGAAATTAATACATGATTTCATCGGTTACTTTGATATCACCTAATTATAGTTTGTTTTTGTTTTTGTTTTTCCTAACTCTGGTTTTTCAGGTGTGGGAGAACCTATCTTGATTTCTGCAGCTGGAAAAAACAGCCCCAAAAATCACATGAGACTTTGGCTGTGGCAGCAGCCAAGTCTCATACTGCATTCTATATAATGGGGGGAGCGTAAAAAGGCTTCCCCCTGTTAAAAACATCTTCCACTTACCTTCTTCATCCCCTCGAAAACCCCTGCCACACACATCGTCCTCTGTATATATTTACCACCAGCTCAGAGCAGGTGGTAAATATAGGCAGAAAAAGCCCAAGCAGTGGTGAATTCTGCCTAGTTTTAGGTGGGAAAAGCGACTCAACCCACATCAATGGCAATTTCTCATTCAATGTGCTTTTGCTAGTAATTAATTGCAAGATAATGTGTGGTGAATTTGCCGCATGATAACAATAAATTCACAAGCAATTTTACTGTGCAGTAAGTAACATCGCCTCAGTGCCATTGAACTCGTAATTAGTTTCTACGTCGAGTAGGAATAACCTCTACCTACCTTAATCTTGCCACAATTTCTGAGCTCAGAGAACATGTTCTGCGCCTCGCAGGGCTGTAATGATGCAGACGCCATTCACCAGCAGCACTTGCCTCATTTACAGGGAGCCATGCTGCTCCAATAAAGCACCCTCTCAAACTCATTTGAAAGAATCCCGCTTTCAGACCAATTTGGGCCACTTTCTCGCCTGTGTTTGAAATTGAAGCTATTTTCAGTGTCTTTCAAAGAGATGCATTAAATACTTATATCTCAGAGATTGCTCTCCTGTTTCTTTGCATCTCTTTTTTTGACGGCCTTAAAAAAGAAAGAGAATAATGGTCAGAGGCAATGTGCAGCAAACCTATTTATAAATGAAGGATTGGACAAGCTGCCTCAGTTCTGACCTAGATCCCACACCACTGCACCTGATGCACTATTGCTAGCCCTGCCTAAATATTTATGGCCCACATAAAGTTTGAATTTTCTCCTTTTCAGATGAATCTATGCAGAAAGGAGGAAACTCATTGAATTGGCAGGAAAGTTGTCAAATCTGATATGCCCTACAGATGGTGAGCTACCAGGCTTCCCCAAAATGGCCGCTCTTGGTGTAAAAGAGGGTGCACATTCAGACTGGCTTCACCTGTGCCACCCTTTGTCTGACCGAGTGCATTTTTCTGCATTTAACTGGGTTTTCCTACCAACTAGTATACCACCAGCATTTTATATTTGCTGAAAATGCATTTATTGTTCCTTCAGGGAGGTTTCAGCGAAAATATCTCTTCCAACCTGATGGGATCGCTTGATATGATTTGAGGATAGCTGCCAGGCTAGTGGGCAATGGAATTCCGCAGCTCTGGTGGGTTGGTAGACCACCCATCGGGGTCTGAATGACTTTATAGGAGTCGGTCAAAAATGTGAATAAGCAATTTAAGGAAATATCACCAGTTGATTTCTGATGGAATTATTTTGCACAATTTTCAACTAAACTGGGAACATTTCAGAGTTCCATTTGTGGGTCTTCCCTGCGACAGCTTTAGCTGCCTTTCCAGGTTCATGTTTTCCAATAAATTATTATTAAAATACACACATATGTGTAAGTGCACGAATACAGGGGCTTTCCGTTAGCCCTCTTCAGACATTGCACTGTTGATGTGCCATTCCCCTTTGATTCATGCATACCACAGCATACACAGGGCAGTGGGCCAGCCCACTTCATCCATTGAGAGGCTTGTACTGTAAATGACAGCAGTTTACCTTATCTCGTGTGGAAAGCCACTTGAAAAGGGGTGCATGCATTTGCCAAGGCTGTTCTGTCTTACATTTTGGGCCACATTTGATTTTTATATATCTTTATAATCTTGGTCAAATGTTTTTTCTCATATTGCTATGTTTTCACAAAAACAGAAAATAAACACGGCAAACTTGACACGTTCTTTCTATTGCCATTCCGTGTACTTGTACCTTCTAAGTAGCGGGTGGGCATCTTCATTATTCAGTGTAGGGTGTACCTACTCGTATAGTTTTGTTTTCAAATACAAATACGTGTTTGCATTATTCAGACGTATGAAGACTGAACTTTTTCATCCAAGCATAGAAAATTCAAGTTTTGTACATCTGGTTAATTATGCTGACGAACAAATATTACTAAAAATGTGCTATCCTGGTTCGTCCACCCTCTTTGATGACTGTCTGAGGGAAATACACTACATGGGGGAGAATTAGCTGCCTCAGGCGGAATTGTAAGATAACTTGTCAGCATTAAAACTCCACAATAAATCTTCTTATGATGACAATGCTGCTTAAAGCTCGAAAAACATGCATACCATATAAAATGATAGAGAATTGTGCAGAGTAGGCACGCTTGCCCCCATCCTTCCTCACCAAGGTATTCTGGACCCTCTGGCTTAGTTAAGTGGGAGAGCAGCCTCAGCTGCCAACTTCATGCAGAAAACAAAAAGATGCCCCTTGGCCTGCATGTGAAGGAAGGTGATATTGTAAGGGTAGTTGGGTTTTTGGAAAGGTGGAAGGGTGGAAGCAAAACAACCGGCTGGTCCTAACCAGTGACAAAAGTTAAGTACTGCCCCTAGACTGTGCCAGGATTGCCCCCCCAGACTTTGTGTGGCTGGACATCCTTGGCATCGGCCCCCCACATTCGGAGTCAGATAGTAATAGGGGCAGAAATGTATCTCAGAGGCCTCGACTTTGAACATTAGATAGATACAATCACAAAGTCCCCATAATTACTTATACTCACTTTCCAAACGTTGGTACCTATTAAGACCCTAGCATGTGACCAGATGGCCCGCCAGATCAGAGGCCTCTACCACCAGGGTAGAGGACTTGCAACCACATTTAGGGCCCGATGTAGGTAAATTGCATTTACCGATTCGTAAATACCGAATTTTACCGATTCGGTATTTACAAATCGGTAAATGCAATGTAGGTATATTTACCGAATATTTTACCAAATCTGTAACATTCGGTAATTACCGAATCGGTATTTACCGATTCGGTAATTGCCATTGTTCCATTGATTCCTATGGGCCATGAGGCCCATAGGAACCAATGTCAATTACCGAATCGGTAAATACCGATTCGGTAAAATTACCGAATTTACAAGGGGGACAGGGTGTCACTTTGACACCCTGTTGCACCCCTGATTCAGGCTTGTGTGCCATGTGATACACATACATGCCCTCAGGGCATGTATGTGTGCCACATGGCACAGGTGTACATGCACAGATATGCATATACACAGAAATTCGTTACTTACCATGCAATAGTATTACATGGTAAATAACGAATTCTTAGGGGCCTGTGGCACTGTTTCCAGGGCTACCTACATATAGATTGACCCATTCGGTAAATATACCGATTCGGTATTTTACAGAATCGGTAAATTTACCGAATCGGTAAATTTACCGAATCGGTAAAGTATAGGCCCCCTACATCTCAATCACCAAATACCGGTTGGTAACGGCCGAAATCGGCCGTTACCGACCGGTATTTGGTGACCTACATCTGGCCCTTAGAGTTCCCTGTCAGGCAGACGGCGAGCCTGTGTCTACAGTGGTACCGTCGCTGTAGCAATTCCACTTGATGCACTCGACTTTGCCAAGCAGGCTCCATATTGTATGCACCCATTGGGCAACGTATTTTGTTTCTCCAGAATGAACTCCGGAAGAAGGAGTTTGTATTTGCAGAACAAAATAACAACAGCTTTACTGCACTGGGAGCTTTGTCCCTGTGTGGAGGTCATTGTACGATTTCCATGGCCACCACGTTCTGGGGGTCCCAGGTAGGAAAAAGCGAGTGATGGTTATCCAAACCTACATAGCACAGGGTGACGGGCAGTGTGACGTGACATGGAGTACAGGCTGTCAGGTCATAGGCTTCCAAAAGCCGAGCCAGCAGGGGAGGGAAAAAGTGAGCTCGTCAGAATGGCTCATCCTCCAAGTGGATGGACCATTCCATCAGACTGTACATGTGCTTCTCAGTCACATGAGTTCTAGAGCAGGAGCAGAGAAAGCTGCTTCTCAGCAGCCATTTTCACCTAACTTCAATATTTCTCCCTTTGATTCAATGTCCCCAAAATGTCTAACACACTTCCAACTTAAATGAGGCAACCTAGGGCCAGATGTAGGTAGCCCTTTACCGGTCGGAAACGGCAGAAAATACCGATTTTCGGCCGTTTCCGACCGGTAAAGGGCTATGGAGATGTAGAGGCTAGAAAAACTTAAATTTTCGGTAATTTTACCGAATCGGTAATTTTACCGAATCGGTAAAATTACAGAATCGGTAAATTTACCGATTCTGTAAATTTTACCAATTCGGTAAAGTTACCATTCGGTAAAAATACCGAAAATTTATTTTGTGATGTAGGTAGCACTTCTAACAGTGCTACAGGGCCTTTAGAATTCGGTATTTACCATGCAATACAATTGCATGGTAAATTACGAATTCTTGTGTACATGCACATCTGTGCATGTACACTGTGCCATGTGGCACACAGACATGCCCTAAGGGCATGTCTGTGTGCCACATGGCGCAAACGCCAGTTACAGGGGTGCAACAGGGTGTCAAAGTGACACCCTGTCCCCCTTAGCAATTCGGTATTTTTACCGATTCGGTAAATACCGAATCGGTATTTGCTATTGAATCCTATGTGCATCAAGGCCCATAGGATTCTATAGCAAATACCGATCCGGTATTTACCGAATCGGTAAATACCGGATCCTACCGATTCGGTAAACAATACCGATTTTTTACCTACATCTCATTTACAGATTCATAAATACCTAATCGGTAAAATTTGGTATTTATGAATCAGTAAATGAGATTTACCTACATCTGGCCCCAAGTCTCTTCCAATGGGAAACAACCTTCAAACAATACATGGTAAAAATAAGCAAAGTATTTATGTTATTTGCATATCCTGTTTCCTCTATTACACATAGTGGCTCTTTATTTATGCTAGAGTATTATACTTGTTTTTCTATCCCGATCATTTATTTTTGTTTAAAAATTGCAATTAACTGGTCTTATTCTCATAAAAGTACAGACCACTTACTTAATGTTCAGCTCTCTGACTGTCCCTCAGCAGCCGACTTAGAACTGTATAAAAAAAGAACAAATAAAAAATAAAATAAATAGATGGCATTGCTCTAATTATGAAAATGCAGTTTGTTCAGGGAGTTAATTAAGAGTTGTGCACTAATGTCTGCATCCTCACAATTTTTAGCATAATGGCCAAAATAACTTGTGGGAAATTGTAATGAAAACGGATACACACAGATAGAGGTGTGACAAGCCCATTTTTCTGTCTGTAATTCCCTACTACCCCACGCCCTATTGTCCTGGTCCTCTTCATTACTTTTGATGTGGAGTCCACCTCTCAAGACAGAACAAGCATTGGCATAACAAATATGTCTTGCCTTTGGGACTTTATAAGTGTTTAGCCAGAAATATTGGCTTTGCCAATGTTTAAGCTATGTTGTAGAGCTGCATGGCTGCTATGCTGCATGTTGAAAAGTTATAATACAATAGTGTTATAAGCATTTTTGTTACCTTATATGTAACCAGGAAGACATTATGTACAACTGAACGAGCCTATTAAAAACAGAATTATCATAACAAATGTCTTCTAGTTTTTTTGTCCTTTCAATGCTAGCAACTTCTTCCTGCCCTGGTGCTCATATTGTGCTGAGTTATGCTGAATTGGTGTTGTGCTGAGGTGATGCTGTGCTGGTGCTGAGGTGGTGCCATGCTGATGCTGTGCTGGTGCTGAGGTGGTGCCATGCTGATGCTGAAGTGGTGCTCTGTTGGTACTGAATTGCTGTTAAGGTGGGGCTGTGCTGGTGCTGAGGTGGGGCAGCACTGGTCCTGAGGTGGGTTCGCACTGGTGGTGGTGTACTGATGCGTAGGTGGTACTGTGCGATGCTGAGATGGCGCTGTGCTGATGTTGAGGTGGTGCTTTCTTTGGTGCTGAGATGGTGCTGCGCAGGTGCTGATGTGGTGCTGCTCTGATGCTGAGTTGGTTCTGCACTAATAGTGGTGCACTGATGAGGAGGTGGGGCTGCACTGAGGTGGAAGTGGTGCTACACTGGTACTGAGGTGGCGCTGCACTGGTGCTGAGGTGGTGGTGAGTGATACTAAGGTGGTGGTGTGTGATACTAAGGTGGTGGTGTGCTTGTGCGGAGGTGGTGCTCAGGTGGTGCTGAGTGATACTGAGGTGGTTTTGAGGGATGCTGAGGTGATGCTGATTGATGTTTCAGGGGTACTCCAGTGGTGCTGTGCGGGTGTTTAGGTGGTGCTTGAGTAATGCTGAGTTGATGCTGCGCTGGTGCTGAGGTGATGCTGGCATGGGGCTGAGATGTAACTGCATTAATGCTGAAGTGGTGCTGCATTGGTCCTGGGTTGCTGCTGAGGTGATGCTGCGCTGGAACTGGTGCTTTGTAAACTAAAAATATATACACAATTCGTTAATTTTTTAATTAAATGAAACTATAAAGCATCAAATCCCTCCAATAAAAATGCAAATAGATTAATGAGCTAGAAGGGTAGAACCTTCTATATGAAACCGAAGTGTGTGTTGTTAGAAATGGATGTCTCTATTTGGCAATGGTTTGCACCTTTGTCCAAGCAGGGACCCTTGCTTCTAGTGAGGGTAGAAAGATAGGAAATCTTTATCGAAACTAAACAAGACCAAATCAACAAAAATCCACAATACATGTATTCAGATATCACCCAAAATAGGGTGTTCACACAAATAAATCTTGTGGCAGCAAATAACTCCACCTGGAGCTATTACTACGTTATGACAGATGGAAACCCAAAGTATGGTGCCAAATGCAAGGCTTTACGCTGTCGAGCCCGGAGTCGCCCGGACCCCAAAGAACAGTACTTTGGCAAACGATGAAAATGATGAGGGAGCACAGCGTTGAGGAGGTGATGCTTTGCTGGAACCGGGTGGCTTTGGTTCCTTACGACCACAGTGGAGGTGAGGGGTCGGTTCCTTACTGCAATGCAGGGGAGGTGAAGTGTCCGTTTCTTACATTACTGGGGAGTTGACGTCGCAGTGGCGTCAAGGCATCAGTTCTTTATGACGGTGCGGGATGGATGAATTCCAAAGGTCAACCACGTCAGGTATAATTTCTGCAAGGATGAAGCTTCTGCGTCTGTGAAGTTGAGCCTGCGGTGTGAGTCAGGTGGTGCATCGTGAGCGACACGAGCAGTGCCCTCGGCTCCAGTGCAGGCGGTGGCCTTGGTGATGGCTTCAGAGTCAATACGGTGCAACGGCGGCAGGCATATGGCTACGGTGTCTGTCGGGGCAGTGCATCATGCACTTTACGAGCGATACCCGCGGCTTCAGAGCAGATCATGACGTCGCTCGCCGGTGGGGCTTTTTCCTTCTGCGGCAGCAGTTCCAGGTGCAGGAAGACAGAGGGGATGAAGTCTTTAGGGCACATTAGAATGTCGGGTGGATCACCACCACCCGCATGGCATTGGCGATCCGCCCGACATTCCCTCCCTCCCGCATGCCATTTCCCCAGCCATATTACTATGTCGGGGGGACCCCGGCGGACGGAAAGACCTTCCGCCGGTTTACCGCCCGGTCAAAGAGTTGACCGGGCGGAAACGTTTTCAATATGGTGGTGGTGTCTGTTAGACACCGTCATCCATATTACGACACATGTGGGGATATGCCTTTCCATGGCGTTGCATTCAGTATTTTACATTGGGGGCCCCAGGTATTCTGGGGGGTGGGGTGTGCACATATGGGGATTTGCATGTACAATGTGGCAGGCACCGCGCGGTGCCTGTCACATTGTGCTTTTAAATGCACAACTTGCATTTTTGTCATTGCAGCAGGCGGTGCAAGCACCGCCTGCCGCAATGTTAGAAATGCGGGATGCGCCCACCAGTGTGGCGGGCGCATCCTAATTGTATGTGCGGGACGACCGCATGCATTGCGGGCGGTCCCATTTCCCGGGGCTATGGCGGGTGGACAAAGTCCGCCCGCCATGCTAATGATGCCCTTTGTGTCCCTGAGACTTCATAACAGGAAGCAAGCTCTATGCCATGCCCTTGGAGATCTTCTTCAAGCAGGATACACACGCAGGTTCTCTCCTTGGCAGAAACTGCCATTGCAGGCCAACCTCAGAGAGCACACAGCAAAGGGGCAGTACTTCTCCTTCAACTTTCCCAGCTTTTCTCCTTGGCAGAGGTTCCTCTTTAATCCAGAAGTAATCTAAAGTTCTGGTTTCTGGGCCCTAATATTTATACTGTATTTTTCTTTGTTCTCTTGTGGCAGAAAGGCTCTGTGCTCAGTCTAAACCAGTTCTGTCCTCTCTGGTCCAGCTTTCTGCCAGGAGGTGGAGACAGCATTGTGTAAGGCAGACTAGGCCTATTCAGATACAAGGACATCTCCTTCCCCTACTCTGAATGCAGCCCAGGTCTATTCAGCCCATCCCTGACTCATCCAGGAAAGGTAGAACACTCTTCAACCCCCCCAGTGGCGGTCTACAGTGAATGCACAACCCCAGCCACTGTCACTCCAAAACCAGACAGTCAATGCTCAACCAGCAGAGGCACATAGGATGGCTAAGCAAGAAAATACCCACTTTCTAAAAGTGGTATTTTCAAACACAAAATATATAAATCACCTTTACTAAAATATGCATTTCTATATTCTGAGGTCAGACATACTAAACTCCAACTTTTTATCTTGTCCCAATGGGAAGTTATGCTTGCCAGAGGTTACAAAGTATCTCCGATGATAACCTATGGGACAGATAGCCCTTCAGTAGTGAAAAACGCAATACACTGTATATCACTACCAGGACATTTCACACACACTAGTGCATGTCCTTACCTTTCACATACACTGCACAATAGAGGTACCCATGGCCTACCTGATGGGTGCCTAACATGTAAGAAAAGGGAAGGCTAGGGCCTGAAAAGTGGGTGCACTTGCTAGGTTGACATGGCAGTCACAACTGTATGCAGAGACTGCAGTGGCAGGTCTGAGATACATTTACAGGCTACTCATGTGGATAGCACAATCAGTGCTGCAAGCCCACTAGTAGCATTTGATTTACCAGCCCTAGGCACTCGTAGTGCACAATACTAGGACTCAGGGGTCGATTCCGATCTTGTCCGGAGTGCCCTGAAAAGAGTCAGCCGGAGCCTGACCTTACGGACGACCCCATCCTGGACATGGTCCTTCCGGGCGAAGAAGTACAATGCGCATCAGTGCGAAAATCCCGACCGAGCCGACGCTCCAGTTACAGCCGCAGTTACCCCAAGCGGATTCATAGACGCCGATTTGAGTCGCACGGGCGTAAATACACAGTACAATGCGTACTTCCTGCGCGCCGAGCGGGTCGCCATGTACAGCACGTCAAAGCATCCGGAAGAGCTGCTTATCAGATAAGATTTGCGCCACAACACGATCCATGGCTGCGAAACGTGCGAGCCAGCACCCAGTACGAGTTGAAGTAACAATAAACACGTTGAAGACGAACCAACCATGAATCCCGCCGTGTTGGTCCTCCCAGTACTCTACATCTATCAGCGGATCAGAAACAGATGAGTACGGCGCAGAAGGTAAGTCAGACACCCACCACAAAAACAAACGACACGTACCTGCCTCATATCGCACACACATAGGGATGCAGAAATAACGTACACCACCAACAGCTGAACCATAGGGGTGGGTAGTATATCACCTGTACAATACATACCCAGAGGTGCTTCATGGCTACCACTACCACGACCCCCACTCATAGGGGTCTGGATGCCTATCACTCCCTGCATTGTCCACCCCATAGGGGGCTGGATGCCTATCACCCCCAGCATTGTCCTCCCCGTAGGGGGCTGGATGCCTATCACTCCCAGCATTGTTTACCCCATAGGGGGCTGGGTGCCTATCACTCCCAGCATTGTCCACCCCATGGTGGGTGGATGCCTAGCACCCCCAGCTTTGCCCACCCCATAGGGGGCTGGATGCCTATCACCCCCAGCATTGTCCACCCCATAGGAGGCTGGATGCCTATCACTCCCAGCATTGTCCACCCCATGATGGGTGGATGCCTATCAATCCCAGCATTGTCCACCCCATGGTGGGTGGATGCATATCACCCCCAGAATATCCACCCCATTGGGGGCTGGATGCCTAACACTCTCAGCATTGTCTACCCCATGGTGGGTGGATGCCTATCACTCCCAGCTTTGTCCACCTCAGAGGGGGCTGGATGCCTATCACTCCTAGCATTGTCCACCCCATGGTGAATGGATGCCTATCACCCCCAGCATTGTCCACCCCATAGGGGGCTAGATGCCTATCACCCCAGCATTGTCCACCCCATAGGGGGCTGGATGCCTATCACTCCCAGCATTGTCCACCACACAGGGGGCTGGGTGGCTATCACTCCCAGGATTGTCCACCTCATGGTGGATGGAAGCCTATAACCCCCAGCATTGTCCACCCCATAGGGGACTGGATGCCTATCACCCCCAGCATAGTCCGCCCCATAGGGGGCTGGATGCCTATCACTCCCAGCATTGTCCACCTCATGGTGGGTGGATGCCTATCACTCCCAGCATTTTTCACCCCATGGTGGGTGGATGCCTATCACTCTCAGCATTGTCCACCCCATGGTGGGTGGATGCCTATCACCCCAGCATTGTCCACCCAATAGGGGTGTGGATGCCTGTCACTCTCAGCATTGTCCACCCCATGGTGGGTGGATGCCTATCACTCCAAGCATTGCCCACCCCATAGGGGGCTGGATGCCTATCACTCCCAGCATTGTCCACCCCATGGTGGGTGGTTGCCTATCACTCCCAGCATTGTCCACCCCATGGTGGGTGGATGCCTATCACTCCCAGCATTGTCCACCCCATGGTGGGTGGATGTCTATCACCCCCAGCATTGTCCACCCCTTAGGGGGCTGGATGCCTATCACTCACAGCATTGTCCACCCGATAGGGGTGTGGATTCCTATCATAACACCCAGCATTGTACACCCCATGGTGGGTGGATGCATATCACTCCCAGCATTGTCCACCCCATGGTGGGTGGATGTTCATCACCCCCAGCATTGTCCACCCCATAGGGGGCTGGATGCCTATCACTCCCAGCATTGTCCACCCCATAGGAGTGTGGATGCCTATAATTCCCAGCATTGTCCACCCCATGGTGAGTCAATCATGCATTTTGAGATGAGTGGGATATGGTCAGAATACTCTGACACAAGCTGGGCAGAACAGCAACCAACACAGCAAGAGAAACAACCACCACAGCACTACCCTCATGAAAACCACAATTTGCTGACACTACCATGCGTGCTAATTCCTCACTGATGAGAAATGGAGATGTGGCACAAACTGTGAATCACAGTCACCTGTGCACACAGGGTCATAAGTCCAGACCAAGAAACTGACATCACACAACCAGAAATCACAGGGCATTGTCTGTAGGCAAAGTCCAAAATGGAGACTGGGCCCTACCTACCACACAACTCACATTTTGACACTCCAAACACCACACACCTAGATGTGCACCAATGTGCATCACGGAAGCACACATGAACTTGTGGCACAGCACATGCATGCATGACAAACCCTGGAGTGGGGGGGTATCCAACTTACCCATCATTCATCTCACTTGCCCAGGAGACTACCTTTGTGAATGTCTGAAACAATGCACAGTATGTGGTACATGGCCATTACCTGAAATGTACCAGAATTCCTGAAATCCCAGACACAGTCCCACACCAATCAAGAACCCAAGGAGACCCATGATGAACACATGCTGACACCTTACACCGTTGCATCACTGGACCGGAGGAGTGAGAGCAGTCACACACACAAATACGTGCCACAATGACTGAAAGATAACACAGTGCCACAACAACATAATGGTGGTACCACAAAAGGGACTTGTAGACACCTGAATGTGTCCCACGTGCTTTTGCCCACATCCCAGGACCTCTCAACAAAAACACAGAGTGATGACACCCTGATGATCAGCAGTTTGCTATTCACCCGCATCCAAGACAACCCGGGGCGGAGATGTTGAATTAACAATGGACAACTCATCAAGCACCACAACCTGGGACATCTGAAGGTAACACAGGCTCGTAGGGAAATGGAAATTAACACACACAGACATGCACACACAACACACACCATGGGCTCAGGCAATGCCACGGAATAGCACACTCACATGAGGTGACTACACTCTTATGGAATGTCAACTGTGCCAATTATTGTCTCTGCAGGGCTCTGTCATGTCAGCACAACGCTGGTAAGTGAGCCAACAATAACACCACAATGAAGGCTCTGGTCACATCAGCCTGTGTACGGGAGTGGCTCTTATGTCATTTGCACATACTCAGCACATATGTATGGCAAGTTGCACTGATGACACAGTTGACTACTACAGCATTGATGTACAGACCTGCATGTCCACTGGAGACCCCATCAGATTGTTACACAGGATAACATGGATACCAACCAGAATAGGACAAAAATTACATCACATCAACACTTCAGTTTCTTCCTCTAAAAAACACTATTAAAACTGCAAGTACGTGATACTCATCATCAACATCATGTATATCAAAATGAAAACCATCAGATGAAAAAAAATAAGCTTTAATCAGCAATTCAGGAAGACAAACGTGCAGTCCTGAAAACACAGAGGCCGATTGCCAGTCCATTAGTAAAGTCCAAACATGGGGACATGGGACAACTAGTCACCCATTGCTTGCCTGCACGCTATGGCCAGGGGACATCTCCCCTTGGAGGGGCACACATCGGGGCAGGACAGGGACCACAGGGACCACAGGGACAGGATCAAGGGATAGCAGAATGAGGCAGGGGAGGGGTGGTGGGAGCAGGGGGCTCACTGGGAACTGCAGTGGAGGTGTCTGACACAGTGGGCCCAGTAACCACTGCAGGGCACAAGTCAGGAGTGGTTGACGCTGGCATCACTGTAGGGCATGACTCAGATGTGGTGGGTGCTGGCCCCAATGCAGTGGGCTGGTCAGACGGGGTTGTTGTGGCCTCCACTGCAGTGCCTAACTCAACTGGAGTGGAAGGGGGTGCAGATGAGCTGGGCAGGACAGAGGGGGGACACGGTCTCCACACCAGTGGCACAAACAGGCTGAGCATCTGGAGTGGGTGTGGATGTACATGTGCCGGGGGAAAGGCAGATGATTTTGGGAATGCAGTATGTGTGTGTGTGTGGTGGAACCTGGGGCAGGGTGTGGCAGGGAACCTGTGAAGTGGTGGGCTGGGGCTGGAGGACAGAGACAATGTGGTGGAGCTGCGTGGTGGTAGTGGGGTCTTGCTCCTCCTGCTCCAGGTGGACTTGGGAGTGGGGGCCTCAGTCTGCCTGTGCCTGGTGGAGGGGGTCCGGGTGTGAGGGGCAGTCCCATCTGTGCTTGCTGACTGTCTCTTCCCCTTGCGAGGCTTATCCGATGGGTCAGCAGAGAAGAGGCCAAGGTCGAAGAGGAATAGCTGCTTGGAGGTGGGGGTTACAGGTGAGGCAAGGGAAGGGGTTTTGGAGGTAGAGGTATCTGAGGACTGCGGAGTGCTTGTGGATGCCTGTGTATGTGTCTGCTCCCCATCCCCATGTGAGTGAGGTATCAGTCCCCTGACTGTGCTTGCGTGTACGTTTTGATCATGGCTTGCATGTCTGTGTGGTGCCTGTGTCTGTGGTGGTGCGTGTTTGTGCTGGTGTGTATGTGCTTGTGACAGGTAGGGTAGTGGGGATTGAGGATGTGGCAGTGGTAGGAGGGGTGAGGGACTGTTGGAGGAGGGATTGTGCTGTCGTCAGTGAGGAGTCCATGGACTGGTTGGTCCGCTGTAGGGCAGACATGCAAGAAGAGATGCCCTCCATGAACGACACAAGTTGTGTTAACAGACTGGTGTGTGCATGGAGAACACTCAGCATAGATGTCTGCCCTACATGGATCTGCTTAAGCAAGTCCACAGACTCCACACTCAGGGCAGCAGGGGAGACAGAGACAGGGGGTGCAGTGCCTGGCGCAAAGGAGACATAGTCCCTGACATGGGGTTCTCCACGGACCTCTGGGATTGGAGCAGATGGGAGGGTGGTGATGGTGGTGGTGGTGGCAGGGACAGATCTGCTTGATGGTGTCTGCTGACTGCTGGCACCCACCTCCACAAGGGACTCATAATCCGACAAGCTGTGCTCCTCAGCTGAGGTGGATGGCGCTGAGGTCTCATTGTGCTGCTCCCTTTACCCTCCATGCCACTGGGCTCCTCCGAATCCTCGGTGGATGGCCCAGTCTGGCTCTGCTGCTTCCCCTGGTCCGTGGAGCTGTCTCCCCCCGTGGATTCAGATGTATCTGTAAGTAAGCAGGAGAAACAGATCCCCATCAGTCAACTGTATTGACCTGACAAACCACAGTAAGTAGAGCACATCTCAGAGCAAGTCTTCACATCATTTGCCAATGGTGCAAACACCTATGTGAACAAGACACTTGACAGTCTGCCACTCAAATACTCCCCTCATTTAACTCCTATCCATGGAGACATCTATCTGGTGCATGATGGATGCCACCAATCATTTGTGTACATATGCACCACATAGACAGTTGTTGGACATCTAAGATAACACATTGAAATATGTCACTCCACATACATGCCATCCCCTGCCAATGACTCAGTACATGGTTCAGGAAAAGGGATAGCAGAGTCAATTTCGATATGTGGGATATGCCTCCATCACCAAACACAATGATGTTCTCATGTCCTGATAGTCAATGCGACAATTGGGTTCATGCTGGACAGCTGACGCTACTGCTGGATCACACGTTTGCAAGTTGAATGCCATGGCACAGGCCTGACTTGTGAGTCAGTCTTCACTGTCTCCTGTCACAGTGGCAGTGCTTCCACACAACTGTCTGCACTTTGGTACAATGAAAGGTCTTTGGGGAATACAAGCTCTGTAGATGACAAGTCCACATGTTCACCCTCTGTCACCCACATCACGAGGACTCAGGTGATCACACATGAAGGAAATTAGACTTTACAGTGACAGAAAACAATAATCCCTACACATGGGCACTTCACAGTCTGATGAGACTCAACAAAATCAGCCTGCACCGAGATATTACATACACCAATTGCACAGTCTAGGGGTGCCACACCTATGTATGAACCAATGTGCAAATCCTATAGTCCTATCTCAGATGTCTGCCCACCCCAAATTGTTTAAACCCTCCAGGAGTGCACTTTGCAAGGCCTCACCACAATGACACAGAGGCAGACACATGAAAGAACTTTTCACAATGCCCAGTATGTGAGCTGACACATGGGAGTGGGAGAACATAGAGCATTCGATAGCTGGAGTAGGCATTACTGTCCTGGTGCATGTGCAACATGGTATTACCCTGAACACTAGGCAGGTGGCTATGCATGTGTGACACACATGATGTACGTATGTCACAGGCTCAAACATTGGTCTCACTTGCATCATGGGTATGTGGCACATATCCAATACAAGTGGTGAGTCAGAGCAGCATTAGGAACACATGTGATTGCCAAACACAGAGTACATGTCAGATCACAGGCATTGTGTGAGCAATTGTACCACCCATTGAGCCAACGACAAAGTTCCTGTAACGGATGCTGGCCCCAACTTCAACTTCAGGTAACTAAAAGGACACAGTACCCAAGTGACCTGAGTCACAGACTATTTGGGCCACACCTGTGTATGAAATGAGGATGGGGTATGACATAAGTGAAGGACATGAGTCCTGGACTACAAGACACACGTACTGTGGAAGTGTAACCAGGCTAAAGGGGTGCAAAGAGCATGTGAGACATAGTTCCCTGAAAAGGCTAGCACTTACCCCCTCCTTGCTGCTGTCTGGCCTTCGGCTGCCCATTCAGGTCAGGGAAGATCACCGCCAGAATCCAGAGCATGTGGTAGGTCGGGGTCCGGTGTCCGCCCATCCTGCGAGGAGGCGACAGCTTCAGCTGGACCCTTGCGATCCTCTGGGTCCAGCAACAGAGGTTCTGCCACCTCTTCTGGCAGTTGCGGATCCGGCGCTCGTTGACCCCCACAAATCTGACTGCCCGGGCGATGGTCAACCAGATTTTCTGCTTCCGGTGGGCATCAACCTGTGAGGATGACACTGTGCATTATACAGTTTGATGTATAGATCTCTATCACAGAGGCCTATGATGGACACTGGTAGTGCAACTATAGCTGTGAACAGTTGTCCAGAAATCACAACATGGAAACATTGCCTGGGAAGAAGAAGATGCACTCTGACTGCACTGTACCTGTTCAGTGCATGTAACTACACACTATGGGGGTGGAAACTACTCAGTGAGCATGCTAGCCACCGGTGTACACACTGCTAGTACTGGTAGTCAGACAACATGCACAATTAGGAAAGCAGTGGACTGCACACTCACCTGCTCCCCTCATTTCCCATATAGCTTGCTGTACTGTGGAAGGACCCGTCCAGCAGGGCCTGGTTCTCCTCCTCTTTGAAGGCTGGGGCCCTTTCCAGAGTGCGCGCCATTGCAGTAGCCAAAGGATGCAGAGACAGCAGCAGCGGTAGCAGTGAGTTGTAGATCTGTAGCAAGTAGTACAGGCAAGTGAGCTCTCAGGTTACCAGATAACCTTATGTCTGTGCTGCAGAGGCAGGCTCTGTCCCATCCATTCAAAGTGATAGGTCCGACACGTTTGCACCTTATGATTTTGCCCAATCTCTTTAACTGCACAACTTGTACACCCCTTCCGCATCGTTCAAACGTTAACATCCATTACACCATTGAGTTTGCAACATTGTTGTAATGAGCCAACTGTATTTGATGCACACAATTAGATTCGTCTTAGTTCAAAATACGTGTCCATCTCCATGACAGTCAATAGGCAATGCGTGCGCTGGGATCGGTCCATTGCTGTACGGTGCGTATTTTGAAAACAACACGCACTCGTCTCCATACTCTACAATAGTCAATGTGTGCGCACGGCTCGGTCCATTGCTGTACGGCGCGCATTTTGAAAAACAACACGCATCCATCTCCATACTCTGCAATAGACAATGTGTGTGCACTGCTTGGTCCATTGCTGTACGGCGCGTATTTTGAAACCGAGACGCACCCGTCCCCATACTCTGCAATAGACAATGCCTGCGCACGGCTCAGTCCATTGGTATACGGTGCGTGCCTATACAAGTCACACGCATCAGTCAGCATATTTGTCACTGGTAAACGGATGCCAGCCACAATTACCTGGCATGGATTTATGTGCACAACCAAGACACCACTGCCTGTGCCACACTGTATCCTAAGTAAGATAAGGATGCATTATCTGTGTGTGTGTGTGTGGGGGTCAACATGTGGTTTGCCGGGTGGCACTTTGGGGCAGCCACTCCCAAGCTGTGCATGTATTCGTGGGGACAGAATCCTTTGTGTGTTGTTCACATGTCCACTGTGGTGTGCACTTGGTCAGTTCAGAGCATGTGGCATGGTCACATCTCCTGTGTGCATATGTGTATGTCATGTCACATACCCCACGAGTCATAGGTGTGATGGCATGTACATCACAGAGTGACCCATTGCCACAATTGTGATGTACAGACAGTCAGTGTGTGTGTCATGTTTCAGATGTCTCTGATTCCATGTGCCCAATGGGAGACAGTCTCCACATCCATGTGGTGTGTGCATCAACATTGATGGTGTTTGTGTGTGTGTGTCTCACATTTGTCCATGTATGTCCTGCAGAGACATCAGGGGCAGCTACCTGTGGGAGTCTGTTGTTAATTGGCATGTCCATGATACATCTTTTCATGCCAGTGTCCATGTGTCAATCCAGGGTCCCTGGGAATCTACCTTCCGAAGAGCTGGAATGCCTGGGACACATCTGTCCTCACTTGTTACTGTGGTGTGTGTTTGGTCCGTGATCGCAGTACATAGGTTATGTGATACAGCCTAATGATTTGCCCTGGCACAACATTGATCTTGCTGTGTACACATGTTGAACTGAGATGTTAGATGATGGGCATATTGGTGAAATATTTGTCCATACACATTGGCACACACACAAAGTAATTGTGTGTTGTCATGACGTTGCATGTGATGCTGAGTATGGTGAATGCCACAGAGGTGTGGGGACTGACAATTTTTCGTTGTTCACCTATGTGCTGCAGGGCACCAGCTGTCCATAGACCATTCCCTGACCTTGGAACCACGGTGGAACATGACTGCATCCGACGGTACCACTTCACCAGGCCGCTGATTGAGGAATTGGTGGGGCGGTTGAACTCACAATTGCAACCTGGCCAGACATACCCTACAGCGCTGACCCCCAAGGTGAAGGTGATGGCAGCTCTACACTTCTTTGCCACCGGCACCTTTCAACACACTGTCGCCTCTGCTGGTGGGATGTCACAGACCATGTTCAGCCGTGTCCTACAAGATGTGTTGGAGGCAATGTTACTTTACTTGAACCACTACATCTATTTCCCTTGACCACTGAAACTTGCTGACGTCAAGAGTGCTTTCCCTGGGGAGGATGTCACATGTCATTGGCTCCATTGATGGGACACATGTGGCTTTGGTACCACCACAGGCACATGAGCAGACATACAGGAACAGGAACCATTTCCACTCAATCAATGCTCTGGTGGTATGTCTGTCGGATGTGATCATTTCACGTGTGTGTAAATTTCCCGGGTCTGCACATGATACTTACGTCGTGAGGAGTATCCGCATCCCGAGGCTGATGGCACAGACGCAGAACCAACGTGCCTGGCTTGTCTGTGTGTACCGACATTTACCATTGTTTGTGTTGGGCTATCTTATATTCCACCCTCTCTCTGAACTCATCTATTGTGCAATTGTCTTTCTGTAGGTGACTCCGGATATCCCAACATGCCGTGGTTGCTGACACCACTCAGGAATCCTGTGACACCAGCTGAGATGCGCTACAATGAGGCACATGGTTGGACCAGAAGAGTCATCGAGCTGACTTTTGGACTCCTGAAAACCCGCTTCCGATGCCTGGACAAAACAGGAGGAGCCCTCCCAAATGACCCAGCAAAGGTGAGCAAAATCATCATAGTCTGCTGCATGCTACACAACCTGGCAGTACGGAAGAAATTGCCTCTCATCCGGGATGACAATGATAAACATCTGCCACCTGTGGAGGATCCTGGCCTGGGCCACGATGCCAGGGAGTATGAGGAGGAGGGTGATGTCCACACACAGCTCATCAACAACTTCTTCAGCTGAATGTAAGTGTACAGGGATGTTATGTCACAGACTTGAGTTTGCCTGATATGTGTTGGTGGTGCTCTGTTGCTGTCTTGCTGTGGCTATGTGCTACTTGACTGGATGTATGCGGTGATGTGTCCTTACAGGTTGCCTGTACTCCCCAGCAGTGTTGACAAGCTTTCTTGGTTTTGTGTGTGTGTGTCTGGTGACAGGTTTTGGGCATGTGTATTGCAGTTCTGTCTTGGTCTTCCCTGCTTTTGATTGTGTGTCATGTCTGTCCTTCACAGGGTACTTTGGCAGTGGTTTGTACAAATCTGACCCCCAACACACAGATTCCAATCCCAGGGTGGAAGTATTCGTTTCACTGCAAGTGATGTGCCCCACACCCCTGGACTTCATATCTTCATGAATTGGTGACTGTGTGGCCACTGCCACGTGGTTTTGACCTGCATCTGTTGTGGAGTCTACATGTTTCAAATGTGAAATGAAGTGGTGTTACCATTTGGGATGTGCGTTGTTCGTCTTCACACATCTGGCTGACATTTGCGAACTGCACCTGTGGGCTACTTGCCACTGACTCAGGATAGGTGTGGTGTGTGTGTTCAACTGTATTTCCTGGCTACATCAGTGTAGGAGATGGGTCAGATGGGCATGGTGTGTATGTGTTGACCTAGTGGTGCCTTAGTGGTGTGTCTCTTCCCATGTGTCACATCATCCTTACCCACATGACAGTGTTTACATTGCTGTAGCAGTTAGCATGCACAGTGCCATTTAGCAGATCATGACACAAACAACTTTGGAATCACCACAGAGACAAGTATTGTGTATTTGTGAGTGAAGCCACCGCCGGCCTGGAGGATGCGGGGTCCCCGCCTTGGTTTGTGAAAACACCACCCGCCACATTACGATGGCGGTGGGATCAGCGGCGGACGGCAAGTCTGTCATCCGCTGATCCGCGGTGGTTGTATGCAGATATGGTGGCGGTGTCTGTAAGACACCGCCAGCCATATCACGATGTAGGCGGAAGCATGCTTTTCCATGGCGGCTTTTCCGCCGTGGAAAAGCATGTGGTCTTTTGGTTTTGGGGGCCCGTTGCGAGCCCCCAGGGTGTTGGGGGGTGCACATGGGGGGTACCTATGGTACCCCCCTGCTTTGGCATGCACAAGGTGGCAGGCACCACGCGGTGCCTGCAAAGTTGTGCATGCCAAAGGTAAACATGCATATTTTACATTGCGGCGGGTGCTGCTTAAAGCAGCACCCGCCGCTATGTAAAATATACGGGATGTGACCGCCAGGGTGGCGGTCACATCCTAATTGCAACGGAGGGTCCGCCGCTGCCCCTGCGGTCGGTCCTTCCACCTCGGGGGTGGCGGACGGACGCAGGTCTGTCCGCCATCCTAATCGGCACCTAAATTAGATCAGAAATTCAAAGGCATGATATACAATTGGTTATGTCCACGTGGTTATCATCAAGAAGAAGGGAGTGTGTGAAAGTTAGTGCTCATGTGAAGAATAGAAAAGAAAGGAAAAAATGGGTTACATCAAGAGGGTAATTCAAATAAATTATAGCATGAGGGATCCAGCATGAATTGAAAGGTCTCCCTTTAGACATTCAGGCCTACCCCTGTATACACGGTCAAGTACAGTACATTTTCTTAATCGGTTTCTTCACAGTGTAACATCATCTGTTATTCGGGTGTGGGGGGTCAATGAAGGGTGTAGGCCTATTCAGGGGTGTCGACTTTTCTACCCTAACGCAAAAGTTTTGGTTTGGTTAAAATGGAACTAACATCCTTGAATAGATGTGTGGGGATACAATTTAAGGATATAATTTATCATGGCTTGTTCAAAGTCTATAATTATTCTATGAGGAAAAAACTTTGTTTGTTTCTTGCTTTATTTTACCTAACATTTTAGTATATGTTACATTCTGTTTATTTGGTAACAATGCATAAATAAAGGGGATGCAATTGTTATGTAATTGCCCATGGATACTGTAAAGTTGGTAGAATAGTTTGGGGTATACTGTAAAGGTCCCATCCATCATCCATGTTTGGCATTGTTGACGTTTAGTTATATTGTTTGCTGTAGCAAACAGAATAATTATTTTATCTTTGTTTTTATTGTCAAAGAAAACAAAAGGTTTGAATTGTCACTGTGTGTTATACTTAGCTCTGGGGGAATTATGACATCTTCAAAATTTGTAGGTGTAGGTGTTGTGTTTGTTGTTGCTTTTTTGGTCCTAGCTATGGTTCTTTTAATTGAAGCAATGGATGGTAATTGACTGGTTGCTTCTTTTGGGTAGTTTAGGTAAAATTCCTTTAAGTATAACACTTGTGTGGATTTGTGAGCTAGTACTTAATTCTTTTATATTATCAAGGGTTGCTCTCACTTCAATTTGAGAAACATTAGGCGTATAGTTATGTTCTCTAGTGTATAATACAGTTGTTTCCCTTGTAGTAGCACGACCATAACATTTATTTGAACATTTCCAGTTGACTTTAAGGCCAATTTGCTTCTCTTGGGCGTAGACGTACCCCATGTAACACAATAAGAATTTCCCTTTCTGAGATGTTATAAATTGGGCACCTTCAGTCATTTTGATGTAGAAAATTCTATAAAAAATGTATATGCATATATATGATGAAGCATATTATACATGTTTACATAGTTAAAAAAAAAAAAAAATTCTTACATATACTTACCAAGTGTTATTTAGTTGTCTTTAAATGGAGATGTTCTGTTTTCAATAAATGCTGTTCAGTCGAAGTTTTCTGTGAAAGGAAAATAGAGCATATTTTATTCGATGTTTTACAATTTTACATGGGGTGGTATTGGTGTTTAGGATAGAGTATAGCTTTATTAAAGTTTTTGTTAGATTTTACAAAGGTTTTTAAAAGGTTTAAAATTCTAAATGGGGTGGTTTTGGGGTTTAGGAGATATTAGGGGCCTATTACGATGGCCACAAAATCGGGTCACGGGACCGACCGCCCATGTCGCGTCGGTCCCAACATACACATTAGGATGCGCCTGCCACACTGGCGGGCACCTCCTGCATTTTTAACATTGCGGCGGGCGCTGTTGTAAGCAGCACCCGCCGCAATGTCAAAAATGCATGCATGTTGTGCATTTGCATATAGAACACAAAACGTGGGTGGGTTAACCTTGCGCAAAGCCACCTTTAACAGTAAATCCTAAAGGAAGTTGCTCCAGGGAACAAGGGAAAAACGGACCCTTACGTCCCCAAAACTCCTCTGTGTGAACACAAAGAATACAAGAAAAAAAAAGAATTATTGACCCCGAGCACAACACCTCAAATATTGAGTCTTAAGAGAAAAGAGAAACCAAATCATATTCTTTCCATGTCGTGAGTTCATTAAATCAGTTCCTTTTATTTCCTTTTCTTTACTCTTCACAAACGTGAGATTTCCATCACATTGTCAGTCTTCATACAATATTCATTAGAATCATACAAAATGTAGCCAGAAAAGCAGAGCCGACATGTGTTTTGTCACGGGAAGCAATCCCCCAATGACTTCTTCAGGGCTACAACAAAACAGCAAGAACAAATAATGTATACAAATAAAATTACAAAGATAACTGTTCTTCACCACCACCAATATTGCAAAGGGGGGGGCAAACTTCAGAACAAAATATGAAAAAAAGAAAAGAAAGAGAAAAAGAGAGAGAAGGTCGAAAAATCACCGATAAATCACCCAATGTGACCATGTGAAAAAAGCAAGTTGTGTGACTCATCAGAGCACATATAGTCAAAGGATGAGACGCAAAGGGAGGATTAAAAGCATAAATATTAAAGAGTGGCAAAGAATGTCTGTAGCACCATTATAGTCACAAGAAAAAGGAATCGTATCTTCAAAATTTCCACTCAGGTCTAAATTATAGCTAAGAGGCCATAATTCAAATGCAAAATAGATTCCTATTAGAGGTAGACCGATCCTATTATGTTCCAGATAGAAAGACACACCATTTACTCACCATAAGAGACTACTCACGAAGCCATAAACCACATTCCAGGTATGACCTGTCAATGGTCCAGTACTATATAAGGCTAATAAGATATAAAAGAGACATAAAGATAAATCAATATGCAACCTAGATAATTATCTACAGTAAATTTAATAATATGACTCTTAATACCTAGCTAAAGCCGTATTCTCTTCAAACGGTCAAGTCTCCAACCATCATAAATAGGTTCAATATCTGGTGGAGAAAATTATATCTTTAGGTTTCTCAGCTTAGATATTAATTAGACCTCACTAACCTAAAATATTATTTATACAATGGCGTATACACGTGAATAATTTGTCTCAGCTATAATGTCTTTATAGTTAATAGCAAGGACAAAGGGAACTAAAGTAAGACAGGCTTCTTCTTCGAGTTAATTACCTCCATATACTTCAAGAATCTGTTATGATTCAAAAGGAATTATATAAAAATGTATGCAAGTAAACAGTAAGAAATAAATGAGAACACTTATCCATTTTATATACTCATAGAAAACGTGACAGGCACAGTATGCTGCCTGCCACTTTGTGCATGCAAATGCAGGGGGTACCATAGGTACACCCCATGTGCTCCCCCCACCCCTCAACACCCTGGGGGCCCGCTACAGACCCCCAGCAGCAAAGACAGCAAGCTTTTTCATGGCAACAATGCTGCCCTAGAAAGGCCTATATCATAATATGAATGGCGGTGTCTTGTAGACACTGCCACCATGTTATGGCCTTTTTCTGCCCAGTCATCGAGTCGACCAGCGGAAAAGCGGCAGACGGTCTTTCCATCTGCCGCGGACCTCCCAGCCATCCTAATGTGGCGGGGGTCATTCATGGCAGGATGGCGGGCAGCCCGCCATCGTAATAGCCCCCTAGGTATTTAGTTGCATTTTAGTTAGATTTTAAAAAGGATTTTTAAAGTACACTTACTTAGTTAGTGAGCTGTTTTTGCGAGGTAAATTAATTTTTTCTTGTTCTTTGGAGTAATATCTGAAGTGGAAATATAAAGAAAAAAAATATGTTAGTAATTTTAGTTAGCAATTGAAAACTGTGGTACATTTTAATTTAACTGCTTATTGCAGTCTTTGCTTGTGATCAAAATCCGGCAGAGTTTCGCATTCCTTAATTATTTTGGTTTAAGGTGTAAAATAAGACTGATTTTTCTTTGTTTGTATAGTATCTTTTTAATTGTTTGTTGATTTTCATTGCTTTATTACGATCTTCTGTATTTCTATTGGTTAATTTTTACTTTGTTTATTGATTTGGTAATTGTTTTCCTTATATGGAAAACGCGAATAATTTTTTGGGGGGTGAGTAAGGAGACGTTGAACTGATTATATTTTAATAAAATATATATAAGATGTATTAATATGTTTCAATATGTAGCAAGTATATATTTTAAAATAATATTATTAGTGTGTTTATAATGTTATTTTTTATTTATGTTGTTATCATTTTGATAGTTATGTTTTTGGTTAAATTTAATGTAATGTGTATGTTTACACGATTTACTGTATTTATGTTGTTTAAAGTAATTGTTTTAATGTATTATTGAGTTGTTGATATATTGAAAAAAACGATAATATTGATGTCTATATTTTTGTTGTCGATATTTTAGACATGTCCTATATTTATTTATAAATGTTGATAGTGTGCATTGCGATATGGTGGGCGATATTTGTGTTGTCGATATAGTTGCATCACGATATTGCGGTGTCGATATTCGTGTATTTTTATAATTAAGTATAAAACATTGATATTTTGGTCATCGATATTTTTGCGTCAAAATATTTGCAGTTCGATCATTTGACTTTCGGTATTATGTCAGTGATTCAGCTGGGATAACCTGTGGATTATTTTTACTTATCAGCCCTTTTTTGTGATGCCCTGACCTGGTAGCTCACCATGGAGCCCATTACAGTGTGTTCCTTCCCCTTTATTCAGCGGCGCAATGAATTCTCAGAATTTGCGCAATCCCGGCCAAGTCAGACACAGAGCACCCTTTCTCCAGAGAGCAGAGGAATGCAGCCTGTGAAGGTGTGCATGGAGAAAACTCTCAAACCAAAATGACCACAGCGAAAAAATGCCACAAAATAATACATCAATTGTTAAAAGAACCTCACTGAAAAAGAGAGACTCCTTTGGTTATCAAAGCATTGTCAGCAGCCATGAAGAAAGATGAAGTGCGGCAAAACAAGTGGCTGTGCGCCTTTCTTTTATCAACACAGCACCCGAAGTAAACAAAGCACGAACACTGATAAGAAAAGTTCATTGTAAAGTAAACGCAAAATAGTTACAGGATCGGGAGGCGCGGGAGTAATTCAAAGAAAAAAAAAGTGCACCAACCACACCATAAATAAACAAAAGAGAAGGGGAACGTGTAAAAGGGCAGTAGCATGAAAGTGAAAACACACCCAGAGGCGGGATGAATAGCAACCTTTTACCAATGAAAAAAAGGAATTTAGAAAGGCACTCGATGGAACCAATGAAAAGCGATGGACATGGTGAGCCCATAGACTATATACAGCATGTCTCAAAGAGACAGCACTTATGCACTGCCTAGGCTTGACCTCAAAAACACAGGAAATGCAAGTATGGGGGTTTCTCCCTCTTTGGCAGAAGTCTATAAGGGTACACCATACCCAGCATTCCTCCTGTTCTTTTTTCTGTTTCACTGAGAAGAGATTAGGAACGTCGACTCCTGCTGGGCTTGAGCCATATTTGGTTTGGTTCATTCCTTTTTCCTGCTTTTTGGGCATGTGAAAAATGTACCTCGTATGTACTTGTTTTCCCTTGCAGCTTTCCTTCTGGAATAGAGCATGATGAAAGGTGGCGGTGAGAGAAGCTGCACTGTGGAGTTTACAATGCTTTAGGGTTGCCGCGAATGCCCAGTGAGTTGGAGGCTCGCACAAGCGCTTTATTTTCCTACTTTCCTGTTACGATCAGTGGAGAGATTAAAGGGAGCCATGGCGAGTCAAACAGGTCTGAAAAGGGGATTGCTGTACATCTCCTGTGCTAATGCTCTCTGTTGGTTACTGGTGTTTTTCTGTCTAGGAAATGCTACGGGGAAACGTACAAGGAAAATAAAGTATGTTGATTCCCCTATGACCTTGGATTCTTAATCCTCACTTGTCCCTATGAGAAAGACTTCTAAGAAGTGGGAGGATTAAAGATTCAAGAGGCTCATTAAACAAACCCTTTTGAAATTGAGGGCAGTCTAAGCTCCTGCAAAGGATAATTTCAGGGGCATGTCATCTGATATATCCTCGAATTCTGAGGAAGAGGAGGTTCAGGTTAACGAGGAGCAAAATAGCAAGTAGATTAAAAAGGATTGGTTGCCGGAATTGTTAGCTCATGTTAAATCCAGTATGGGTTTCCAAGAGGAAACAGTGCCCGAATCTTCCTCAAGTCATTTGTTGAGACCTTTTCAGAGGTTGTCTTAGATGGATTTTCTGGTTCATTCCTTTATTCTTGATGTTTTAAAAAGAGATTGGAAAGACCCTGACAAGATAATACTTCATCACTTTATGGCAAAGCCTTATGCCTTGGCTGATATGTATTAATCTTTGCCTGATAGCATACATATTAACTTTTTGTTGGCAAATCTTGTTGACAGAACATCTCTTACGGAGGACTCTATCATTAAGGCTCAGTCTGATATTTTAAAAAAAAATCGATTCTGCCATAAAGAAGGTCTATTAAGGTGCCCATCTGGCGTTACAGACAGGTACATATGGCCCTTATGTCTCTCAGACTTTAGGCAGTTGTTCAAGGCAGTTGAGGATGGGTCAAACTGTTCTGTGTTTGAAAGCATGAGGTGACAGATGTAACATATTTCGGATATCTCTTTTGATATTGCTAGAGCTAATTTCTTACCTGCTGGAATTCTATCGCTGCTTGATGCAACTTGGTCTTGATAGACTGGAAAACCGATTTGGTTCAGAAGGTTTCTGCCTTGAGAATGTCATTTGAGTTGAGCTTGAGGAGAAGATACACATGCTTTTTAAGGAGAAAAGGCATTCCTCATTCAAACATGGTAGCTTGGCTCCCAACAACTCAAATAAATTATCTTTTTGTCAGTGTTCTAGCAGGCAACATCAGCAAGGGAAGGACAAGCCAAGGAATGAGAGTGATAAGAAGTCTAAGTCCCCTAACAAACAAAGGTCCTGATTATGCCGGAAATGGTCAAGAGTGTGCAGTAGGATCACTTACTGGAGGCTTTGCAACTCTCCACTTCAGAGAATTAGGTGAGCCAGATTGGCGAAACCGGTAAACAGTGTGTACAACCTTTCTACAGGATTCAGGCATGCGACTGACCCCTTGGTCATTCAAAAAGGACAAGGGATTAGCCCTTCTGCAAGGGATAGCTACTCCTCTGTTGAATGAGGCAATTTTGATGATACCCCAGAAGGAGTAGTGCCAGAGATTTTATTCTATCATTTTCCCAGCCCAAGGAGTTTTGGATGGTGTTAAAACTCAGATGCCAAAGCAAGATTTTCAAGATCCTCCCTTTCAAGATAGAGATATTACAAACAAATTCTGGTGTTGTCCAAGGGCGACCTTATCAACATCTTAGATCTACATGATACATATTTTCATGTACCAATCTACCCTATTAATGCTCATTTTCTATGCTTTTGTGTTCAGGGAAGACATTTTCTGTTTGATGTCCTACTATTTGGCCTCTAGACTGATTTTCTTGTCTTCACAAAAGAAGTAGCTCCTTTAATAGCCTGTATTCTCCTGTAAGAATAAGAGTGTATCCCTATTTGGATGACAGACTTCTGCCTGCACTATCGACAAATCAATTGCTCCAGCAGATGGCTGCGGTGTGTCTAATATCACAGCTTTCTTCTAAACCTTGCAAAAGTTCAATATGATTCCAGCAATCTATATGACTTTTATAGAGGCGAGGTTTTGCATAGACCTTAATAGGGTGTTTCTTCTGGAAGTCCGAGCCACCACCTTGAGGAGGTTGGCTCTGCACACCATTCAGAGTCAGGCGCTTTCAGTCAGACAGTAGCTTAAACTCCAAGGCTACATAGCGGTAATTGTCTTGACAATTCATTGGGCGAGGTTACATCTTTGGCCTCTCTGGATTAATCTTCATTCATTTTGCATCCCAAATCGGAATATTTCGAATTGATAGTTCCACAGACTCAGGAATTAAGGAGAGAGCTGAGTTGATGACTTCTCCCAGAGTTTCTGTCAAAGGTTGACTCTCTTCAGCAGGATGCCCCAAAGCTTATAAGGATTGATGTGAGTGCCTCTGGTTGGAGTGCAACATTGGACAAACTGCCTGTTCAAGCAAAGTGGATACTTCAAGAGAGTGGGAGCTCCTGCATTTAGAGAGAGCTCAAAGCAGTTCTGAGGGCAGAGATGCATTTTTATAGATGGATTTTATGTCACAATTTGGTTGTCAGATCGGGCAATATGTTAATGGTGGCCTATCTGAACAAGCAGAGAGGTACCAGGTCCAAGCCTCTGAATCAAGTTACAATGCAAATATTCCGGTGGGCAGAGATTCCCACTTTGAATCTAGTAGCAGTACACATAAAGGGATCAGACAATATGGTGGAAGACTAACATAGTTGAATCCTTCACTTTTTTCAAGAGATGGCTTTCCCCAGACCAACATTTCAGGCCACGTATTGGAGATTTGACAATCCCTTCCTCCATCTCTTTGCTTCCCAACACAATTCACAAATCCTGAGCTTCTATTTGAGGAACATCATGAGGGGAGCATGGGAAATGGCATGCCCTAACATTGACATGGCCCAATCATCTACTTTATTCTCTTTCTCTGATACCTTTGATTCTCAAACTTCTGGCCAAACATCAGCCAGTGGATAGGAAAATGGTGGTGGTAGTGCAATTTTGGCCAAGAAGGTCATGGTTTTCCCTTCTGAAGTCTTTTGCAGTAGAGGAATGTGAGAAGTTGGCCTGGTATATGATGTCCACTAATTAAAGTGGGCACCTTGCACCAGTCCAAAGAACCCTTATGGTGATTTAAGAGGTCAAAGATAGCCTTAGAAAGCCATCCAAGCGGTACCTGTGGAGAGGAGCCTTCAGGCTTAGTCTTGAAGGAAAGTTAAGCAGCTTGCTTTACTAGAATGCAACCTTGATGTATTTGTTAAATGAAAAGAGAACCACACAGTAGTTATAAAAATATGTGTTTATTATTATAACACACCTTAAAAACCTCATAGTATCTGCTACATGCAGATAAACAAAAAGCACACAATACTGTAGCACAGAAACAAACGAAAGTAGCACCAATACACAGTGGGCTCCAGGGGGAGACCATACCATAAACTAAAATTGTGGTATAAGAACCATGACTTGAGTCAAGACAGTGTCTAGAGGTTGTAGAATCGCTGGGACCCCAAGGAACCACCCAAGGTGAGTACGTTGGGACCCCATAGAGGATGTGTGCAGTTTGAGAACACAACCCTGTGCTACGTACAATTCAATGGGAGAGTCATGGTTGCAGTTTTAGTGTTTAAGGACCCCTCCCAGTGGATTACGAAGAAACCTCTTAATACATACAAGGTTGGAGAGCCACCCCACCCGTGGATACTGAAGTACCAGTGTTACCTATCCCAGGGAAGCTGGGTGCATAGGGTAGAAGTAGCGTAGGGAATCGCTGTAGTTCTCAAAGGGAGTCTTCAAAGAAATGCCACTGCTGGAAAGAGAAAAGTGTCCGGTGGAACCCATCAGTAGATTCTTGAAGGAAGTAACCTGAAAGCCGATGGGACAGAGTCTGGGTCACTCAGGGGTGACCAGTGGCTCAGTAGACGAATGCCCACCGATGTCGGGTGGTTCAGGTGTGAAGAGGGAGACCTTGACTCTGCAGCCACAGGGACCAGGAGATGTCAAGGACAACCAGGAGCCAGATACGAGCTGCTCCACAAAGGATATCGAATGCTGAGGGGTCGGTGTCTGGCAATAGCACCAACAAGCCTTGGCAGTGGCAACCCACAAAGAAGGTTGAGGAAGGTCACAGTCTAGCCCAGTAAGGACCAGGAGACTCATCACAGCCAGGGGAGTCTGGGCAGGCCTGGAGCAACCAGGGGAGCCCAAGACAATCAGTGTTGTCCCTCAAATGGACCCACAGGCCGAAGGCATGGGAGTTCTGAGGGGACCTCTAGCAGTTTCACAAAACAACAGCTTGCTGGGCACAGAGTACAGGGAGGCCAAAGTCCTTTGAACAAAATATGTGCAGAGGTAAGGGCTGTTCATAGCCCAATGCACTTGATTGGAGAATGCCAACAAGCACATGCACTTTCAAATATACATGTAGCATAGGGGTTTGGGTTATTCAGCCCCCACAATGGATATTGGCCTTAAACTTAGTGAGAGGGTAGCTCAACCTCAGCGAACATATGAACCCATCTCCTGTGTTGCTGGCACCTTCGGAGTCCACAGGAGCTCAGAATCAGCAGACCAGTCAGTTGCATTATGGTGCCTGGAAATGCAGAGGAGTGACTCCTTCACCCCAAGGGAGATACTTTAGTTGTTCTTGATGCTCCACAGGTCCTGCATGGAGCCTGTATGGTGCACCTCACAGACAATGCTTTGGACGGAGAACGAGACAAGGTTGGGCCCTGTCAAAGTCCAGCAAAGTCCAAAGTGTCCAGTCGGTCGAAGGTCAGTGGTTTCTTCATCAGAATATTGTCCACCTCAAATCTAGGGTCCTAAAGCCAAGTAAGCCCACGGGAGATGGTTGAACAGATTCAGGGGACCCTCCCCGGGGAAGGACAGGACAGTGGGGAGGATACTCCAATGTCCTTTGTTCAGTTTCGCGCCAGAGAAGGAGCCTGAACTGGTTTGAACTAGACTATGCACAGTGACACCAAGTGTGCCCCAGATGCAGACTGTCAGGCACTTTGGAAGTGCACCCACCCAGCCCCAATACACTAAATCCGGTCTGGGAGGTGGAAGCACCACCCTGTGACAGGATGCCTACTGTTCTGCCTTCCCCTGCTTGAGCTTGGCTCAGCAGCAGGAAGGCAGAAATGTGTCTCTGGTCGGCAGCAAACATTTTGTGATGCCCAGGTCGGGAAGGCTGATACCGGGAATACCAGTGACCCCACAAAGCTTGCTTCAGAAGGGTGGAATCTTACCTCTCACACCAGTTATCAGTGTGAAGGTATGATTCCAAGGTGTTTGATACCAAACACAACATGTTTTGTTGCAGTCGTTATCGAGATAGCATTTTACGTGAGCATATAATGCACCTCTACCTATATGTCTGGCTGTGTCACTGACAACCCAGGAGAATGGTCTCTGGAGGCTGCAGAGGGGGTCTGCTCATGCAGGGGCACCCTCTCAGGTAAAACCCAGCATCCTGTCTTTAGGAATGTCAAGGCCTGCTAGAGGGGTGACTGATAGGTTTTAAGTGAAGTGACCTATAGATATAGTAAACCTATATCTAAAGCAAGTGGTTCAAGCACCAGCTTACACAGGCAACAATTGCAGGCCTGTAGTTTAATTTTGCATGGCCTCTCATGGGTGACATAACACATGCTGCAGCCCATGGGAGGCCTCTGGGGTACCTATGCCCTGGGTACATGTGTACCATATACTAGGGACTGACAAGGGTACCCCAGTATCTAATCTGGAGTGTAACTAAGTACATGCATAACATTTTAAGAAAAAAGCAGATAGATTGGGGTCCTGATTAGCAGGATCCCAATCAGGCTAGTCAAAAACCGTATAGCATCAAGCAAAAAGTGGGGGTAACAATAAGAAGCAGATCCTACTTCCCTACAAGCAGCCTTTGCTCCTTCCTCCCGATCCTTCTCACTTGAGGTCCCACCATATCATTCTCTTGGACAGGCTCAGCTCACATTGTGGAGGTTGAGAGAGGGCATAACAAAGTGAGTGACTGCCTAGCATCTAGCCTTGGCGATTCAGCATTCTTGTAGACTTTTCATTTTAAAATCATATGGAAGACATTGGGACATTTTTCGAAGATGGTGTACACTGCATGGTCCTCTCCTGGAGTGTAATCTCAATTAGGTTCTACAATTTCTCTGGGAGTTATATGAGAAGCATCTTACTGTTTCTACCTTAAGCTCACAGTGGAACACAATCAGAGGTTTTGAGACACTTTTGGAAACTTATCGGGGTGGAGGACTTTGTGTCTTGACTACTGAGAAGCTTTTCACTTTCTCGTCTGATAGTTAAACCTATGAATCCTCTTTAGGAATCTGCCACTTATTCTCCAACCTCTGAGTTCTCATCCATTTGAACATTTATCTCTGGTGGATATAAAGTTTGTGACACTGAAGATTGTGTTCTTAGTGGCATTAACTTTGACCAGAAGGATTGCTGAGCTTGGAGCTCAGCAATCATTCCTTTTCATCTTAGAGGTTGGAGTTGTTCTTAAGCTGGATTCGTTCTTAATTACTACGTTTTCAACTTCTTTTCACAAAAAACAGGAGCTAGTTTTCCCTTTTTTTACTGAATTGTCTGATCCTTCTCAGAAATTTTATTTAGAAATATCTAAACCTTTCAGAAGATCAGATTCACTCCTTCTTACGTTTGGGACATATAATAAGGGTGAAAAGGCATCTCTAGTTTCCATTTAAGCAGACAGTTTCTTTGGCCTATTCTTTATCTAGTAGTCCTCCTCAGCTTGTGTACAGGGTCGCTCTGTCAGCATCTTGGGCTGAGTTAACAGCGGGATCAATCTATGAAATTTGCTGAACAGTCACTTGGGCAGCTCCCAATACCTTTGTAAAACACATCACCTTAAAATTGTTTGGATGATCACACAAAGTTTTATGCTGCAGTGTTCAATTTAGTCTTGCCTTAAAGGCTTTGCTTAGAATGAATCACTGTGCTGTGCAACATTGAATGTGGTTTATGATCTGTTTTGTCAGCTATGGAGGATGGTTTCGCTGCATTGGTATACCTCAAAAATAACGGAGGGGACACAGGCAGTAGGACTTGGGGTAGTGGTCCAATTACTTACCAGTAATCTATAATACTACTAGTCCTGGTTAGGCTCAATGCCTTCATTAAGTCCCTCCCTTCCTCTGAGGTTATCAACCTTTACATCATATTCAAGACCTTGGTAATCCAGGAGGACAACAAGGACTTGGAGTAATGAAGATAACTAGTAAGTAATTGGGCAAGTTTTCGCTGGCAACTATAGATTATGAGCTATTTACAACGAACTAGTAAGTACGTTATCCAGTGGAATCAGTATTTACAAGATGCATTCAAAACCCCTTGTTTCTGCAACAATCAGTAGCACATGTCTATATGTATCTAAAGGGCCGTTTAGCAAACGCCAGGTGCTACAAAAGATTCACTTGGGCCATCTTCGGCCTCAATTAAGGGTCATTCCACAAATAATTAGGATGATCGGCTACTAAACCTTGAATTCAGGCTGGGCTTCTGCACTGGAAGTGTGATCTGATTAAGCCTCCTGAGCCTACCATTTTGGATGAGGTAATTATATTTCATTCTCATTGTAAGAGCTTTGGTTTTTGGGCTAAGAACCCTTATGAAGCACAAACCACAAACCCTGTCAAGGTGACCCACAAAAGTCTCTAAATTATTCTGTACTTAACCCTCTGGTAGCTTGGCACAAAAGCAATCCAATATAACTTAGAAGAAGTGTGTTAAGTATGTAGGCATCCCTCAAACAATATTAAAGTGGAAACACAAGAAAAATCTCATGCCAATTAAGAAACAAATAATACTAATAAATAACTTGACACCAGAACTACTAAAATCCAGTGAGTAGAACCACTGGAGCTTTGATTTTCTAAATCTTTTCAATGAAAAATGGCACATTAATGATTAAAGGGTCAACTGCAGGCAACCAATCATGTGAGACCGGGGCAAAGTCAGAAGTTATGGTAGCCACAATGGAGCACGGTTTGTATACATAAGGTGGATTTGGACCGGTTTCTACATACCTTTGTACATAGAAGAATCTTTAAAGTAAAATGTCTGAGAAGGTAAAGTATAGTAGGGTAAGGCAACCGGCAGTGTATGAGGAGGAGGTATTGCGTTTGAGGAGCTGCTGGATGGAATTGCGTGAAGATTCCTACATTTGGACTTAGTCTATTGTTTGGAATTCACGATTCTCCAGCTGGATAAAAGCTGCAGGCTGTAGCTGACAAGGGCTCTATGAGGCTATATACCCCTTCTAGGAGGAGTTACAGAACAGGATTTGCTGCTGTAGAGAAGAATGTAATCAGAACTAGTGCAAAGTCAGGCCGACCGGCAATGCATCTTAGGTGGATCAGTGAGCAGGTACGTATCCTATTGGTGTTCAGAGCCCTTTTCGATTGAAAATGCGTAGGTACCACATGGAGGGCAGCACTCACTTCAGGCTTCCGGCATGGTCCTGGGGCAGGGTTCAAGTTGTTGGAACGTTTTGATTCCCTGTAGCTCAGAACATGAGGCCAGCCAACAAGCCCTTCGAATCACTCTGGCAGTCCTTGGATCAAGCAGCAAGGCAGGCCTCAAGCACCAGGGCATTTCTCTGAGGGTACAAGGCAGGCTACAAGCAGCATAGCAGTCCTCTGGTAACAGCAGGATAGTCCTCTGAAGTGCAAAACAGGCATCAAGCAACAGTGTAGTCCTCTGACTTACAAGGCAGTCCTGGTGGTCCTCCGTGGGTCCAGAAGTGACTGGAAGAGTGGGTAACAGTGTCCTATATTTAATCCTCATGCCAGCGTTGGAGTGGAAGAAACTTCTAGTGTTTCCCTCCACAGATGGCTCTGGAATTTCCTTCCTCCCTGCCCAGGCTCCAAGAGGTCTAGGGTGACAAAAGATTGTTGTGAAGTTCTTTCTGAGTGTGCTGAGACAGCTCCTTTGAAATATAAGTTGATCAGGGAATAGCTTCGCCACACACATCGTGTCAAGGTGGCCCATCCTGCCTGCACCTAGTTCCGCTTTGTCTAAGGAATAGACACAGGTCAACTGACATGCTAAGCGCAGTCATGAGGCCCACTAAACAGGCATCAAATGGTTAGGGCAAATAAATGCCAAATTTCTAAAAGTCAAAAAGCTAAGGAGTTAGGCCCCTAGGAATATGGAATAGGCAGCGCCCTATATATATCAATGAACACAAAAGGTGCCTAAACCATTTTAGATTTCAAATTATCAACTTCCTGGTCAAACACAAATTCTTTTGGTCTGCACCGGTATTTTATTTATCCCTTATGATTTCGAAACATTTTTTATGTATCTCTTTATCGCAATTTTTAGAAAAATTGCGATAAAGATATACATTAAAAAAAATTGAAATCATAACGTGTAAATAAAATACCGGTGCAAACCTAAAGAATTTGTGTTTGACCAGGAAGTTGATAATTTGAAATCTAAAATGGTTTAGGCACCTTTTGTGTTCATTAACTTTCTAAAGGTGGCATTTTCAGAATTGTGACTTAAATATCTGACTTTACCATTAAGGAAGATTTTAATTTGCACATAGTCCTAAGGCCAACAAAAAACGTTTTTCATTAAACAGGAGGGTAGAAAACAAAAAGTTTTGGGGAATGCCACCCTAAGGGCTGTCAGGTCAAACACTCGTGCTTGGCATTTTTACTAAAAATCAAAAACTTTTTTCTCGGCTGAAAGCAACAAAAGATGAGTGGAAATGGCCAGCAAATCTTTAAAGGAAAAAAGAGAAAGGGCATTGAATGCAAATTTCTTTTTTATCATTCAGCATTTTAGCAAGTTAAATTTCACACTTGTAGAAATGCTCCAAGATCAGCACGACCCAAGCAGCGCAATTGTAGTTCCTTGCAAATTTGCATTATAATTCCATACTGGGAAATTCATGATTTTTTTATCTGCCAGTTTGCATTATGCAGGGCTCTTTTGTGCACAGTTGTATAGCAGAGGAGGAAGACACAAAGACTTTGATTGCGAGTGGAGCGAGGCATTCACTACATCCAGTATATATATATATATATATATATATATATATATATATATATATATATATATATATATGCAGTTAGCCCTGAGTGCCACTTTTAAGATGTCCTCAAGAAAATGAGGAATTAAGTAAAGTAAAGTAAAGTCCACATTTGTAAAGCGCACAATCACCCGTAAGGGTCTCTAGGCGCTGGGGGCCGTCGGGAAGATTAAGCGAGCTATTGCCCAGAGTCACATGGTGCTGGGCTAACCTGCCGCCGGAGCCGGGGATCGAACCGTGGTCCCCAGATTCCAGCGTCAGTCGCCCTAGGAATTGCACTCATTATTAATGCTTTCGGGGCCAAATTCAGGATATGCTCATAGTATCACTCAGTAATGTTCAGCAGGTTCAAGTTGCTGAAACATTCGAGTGGTAGGAAGCTGATCTTAGAAGAAACATCGACTTGGACAAGGAACCCACATTTTAAGGCCCAATCATGATCAGAAACCACCGTATTTTTGCAAAGAATATTCTGCAAACAGATTTTTAGTTTCAAATAAAGATATATGTGCCATAAATGTTCACAAAAACTTACGACCTACGTGCCAATGTCCAGAAGCGAAAAACGTTTCAACCTATGCAAAGTTGAAATGTATTCCATAGACGTTTGCAAGGATGTACACAGATATGTTTTTAATATTGCCCCTCCCCTAGTTTTTAGTTGAATAATTATGAAACACATCTTTCTAGGGAGCGCGGTTTCAACTCCCTACCATTTTAGTATGACTTCCTGGAACGCCTAGAATCCATGCTAATAGCTGTGAGGATTCTTTTTTTTTTGTTTTATTTATTCGTAAGTTTATGTGGCGCACTCCAAACAATGGGGCATATTTACTAGAAACTGGAGGAGCACAGTGTTATGCCAAAATTGTTAATGCTGCACTCCGTCAGTTTCAAAATGCAGGGATGTGCCGTATTTAATAGAATGCAGCATACCCCGCATTTCCCCTAGCGCTAAAGATGCTTCCAGGTGCCAGCGCAGGCACCCTTGGGCCATGTTGTAAGGGTGCCTGCACTGCAGGGGTGATTGTTTATGTGCAGGAAGGGACACCTTTTGTCACTGCCCCATACCTTGTACATATGGGCAGCATCAAAAAGCAATGAGTGTTGTGGTGGAATGCCCACTGCAACACCCATTCACGCTAAGTGCTGCGTGAATAGGGGCAATTTTTTACAAGGCGTCGCTAAGCCACGTTAGGTGGCTTGACGTCGCCATGTAAATAAGGCGAAGGACTTAACACCAACAGAACGTCTGAAAAAGTGACTTTCTGGTGGCGTTAACTCCTTGTAAATAGGCCCCCATCAGTAGTGCTCCCAGAGCCTTGTGGGAAGCATAAGAGGGGCGAAAAGAGTCATAGGAAGGGCTGACAATCAACACGGACCATGATAACATTCAGAAAGTAAAAGGAAGATGGGATGTACGTTGTTACAATGCATGCTTTTACTACGCATGCCTTTACAACGCAGGTTTTTCAACGCAAGTTGTTACAACGACTTGCGTTGGGGGGTGCTGGATAGTGAATAGTTTAATTTACTATTCCAACTCCAGTTCCCGTGGATAGTAGGGAAGGTGTTGGATAGTAAATTAAACTATTACCTATCCTAGAGCGCCCCCCAGGGCAATTCGTTGTATTGACTTGCGTTGAAAACCTGCGTTGTAAAGGCACTGCGTGGTAAAAGTTGCGTCGTAAAGGATGTTTTCCAGGAAGATGTGTGCAATGGTGGAAAAGCCTTGAGGGGAAAGACTAGAATTTCAACCTGTCTCGTTTGTCTGACTGAGTGAGGTGACAAATAGCAAGAGGTGGAATAAAACAGAAGGTAGGTGTAAGTTGGTTTCCACAGCGACAGCCAGCACACCAGCACCTTACTACTGATGTTTACTGGTATTGTGTCGTGTACCACTCCCCGTACCCGCCAACACACCTCTCACATTCTCAATGGGTTAGCCACAGCATTTGTATGTGTCTTTGGAATCTTATCCACAAACGCCCAGGAAGGACAGAGCGGCAGATGGACAGACAGGCGGAATCAGATAGTGCTTTCACTGCCCATCAATTATTGTCTGTTGGATTTAATTGAAAGGTTACAATTTGTACCTAATTTTCAACTTTGGTGATTTCTAAATACAGAAAACACGCCAATACACATTGGAAATTGCCTCTCAAGGAAAACACATAAAAACCGTAACAATGCCTTTGTTTTGTTCTACTAACCTGTTGTAATCTTGGGTACAATTCTAGTTTTGGTGAATGATCTACATGAAATCACCACTTTATCCTGGAACAAGCTACCAGCACAATATTGCTATGCAAACGTGCTTAGTATCGATAAAAATCATATCACGGTAGATAGCATTAAAACCTCACAATATCCAATGAATGCTGCGTGAATGAAGCTTACTGAAGCCCACCAGAGGACCTGCTGTTCGTCCTCAAAGACAAGAAATTTGAATCACTGCAAAATTCAGTCAATTTCCTCCTGCCTCCATGTGTGCTCAGGAAATATGTATTCCTTTTCCAGCTGAAGGGAGGTTGTAGTAGAGTGCAGCTGGAAATGGATTCTCAAGTCCTAGGTTTCACAAACTCTGCCTGACTGCTTGTCACAAGCATGGTGAGGATCAAGGCTTTTAATACGAGTGCAAATAGACATCAGTTGCATGGTCTTTGGTTCACCAAAATCTTAAGGATTGTGCAAGTGGCATCACACACTTTGACCTCAATGACATCACAGTAAGTGGCATCACATGACTGTTGGCCTTAAGTTGAAACTATTGATGTTAATAACTCCATAGCAAGTGCACGATTAATATAATAACTGAACAGTCAGTAACAAATAAGTAGTTTTTTAGACACCAATTTTATTTTAAGTAGTGTATTGCTATGATATGCCCTGGGTCTGGCCTCAGTTATCACATATTCAGGTATAGCCATCACATACCTAACACAGTCAAATACAATTAGAGCCTAAAATACCCAGGTGCAACCTGTATTCAACTGTTCTCCAATTCTTGACAGTATTTATCAGCAAACCATGAAATTCATAATATAAAGATAATATCACATTTGTAATCCGGGTTCAATACTAATCAAAACGGGTTGCTTTTTGAAACACAGTACTTGCATAGACTTCATCATTTAAGAGACTATACAATGACATTATATTATTATGAAGCATCTCATGTTGCATAAGGCTGCGCCAAGGCCCGATGCACATCCATAGGACATCATGGACCTTATTTATGAGAAGTGATGCATCGCTGTGTGAAAACAGCGTTGCGTCACTTCTCAGTGCACCCTCCTAGCACCCTCCTCGCAACATGTATGACGCACCATGTCGCAAGGAGTTACAGATACGTCAGTATTTCTGACGTACCAGTAGGCTCAAAAGTGACACATTTTCTGGGGTGTGTCTGAAACCAGACGCAACTCCAGCAATGTGCCCTTTCACATGGGGTAAGCCACATGTCAAAGGGCCTGCGTCAGTCTTACGCCTGCTGTGAGGCAGGTGTTAGATATTGAGGCAATGGCGTCCTAGAAGTGGTGCACTGAAATCACATAGACTTAAATGCACCACTTCTAAGAGGCTTTTTGCAGGGGAATGCCCACCCTGCATACATTATATCTAACGCAGGGGTTTACAAAGTGACACATCTGCCTAGGTGCGTCACTTTGTAAATAGGGCTCAACATGGCACATTTTTTATAGCATCGGTGCATCACAAAAAGTGAAGCACCGGCGGCGGAAAAGTGACACAAGGCCTCTAAAATTAGGCCCCAAATGTCCAATGCAGTCTCCTCAGGTACATCCTCAGCTCCAAAACCGTGGTCTAGACACCAATCTGCAGGTGCAGTACCAGGCCCAAATCTATCCAGCCACCTCCGCCAATGCCTGGCCTTCAGTGAGTGCACTGGTCTGCAGTTTTGATGCTCTGCAGTGCTCTTTCTAGATCACACTTGGAAATCGTAATATCTTCTCTGCCTATCTTCATTGCTAACTTTAATTTTTTTTATAACCCATTCATTATCTATATTATATTGAAGTCATACGGAATATTCAAATGTTTCCTAGCAGAATAGATGAGTAACATGCAGGTGAAATTCAAAGGCAACGGTACATGCCACAAACATATCACTAATACAGTAGTAAGGGCACATTTAAGCTTTGCTGCATGCATTAAATGCTACTTTATGCACACTTTCTAGTGGTGTTGTTTTATGAGGTTGGAAACATAAAAGCCATACATGGAAAGGGCATGTTACCCATAAAAGAAGTTCCGTAAATTAAGGATGCTTAATATCACCTTCCTCCCTGGCATTCATTCTCTTACCTTTGGAAAGATGAGGAGTGAGCATCGTGGGATTCAAACCTATGGCCATGGGGTCAAACAAAGACAGCTGGAGTGGAAGCATTAGCCCAGCGAGCAGCTGCCAGAAATGGTTCATAATAACAGTGTCGGCCATGTCAGCAGAGCTGTTATGCTATTAAAGACCAGGCTCAACACTTCTCAGCCCAGCAGCTATACCCTTAATAAGGCAGTAACCACACGTTCCAGCAGGGCTGTCGTGCTGACATCACTCTGTGACAGTACCAGCATTTCTCTGCAGATATTTAAGGACCAGTTAGTTACTTGTATCAATCTCCCATGTGCAGCAGTTCAAGACAGGCAAGAGGGCGGGATGTTCTCCTCCAGAGAGGAGGTACACCAGAAACAACTAGGGTGCATGTTTGCCTCACGCACAGAACAGACCCAGGGTAGGCTGCAGCTAATTTCTGTTATTTTAAAACCACTGCTCAACAAGCATTTGCAATGCAATAGGTCTCGAATTAGGAAAGTTTGAGCTATTGGTATTGTAAATTAATTTTTTTTTATTTATGTGTTGGTTTTGAAAATAGCTAAATTAATAGCTTTGTCATTTACAATGCCAATAGTTTTAACTTTCACAAATGTGACACCTATAGCTTTTGTAATGCAATATGTGTTGTATTTTCACGAAAATCCAAGAACAGAAGTGAAATATTAACATTTTTTTGTGACATTTATAAGACAGACGTCATTATTGTTCGAGTACTTTACGCTGGTGTTTGGATTCCTGTAAATCCCCAGTGTTGCGTGGTGCTGGTAGAATGCATGCGCTTAATGTCCCGTGACAAAATATGTGTACGTAGTGTTTGTGCTGGTAGGGGCTAAGCGAGTTGTTAGTTATCTTCCCTAGTACCGCCTAAACTTTCCTTTTAGAGCAGCCAAAAAAGCTGCATTTCAGATATTCTAAAATAATTGTTGCAAAATAAGCATCAGTTTACCTCGTGTTTTACTACGTGACCAGTACCAAAGCCACTCAAAGAAATACGTTTACTTGTCGTTCAACAACTGACGTTTTATATCGCTTTTTGACGTGTGACTAACAAATATCCCAAAGTGGCGTTTAACGACACGGCCAAAGCTCAAGAACCGGCCCACGTAACGCCTCCCACCGGCTACATCTAGAACATTCTACGTGGGCCATCCCTATGGAGACCAACCACTATTGACACAGACGAAGGACAAGGGAGCAATGTAACCTTTCAAGTAGCTGCCATTTCGAAACGGTATAATTCATTAGTTATTATTGAAATTAATCCATTTTATACACAGACAATTAAGCAATGTCTTACAAATGCATGAGAATGTTACTTTCAAGAATTACTGAGATAAACAGATTGTCTCTCAATAAAAAGATACATTCACTTAAAAAAGGGATCGTAGTGTTTGGAACTAGCTCCGTGTAGGAAGACCATTACAAGATGAGAAACGAACTCATTGGGGAATCGATCGTGGCAAACCGTAGTCCGTCACATAGCGCTTACGCAACCGGAGGGCGGCATGTTAGTAGGCGTGACCTTTAGCTGCGCACGCGCACTGCTTCGCAACGTTCTCGTCTGTCGTCCTTTGTCCCGGGCGCTATCTTGCGCAGGGTGATCGGCCTCTGATTGGGTTCTGGAGTCCGGTTGTGGAGCCAATCAGAGCGGGAAGGAAACCGGGAGCGGTGAGAGCGAGCGGGGGGGGCTTGTATGACGGTGGCGGACGCAACCGGAGGGCGGCATGTTAGTACGCGTGACCTTTAGCTGTGCACACGCACTGCTTCGCAACGTTCTCGTCTGTTGTCCTTTGTCCCGGGCGCTATCTTGCGCAGGGTGATCAGCCTCTGATTTGGTTCTGGAGTCCGGTTGTGGAGCCAATCAGAGCAGGAAGGAAACCGGGTGCGGTGAGAGCGAGCGGGGGGGGGCTTGTATGGCGGTGGCGGACGCAACCGGAGGGCGGGTTGTTAGTAGGCGGGACCTTTAGCTGCGCATGCGCACTGCTTCGCAACGTTCTCGTCTGTCGTCCTTTGTCCCGGGCGCTATCTTGCGCAGGGTGATCGGCCTCTGATTGGGTTCTGGAGTCCGGTTGTGGAGCCAATCAGAGCGGGAAGGAAACCGGGAGCGGTGAGAGCGAGCGGGGGGTGCTTGTATGGCGGTGGCGGGGGTCTCTGTATGTGTGTGTAGGTGCGCTCCTGTGTGTGTGTGGCGGGGGCAGGAGGGGTGCCGGTGAGTCGGGAGAAGTAGGGGGGGTGCGCGTGTGTGTGTGTGTGTGTGCCTTCCTGCCTGCGTGTGCATGTGTGTATGTGTGTGTTCAGGGAATCTGTGGCAGGGGACGTGCATGGCGCCGGGCTGGGCGTGCGCATTCGCGCACCCAAATCCAAGCTCGTAACACCCTCTTGTCCTTCCTTCCCCCGAGACAGGCAACATTAGGTCTCCAGCTGGACGCATCCTTTGGATGCTAACTCCAGCTCGACCTAAAAACGACTTGCCTCACTTCGGGGTTATAGGATGGCGGGCGGACTTTCGTCAACCCGCCACCCTAGCGGTGCTGGGATCGGCTGCCAGACATGAGGTAGTCCCGCATCAATGATTAGGATGTAACCGCCACCCTTGTGGTTGCATTCCGCAATGCCAAAATGGCATGTTGTGCATTGCCATGCACAACTTGGCAGGCACTGCTGCCACCTTGTTCATGGCAATGGAGGAGGGTACCATAGGTACCCCCCAATTGCAGCCCCCCCAACTCTCTCCTCCACGGGGCCCGCAACGAGCCCCCAAAGCTATTCCCTGCCAGCCTTTCCATGGCGGCATCGCCGCCATGGAAAGGCCTTTGAAAACATATATCCTAATATGAATGGCGGTGCCTGCTAGGCATCGCCACCACATTAAGGCTTCAGTACGCCAGGCCGGCAATCGAAACGATTGCCGACCTGCGGAAAACCGGTGGACGCACCTTGCATCCGCCGCGATATCCCATGCCTTTATAATATGGCAGGGGGTAAATTGGGTAGGGATGGCGGGCGGATTGCCACCGCCGACCCGGCAGTGTTGATCCGCCCGCCATCCTAATAACCCCCTTACTGTTGTGTAGTGAATTTATTGTTTGTTGGGGAGGCGGAATCTGTTTTCCTCCTGGGCTTGCACCGAGTCTCCACTTGGGGAGGACAGTGAGCGGCGCCATCTTTGCTAGGGTCGAGCTCTAGTTTTCCCACATGCATAAAAGCAGAGGTGCTGGGCGGACGCAGTTGGCCTCAATCGAGCTTGCTATTGCTTTTCCCTTGCTCCTGGACACATTTTTAAACCGCTCCTTTTAATTACGCACTTTTAAAACAAATTTAGGTTATTTTAAAATCACTGCTCAAAAACGAATTGCCTCACTTACTGTCAGGTATTGGATTTGGGGAAGTGGGAACCGTTTCCCTCCTGGACTTGCACTGAGTCTCCACTCGAGGAGGACACCATCTTTGCTAGGGTCGCACTCTAGTTTTCCTACATGCATAAAAGCAGAGGAGGTGCGCGGATGCACTCAGTGGGCGCGCCGCTGGCATGCCTAAGGTTAGCCCGTCTGCGCCGATCAGCGTCCTGGAGGCATCTGGCGCCGGGCATGCTGCTGTTTATGCCAACGATGACGAGCAGGTCATGCAGTATGACAGAGCCACGCTGCTTAGCCTCATTAAGGAGAATCACTGCTGGGACACCATCGCGGATGGGGGCAAGAGTGGTATCTCCAAATGTGCATGCTGCAACTGGGAGCTAACTGGAAATGACATAAGTCGCCCTGTTGAGGTGGTTAATTATGGGGTGGGCCACGCTAAAGCCTATGAAGGTGGGAAGTTTAAAGTTCTGCTACTTAACACTCGCTCCCTGTAGAAGGTTTTCAACCTAGTGCAAAAGTCACTCCCGGACTTAATGTTTCTCACAGAAACTTGGCTTACTCAATTTTCTAACCCCACCATCCCTACTGCTATCCCTCCCGGATATAAGATTCTTAGGAAAGATCACCCAGTATGTAAAGGAGAGGGTGTAGCTATCATCTTTACGCAAGAATACACCTGTAAAACTATTGCCCTTGGGGAGCTGGAAGATGCAGAATGCCTTGGCTTCCACTGTTCCTTATCTGATCACCAATCCTTGGCTAGTGCCCTGATATACAGGCCACCCGGGCCTGCAGGCGCCTTCCTGAAATCCATTAACGAGGCAATCACCTCCCAGGCCCTCAGATATATTCACTTTCTGGTGCTGGGTGACCTCAATATCCATCTGGATAAATCCACTTTGCCCGAGGTCATCTCACTGACTGCGTCCTTTGCAGTTTTTAACCTGCTCCCTTATGTTTTCCACCCTACACACAATAAGGGCCACATCCTCGACCAACTTTTCTCTAATTCAGAGCTTGAGGTGGATCTGCCCCTTCTATTAGTGTAATCAGATCTTTGCCTTATCAGTTTCAAGGTTTATAGGTCTGTGGGGCGCCGTCAGACCCCTGCCAAGAAATGAGTAAACACAAAGATATTTCCATCGTGTCACTCCATCTGCTTTAGGTGAGGCGCTGGAAACCTCCACTCCTCAGCCATCGGGTGAACCTGAGAAAGATGTCTCCAACTCGAGACTTGGGTGCAGCACTTTGCTTATGCACTATCCCTATGCACACTCGTACTCCCGAGAAGGCCAGGTTTTTGGCTCCTTGGTTTACTGAAATACTGAGACTAAGCAACTTAGTGATCTCTGATTAGGCGAAAAAAATAATCTCCTACACCAGATCCAGTCGGATTTCAGAACCAACTATAGTACAGAGACTGCCCCACTGGCAGTCTCTGAGCATATGAAAGAGAAGCTGGATCAGGGGGGGGGGAGAGGGGGGGGTAAAGCAGTTCTGATTTTATTAGACCTTTCAGCGGCCTTCGATATCGTTCCGCACACTAGACTCCTGAACAGGCTACAGGACTGTGGAATACGCTGCACTGTTCTGAAATGGTTTACCTCCTTCCTAGATGATAGAAGCCAGGAAGTCTGGACCCCCCCTTTTGCTGCCCCTATCCCCAGTCTGAAAATGGAAGTTCTGTAGGGGAAACAACCTTTACAATGCAACCTTTACAACGCACTACCATTACAACAAAACTTTTACAACGCAACATCCATTACATCGCATGCCATTTCAACGTAACCATTACAACGCATGACACTACAACGCATACCACTACAAAGCATGTCATTACAACGCATGTCATTACAATGCATAACATTACAATGCATAGTACCCTTACACTATCCAACACTTACCCTACTGTTGCACCCCCTGGAGTTAGAATAGTAATTTTACCCCTACACGATCCAACACTTACCATACTGTTGCACCCCCCTGGAGTTAGAATAGTAATTTTTACCGCTACACTATCCAACACTTACCCTACTGTTGCACCCCCCTGGAGTTAGAATAGTAATTTTTACCCCTACACTATCCAATACTTACCATACATGCAATGTAATGTTAGGTGTTGTAATGGTAAGCGTTGTAAAGGTAGTATGCGTTGTAATAGAATGCGTTGTAAAGGTAGTTTTTAAAAATCCGTTCTAATGGCATGAGTTGTAATGGAATGCATTGTAATGGATGTTGCGTTGTAAAAAATGCGTTGTATAGGTATGCGTTGTAAAAGTATGCGTTGTAACGTCATACATCTATTCCGCAGGGCTCTACACTGAGCTCCACTCTTTTCAACCTATGTATGTCCACCCTTGGTGTCACTGGCAGTGGCGTGTGGCACTAAAATTATTTTGTATGCAGATGACACGCAGCTCCTTTTTACCTGCGACAATGGAGATGACTTTGAGGTTGAGAAGATCAGTACCTGTCTCTCGAAGGTGTTCTCATGTTTGAGGAAGAACCAGTTAAAATGTAATCCAGAGAAATTTGAAGATATCTTTTTTGGCTCTCCATCCGCTGACTAGTGGAAACTCTGGTGGCCTTCAGATATGTCACCTCCTCTCTCTGCTCAAAGCTCTGTCAAGAATCTGAGCTTCATGTTGGACAGCACCCTGTCAATGAGATCCCAGGTGCACTCAGTAGCTGGCTTCTGTTTTGGGCTTCTTCCGATGCTTAGAAAATGTCTCCTCATCTTGCCTCTCGAACACAGGAAGACAGTAGTCCAGGCATTGAACATCTCCAGACTGGACCATGTCAATGTTCTGTACCTAGGCCTCCCTGAATATCAGCTCAACTTCTTATAGGTGGCCCAGAATGCAGCCAACAGAGCGGTCCTTTTGCTTAACTGCTTCAGCGCTACCGCGTTTACCTGCTGTGCGCTGAAGAAGTATAAATGGCTTGTTTGTGACAAAGCCAGCTCGTCATGAGCGCAGGGCAGGTAAAACCCATGACGAGCTGGCTTTGTCATTAGCGTCGAAGGGGTTAAGCTCGGGATTCATTTCTCCCCTCACCTCAAGGCTTTACACTGGCTCCCTGTAAAAAAGAGGATCAGTTTTAAGGCTCTGGTACTATTCTTCAAGGCCCTGCATGGAAGCAGTGTGGTGGATCTCAGAAGGAGAGTCATGCACTATGTGCCGCCAAGAACCCTGAGGTCCTCCATGCTGAGCCTGGCATCAGTCCCCAGGATACGCCACGCCCTATTTGACGGCCATTCCTTTCGGTTTCATGGAACCCACGCCTGGAACCTTCTCCCACTCACTCTCAGGAAAGTGACCGATGTAGCGTTTTTTAGGAAAATGCTTAAAACCTGGCTTTTCCGTAACTAATTGCCGGTCTCCCGCTTCTAGGGACAGCAGAGAGTCTGATAGAGTCTTTTCAATGCTGGGACATTCTTTCTGAGTAGCTACGTGCTCTATAAATGCTCTCTCATTCATTCATTCATTATGGCAACAACACCCACACAAAGCAGATACAGCAGGGCAATCCCTCACACAGCACGGGGCAGTTGTGCAAAGCTACTGAACAAAAACAAGAAAAGCAAGTGCAGGAGATGTGGGGTCATCCCATTAAAAACAGACGCATTTAAAGGAGTAGATGCACGAAATCTGCTAAAAGGCAGCATGTGACATGTCACAACTTCAAAAAGTATTTCTCTTTTGTACCCACTGCCTAATTGCATGCTGTGCTCGTTTTTACTGTATGCTTATTAGGGAATAATGAAAACAGAATGCTGTGCTGTTGGATAAAAAGTGACATATTATATGGGGCCCACTGGCATCTATGTGTCTGCATGGTACAAGTATGGAGAGTGCCGTGCACCCACCTTGATACCCGACAAGTAAATTAGAACATCGAGCACAGTTGCACTGACATTTTTTGCATTGGAAGTGTAAAGCATCCCACGAAAAAAAATTACTGATGAGAGAACTTTCTAGAATTAGAAAAAGCAGTTGATAGGGAAAATATAGGCAAATGCTTAGTTGTGCAAAATTGTTTACTAACATAACAACTGCAAAGAATTCAGGGCTATATTATCAAGACGGGGCAATAAAATTATCGCCGCTTTATCAGCAAGAAACTGATGCTAAAGTGGCGATAAGGAGCTTGATAATATGCTCTATAGAATTCCAATAGAAACCCAGGTTAGACATCTAACCTGGGCTTCTATGGGAATTCTCTAGGGCATATTATCAAGCCCCTTATCGCCACTTTAGCGTCAGTTTCCTGCCGATAAAGCAGCGATAATTTTAATGCCACTCTTGATAATATGCCCCTCGGTCCCTTAACCCATTCCTCTAATACTCCCCTTAAACTCTCCCGCTCCACGGCCTTTTCTACCTTTAAATAAGTACAAGGCACGTTGTTGTTGATAACTTGTCAAACATCTAGCCTACCGCTGATGAAGAGCGGGAGATTCGCTCTCTGACCAGGACGCGGCTAAACATGTCCGGGCTATGACCAAAGATACAGAACCAGTATTGGTCGAACACAACGCGTGTTTCCATTATTATCTTTAATAAGGCACGTCTTGTGCACAACAAGGGCTGACTACTGCATTATACATTCTTTCTCAGTGATCTGAGCTTCATATCTATATAAATCTTTATATTTCAAAGTATATATTTTTTTTATTAATCTTTGCAAGGCACCAAGCAAGGTCGTTCAAGGCATGGCTGTGCCAGAATACCTGGTTTGACAGGTCAGTTCATGGGCTTGTTTTATGACTGTTCTTGTGCCTGTTTTATGACCTGGTGGACCTTTCCTTTTTTTACTATTGATTTCCATTATATTGCCACAGATATTACCTGCATCAAGCACAAATGCAGTCAGTCTTGCAAAACACCTGACAGCATGTGTTTACAAGTTCAATACAGGCATGCGGGCTACTCTTTTTTAGCTATTTGACCCGGCAATGGGGACCACTTTAAGTTTGAGTCCCGGATCTATTTTCTGTCCTAGTTTGACCCAGATTGAGGAAATGAAATAAAAAAAACTTGCATTTGAAGACTAGGCTGAGGTTAGTTCACTGTCACTCCTTACTGGCTCAATCAGAATTTGAAACAAGCAGGCCTCACACATGCGAAAACCTGCAGAAGCACTTGAAAAACTTAGCACAGCAACTGACACAAACACTGCTTGTGATGTGCATGCCCAATTCTGAACTTCACTCCCAATACAGGTGGGCTATTGTGCCCCGTTCATTTTTAGTGCAAAAAGAACAATTGATGGACAGAATGCAGAACACCATCATACATTCACCCCAGTACAGAGATCTGGGGCTAAATCCATTGTTTTTTTTTGCTCCCCATGCCATTCCAGTTTGAACCCAGTCATATGCACATCAGTCTTGAACCTATGCCTCATGGGAACAGTCCAGCCCGAATTGCCAAGCCAGGTCCTCCCTGGACCGGAAACAATCATCCTGGGATCGTTTTGGGTTCCACCACTCATCAGCCAGGATAGCTTGACTCCAGTGGCATAGAGAGCATGGGGCCCACGTCTGGGTGACAAAAGCAAAAAGAACAATTGAGGGACAGGATGCAGAACAATGTCATACATTCACACTGGTACAGAGATCGGAGCCTAAATCTGTTATTATTTTTGCTCCCCATGCCATTGCAGTTTGAACCCAGCCATATGCAAATCAGTCTTGAGCCTGTGCTTCATGGGAACAGTCCAGCCCGAACTGCCAAGCCAGGTCCTCCCTGGACTGGAAACAAGCATCCTGGGACTGGTTTCGGGGTTTCACCCCTCATCAGCCAGGATAGCTTGACTCCAGTGGCAGGGGCGTAGGAGACACTAAAATTCTGGGGGGGACAGGGACAACCTTGTGTACTTTCCAGTGACCCTACACAAATCACCCATTGTGTGAGACCGTATGCCCGTTAAACGTATACAATTGCATAGTTATGAAGAGAAATATTGAGAAAGGCTGGCATGTAGTCACAGTTTGCAAGCATGCTTTATTTTTATTTACGTTCACAAAGTAATTAGGCCAAATGGGAAAAAAATATGTATATGAATCTTGCATCTTCGTGCACCAAGCAAACAAAGGGGATGTTTGGAGAGTCCTTAGGGCCCACTTTCTCCCCTCTAGAGGGCTGCCCTCAGGAGGAGCACTGACATTGCGCCACATTTTAGGTGCGCCTCCTGAGAGGTTATTTGCCTCTGCGCCCACGTCTGTAATACGTCCGCCTTGTTCACATTTTTTATCAAAGGACTGGCTTTGTTTTTCTAATGATCTGTATGTAAAAAAAGTGTTCAATTTGCAACCTTGTGCTTTTGAATTCATATCGCAGACAATAGTCGGTGTCATCATAATAATTTGATTATATGCTTGTTCACTATTTCTGTAAGTGTATGTTGCTTTTACTGCAATATTTTTGTATATATTTGTACATATTCTTTCATGTTTTTTTACTAACTGTTGTGATGGAGTGTCTATTTGATGCCATTTTGCTTATGAAATAATACAAAAGTTTTTTTCAAAAAATACGTAAGTTGTTGGGTAATATTTAAACCCTTGGCTGCTCGGTACTCACTGGCTGTGCAGTTACGTACTCTGTCTTTAACTTTCCTGATCTACCACTTGGTTCTGTTGCTTGACTATTGAGGTCCAGGTTGGTCAGTAGTAGGACCCCACACCTTTAATTGTGTATTGTCACGTCTGTAATACAACACGGGCACAGAGGCAAAGGAATCCCCTCATTCGAATGGGACAGCACCCCCATGCAAATGAGGGAACTCTCTTTTGAGGTAGTGCTGGTGCTTTAACTACTCCAGCGCTATTGGTATTACAGAAGGGGCTGCACAAATGTCTGCAGCCCCTTCTGTAATACCAAAGAGCCCAGTGGGCACGCAAAGCGGGCATGAACACCTGTTGTGCCCCCAGGGCACATTCTGTAATACTGCAATTGGGCTTTTAAGGTCTATTGGGGCCTTCAAAGGGGTAGCATGGGAATGTGCTCCCTTGTGATAGTGGACTGGTCATAAAGGCTGAGCCTGGTTCCCCAGTTCCAAATTTGACAGCTCTAGCCAGAGTGCCACATTATCTCTCCACGGAACACCATACTGCCCTACTGAGAGAAACTCACACTGACTTCAGCTGCAAACCAATTGTGCCCCGCTCTTAACACCTGGATGTGACTCAATTCAAATTATGCCCTAGACAAGAGCAGTATGCTGCCTGAAAAAATAAAGTAACAACATCCTGGAAAAAGCAAACACTCATATGGAATGCAAGTTTAAGTAAAGCATGTGAATGTAAGCAGGAACATGGTAACCTTAACACTTTTACTCTCATTATTCAGAAATCAGTGAGTGATTTTTCCTGAAAGGTTTGGGACATGACTTGGCAGTTCAGGCTGGATTCTTCCAATGTGGCACAGGGTCAAGGCTGATTTGTATATGGACAGGTCTGAAGGGGGTGGCATGGTGAGCAAACAACTGATGTATTTAACCCAGATTTCTTGACAGGGGGTGAAAGTTTCAATTTCTTCTGTGTCTTTTGCTTTCTTGCCCTAAGGGCACCGGGTATGCCCAGAGAGTTGAACATATTCAGTTTATAAACAAAAAAACTGGCAGATATGAGAGTTACAGAAAGTGAACTTCAGGGTTGGACTGGTCTATAGGGCAATCAAGCATTTCTCTGACAACAAGCCAGTGTGCGAGCTAGTTTTCTGGCTGTTTGTGGGCCTGATGTATGGTCTGCTGGTCTGGTGTTTAGGTCAAAGCCTACAAGGCAGCTCAACTGTCTGGTTTGCCAACGACATCTATTTGTCTACATTCGGAAAGCTTTCCTGGCAATGCATTTCACCCATTGTTTACCATAGGCTTCGTGGTTTGTAACTCACATTTGCTTGCTTTCTACATGCTGGCTCTATTTGTTTTAAGCTGTCCAGCTTGCGTTCGACCCTTCTGTTGCCCAAATTCTATTTACTGAATTCTTCCACCAGTACTGGATTTCTGTAAACAGGCCTTTAGATCTTGTTCTTAGCTTATCACTTTTGCTGTGCATTTAAAGACAGAGGTCAAATGTCAGGCTCTGTCTTCCAGGGAGCTTGGTGTTTACTAATCATTCTCTGACTTTAAACTGAGATAATTTATTTGGCAATTAAGTTGGCATCTGGAGGGGGTGCTTAAGGAAGACTGTACAATGTTATTTTTTTCTAGCACAGAACACATATTAAATGTCTGTGAATTAACTGTGCAGGTATTTCAGAATATATTAGAACTTGAAAAGCACAAATTAAGCCAATTTTTCGTAATTCTGAAGTGTAGTGGAAACAAAACTCTGAATACCATCAAAGCAAAACAATACATTAGGTGATGTCATTTCCACACAATATTTTTGTGCACTGTATACTTTTATCAGTAAAAATGTATGTCTGTGCAAACGTAATGGCCATTTCAATTGAAGATGTGTAGTCTGTAATTGCAGAATGCTAACACTCCATTCATACTTCACTTTGCCGCACTCCACTGTACTCTGTACCACTCTACACCACTGCAGTCTGCTCTGCACCTCCCCACACTACTGCACTCCACCTCACTCTACACTGTACCACCGCACTCTACTTTGCACCACTCCACACCACTTCACTCTATGCTACTTTACTCTATGCCTCTTTAATCAACACCACTCTATTCTATGACAATGCATTATAACCCAAACTACTCTACTATGCACTGCTGCACTCCTCCCCACTGCACTCTAAATGTAAATGTAAATGTACAGGAATTTATATAGCGCAAATCACCGAGCGGTTTCTAAGCGCTTGCTTAGGGAACCCGTCCTGGTATTCCCCTGTGAGATAACCCCGGCAGGGCATCCGCAAGGTGAAAGCCAGGCATCCCGCCGCGAGGGGCCGTTGTGGAGATTAAGCAAGCTATTGCCCAGAGTCGCAGAGTGTGAACCCGTGAATCGAGTAGGCACCGGAGCGAGAATTGTCGAGTCCATGGACATTTTAGGACTCAAGACCCCGCCGAGCCGGAAATTGAACCTGGTCCCGGGCTGACCTCTGCTTCCAGGTCTGCCTCCTCTAACCAGTGAGCCACACTTCTCCACTACACCACTCCACTCTGTGCCACCCCACACTATGACGCCCTACTCTGAAACAATGCACTCTATGCCTTTGAACACTATGTCACTGTTCTCTGCACCATCACACTCTATGCCACTGCGCTCTACTCTGCACCACTCTACTTCACACCACTCTACTGAGCTCTATTCAAATACACTGTATGCCACTACACCCTACGCCAACCTACTCTGTATCGCTCCACTCTACTCCAACCCAGTCTACGTCACTCTAATCTACTCTGCAGCTCTGCATTCTACGAAACAGCACTCTACATCACTGCGCTCTACTCTGAAACAAATAAACAATCTACTCTATGCCACTGCACTCTATGCCAAACTATTCCTCTCTGCGCTATTTCACTCTATACAACTCCACTCTACCCTGTGCCACTCCACTACATGCCACTCTATTCTACACTGCAGCTATCTATGCCACTGCACTCGATGCCAATTTACTCAATACAACAATACTCAAAACAAATACGCTAGTCTATTCTGCACCACTGCACTGTACGCCACTATACTCTACTCTACAACACTCTACTCTATGCCACTATACTCGATGCCAATCTGCTATACACCATTGCACTCTAAGTCACTCTACTCGGCACAACTCTATGCTACTGCGCTCTACACCAATGCACTCTGCACCACACTATTCTACACAACTGAACTCTACAACACTCTACTCTAAACTCTTTGCTACTGTACTCTACACCACACTACTCTGTGCCAATGCACTCTACTTTGCACCACTCTACTCTGTGACACTCTACACGAATGCACTCTATGCCAATGCACTCCAAATCACTCTAATCTACTGTGCACCACTGCACTCTATGACACTGCACTCTACGCCTCTTTACCTTACTCTGCACTATCCCACTCTACTATGCACCATTGCATTTCTTCACCACTGCACTCTATACCACTCCAGTCTAGGCCTCTCCACTCTCCTATGCCCCACACCACACCACTCCATTCTACTCTACTCTGTAACACTGCACTCTATGCCAATGTACTCTACGGCAATTTGATGGTTATTTTTAGAGTTTTATATATCGCAAACTCAACCCGAATGTATCAGAACGTTTTACATGAGCACCAGTTGTGTTACAGATGAAAACATTGATTTGTTTAGACACAAAGAGATCAAATAATTTGCCCAGAATCATAGGATGTTGAGTGCCCCTGCAGGGACATGCATTCCATTTACCAGCTCCGAGGTCAACCATCTAGCCACTCTATGCCACTAATCCATGGCCCTGTACTCTACCCTTCACCACTCCACTCTACACCACTTCACTCTGCTCTGAAACAATCTACTTTATGCCAGTACACTCTATGCCACTCTACTCTACTCTACCAACTACTCTATGACACTGCATTCTGCACCACTACTCTATGCCACTGCACTCTACCCTGCACTACTTTACTCTATGCCACTTCATTGTATTTTGAAACAATCTACACCACTGCACTCTATGCCACTGCAGTCTACTCCACTCTTCTCCAGTCTGTGCCACTTCACTTGATGCCACTGCAATGTACACCACTGCACTATACTCTGCGCCACTCTATGCCACTGTGCTCTATTGCACTCTACTCTAAACCATTGCACTCTACACCAATGCACTCAAAACCACATTACTCAAAACCAATACATTCTCTGCTACTGAACTCTTCGCCAACTACTCTGCAACACAAGAAGAAGAACATCAGTTTTTTAGCATCAGTCATACAAGAGGGTAGATAGAGGGCCTTCCCCTGTACATGCAGGGATTTGGGCACTTCACCTCAATTTTACTCCACTTCTCATTTCATTTGGTCAAAGGGCGGTATTCAGACGATGGACATCTCCTTTCCTGATCTTTATTATGTCTCAAGATCTGGTCACAGGAAGATAATGGGAAATGGTGGAAAGTGCCTGACAACACAGAGCAACAGAGAGACTTGAAGCAGAAAGGGCTGCACTCAAAGAGCACTGGAAGAGTGGAACGGATGCAGGTCTCAAATAAAGCAATCAATGGAACCGTCAAAGGCTTAAATCACCCAGGGATAGAGCTGCAGGACATTAATCCAGGCTAAAATTGAGGGTATCTAGTAGTGAATATGTTCTGTTTATGTTTTCTGTTTATGATCTCTCGAGCATTTTGTTGCATTTTTTCCAGCATTACTCTTGGTGATTATAAAGTACCTGATGTCCTGGTAAAAGGGCTGAATTTACCTTGTGGCAATACCTGTCAGAGTATGTGAAGCTTTTCAAAAGCTGTTCAGAGGTGTGAAACGTCACCTCCGTGCTTCCCCCAGCATTTCAGAAATGGATAATGCTCCCATGGTCAGGGTATTGATGATCCTTCATTAATGCAAGAGCACTGGTCACGGCGAGGTAGGAATATAAAGGGTAGAAGCAGCAGGAAAACCATACCAGGGCTCTGTGGCACATATATCCCCCATTGTGAAAAAGCAATGACCTCCCACTGCTTTTTACTTCCTGTAAATAAATACTCAACCTTAAACCTGCCCAGTGCAGCACCAAGACTTAGCCGGTGCAACTAACTGGAGCGGCTGACTAAAATATGGGGAAAGCTTATTAAAAAATACCTTCAGACTGTGAGGGCAAAGCTTAATAAAGGAATCAACTAAACATTTCAAAATCTCAGTAGAAAAAGGTGCTTGCAAACCCTACCAATCTAAGATACATAGGTTTGCATATTGAGGATATGTGAATGCCCACGACAAGGGCACTGGTAACAGGAGTCTGGCAAACACTGTTGATGACTGAGAGATTCTGCCTGTCCCAACATGATCTCAGATTTCATAATGAATGTCTTAATGATAACAGAATGATTCTAAACACAACTTTGAACAGTCAAATAACTCCTTTTATTTACGTCTTTGACATTTCTTTAGGTTTTATATTTTTTGTAGTGTTAATGTACTTTAAAGTTGGAATAGATCTGTCACTAGACTAGATAACGATATATGTCTTTAGTTACCTGTAAGGCAATTACACAATTTGGACTCTGAATCAATCCTTCTTAATCTGAAATTGTAGCCTGACACTTGAGCATGATGTTGTGATCAGTAACGTGACAGAAAGTTTCTCTTAGAGGTGTGCAAAGATGCAATATTTTTTTCCTCTGTTACCGTGAGTAAATGTGCAAGTCTTCACAACTTCACAAGTTGCACCATTTTATGTTGTCCCCGCATTGTATGAAAATATGCACCCTTGCAACAAAATATCTTGAAAAATATACTTTTCCAGAGAAAAGGCCTGCAGATAGTTGACATTGTAATACAAAATATCTGCATTGAAAAGAGATCATAGATTTTTCACCTGATCTGGGTTGATTAGAACAAAAATGTTGTCGCAGTGCAGTAAAAGTGGTCTCATAATGTGAAGAAAACTCAGCAAAAGCGAACTTAAATCTTCAGACTTTCCAATCTGCTAAAGTAGGGAACCAATCAATATTCAACTGGCCTACGAATATTGTGCACACCCTATTCTAGGTATATTCTTTAGATCATTCATCCTTCCTTACACCAATGAAATTCTGGAACCCTTGGCAGAACACTCCAGCCCTCTGTGTTGGTCACGGCGGTTGTATGCAGTGGGGGCCAGCACAGGTAAGAGCCGGACTTAGGGGTGGGCGGGCTGGGGGGACAGGGGGAGTCCACAGACAACAGGTTAGTTCCATTTTTTTTGTTTAAAGAAACAAAACCACTTACCTTGCTCTCACCGCATCACAGACTCTGCTATACGATGTGCAGAAGGTAAGTTTTTTTTTTTTTATTTGATTTTATCTAACCAGTCATCTGTTGACCCCCCCACCCCCACCCCTCCCAAACCCACCCCGCTCCACTGTTCTCACCTGTGCCTGCAGCCACTGGTTGTATGTTAATATGTATCTCACAGAAATATTGTGTTATAAATATTGTATCCAATGTATAGTTTATAAACTATTTTCATATTGTTTGTAGATTTTTATTATTAACTAAAATGGGTTAATATTTTTGAAGACAATATTTAGGACACAATATTAATATCAGATGGTATTCTGACTGGGATATTCTGGATCAACACCAGTCAGACCTATTAGTAGGCTGGGTTAGGATTCTCTAAAATAAGATTTGACTTTCTTTTAATACTGGAGATGGGGTAGGATAGCATCAACCTTTCTCTCAAAGTGTGCAAACAAGATTTTTTGATGCACTGAATAGAGTAGCGATTAATTAGAATAAGTCCATGCACTCACCTACCAAAACAGCAGCATCTTGTTCCAACCTGCTTACATGTACATCAAAGCATGTACAAAGGTAAACAAAAAAAATACTTACATTAAAATGATTGAAAATGTGGTTAAGTGTATTCATATCTATAATCAAAAAGGTTGTCCATGTGCATCTGCCATTGCACACATAAATATTGCAGTAACTATGCATTTGGAATGTGGATTCTTCTTCACCATGTCAGAATCTGCAGACTTTCAACGATGCAGATATCTTTGATGACTCCCGCATCCCGCCAGGTGGTCGACACTTCCCCAGTCGTAACACATACATCGTGTGTTACAAGGGTAGTAAACTATTCAGAGGTAACGAGTGGCTAATATTTTAACATTGTAGTTATTCCCAAACTATTGCAGTGCCTTGTCCACACTTATCTGCAGTTCTGAGCATTGGTCTAAATGGTCCACATCCAAATAGTTTTCGGATACGTTTATGTTCAGTATTTGTAAGCGCACAGCTACCTCCGGAGAGGTGTCCCGGCACTGGGGGTCGTCGGGAAGATTAAGCGAGCTATTGCCCAGAATTGCTTGGTGCTGGGCTGATCTGCCGCCGACACCGGGGAGCAAACCGTGAGCCCCAGGATCCAGAGGCTGTCACCCTGGCCGCTGCGCCACACCTCGTCCACTTTATACCTTATTATGGAATATAATGTATATCTTAATATGTAATATAATTGCAAAATTTCACATTAACCCAACATATGAAAATTCCCCGAATGCAGATATTCCACAAGTTAGGGTGGATAGGTGTATGTCAGAAAAAATACAAAAATCATAGTTATACAGGAAAACACATAACATTTGGTAACATTTGAAAAACTTGCAGGTTATATACATATACCTAAGCATAGAATGCAATAGGTTCTCCATATGTCAGCTTGTGCACCAGTTGCTCATATGTAGGGTTATCATGCCTATCCTCTTTCGCCTTTCGTTGAATGGAGGCAGAACAGGAGACAACACAGAGCCGCATTAAATGTAGGAATGCTGCCAAACCTGCAAATGCATCTAAGAGATATCGAAGCTCTGATGAAGTGAAACTCACAAAACATATAATGGCTTATGTGATACCCTTTGTACTCACAAACCAATTACGGTCCAGTACTGAACTGGTATTGGAGGCACTTGGAGACTCAAAAGGAGCATTCAGGGCACTCACTGTTTAACTGAGTTACTCGTTGCCCCCATGGTACGAATGTGATTGAGTATTAAAACTTTTTAGGAACCTTAGATTCAAGTATTTAATTGGTAAATGAAAACTCTCCCATATTTAACTGTCATACTGAACACTATCAAATGAATTGGTATACCGATTGCATCGCTGGCCTTCCTCCCATGTGATATTGAACCTACTGTCTCTTATCAGATTAGTTCACCAAAGCACCACTAAATTTCACATTGCCCCTAAAAATGTTAAGGTATGTATGTACCAGATGAAAGGATTTTAAATTCTTTTAAGAAACAGATCCAATTTTAAACAAGCATTAATAATGCATCAGGTTCGCCTATGTAATGAATAAAGAGCTTTTTTTCATCAATCATCCCAACAGCTTCCTGACAGATAACACTAGAGTGGAGAGGATGTGTCACATTGGCCAGAGCTGCTGACTCGAGAGCTGGGCATTCCGGTTTGCGTCTTGGCAGCAAAAAGCAACGTTCTGTGATTCTATGCAAATCACTTACAGCCTGATTCATGTACAATCCGTTTTGCGTGTCCCTAATAGCGAATCATAGCGACTCGCTATTGAGGACACGCAAAACGGCATTCATGTAGGAATTGCTAATAAAATAGCGATTCCTACATGTTCTTTATTTGCGAGTAGCAATTTGCTACTCGCAAATACTCCCCATTCATTCCTATGGGCCAAGAGGCCCATAGGAATGAATGGGGGGTATCCCTTATTTGCGAGTAGCAATTTGCTACTCGCAAATAAGATAGCGATTGAAAGGGTGCCAGGGGTGTCCAAAGGACGCCCTGTAGCACCCCTAAAATGCACATTTGGACAGGTGTTGCGCACACACATGTCCAAAGGACATGTGTGTGTGCAACTTGCAACTTAGAAAAATGCTTTTAAAAGCATTTTTCTGAGTTTCTGCTATTTACCGACAGGTCTGACCTCTCGGTAAATAGCGGCCCCAAAAGTGCTAAATCGCAATTCCAGGATGTGTCATGAATAGCATTTGAGGAATCTCTAATAGAGATTCCTTAAATGCTATTCCTCGCATATTTGCGACTTCTTAAATAGCGATTTTTGCATTTGGTATCATGAATACCAAATGCAAAAATCGCACTCGCAAAGGGCCAGATTCTCAGAATCTGGCCCTTTTGCGAGCGCTATTGCCTACATGAATCAGGCTGTTAATCTCTCCGTGTGATAAATTATTATAGAAATATTCTGCAAGAGTAAAAGGCAAAATGTTATGAAAATATAATCTCACCAAAGTGAATGTTAACAGTATTTCGGGAGCGGGAAACTGATAAGAGAAGCAGACGAGGAACAAGCCTTAGTAAATGCAGAAAAATATGCTGCAGCCAATAGAAATGGAGAAAAGAAAAGTGCAGGCACAGGAACCAACAGGAAGCCAGGAACGAGAGGAGGTGGGATGGAATTCCCTTTTAAGTTGATATTAAAAACAATAGGGGCCATATTACCAAGGGTGGCGATAGGCAATTATCACCGGTTTAGCGGCCGTTTTCGGCCGCTAAGCGGCGATAATTCTATTGCTCTATTAAAAGCTGTCGCTAACTGATGTTAGCGACAGCTTTTAGGCGATAGCGAGCGGTTTGGGGCCCGCTTTGCATGTCAGCGATATTTATCGCTAATGACAAGCAAAGTGGGCGTACCAAACCTGTTAGCGACTGAAAGCAGTCGCTAACGTCGCTATCGCCTATTAGCAAGGCATGCGTAGCGATGGAAATATTCCCGCTATCGCCAAAAATTAACGCCTGCTCAGACCAGTTCTTAGCCATGTTATCCAATGGGAGGTGGATAACATGGCTAAGAGCATTTTGTCGCTAATGCGTGAACATCGCTGTATTCTCAGCGATATTCACGCATTTCGCCGCTATCGCTGGATATTTTAGCACAATGGAGAAAAACGTTGCTAATAGCATGTTTTCTCTGCTAACATATCCAGCGATAGGCAGCGATAAAAAAATCGTCGCTAAGCCTATTTAGCGATAAATATCGCTACTAGTTGGTAATATGCCCCTAGATTTCTCAAGCACAGTGCAAGCGCTGTGCACGCGAAACCTAAAAATATGACCCAATACCGGAGGATTGAATCAGATAACCTATTTTGTTGCTAGTTTCTATGGAATGACTCATTTCAGAGTTCTGCGGTCACCCCGGAGAAAGTCCCCTCATTAATAAGCTGATTAAGCAAGGTGCTCCGTAATCATACACCACACTAAAGAGGCCACTTCTGCTGCTCAATCATTAGGCCGCCTACCCGAGGACTCATTATAGGAATGTGACTCGCACTTTGTGAAAACCCATCAAACGCTCGCTGCGGTGAGCGGCGCTTGTCAGATCACGAGCTGTGTCTCTCCGGACAGCTCATCCGTCTCCATCTTTTATCCCTGAAAAACTGAACGCTAGCGGGTTAGGGAGAGCTACGCTGTTAAACTCATTGTATTGTAATAGCCGCCTGTTAGCCAATCAGGAGGCAAGAGGCTACAGCATTCCAGAGATTATAGAACTGGCTCTTAATTGGATGGCCATTCACCTGCCCTTCCTGCTGTTAATGAGTTTGAAATTGGGCGCACTGTCTGACAGGTAGGATGTCAAACAATGGCACGTGTCCATGAATGCTTTCCTAAAGAATGGTTTTCTTACTCTGGGCTAGATGTAGGTAAATCTTATTTACCGATTCATAAATACCGAATTGTACCGATTCGGTATTGTTGAAACGGTAAATAAGATGTAGGTAAAAATTCGGTAATTTTTACCGAATCGACGGTATTTGCCATTGATTCCTATGGGCCTTGAAGCCCATAGGAATCAATAGCAAATACCGATTCGGTAAAAATACCGAATTGCCAAGGGGGACAGGGTGTCACTTTGACACCCTGTTACACCCCTGTTTCTGGCTTGTGTGCCATGTGGCACACATACATGCCCTAAGGGCAGTATGTGTGTCACATGGCATAGGTGTGTACACAGGAATTCGTTATTTACTAGGTGGTAAATAACGAATTCTAAAGGCCCTGTAGCACTGTTTAAAGTGCTACATACATAAGAAATTACAGATTAGGTAATTTTACCGATCGGTAATTTTACCGAATCTGTAAAATTAATGATTCGGTAAATTTACCGAATCTGTATGTTTTTGCTACCCCTACATACCAATGTCCAAATACTGTTCGGAAACGGCCGAAAATCGGTATTTTCGGCCGTTTCCGACCGGTATTTGGACACCTACATCTGGCCCTAAGTGTCTTCTCCTTCCTCCTCCGCACCGCCCCGCGGCCCGGACGCTAGCATTCTGTCTCACAGACCCTTACATTGCCCATGTATGCTTAATCTTTTGTTACACATACAGCTGAACCCCGCCCCATTGGCTGTGAGTCAATACTACGCAGAACAGAGCACAATTGAAATGGGTGCAAGTTGCAACCCCAAAAAAGGCCGCTGTAGTTTTCAAAGCACAATTGATTATTTCTAGAAGCGTAGATCTTAAACTTGCCGAGCTCGTGTGCCTTTCTTTCCTGGAGAAACAAAATTCAGCAATTACTGTTTTTCTCAGAAGCACTCCGCACAAGTGACATTAAAATCTCAATTGAGCTCTTGTCTACTCTAGGGCCTATTTCTTAGAAAATGGAGCCGACGCGTTCAGTTTTCTCTCTCCTGATCGCAGCTAGCTTGGATTACTCCACACCGAGCTATGACTTGAGTTGCCTACTATACGGCTGAGTGCCTTGTCGCGAGTTTGTCATATGGGACTCTCGCACACTGAATTATGCGAACAGGACATCTGCTGCTTTTTTGGCAGATGCCATCATGCATCCGACAAGCTCTAAATAAAGCCCGCAGAATTCTTCCTGTTCATCTGTTGTCCTTAAAGCACATAGATTACTAATTTACCCACTGTTTAGGTGGGGGGTGCCCAAAATTGCAAATCAAAATTCATAGGGGCTTATTTACAAGGCACTTGCGCCATTTTTGCGTCATTTTTAACATGGGAAAAGTGAGGGAAAAGTAGCGCAAGGGGCTTGTAAATCTGCCCCATAGACTTGTGGCCATGTTTTCATTAAAAACTCCGCAAGCTTTTTAATGTGTGAACCTTCAGATTTTTTATTTTTTTTAAATGCGATCGGTCCAGGATTCCTCTGCAGCAGCGGACGTCCATTCCCGCCGCTGCACGGGGCCACGCAAGGCAGCGGGAATGTCCACTGCAGCTTCCATCCTGTTTTAGGCCGCCTTACAGCAGCCCACCCGTCCCGCCCGCTCGGACCTGAAGAGTCAGCCGTGGGGTTCCCCACCTGAGCAGTATGATGGCAGGCCCCAGAAGCCGCCATGTAGCTGAGGAAGGGCTGAAGACATAAAGGAGCCAACTGCCTGGTGGCGGCTAAGGAGCATGGCTGGCCTTCTCATGAGGGACACAAAGAAGGCTATCATCCCCTTAAAAAACTTTAGAAAAATTAGATACAAATACATAGTTTCAATATATTTTTCTATGAATGCTCACAAAACAATGCAAGTTTTAGAGTGCTTTTCAAGACCGAAGCCAAGCTTGAGCTCTAGGGAAAGTGGAACCACGATTCTAACACAAAATGAGAAAGGCCTGGTGCAGACAGCCAGTTATGCAGGAAAGTGATGAGAGATTCTGGGAGAAATATTCCATGAAGATGTTTTTGAAAACCAATGCTGGAATTCTAGAGAACAAGTTATCTAATATGACGACCTCGAAGCAAAAGATTATACATTTAGCTCTGAAGGAGAACTAAAGAAGCAGGCTAGTAGCTAGAATGTAAAGTGCTGCAGTGATATTAGTTTTCAAAGTTCCCCAATATATTATGCACCATTGCGAAACCAGTGTCACCATATTTCCAGTATGTAACGAATCAAAGGCAAAAGAATTTCGATAGGATACCAATATATAAAGAAGCATAGTCATGTCAGTTTTCATAATATCCCGGCTGTAATATGACATAGCTAGGCAAGCACTCACAGTGCCTCAACATGACAAGCACCTCCGCCAAGCCAGTATTGCTCTACCATTTAAAGCCCTGTAGACAGACTAGTTTTCCTCAATAACCCAGTAAAAAAAGCACCATAGCCAGAAGCTTTTCACTAGGTACCTGCATGTAAAGCGCAATAGAAATGCAGTATCAGCACTTATAAATAGCCTAAAACCAGGCCACCAAAGATAGCTCCCAAAGTATTATTCCTGTACCAGCATTCACACTACTAATACCAACACATTATATTCAAGGCCCCAGAATGTTCGTAATACCCCAGAATGCCAAGCATAATTTACAGGCCGAAAAAAAATGTATTAGTACGCAAAGTACCATTAGCAGGTCTGGCCACGTAATACCATTGGATGGCAAGCAACGAGAAAGACCAGGGCCAATGTATTTTTGCCAGGCCAGTATTACAAATTCCTGTTCCAATAAAGTTACAAAACACAATTATTATCCATGAAGACCAGTCATGCAAATAACCATACCTAGGCCAGTATTTGAAAGCCCCCAGTATACTGTAGAAACTGTAGAAACTCAACACAGCACTCTGGCCAGAGCTCCTGATTGAGCCAAGAGTGGGCCCCTCCACATACCTTGCAGGGAGGCCCCACCAAGTTCAGTTATGCCAGTGAGACCAGACAAGACCAGACCAAACCAGACGGGACCAGACAGGACCAGACCAGACAGGACCGGACCAGACAAACAGAACTGGACCAGACAGGACCAGGCGAGACCAGACAGAACTGGACCAGACAGGACCGGGCCAGACCAGACAGGACCAGACCAGACAAAACCAAACAGGACTGGACCAGACTAGACAGGACCAGACCAGATTGGACCAGACCAGAAAGGATCAGACGGGACTGGATCAGAAAGGACTGGACCAGACCAGACAGAACTGGACCAGACAGGTCCAGTCCTATCTGTTCTGGTCCTGTTGGGTCCTGTCTGGTGTGGTCCTATCTGGTGTGGTCTTGTCCGGTCCTTTCTGGTCAGGTCCTATCTGTTCCGGTCCTGTCTGTTCTGGTCCAGCACTGTCTGGTCTGGTCCTGTCTGGCTGGACAGCTCCTAATTGAGCCCAGTGGGGCCCCTCGACATACCTTGCAAGGTGGCCCCATCAAGTTTTGTTATGCCAGTGAGACCAGACAAGACCAGACCAGACCAGGTGGGACCAGACAGGACCAGACCAGACAGGACCAGGGAGGACCAGACCAGACCGTACAGAACTGGACCGGACAGGCCCGGGCCAGATCAGACAGGACCGGGCCAGACAAGACTGGACCAGACTAGACAGGACCAGACCAGATAGGACCAGACAGGAGCAGACAGGACTGGACCAGAAAGGACTGGACTGGACCAGACCAGACAGGACTGGACCAGACAGGACTGTACCAGGCCCAGCAAATATGCAGATTACCATCCCTAGGCCAGTATTTGAAAGGCCCCAATATACTATACAAACAGTATGGAGTCTCTGCAATGTCCCCATATGTATGTATGTATAGTCTGGTCTGATCCTGTCTGGTAGGACCAGACCAGATTAGACCAGGCCAGACAGGACTGGACCAGACCAGATAGGACTAGACAGCACTGGACCAGACCAGACCAGACAAGACAGGACCGGACAGGACTAGACAGGACCGAACCAGATCAGACAGGACCAGACCATACCAGACAGGACCAGATCAGACAGTACCAGATCAGTCAAGCGGACCAGACAGGACTGGACCAGGCCAGATAGGACCAGACCAGACAGGACTTGACCAGACAGAACCATACCAGACAGGACCAGATCAGTCTGGTCCGGTCCAGTCCTGTCTGATCCAGTTCTGTCTGATCTGGTCCTGTCTGGTCCGATTTGGTCCTGTCTGGTCCGCTCCTGTCTTGTCCTGTTTGGTCCTCTCTGGCCTCTCTGGTCTGTTCATGTCTGGTCCATTCTGCTGCCGTCTTGACCTGTCTGGTCTGGTCCAGTACTGTCTGGTCCTGTGTTCTCTGTTCTGGTCCTGTCTGGTACAGTCCTGTCTGGTCCTGTCTTGTCTGGTCCTATATGGTCCTGTCTGGTTTAGTCTGGTCTGGTCCTGTCTGGTCCTTTCTGGTGCTGTCTGGCCCTGTCTGGTTCAGTCATTGTCTTGTTTGGTCTGGTCCTTTCGGATCCTGTCTGGTCTTGTCCATTCCTGTCTGGTCTGGTCTGGTCCGGTCCTGTCTGGGTCAGTCAGTCTGGTCCAGTCTGGTTCAGTCTGGTCTGATTCTGTCTGGTCTGGTCCTGTCTTGTCTGGTACGGTCTGGTCCAGTCCTGTCTGATCTGGTCCGGTCCTGTCCTGTATGGTCCTGTCTGTTCTGATCTGGTCCTGTCTGGTCCTGTTTGGTCTGGCCCTGTCAGGTCAGATCCGGCCCTTTCTTACCTGATCTGGTCCTGTCTGGTCCAGTCCTGTTTCGTCTGGTCAGGTCCAGTCATGTCTGATCAGGTCCGGTCCTGTCTGGTCTGGTCTTGTCTGGTCTGGTCCTATCGGGTCCAGTCCTGTCTGGTCTTCTCCTGTCTGGTCCTGTCCTGTTTCGTCTAGTCCCGTTCTGTCTGGTCTAGTCCTGTCTGGTCTGGTCTAGTCTGGTCCTGTCTGGTCAGGTCTTACCTTGACTGGTGCAGTCATATTTGGTCCGGTCCTGTCTGGTCTGGGTTATTCTTGTCTGGTCTGGTCCTGCTTGGTCTGGTCTTGTCTGTCTGGTCTGTCTGGTCTGGCCCATTCTAGTCTGGTCCAGTCCTGTCTGGTCTGGTCCTGTCTGGTCCAGTCTTGTCTGATCAGGTTCTGTCTGGTCCGGTACTGTCTGGTCCAGTCCTGTCTGGTCCTGTGTGGTCTAGTCCAGTCCTGTCTGCTCTGGTCTGGTCCTGTTGGGTCCTGTCTGGTGTGGTCCTATCTGGTGTGGTCCTGTCTGGTCTGGTCCTTTCTGGTCAGGTCCTATAAGGTCAGGTCCTGTCTATTCTGGTCCACCCCTATCTGGTCCAGTCTGGTCCTGTCTGGTCTGGCCCTGTCCTGTCTGGTCACATCCTGTCTGGTTCGGTTCTGTCTGGGCTGGCCCAGTTCTGTCTGGCCCTGTCTGGTCTGTTCCTATCTGGCATGATCCTGTCTGGTCCAGTCCTGTCTGGTCCGGTCCTGTCTGGTCTGGTCCTGTCTGGTCTGGCCCTGTCCTGTCTGGTTCGGTTCTGTCTGGTCTGGCCCAGTTCTGTATGGTCCTGTCTGGTCTGGTCATATCTGGTCTGGTCCTGTCTGGTCCTGTATGGTGTGAGCCTGTCTGGTCTGGGCTGGTCCTGTCTGGTCCTACCTGTTGTGGTGTTGTCTGGTCTGGCCCTGTCTGGTCCTGTCTGGTGTGGTCCTGTCTTGCCTGGTCTTGCCAAGTCCTGTCTGGTTTGGTCCTGTCAGGTCCAGTCCTATTTGGTCTGGTCGAGTCCTGTCTGGTCTGGTCCTGTCTGGTCCAGTCCTGTCTAGTCCGGTGCTGTCTGGTGTGGTCCTGTCTGGTTCAGTCCTATCTTGCCTGGTATGGTCCTGTCCTGTATGGTCTTGTCTGGTCTGACCCTGTCTGGTGCTGTCCAGTCTTGTCTGGTCCTGTTTGGTCTGGTCCTGTCTGGTTCTGTCTGGTCCTGTTGGTTCCTGTTGAGTCTGGTCTGGTCTGGTCCGGTATTGCCTGGTCTGGTCTGGTCTTGCCCTTTCCAGTCCTGCCTGGTCCTGCCCTGTCCTGTCTAGTCTTGCTTGTCCTGGTCTGTCCTGGTCAGTCCATCTGTCCATTCATTCCTATCTATCTACCTACCTATCTGTCCATCTGTCCGTCTGTCTGTCTGTCTTTCTTCCTTTTGGGCTCCAATACCCAGGCACTAAGACCCACACTCAGGGTCACACTGAGGGACATGAAAGTTCTCACTTTCATTGACTCATTGACACACTAATGGATTTAAAAACACTGTGAAGTTGTCAAAGTCATACCGCCACTCAGTCACAGGCGCACTTGGGGACACAAAGACAGACCTAACTATGCTCACTGTCACTGACTCAGTGACACAAAAGTTGAGTGTCAGGCACATGATGTAATGCAAGTTCTCTTTATATAGAACTGGTATGGTACTTAAACAAGTCAGGGAAAGGTGAAATGGTATCTTAAGTCGATTTGGATGGTTTTGGAATGAATGGTGTAAGAATGTGGGTTGTTGTTTGACTGGGGTGTGAGCCGTGGTCAAGCAGCAACTACAATCCTTGTCAGGGTAAGGCACAAGGTAACCCCAAATTAACCTGTATTCACCCTCTGGTAGCATGGCATAGAGCAGTAAGGATACACGTAGAGGCAATATATAAAGTATTTGTGCAACATTTCAAACAGTAACACAGTGAAAACTCACCACAAAAGGGTCTCACAACAATATTAGAATAATAGACTGAATTAATTTTAAAAAAATAAAATAAGACCAAACAATACAAATCCCATTAGTAGAACCGGAGATACTGAGTTTTAAAGTTTTCATTTTTAATATAGCGCCAAAAGGCACAAAACGCCAACTGTGGATATCTGATCTCACTGAGCCAGCACAAAGTCACAAGTTCAGGTTGACTGCTATGGAGTGCGGACTGGCTACAGGGACCTAGTTAGGCCCACTAAACAGTGTACTGTAAATCCTGGTTTGCGGAGCATTGCATGGATCCACGTCAAAGGTGAGTAGCACAGCTGAAGCAATGCGTCCATCAGTTCTGAGATGTGGTGAGGCTGCACTGTGCAGTCCTGTTGCATTGATGTCAAGGATCCCGTAGACAAGGACTTGCGATGCAACGTGTGGCATTAAGGAGTTGTGCTGTCAGACCAATGCGTAAGTTCCTAGGAGCTGTAGCGCTGTGATGCAGTGTCTGGAGTCCTCATTGAGACTGCCATCAACGAGATATGCGAGGGCCTGTGCGGAGGATACGTCATGCATAGCAGATCCAAAGGCGATTCAGATTGCAGCAGTGATGCAAGTCTTTAAGAAGAGTCCAATCCAAGGAGCAGTGGAAATGTGTCGGTTTTGCTCGGCGTTGTGCTGTCCAGCAGAGGAGAAGCTTCAGTATCATTGGACTCACAGAGGCTAGCAGAGTACTTTCAGCCCACTTCCATGGGTCCAGGGATGGAGTGGCACTACTTGCAAGGGTGGATTGACAGAGAGCAGGGTCCAGGTGCAGAAGCAATATTGGTGGAAGTTGTTATGTCCCTGCAGCTCCAGAACAGAAGGCCAGCCAGCTAGCCCTTGTTATCACTCTGAGTTCTGGGTTGAAGTCGTTCTCACCCAGGCAAGATGGCAGCAGGTAGCAGGCCAGCACAGCAAATCAGGAGTCCGGCACATTGGCAGTTCTTCAGCAGCACAGCAGTCCTTCTTCCTGGCTGGCAGAGTATCCACGGAGTATCAAGGGGCCCGATTCACAGAACTAATTTAAGACAAAATCCTAAACTTACTACTATTTTGGTATTCACAGAGGGCACTTACTCATTTCGGTAGTCACAGAAGTTAGGAGTCCTAACTTTAGGACTCCTACATGCCTTCTGTGAATACCGAAAGTCTTAAAGTTAGGATGTTTCTCAGTTTAGGAGTAGTAAAGTTAGGACTCCTAACCTTAGGACTCCTAAATGCCTTCTGTGAATACCGAAAGTCTTAAAGTTAGGATTTTTCTCAGTTTAGGAGTAGTAAAGTTAGGACTCTTAACTTTAGGACTCCTAAATGCCTTCTGTGAATACCGAAAGTCTTAAAATTAGGATTTATCTCAGTTTAGTTGTAGTAAAGTTAGGACTCCTAACTTTAGGACTTCTAAGATGAGAAAAATCCTAACTTTAAGACTTTCGGTATTCACAGGAGGCATTTAGGAGTCCTAAAGTCAGGAGTCCTAACTTTACTACTCCTAATCTGAGAATAATCTTATTTTTAAGACTTTCAGTAGTCACAGAAGGCATTTAGGAGTCCTAAAGTTAGGTCGCCTAACTTCTGTGAATACCGAAATGAATAAGTGCCTTCTGTGAATACTAAAATGAGTAAGAGCCTTCTGTGAATACCAAAATGGTAGTAAGTTTAGGATTTTGTCCTAAATTAGTCCTGTGAATCGGGCCCTACAGGTCTAAAAGTGTACTGAAGAGCTGGTGCCTGAGCTCAGTATGTATACCCAGTTGTTACTTTGAAATATCGGAGAAACTTCCAGAGTTTTTCCGTTGAAGTCCTAAGACATCAGTCTTCCCTGTCCTGTCTCCAGACTAACTGAGGGGTGTATGCAGCCCTTTGTGTGGAGACACACACAGGGTCTGCAATGACATAACTTTGACATGTTTAAAGGGTTTCTTTAGTGGGTGACAGAATCAGTGCTGCAGGCTCATTAGTAGCATTTAATTTACAGGCTCTGGGTACAAATAGTGCCATTTTATGAGGGACGTATAAGTCAATTAAATATGCCAATTCAGGGTATATGGCAATAGTACCAAGGTTTAAGGAGTGAGCACATGCACTTTAGAACTGGTTAGCCTGGTAAAGTCCACAGAGTCCTAATGCCAGAGAAAACAGGATCAGAAAACATGGAGGAGGAAAGCAAAAAGTTGGAGCTGTATACCACCCAAAGGCTGACAGGTCTAACAAATGTTATGACTTGAGACAGTACAGCAATGTTTATTAGTTCTATAGAAATTCCAGGTCTTAGTCAAGTAAAAATATCTGAGTATGGAGGAAGATAATGCTATTGGTCTGGAAATAGGGACATACATTCATGGTTACTTGCCCAACCTTGGATTCTAAGTGTGAGGTCCTCCACCGGCTCTATAAGAATACTGTGACGTACTGGGCATAGAAGCTCATCTCTATAATGAAGAGGGAAAGTGAGCTGGACTTCAGAAATACATGCTGGCAGAAAGGATACAACACTGAAGACCATCGGGTCTACAGCAGGTATGCAGGAGTTATTAGATGACTGCCCAAGGAGGCAGCATAAATGCATAATGCTAAAAGGGAAAAATAGGGTTTATATTGATCTACTGTGACTGTGTATTAAACCACGCAGGAAGTGTACATTCCTAAAATATTCTTTATTGCTGAGTTATCTATTGTAGTGAAAATTTGAATAAGTGTGATATACATTCGATTGGTACCTAATAAAGACTAATTCTTATAAGTTACAAAGGTGAGTGCTCTCTCATTCATGGGGAGGGGTACCGGCACATCTCCTGAACTATATGTGTAATAAATTCTCAACAGGTCTGCCATATTCGTAACATCTTCCACATTTGACTCTGTCTAGCCCAATGGCAGGGTGGAAAGCACATCTGTTTCCTTTTTCTTTGCAGAGGCCAAGGCTAAACAGACCCTCCAGAATTTCCCGATTCACGAAAAAATCCCAAAATCAGCTGAGTAGTGCAATGGCCCCAATATTTACTATTTCGGTCGCAGAAAAGGTGTCTCGGCTGGCATAAAAAAAAATGGTGGCTTCTTATTGGATGTACGCAAACACGTCACTACATGTCTCTGGACAGCATTATAGGGAGGGAAGCATTAAAGTGCATGTACTCACTCCTTAAACCTTGGTACTATTGGCATATACCCTGAATTGGCATATTTAATTGACTTATACGTCCCTCATAAAATGGCACTATTTGTACCCAGAGCCTGTAAATTAAATGCTACTAATGAGCCTGCAGCACTGATTCTGTCACCCACTAAAGAAACCCTTTAAACATGTCAAAGTTATGTCATTGCAGACCCTGTGTGTGTCTCCACACAAAGGGCTGCATACACCCTGCAGTTAGTCTGGAGACAGGACAGGGAAGGCTGATGTCTTAGGACTTCAACGGAAAAACTCTGGAAGTTTCTCCCCTACTTCAAAGTAACAACTGGGTATACTTACTGAGCTCGGGCACCAGCTCTTCAGTACACTTTTAGACCTGTAGGGCCCGATTCACAGAACTAACTTAAGACAAAATCCTAAACTTCCTACCATTTTGGTATTCACAGAAGGCTCTTACTCACTTTAGTATTCACAGAAGGCACTTATTCATTTCGGTATAGGGGCAGAGTGAAAGGGACATGAGAGAAGCAGGCGTATAGGCACATGGGGTCCACAAACATCAGTGGAGAAACAAGGGGAAGAGTAGTGGGGAGCTGCGGGGATTGGGAGAGAATGAAAGGTAGCATCTATTGCTGTTTTTAATTTAAATTATCGTTTCTTTTGCCCTCTTGATAATGCTGTTGATGTGATGCAGTGCCATCAGGTAGCGCCAAATGCTGGAAAGTTGCTAGAAATGAATGCATGTTCGTCATCATCTCGCTGTTTTCTGCATCCACACTGCGACAAGCAGAGTCAAGCAACCAGTATCTGGTTGTTCATGTGGCAAGCCTGCTCATCAATTAGCAGGCAGGCCATATGTTTTAGGCAAGTCACTTTGATTTTCGCTTAAGTGACCTTTGAAATCCCAGGCCCCCCTCTCATCAATGCTCCCTTTCTGTAGAAAGAGGGGCCAGTGAGAGAGGTGCCGGAGAGGAGAGGGGATCTGTGAAGGGGGGGGGGGGGCTGGAGAGGAGAGCTGGAGAGGAGAGGGGAACTGTGAAGACAGGGCCTGGTGTCAGAGGGGGACCAGTAGGTAGGGAGGCGAGTGAGGAGGAGAGATGCAATCAAAGGGTCTGTAGAGGAGAAAGATATGCTGCTTCTACAGGAGGGGCGAGGTAATGAGGGGGCAGCTGTGGAGCTGAGGTGATGCGAAGATGATGGCAGAGGAGGGAGTGAAGGTAGTGCCCAGGGTGACGGAAGAGAAGTGGCAGGGAGAAGGTCTGGCAGATGGATGAGGCTGGTAAAGGGAAAGGTTATCAGGAGAGGCTTACTACTGCTGGGCGTGAGAGGCAAAGCCTGTGCTTCAGATACAGTCACTCCAGGCCTTTTTAGAAACTGACTGCAGTATGTAGGTGTCAAACTGATAGTAATAAGATGACACATTTGCCCAGAGAGTGTTAAATGAAAAACATGACAAAACTACTGCCAAAAAATGTCACGTATTATGCCACAAATTTTGTTTTGTTTTATAAATAATTTAGACAATGCACCTGCTTAATTTGTGCCTACCATGCAAATAATTCCAGTGCCCTTGCATAAAATAGACGTGCCTACCTCTGTCAACTTTTGAAGTTAATACACACAGTGAGCCTGAAAGTATCTAAGCACTGTACTAAATTGCATTTCGGCAACGTAATGAAGTTGTGCAGGATATGTAAGGCTTACTCCTTCGCCTCCTGGGGGCGTTTTTTCCAAGAAAAACCTTCAAACAGTAAGCTATCAAGCCAGGCATGTTCATTTATTATAAGACTATCAAGTGATGAAGAACAGTTTCTACTGTGTTGTTAACAACCACTTCAGGTATATTTTTTTAAAGAGAAAGTTGGGTTCCATCATATGTAGAAGTGGACTAGATACCTCCATACACGAAATGAGGGGGATCTGTATGACTAATTACACAACAATTTACACAGCACTTACCAATTATTATATTTTTTATTTCATTCTTTAATACCACTATTCTTTCTAATGCAGGATGTTAGAGTGTTTTGCATCACACCCATTTATTAACAGAGACAAAAAAGTAAACACGTGTGACTGCACACACAGCACCTGTAAGTCATATTGAGGTGGGGGCTGTATTGTATAAGGGTTCACACCCACCCCCATGCCACTGATCTGCATTGAGCGATATTTTTTTATTTTATTTTGATAATCTTTCGATTGGTATGTAAGATTACTGAACTTACAAAAAGCACATACATTGCATCTCCCATCTCTTTTTAAGATTAGAACAGATACATCCTGTAGCATTGTACAATAATGCGATATTAACTAACAGTGAATAAAACATTACATGTTTTCCCATCTATAGGCCTCGGTATGTCTGCCATGTCATAGAGTAATATTTAACGTCCTTACATTAGCCGTGGCAATGCACCTCCACCCACTACGATCCTGTGCCCTAGGGCACCAGAGGAAGAGGTGTCATGCCTCATGGGTCCAGGAGGCAGCGGTGCCCCAGCAGGGGTGCGTACATGGGTGCTAGAACATCCCACGGAGGAATAGGACCCCCTCTCATGAGGTTAGGATTGGAGCTGTGCTTCTGTAGAGCCACCAAACTTTAAACATGCCTATTTTAAAGTGGAATACTGCAGCTAAATGTCCATATTTGAGCCGCTAAATTTGCTAATCCATGCCACAATAGAAGATGCACAACCTGATTTGGTTTCTACTATCTCAGGCCTTCATTACAGATATTGCATAACTCTCGCTGCTCCTATATGGATGTACGTCGTTACAACGCATGCTTTTACAACGCATGCCTTTACGACGCAAGTTTTACAATGCAAGTCGTTACAACGACTTGCGTTGGGGGGTGCTGGATAGGGAATAGTTTAATTTACTATTCCAACTCCAGTCCCCGTGGGTAGTAGGGAAGGTGTTGGATAGTAAATTAAAATTATTCCCTATCCTAGAGCGCCCCCCAGCGCAAGTCGTTGTAAAAGTTGCGTTGTAATGGTTGCGTCGTAAAGGTACTTCGTTGTAAAAGTTGCGTTGTAAACGCTGTTCCCCCTCTAATATTGCCAGAGGCCGCCGGCACAGATCACTGGTGGGGGGGGGGGGGGCAAAAGGAAAGGAGGACGTAGGGGGGAAGTGGTATAAGAAAATAAAAACGTACCTACTCGCCGCTTCTCCACTACGTCTCTCCTCCGTAGTCCTTCCTCGTTCAGCTACAGGAAGAAATCCCAGGCTCAGTGTCAGCTATTCACAACTCTGCCTTAGCAGCGTTGTGATTGGTCTGATGTCGTGTTTCGGCACTCAGATGCTGACTGGAGGCCTGGGCATGTACTCCACTTAGGCTGAGATGCAGCCTGCATGGAGAACATGCAAAGCGCTCAAGACTGTTTTGGGCGAGAATGCCGGCCAATCAGTCATTGCACACTTAGGAGAGTGCTGCCTATCACTCCTTCCCTGCCCCACCCCCCTAATGCAAAGCTGCGTAAGTAGGAGAAAACAAAATTATAAAAATGCAATCATTTTATTTTCCCTTTGTTTCACTACAAAAGAGCAGTGGGGCAAAGCTCCTCCGCCATAGCGGAGGAGCCACCACTGAATATTGCACTTGGAAATTGCAATACCACGGAGTGAAATATATCCTGGATTCTCTGGTTTTCCACGCCATTATTTTATACACTTTTAGGAACAGGGAATTACTCCTCAAATCTGAGCTCGTGAACAGATTTCCTTATGTTTTCCGAAATTCTGGGCCATTTTTTGCAAACCTTCTCCACCAGGTTTCACCTTGTGAAATGTCCCTGCTGAAGTCCGCGAGGGTGGAGAATTGCGTTTCTTGTAGTCCCAGCTCAAATAGAACCTAGATAGTTTATTGTATTTTCCTTTGCTTTTAAATACGTTTGCATTTTGAGAAAGCGTAATGTAAATTGTTTTAGAAACATTTTTAAAACTATAATTATGTATCAGCTAATAGAGCTAGTTGTAATTGCAGCACAAATGGCAGAACCATGAACATTTCTGTTTTACATTTTTGTTTGAAACAATTGCATATTTGTAGAACTGGTTCTATAGTGTATTTCGTGGCTTTTATAGTCAGCTGAACAGCACCCAGGCGATTCCAATCACTGTCAGGTATTAGTGTAATTGGTTTTTTTATGTTGGTGGACAAACCACGGCTATCCATGGTGTATGAAGATCAGGATTTACCTGGTGCCTCACTAGAAATTTGGCCAAGGACCTGAGGTCGCTAAGCAAATTGCCATAGATGGCCACATAATATATCGTGGAACACAGTGAACAACAAATGGGACCAGCTCCAATTGTACATGAGCGGCCATTTTGCATGTTATAAGCCATATTCTGATACAAACTTAGGGCCTTATACTGTTGTCACAACAGAAGACACAAGTCTGCTTAAAAGAAGCCACTGCTCTGAAAATGGGCAGGCATTTCATTTGATGAGAGCAGAGGCATGCATCCAATCATGTGCGGTGAAAACCTGGTAGCCACAAATGAAGTCGAGCTGTCAGATAAGCAAAATGAAAGGCCGCACAGCTCAAGTTCCAATTTACAGAAGTAAATTAAGAGCATTGATGGCAGAGAAGACTCAATCAGAGCGTCTACTGTCTCAGGCTCAGCTCTACAAATTGGTTTTGGAATAATTCCTAAGATGCAGCTTCCTCTTTCTCGTGTCCTCACACGGATGGCAAGGATACTGCTTATGTGTTACAGGAAGCAAGATGTTGGTAGGATTTCTTGGGAGAGCATGGTTCGCATAATTAAGGATAGCTTGTGTAAATAAGTATTAGCAAACACATTTTAATTCAGATTTGCCCACTCACAGGTGCCATACTGTGTGTCACCAGTGGTGGCTGGTGACATTTGAAAGTGGTGAGGCGTAATTTTATTGTTTTACCGCACTGCACACTTAACTACTTCCTCCCTCCCTCTTTCATACCCATAATAGTCTTTCACTCTCACACATTGTCTTTCTAACACAAACCTGCTCTCTCTCACACACGCGTGCGCGCACCTTACCCTCTGCCCATCCTACTCTCACACACACAAAGACTGCAGTACCGCCTCCTGTCTATGGGCAGAGCGAGCAAAAATGTAAACACACTTTATGAAACACAGGTCCCCACAAGACAATTTTTTAAAAAGTTGTAAAAATTGACAGATGTTCCAGAAGAAATTTTTATCATTTAAAGGAGATTGCCTTGTGGTGACCTGGGTTCAGGTCCCCACAGTGCAATCAAGTCCCCACAGCGTGAGTGTGTTATCACACCCAAGTCCTCACAAGGATAATAACACAAACATACACACACGCACACACGCATGCACGCACGCACACACACACACGCACACACTCTCACATGCCCCTCCCACCCGAGCTAGATGGCTCGTGTGAGCAGAACTGCCTCAGGCAGCATGGTGTGCAGAGGGAGGCGCTGGCTGATCGGCAAATCCGAGTGTTCCAGTGCACTGCCACTGATATGTATTATCACCTCCCGGAGGTGCCAGAGCTGGATGCTTGCCCGGGCAAAGGGGGCCCGGGGCCGGTGTCAGCATGCAGCACAGTGTGCACCGAGAAGCACTGGTTGTCAGGGCAGCCCAGCACAGCCGCACTGTTAGCTCAAACCAGAAACAGAACTGCACCTCGCTAGGTCTCCACGAGGTATGACCCGGTGGCAGCTGCAGGACAGACCAGTCCGCACGGCATGCACTGTATCTGCCAGAAGAAACCAGGAGGTGGAAGGACCACGGCCCAGCGCTGCACGCACTGCATCTCTATCCAAAGCAAATGCATGAGGCACCAGGAATGCAAGGCGCACAGCACTGCTCTCACTGCGACTCTCTGAGGATCAACCTGGAACGCTAAACAGCCCAGCACTGCAGTCAGTGTCTATATGAAGCAAACACCGAACAGCCCAGCACTGCACTCTGTCTCTATATGTGAGGTAAACACAGAGCAGCCCAGTACTGCACTCTGTCTCTCTCTATGTGAGGTACACACAGAGCATCACTGCACCAAGAGGCCTATATGTTAGAATTCTCCCCGATTCCAGGGCAAAGGAGAATGCACAACCCTGTTGCATTTGGGGACGCCGTGTCTGAGCCTGAATATTTTCTTTCCAAGAGGGCTTTCGACACCAGTGAAAGGCTGCCCCAAACCCTCAGTGCCGCCAGAGCTCAGGCTTCATCTGAACTGTCAGGAGTGCACGGCAGGCAGCTGCAGATTTGTGGAGAGTCTGACCACGCAGAATGTGCAGCCAGAGGAGTGCACTTGAATGGAAAGTTCAGGTCGCAGCAGCAGTGTACTGACAGTGACCCTCTAACGGCGCCGCGCTGGCTCCAGTTAGAAATGGGTTTTATTGGACCCGGTTCTAGCCAATGGGTATGGCCAGGGACTACCTCAGAACCCCCCCTTCCATTAACAAACATTATTAACAAGGACATGAGAGAGATTTCTTTGGAGGCGGGTGTCATACAACCCCCGGCCGTATTTATTAAAACATACAAATAAATCTAATATTGAAATAAACAATATTTACACAATTACGCAGAAAACGTTCCATGACATTCAAATACAATTGATATAAACAGATATCAGATGGCTAACCTTAACATAATTCTAGTACAAGGTATTGCCTATCCGAATGTAACGTATCAATTTTACAATACTTAATTTTCTGCATATCCTATTTGAGCCTAAGGCAAAGTCACTAACTGGTGTCAGATCCTTATCACTTAAACCACGCCCTCCTGTTGGAGTGCGCATGCGTAGATGGCCCGTTTACCGAGAGGGTACTTCCCCCCCGGTTACTCCAGTACGCCCTATTAACCACACCCTTCCGTCGAAGTGCGCATGCGCAGAGGGCCTGTTTACCGTGAGGGTACTTCCCCCCCGGTTACCCCTGTACGCTCCATTAACTCCATTAAAGGGGGCCCTTGTATCTCTGCGCCATTTACTGGCGTCATTGTGCATGTGCGGGATGGCCAACCAGCCTAGAGAAAGCGTGACTCCCCCCTCCCCTGCACCTAGGTAGCAAACAGGCTGTACCTGCCCCTGGAGTTCTAGGAGAGACCACTTGTCCATCCCCTTGGGCGACCCCATTCAAGAATGGTGCTTCCCTTTAAGGACCTTAAATTTACTGCTCACCAATTATGACCTTAGCGCCACAGGCCAGCGTATTTGACCGACTATCAGGCCCCTCCTACCATTCTACACTGAAAGGTCATGCCTGTCCTTAAAAATTCACAAAACTAGCTGTTATATTTTTTGCAGTCCGACCATCAGGCCCCCTACCAACTTACTGCAAGGTCATGCCCTGTCCCTATACACCACTAACTAGGCAAGAAGATTCCCTGTGACGGTTTTATCCCCTGGTGTGGACAAATGGACGCCTTCTTTTAAGAAGCACGACTTCCCCCAGATGCACCCTTGTGCTATAGTCTGTAAGTGTCAAGTCCTAGCTAGCCTCAGCAGTTTGCTACTAGGTATTTGTTCCCAGTGGCCCAATGGCCTCACAGACTCGCTTCCTCCCTATTAGAAGCTCTGGAATGTCTGCGCCAGGGTGTACCCCGGCCACAGACATGTCAACCCACCCTTCTACCCAGGCATCCAGGTGTACCCGGTCCTTTCCCACCGCCTCCCAAGTGCGGGATAGATTTGCTAGGGCTGTCTGATTCAGGGAAATTAGACCTGCCGCCATGGGGCCACCAGATGGGCCCAATTGATGGCATCACGCTGTGCCCGATAAGACATGGCACCCCAGACGCTGACACTCATTGTTGGTGCAATTGGAAGGCTACCCATGGAACCACAGGCCCCAAGATCTCCCACTGGCATATCATGAAGTCTGTTAATCACCTACACCTGACCACTACGCTCTGGGAAATGTTCCGTTTATGCCTACCTCTTTACTTATTGAATATCCCCACCACACAGTGTCTGCTACGATGGCAACTTCTGCTTCCTGACAAGGGGTGCTGAGGTGTTGCATACGCCCAATACTCTTGGACTTGGCCAAGCTGGTGAGGCACTCCCCTGTGAAGCAGCATACTGCTACATTACTACGGCTGGCACAACCAAATGGTAACGTACCTATATACCACCATACCGCCATGGGACCACTAACTGGGCTCATTTGATGGTACCACGCTGTGCCCGATAAGACACGTCACCCCAGATATTGACACTCATTGTTGGTGTAATTGGAAGGTTACCCAGGGAACCTTAGGCCCCAAGATTTCCCATAAGCCTATCATGCAGTCCATGAACCTGTGGAAAAGTAAATTTTGCCATGTTCTGTGTCCCTACGCGTCCTCCATCATATGTTATCTGTGCATGATTAATATGCATATGTATTCCCTATGTTCGATTAAAGACGCAATTACAGTTGTGTCCACCTCTAGTATGCCAGTTTCCAGTTCTCGTGAATACTACGAATATCAGGCCTATGTAAAGCTACGTTGCCACGTTTCTCAGTGTGCACGTTATTCCATTGTAAAGTCCCCGTTTCTAGGCCTCAAAAGGGCCCGGACACCAGATTCAGCTCCTGTCTCCTGAAGCCTCGCTGAGGAGCGATACAGCCCCCACCTGTATCCTCGACCCTTCACTTACTTCCTGCCTCGCAGTGCCTGGCTCAGCCTGGCTCTGCCTCTGAGTCTGCCAAGAGTATGTTGTGATTCCAGTTATCAGTTCAGTCCTCCTTCTCTGCATTCCTAAAACTACTGAACTGCATCAATAGTTTCCGTCACTGTCTAGCCTTTACGTCTCCACGTAAGAGAAATACTGTATTAATGGTCATTTAATATTCTTCATCACGCACTACATGTAGAATAATGCATGCTCCAGTCTTAGAGTCTGTTCGCCTTTACCCCGATAACTTTTGGATTCTATCAACATGTTCTCTAAACATCAGATATTAGATACTGTTTAGGTACATGTCGCCCTGACTCTCCAGACTTCAGTCTCTGCTCCTAGCACAGAGTTCGAAGCCCCAGCTTCTCCTAGTAACACGTCATTGCCAGCTTGCGCGCACCATTAGGTCAGAGGTCCCGGCTCCTTAGGTAGCCCCCTCCATGTTTCCGCCCCATTTATGACATATTCTGTTACGTTTGCATCACATGTCTATGTACACGCCTCTGTTACACCTACTTTCACCCTTATCTTTCGCGACTGCTATTGACCACACCCACTGCTCCGCCTATCATATGTATTGTAATGCAACTGTTTTAATATATATACTCGTGTATTGTTATTAAAAGTCAGCGCGCTCATCCCAGATCCTGCCCCGGCAGCTGCCGGGCCCTGCCATCCTATTCCTGTGCAGGTTGTCCTGTTCCTGTCCTTATGCTGTATTAAACCTGCAAAACTCCTACTACCTCGAATCTTGACTCTTATTTATTGAGCTATCTGTTATTCATTTATGCATTCAAAAAGAGAGGTATTATTTATTTATTTACCACATAATGGCGCCCGAATAGGGACTTGCCCTTTCCCCACGCGCCGGTGAAGCCACGCCGGCCCCCTGACCCTCTGCAGCCGTGACGGAACCATACCGTGCACGTGCAGATATTTCTGCTTCAAGTATCCCTCAGGCCCACGGAGGAGACGGAGGAGGCGGTCCAGCATCCAGACGAGGCGGTGGAGGAACGCGGCGAGTCCCGACCAGAGCCCAAGCCGAGAGTCCAAGGTCCGAGGTATCCGGAGGCCCACCCGTAACAGAAGTCCGAAGTTCGTCCGTCCGGCGTCGAAGCAGTCCAGTCCCGTCCGAGGCCTTCCGTTCTTGCTGCCCGGTGAGTACCGTTGCTGGGGTAGTATCTAGACAGGGTCAGTCTAATTGACTCTGGTCCGTGGGTTGGTGGTACACAGACCCACAAACGAAGTGTCCACTTCGGTGGATGCGGGTCCTGACGTGTCTCTGTATGAGACCGGTAAGTTTCGTACTGTTTCAGCAGTGCATCTAGTTTCTGTTCTAGTCAGTTCTGTTCTCGAGAAAATTCATGTATTCTGTTTTCCGTATTCCAGGTAGTATTCTGTTCGAACTGTTATTTTAAATGTTATTCATGTATTTTAATGTCGTGGTATGAGTGCGAAGTAATTATCGTGTTTATTGTGTATTGTACTGTGTCCAGATTATAGTTCAGTCATGCCACTCTTTTCAAAACTGCGTCAGTTAAAAACCAGAAAAAGTCTGCTAGAAGCAGCAGTTCCTGTCCCTCCTAGGGACAGTCCAGGTCATTTTATGTATCAGAAGCATGGCATAAGTGCCATACTATATCTAGATTTATGGGTAGAGTATACCAAACAGTTAGAAGAAAAGTATAGATGGCCCGTATCGGGTACATGGGATGCCGAGTGCATCATGCGAGTAGAAGAAGCATTATGGAAAAAGAAAGCCAGACAGTCACAGAAAGATGCCATCGAGTTATGGCGCAAAGAATCTCATAAAAGAACCGAAAAAGAAATCAGAAAGTCAGAATTAAGTAGAGAATCCTTAGAACGAGCCCAAGAAAGGGAATTAATCGAGATAGGTGAACGAGTTAAAACCGAACAGTCAGACAGACAGAGGCATGCTCTTATTAAGGGTATGTATCCTCTTCTTGCCGAGGGCTTGCCAAAAGCGACCCCGGAGGCATCCAGTAATTTCCCGCCACCATTAGTTCCGACCACGCTACGTCACAAACCGACCGCAGCTGATATTTTCATTTCGTCCTATTTGGACGACACAGTCCCAGAATATGCAAATCCCGCTCCGCCAGTCCCTGTAAATCAGGCACTTCCCGCTCCTCCAGACACCGGAGTACCTGTTACGGTACCCCCGGTCCAGCCCGCCATACAAGTCCAGCCTGCATTTCCATTTCCCACTCTGCCAGGACGAAGAGCATCAGTAGACGATTCTAGTTTAGGGGCCGCAGGGGGAGGTCCTCCTCAAACCCCGCCGCCACACAAGCGTTTAACGTTAGCCGAATTACATGCACAAGCGTCACAGCGTACGCCCAGGTATCAGTCTGTTGCAGAAATAAGAAAAGCCCTTACCGAATGTGGCTATGATCCAGTCCCAGGCGAGGATAATATGGTTTTATATTCATTACGCGTAAGAAAGGTGACCGAGTATCTAGTCACCCTACCAGATATGAAAGAAGATCTAGACAGAATATATCGTTTCATCCGTACCGGGAATGATCCAGAAAGTATTAGTGATGTCATGTGCCAAAGAAAAGCTGAAGTCCAGCTCATGCTATTAAAGTTTCTGATTAATTGTCTAATAAGGGAACAAGATTATCCGACCAAAGATCAAGTCGAAATGAGAACCCTGACAAGGTGGAGTGATAATATAGCCGAGGGTAAGCACAGAACCATCAGTAGTATAGAGAGTATGTATAAGAAAATCCGTAAAGAAATAATAAGGATACACGAGCAACGCAAAGCAGCACAAGTAAGCGAGAAAGAAAGTAACTCTGATACTGAAGAGGTAGAGGACGAGAATCCCGACAGAATAGCGTATGTAGGAAAATCTAGATTTCCAGATCGCCATTTGCGCCTAGAACACAAGTCTATTTTTCATCATCCAGCACCAGAACAAGGTTCTCTGGAACAAGTATTCCAAGCTACCGATCACATTCTGAAATCACGAATCGGTTATAGCGAGTTAAGTACTATGCATGAACAAGAATTAGCCCGATCAGCAGTCCGATGGATTACTGATTCTACCACTTTTCCAGATGAAATAGTGGCACAAATGTTTCTGAAATTGCCCCCAGCCGAGCAACGACTGGCGGGTATGTATATGATCCAGCACCTCATTACATTGTATGAGGGTCAACATTCTGATCCAGGTCCGTTACACGATGTCCTGAATGAGTTACTCCAGTATAAATGGAAAGGTTTAGGTACCGATTTAATTAGTGTCATTCTAGAACAGCGCCACAAATACAGAACGTTTCTGAACCCACATTTTGTTCATGTCTCACCCCCAGAAAGTAAACCCTTTTACATAGACAGACAGAATCCGTTACGAGAAGTGCATCCAGTTAAGACAGAGGGTGGTGAAATGCAACGAGTGTTTGTTTACACCCCGATCACAAAGATGGAACTCTTAGAGATGAAAAAGTTAATTCCCTGTCATGATAAAGACCCAGCAGGGTTCCACCGAGAATTAAAGGACATGCTCCGTATGGGAGAATACACGTATCCAGATATCATTAAAATGTTAAAAGTCTTGTTGTCCGCAGGGGTATATGAGAAACTCAAAGAAAAAGAATGGGAGGTGGGAGAGAAAAAGATCGATTGGGCAGTTCTAGAAGCTGAAGACAAGGCACGAGTACCAGGTATCGGTCTTGGAGATAAATGTAAAGAATTACCAGAATTGTTAATACAAGTTTTGCCTAGGTTATTGACAACTAGAAAAGAAGACTGGGATGCAATCTCAGCCTGTAAACAGAAACAAGACGAAGATATTAGTGATTATTATTCTAGATTCGAGAAATGTTTTACCATAAACAGTGGCCTCAAGACAAGTAGTGAGTCATACCCTCATCTTTTTGTTACTAAATTAGTCGAGAATTCAAGCCCACAAATTAAAAAACGAGTTTTGAAAGTCGAAAGTACCTGGCAAGCTAATACCCCGTCCCAAATGTTACAGATGCTCCAGTATCACCAGAATAGAATCAGAGAAGAGCAAGATCACGAGAGAAAACGTATGAAAGACACAAAAATGAAAGTACTAGTTGCACAATCTGTTCCTCAAGACAGTCAGAAAAGGGGTCCAAATCAAGCCAGTCATCCTGCAGCTCCCGTTAAAGGGAACTGCAATTATTGTAAACAGCCAGGTCATTTTATAAACGAGTGTGCAGTTCTGAAACACAACATAGCTACCGGTAAGACTAAAGAAAGACCACGTCCGCCGAGACAAGAACAAGTTACACAGACTTCTCAGCCACAGAATGCACCACAGACAGTTACAACACCGCAGCCTATCGCTGCAACACAGCATGTTACACAGCAGATGTACCAGTATGCACAGTCTGAGTATCCAGAGTATCAGCCATATTCATGAAACAGCCTAGAGAGGGAGGTAGGCTTGCCTCTCATCGAGATACCTGTAGATCAAGAAGGTCCCTATGTTCATAGTCAAGTATTAGGGAAAGACAGAAAGTTTTTGATTGATACAGGGGCAAGTAGGACCACCATCAGTCACGCCGAAGTTCCAGGGGCTCCGCTCTCAGGCTCTAGAAATGTTTCCCTTGGATTTTCAGGAAAACCTATTGTAAATGAAATATCAAAGCCAGTTACTCTAGAAGTAGGTCCATTGTCCCGCAATACTGATCTGTTACTTACTAAGTCATGTCCAGAAAATCTATTAGGCATTAAGACACTGAAAGAGTTAGGTGCAGTTATATGCTGTTCCCCAGAAGGAATACGATTGTTCCTACGTGACTTCAAGGGTCACTATGTATTACGAGATTTTGATCCGAGATTGTCTAATGTTCCGCAGCATCTATGGGCGCAAGGTCCAACTGATGTTGGCTTTATGCAAATCACACCCTATCGTGTGACTCTCAAGCCAGGTGTAGTCCTGCCACGAATCAGACAGTACAGATTGCCACCTGAGGCTGTAGCAGCCTTATCCAAAATTATTGACGAGCTCATGGCGCAAGGAGTAGTTGTAGAAACTGACTCCAATGTATGCAATTCTCCGATCATTCCAGTCATGAAACGTACTGATCCGAATGCACCTCCAGTACATCGATTAGTGATTGATCTCCGAGAACTTAATAAATGTATTATTCCGCAGTATCCAGTTGTCCCAGATTCCCTGTTGACAGCCATTGATTCCGAAGCTTCATTCTTTACTGTCATAGACCTCAAGAACGCGTTTTTTAGTGTCCCCATTCATCCAGACAGCCAGTTTCTTTTCGGATTTTGTTTAAATGGAAGGAGCTATATGTTCACACGAGCTCCTCAAGGTTTCACAGAAAGTCCTAGTATTTACAGTCAAGCACTCAAGAGACAACTAGACAACATTCACATGCCAACTGACACTGCCCTGCTCCAGTATGTCGATGATCTCCTGATCACAGCCCGTTCTGAACGTGCTTGCGAGCGAGCATCCCTTACAGTCTTGTATTTCCTAGCCGAGATGGGGCACAAGGTGTCCCCTTCGAAGCTTCAATTCTGTGTCCAGCAAGTGGTCTACTTAGGACACTTACTGTCCAAGAGGGGTAGGCAGTTGACACCAGACCGAATTCAGTTAATAGCGAGTCTTCCTCAGCCCAAGACCCAGAAGGAGGTACGTGCTTTTATCGGCCTTACTTCTTATTGCAGACAATGGATTCCTCAGTATGCATTTCTAGCTAAACCACTGATACAGTTAACGACACAGGAGGCAGCCGTATCGACTGTCCTCCCTTGGACATCTGAACATACACTTAGTTTCAATGAGTTAAAGAAAGCCCTATGTCAAGCTCCAGTTCTAGTAACACCGAACTACAGTAAGCCTTTTACACTTTTCGTCACTGAACGCGAAGGTACAGCATTATCTGTTCTCACACAAGATCAAGCAGGACAATACAAGCCCTGTGCTTATTTTTCGAGCACATTAGATCCTGTAGCCCAGGCTCTGCCTGCGTGCCTCAAGTCAGTTGCAGCCACAGCACTAGCTATCAGACAAAGTGATTCCATAGTATTAGGACACTCCCTGACAGTACAAGTTCCACACTCCGTGGAAGTTCTTTTAAACCGAACACAAACTCAGCACCTGACAATTGCACGTTTAACAGGTTATGAATTGACACTGTTCCAGCCACACATAGAAATCAGACGCTGCAATGTTTTAAATCCTGCTACACTGTTACCATCAGTTACTTCGAATCCTGCCACACACGACTGTGTGGAAATAGTTAACATCATGACAAAGCCAAGACAAGATCTGACAGATATTCCATTACCAGATCCAGACCTGACACTTTATGTGGATGGTTCACGTATGAGAACTAGTACAGGAGAACTAGTAGCCGCGTATGCAGTGACTACCGACACTGAAGTTATTGAGACACACCGTATTGACACCCTGTCTGCTCAAGCAGCAGAGCTAGTTGCTCTGACACAAGCCTGCATACACGCTAAGAACCTGAAAGTTAATGTTTACACGGATTCACGTTACGCATTTGGAGTTGTACACGACTTCGGAGTGCTCTGGCAGGAGAGAGGTTTCATGACTTCTCATGGAACCAAGATTCAGCATGGTCTCCTTATTCAAGCTCTGTTAGATGCAATACATTTACCGACATCCATTGCCATCATGAAGTGCAAAGCACATACGAAAGTTACTGACATTATTTCCCAGGGTAATGATCTAGCAGATCGCACAGCCAAGCTTACAGCTCAGACTCCAGACGTTCCAGTAAATAAGACACAGACACACACTCCAGATCCGACTACATGTATGACAGTTAAGGACCCTACTCAAGATGTCATAGATATCCAGTTACATGCTACTCCCGATGAAATCAAGAAATGGTCCGAACAAGGAGGGGTCCAGACAGATCAAGGATGGTTAACAAAGGGTAGAGCCACATGGTTTCTCCCCGACTCTATGGTTCAAGTCATTATTAATACCGTACATAGTCCAGCACATTTAGGAGAAAAAGCCATGTTAGACAGTATCCAGAACATTTGGTTCAACAAGCATTTACGAGCAGCAGCCAAGCAGAAAGTCCGTACCTGTATGATATGTTGTCAGTTTAATCCAGGTAAAAGTGTCCCGGTGGAACAAGGTGGATTCCAGCCCCCTGACCACCCTTTTGAAGTCCTCCAGATGGATTACATTCAGATGGAGCGATGTCGAGGTTTCAAGTATGTCCTTGTAGTTGTATGCGCTTTGTCCAGGTGGACGGAGGCATATCCAGTCCCAGATTACACAGCCGCGACCACTGCCAAGCAGTTGGTTCGTGAATTCTTCCCCCGTTATGGACTCCCTAGAGTCGTATATTCTGACAACGGCCAACCATTCTCATCTGAACTCATGAAGCATGTTTCCCTTCTGTTAGGGTACCAGTGGAAGTTCCATTGTGTACGCCATCCTGAAGCAGCCGGTCTCGTAGAGAGACATAACCAGACTTTGAAAATCCGTATTGCAAAAGTTTGTCAAGAGAAAGGTGTGGACTGGCTAGTAGCTCTGCCAGTCGCCCTGTTCTATATGCGCATGGTCGCACATTCCAGATCAGGTCTGTCCCCGTATGAGGTCGTTTTCGGCCGCCCCCCTAACATGTGGGGTACACCTAGACCCCAAAGTATTACCGATGTTTCAAGTAATATGCTGACAGATTACCTAGCTTCCTTGATGTCTGCCCTCAACTCTTGTCGTTCACAGGTTGCTGCCGCATTTCCAGACAATACCGAGGTGGCACCGCATGAAATCGTTCCTGGATCCATGGTTCTTGTCCGGAATTTCGATCGCTCAAGTCCGCTGGAGCCTCGCTGGAAGGAGCCCCGACAGGTCCTCCTCGCCACCCGTACAGCCGTGAAGTTGGAGGGACGCAAAGGCTGGGTGCATCTTTCGCATATAAAGAAGTTTTATGGATTGAAGCCAGTCTCAAAGAACATTTCCCAGGACTCAAAGGACTGCCAAAGTACTATTCTTAAGGACTGTCCCGCAAAAGACATTGCTACGAACCCTTCCCTGTTAGAGAAAACTCCGCAACAGGAGTATAAACTCAAGTTAAGGTCTAGTAAAATAAGTCAGCCAGTTTGATTGTCTAAGTCCTCCCCTAGGTGAAACGGTTAGACCGGTTTCTGACATGTATAAAATAGACCCCCATAGTGAGAGAGTTAGTCAAAACTCAATCCGATGTATCGTTTTCCTATGTTTCATATTATTTCTCAGCATTATGATTTCCTGCACCAGTTATGCATTTTACCTGTATTTTCCAGTTTCTCATGTAAATAAGTCTTCCAATGCTACAGTAGAGCACACGTTTAGTGATCTGCCTCCTCATGAACTCTCTTACCGCCTCGCTATGCGTAATAATTCTTTCATCCGCATGTTACATTATTCACACCAGACCAGCAATGCCACTAATTGTTGGGTGTGTGGTCGACTCCCCCCTTTCCAGACCCCGAAGGGAGTTCTGCCACTCTTTCCTTATCCATTTTCACATAATGGTTCGTGTGGAGCATGGTCCACGTTAACGTCATCCTCAACAGATATGTCTTTTCTTAACAGTACATGTTTCCCAGACAAGCAAGGTCTTCCCCACAGAACAGGGTTAGATCTAGAAAACGAAGTTTACAATTTAGGTAATTATTCTTAGAATTTTATGGTCCTGAATGTTCAGTCTGATTCCACTCCAGACTTACCTGCTATTTCAGTACTACCAGTCAAAGGCGAATTATGTGTTAGAAATAATGGTTCCGTACATGTAGGACATAGCGATTGTACTACTATTGTCAAGTACAGTGACAGTGGGAAATCTATTTTCAAAGCTTCACGCCATTCTTATTTTATTTGTGGTCAGACCGCATATGTTCGTCTGCCCCTCGATTGGGAGGGAACCTGTTACATTGCCTTCCTACTGCCACCTGTTTTCCTAGCCCCATCTGATTATCATAGAAACACACATCTAGTACACCTTAGACATAGAAGGGAGTCCCCCATTGTCGATTATACTGAAACTGCTCTAGAACAATATACAGATTTCAATAGAGGTTTCTTCTTCTTTATAGGACCTATCCAGAATAGTAAGCTAATCCGTAGGTTAACCAGAACCCTTGAAGCTGTAGTAAATGAGACTGCCTCTGCTCTAGGTAACTTAACTGAAGAGCAATCTGCTATGAGATTTGTCGTTTTACAGAATCGTCTCGTCCTTGACGTCATACTGGCCGATAGGGGCGGGGCCTGTAGAGTCATCGGATCTAGTTGCTGCATTTTCATTCCAAATAACGCGCCGTCTGTTTATTCAGCTATAACCAGACTCCATAAAATTGCCCATCTGTTACACCAAGATCCAGGCACCTGGACATGGTCCGGTTGGTTCTGGAATATAATTTCCGCCTGGGGATGGAAAGTCTTGTCCTTTCTAGGTATTGCAGTAGCGATCATATTCAGCTGCTGCCTCTGTATACAATGTGGCCCTGCGATTTGTGGCATTTGTGCTACCTCTTGTATTCCTAGTCCCAAGCCTCGTTCTAAATCCCGTTCCAGGATAATTCGAGACGAGCAAATGATACTGTATGAAATGATAGATGGTATCATGAATATTGATGTTTCCTGATGGAAACGTAGTGACAAGGAGGGAATGTGGAAAAGTAAATTTTGCCATGTTCTGTGTCCCTACGCGTCCTCCATCATATGTTATCTGTGCATGATTAATATGCATATGTATTCCCTATGTTCGATTAAAGACGCAATTACAGTTGTGTCCACCTCTAGTATGCCAGTTTCCAGTTCTCGTGAATACTACGAATATCAGGCCTATGTAAAGCTACGTTGCCACGTTTCTCAGTGTGCACGTTATTCCATTGTAAAGTCCCCGTTTCTAGGCCTCAAAAGGGCCCGGACACCAGATTCAGCTCCTGTCTCCTGAAGCCTCGCTGAGGAGCGATACAGCCCCCACCTGTATCCTCGACCCTTCACTTACTTCCTGCCTCGCAGTGCCTGGCTCAGCCTGGCTCTGCCTCTGAGTCTGCCAAGAGTATGTTGTGATTCCAGTTATCAGTTCAGTCCTCCTTCTCTGCATTCCTAAAACTACTGAACTGCATCAATAGTTTCCGTCACTGTCTAGCCTTTACGTCTCCACGTAAGAGAAATACTGTATTAATGGTCATTTAATATTCTTCATCACGCACTACATGTAGAATAATGCATGCTCCAGTCTTAGAGTCTGTTCGCCTTTACCCCGATAACTTTTGGATTCTATCAACATGTTCTCTAAACATCAGATATTAGATACTGTTTAGGTACATGTCGCCCTGACTCTCCAGACTTCAGTCTCTGCTCCTAGCACAGAGTTCGAAGCCCCAGCTTCTCCTAGTAACACGTCATTGCCAGCTTGCGCGCACCATTAGGTCAGAGGTCCCGGCTCCTTAGGTAGCCCCCTCCATGTTTCCGCCCCATTTATGACATATTCTGTTACGTTTGCATCACATGTCTATGTATACGCCTCTGTTACACCTACTTTCACCCTTATCTTTCGCGACTGCTATTGACCACACCCACTGCTCCGCCTATCATATGTATTGTAATGCAACTGTTTTAATATATATACTCGTGTATTGTTATTAAAAGTCAGCGCGCTCATCCCAGATCCTGCCCCGGCAGCTGCCGGGCCCTGCCATCCTATTCCTGTGCAGGTTGTCCTGTTCCTGTCCTTATGCTGTATCAAACCTGCAAAACTCCTACTACCTCGAATCTTGACTCTTATTTATTGAGCTATCTGTTATTCATTTATGCATTCAAAAAGAGAGGTATTATTTATTTATTTACCACAAACCACCTACACCGGACCACTATGCTCCACTAGGGAATATCTTAAACCATCGCAGTGTCCATTACGGTGGCACCTGCGAGCACAAGCGCCGTAAAGGTAGAATACTGTTTCCCGACAAGGGGTGTTAAGGTGCCTGTTAAGCAACGTACTGCTACATTACAACCTATGGTTAACACACCTATAAACAATCAACACAGTGTTGGCACCTCTTGAGCCCTTGATTGATCGCCCATCACACTTGATGCTGTTGGTTGCCACTCACGTTCCAGATCTACCGGTCCCCGTGGCTGTCCACCTCTTGCAGTAGTTGCGGTGTGGAGCACCTCCCAGGTATCCGCCGTGGATCCGGTCATACATAAATGAAAACAAACACAAATAATTTGTGTTTTTGGGTTTCCGACGAAAGATACAGTACACATGCCAGCCCTACTTCATGAGACTGACCCCCTCTTTTCACTCACATCCAACCTAGGGTGCCAAGGTACTGTTCCGACACAACCCCGACATCTAATATGCCGGCCAATGGCTGTATCGACACTGCGTGATACTACACCTGTACCCTTTGCCCAAAATGTACGTGCCTGGGATGTACTGCATTTGACACCCTACGTGTTGATAATGTACTCACGTGACCTCACCTTGTATTATGTTGCTGTAACATGCTAAGCCTAACACCCTTAGTAAGTCATGCCACAAAATGTGGAATGAGGATTCCGGTAAGCCCATTCGGCTGTCATAATTCTTTAAGCAAGTGAAGAGGTGTTCGCTTCAGCGAGGGTTATGTTCATGGGGCAACCATACGAGTAACTGGTAATATGCTGGATATATACCTTGTGTTTCTTGTGAACCGACCAAAGCTCAATGTAAATGTTACAGGTCCTTGCCCCGAACTACTATTGTGAGAGCCTATGACTGCCTCAGTTGTATGACATAAAGATCATTGAAAATCGACCTTCAATGAATATGTCTAGATTAGCACCAGTTGCATCGCCCTCAGACTCTCACTGCGAGCGCGTAGCATAGCATCGGCTGTGTTACATGGGGATCATTAAAATTAGGCTTACAGTGAGGGTGCCTAGCATAGCACCAGTTGCATACATGGGGACCTCTGCGTATATTTCGCAAGGAATTAAATGATTTTCCCCCAACACCTGTGTCAAAGCCATTGATATGACCCAATAAATGAAGCCTTTGAAGGAGAAGGGCAAGTGCCATCCCCCATCTTGGTCCCTTACGAGAAGTGTTGCCAACCAAGTGAGATGCCCATGGCTAACCCACTGTGTCTGACATGAGTGGAATGTATTCAATTACTTTAGTCACAGAACAGGCTCAGCATACCGTCACCCGGCCCAAAAAGAGGCCAGGTTCCACTCCTGTGGTTTGTAGGCACGGACGGGGTTCGAACCCACGCTCTTCGGTTTACGAGACCGATGCCTTACCACTTGAGGTGTACTCCCCGTGTGCGCGCCCCCCTTATTAAAGAATAGACCTGAAATATACAGTGAATGTAATAGCACCTTCGTGATTACTTAAGGACAGTACGAAGTATAAAGTGGAGTGAAATAGCGCATTCATGGTTACTAAAGGTATGCTGAAGCCATGGCAAGACATGCACTTTTCTAGCCAAGCCGATGCTATTGGTATTGCTGAATTCTGTCTAAACGTAAATGTGTCTAGACACACGCAGCCTTTCCTAACGCTTGCTCCGATGAAGGGAGCATCCACACTTGATGGGTTACCTTGTTGGGTGCCCTCCAGTGCCCCTATTACATTTCCAACCCATTTTGTGTGCATGATGTTGAGAGCCCCGAACATATCCCAATCGCCTAACATGAGGACACCTTTGTATGTGTTTAGGCACGGGGAGATTAAGTGATCTCCTGCCTTACTCCTGCGTATCATGCGATGTAATCCTACCAAGACGGACATGATAATATGTGTTAAACCCCCCGCGCTATCAAACATGCTGTAACACATGGTAACACCCATGCGTTACACCTACCTGATAATACCCCTTAATGGCCATGTTTTAACATCACTGCTGCCCCCTCCATGCAGACTAACAGACACACCACACAAATACTTGTTGACACCTGAATGGTAACCCTTACACGGTAACCAAACACCTGTTGCCATCTACGTGGTAACCCACGGTAACATTCACGCCTTAGCGTTCACGTGAATGCACATTGTGTATCTACATGGACAACGCAACTTAAGATTCTTTGCTGCCCGAAGGGCCACAGCCTCTCATGTTACAAGGGAACTGGCTGCCCAATGGTAACCTACTATGGACATACATACAGCGCGTTAGTAATTGCAGTGGCAGGCTTAATTAAAAGGAGCACCACATGAACCCATTTGAAGTTAAACTTGCTTTGAAGTTCCCAAGCCACTGCATTGCAACCATGCCAGAGGTTACATTATGTAAAGTAATCCACAATTCCGGTATCGAATGGGCTAATACTGTTCCTGCCTACCATGTCCCCGGCCCCCCAGAAGGTGTACAACAAATGTCTTCCTCCCAGGTGCGCTTGTCCGCATCTGCCAAGTTGTGCGTAATCGTGCATTCAAGGTTTACATTGTGACTGCTGAAGCTACAAACGTTTGGTCAAAGCAGAATCTCAACAGAATTTACCTGGGATGTAGAGTAGGGCGTAATAGCACTTAATACTTTGATAATGCTGACGCTATAAGCGTTTGCCCCCCCCCCCCCCCCGAAGCAGCGTCTCCAGCCTCTGATTGCCGTGTCACACAGGTCAGGCCCTGGGACATTAACCGGGACTTCCCTCGCGAATCTGGCTCTGCCCAACTCAGGGAGGAGGTGGGAGCACTCCCACCTCTCCTACATGTCTAATAGGCAGCATTTGGCGCCACAGCACGTACTACCACACAGTAACAGGCCCTTTTACGAAGCTCTAGTGATCATTTTTCTGTTACTCATTACTATATTTGAGTGTTAAAATGAGACTACTGAGGAGCAACCAGTGTCCACTGCTAACAAGTGTAAGAATGACAAATGAATTAAGTAATGCTTATCATTAAATGTGCCCCATTACGGATCTGTGTTAGGCACAAACGCATGAAAGAAAAACGACCGCTGGTTTGAGCTCGTCCTCCCCTGCCACTATCTTTCCCTTCTGCTGTGAAGGCTCATGTGGCCTCGTTCGTGTGCCTTTCATTCGTTTTAGACTGCACGAGAAAGATGCGTGGAATAAGAAAATCCTTCAAATGTATTAAGTGGTGCATTTTTTCAATAAACCAAATGCATATACAGAAAAAACATGTTCCTTCTAGATTCTCCTAGCAGCCAAATGCGCCCAATCCACCCGGAATCGAATCCTTGCCGTAGGGGTCCGGACACCACGATGTTACCTTTGGTGCAAACCAAGGAGCTGGTCGCCGCGCGTGCAGTGCTTGCATGAACGTAGTGGGCTCCCGAGAAAGAACGCTCAGAAACCAGAAGCAGTTTCAGGGTGGATACCAACAAAAAGCTGAATAAATGTAGTCAGGGCGCCCGCCCCCTCTGCTTAAAGGCACCGAAGCAGCCAGCCCCCGTTCAAACCAGCTTCATGTTCCTTCAAGATAAACAAATCTTTTGCTGAACTGTCTAAATAACTGGTGATTTGTGGAAGGCACTCTCTGTGGTTTAACTAAGTGTTTATTGAGTATACTTGGAAGACCTCTGTCCGGCTGGACATGTCGCTCATAATATAGATTGACTCTGTCTATATTCATTTTTGTTCGCATTTCTTGAATGCATGGGACCACTGTTGCATAAACAAAGTATGTTCCCTGAGGTCCGGCTGACTGAATTGGGGCCCCCCTTGTTGTTGTTAACATAACTGTGCGCAATCAGTTGATTGCAAGGGTTTTGCCTTTCCTCCACTTCTCCTAAGTGTTGGGTGATTTGTGGAAGGTACTCTCTGTGGTTTAACTAAGTGTTTATTGAGTAAACTTGGAAGACCTCTGTCCGGCTGGACATGTCGCTCATAATATAGATTGACTCTGTCTATATTCATTTTTGTTCGCATTTCTTGAATGCATGGGACCACTGTTGCATAAACACAGTCTAAATAACTGGGCACACGCTCTCATGCGCCTAGAACCCAGCCCCACACTAAAAATATTTCGGACAAGTATATTACGAATTGCCCCTCTCCCGGCCCCCCTCTCCTGGGTGGCAACTTAACCCAGCCCTGCTCCCAACCAACGACTCGCTGCATTCAGGACCTATTGATTCGCATTCGAGGACTCCACTGATTGTAAGCAGTCCATTACAAATCACAGGTTGCGTAGTGCAGCTGGCCAAAAACTTTGGGCTGGTTTACTGTCAACAGCTACGTGACACAACACACACATTTTTCGGCGGGAGCGGGAATACTTACAATCCGTCCCCGCTGTCTCCATGTCGATAAGGCTGGTCGCTACTCCGCGGAGACCCCAGCTGCAATCCTCAGTTTGCGCTGCAAGCTTCTCCTGAAAACGGCCACTGGACGTGTCCCTGCTTCTCCGGTCCCCGCAAGCCACCGCCGACGCGATCGTTGATCCGGGGCTTGGCCCGCCACAGTGCAGGGTTTTGTAAAACCTCAATGTGTGGCCGCCCGACACTCCGGAAGCCGCTGACACGAAGCCCGAATCCCCGAACCGGGCTCTGGGACCTGAAAAAACAAAACAGACATTGAAAAAGAATTACAGCCTCTAAGAGGCTGGAGGGGCAGGCCGTGGAGTGCGGAGTCAAAGAGGCAGACTCCCGCGCTCCCTGGCCTTTTAACCCCTCACTGGCCAGGCCGGATCTAACCGTCCTGGCCTTCGTTCCCCAGTGACCCGGAAGTAATTCAATCACTTCCGGGTCACTAGGAGACCCAGGGTCCAATCGATGTGGAGGCGCACCCGCCGCGTCATGGTGACATGATGGGGGTGCGCCCCACCACCGAGAGTGGGTGGGGGCTGCTGCGCCCGCCATACTTGCGGCAGGGCCGATGCCGGCCCCGCGTTTCTCTTTGATATATAACTGTGTAACCCTTTGAAGGGCTGTATTTCATAAACACGTGTCTAATACTGCGTGGCTTTAATGTGCTTGCACCTGACGACCCCTTTATCTCATGTAAGATTGATGCAGCTCCAAGTTTTTACAAAAGTAAGCGGCCTTGTGCTGCCGGCTCTCTGTCAAGACTCAATGTCGTCAAGCTGTCTGTAGAAAGATTATATACCGCTAAATCGCATTGAGCTTTAATCCCGCAAGAAGCACTTTTCATCGCTTTTGGGATGAGTTCCCTGGGTCGGTCCTTTTTAATGCAGGATCAAAGAGAGGCAGTGCTCCAAAGGACAGGGATGCAAAGATAGCCTTTTCGCAGGAATCCTGGCTAGTAATTATAATTGCGTGAAATCACCCATTGGACACCCTTGGAGCGCGCTGAGTTTTTTCACCACACCTTGCCGGTATGTGCAGCCACGGGAGGGGGGGAATAAAAATAAAAGGTTAAGTACCTTACCGCTGAGTCCGCTCCCGGCACAGCTGGTTCCCACGCGTTGTGAATCCTGGCGAAACAGGAAGCAGCCAGCAGGCAGCTTCCCTCCCCTTATCCTAAGCCAATCACAACGCTGCAATGGCAGCCTACATAGGGAAAAGGGGGGAGTGTGCATGACTGCTTTGTTCGGCCCTGGGTCTGACCAAACAGTCAGTACCCACAACAGTGGGCAAAGCCACTCCCCCATGCCCTCGAGCAGGACCGCCCACCCACCCGCCCACAACCAGGCACTTCTGCTTTCTCGCATTGCGAGAAGCAGAAACATAAAATGGTAGTTTTACCATTTTATGCTTCTACCTTCTCGCACTGCGAGGAAGCAGGGGAACAACACCCCCAAGCCCCTACAGAGGAGCCACCACTGTGTGTCACACAGTACCAGCTTCATTCACACGGTTACACAGTGAGGAGCCAATATCATACGGTGGCAGGAAAGGTGAACTGAAAACACTACACATAATAGTTTTCTGGCTCGTTTTTGGAGGCTCTGGGCCACTCATATCCATTAAGTGATGTCAAAACATTCTAGGATATTGGCAGCAGCCTCAGCAAGCTGTTGCCTTTTTAAAACATTTTCGGAGGGGGGATGGTTGAAGGGGCTTAGACTCTCTTAGATAGCTCTTGGCATGAGGCCTCACCCTCTCCGATGCCACACCCCCTTCTCACATGGTGAAATATTATGGTAAGTTGGCAGGTCTGAGTTATACCTTGCATCCTTGGCATGGTTCCCCCCTAAATTTTTACCTTGAACCCTCCTATTAGCTGACTTTGTTTTTGCTGGCTTTAGGATTCTACCCACTTTACCACTGATAACCAGTGCTAAGGTGCTTGTTCTCTCTCCTTAAAACATTGTAGAGATGGCTTACACCCAACTGGCATATTTAATTTACTTGTAAGTCCCTAGTAAAGTGGCACTGTCTGTGCCCAGGGCCTGAAAATTAAATGCAACTAATAGGAATGTAGCACTGATTGTGCCACCCACCTAAGTAGCACTTTAAACTTACTTGTCTCAGGCCTGTCATTGCAACCTGTGTGTGGAGTTTTAAACTGCCATGTCAACCTACCAAAATAAACCTTTTTCCAGGACCAAACCGTCATCTTTTAATGCGTGTAAGTTATCCCTAGGGTAGGCAATGGTCAGCCAAGAGGGTAAGGTACAGTGTATTTAATAAGTAAGGCAAGTACTTTTAAGTTGTTCATGTACTGGGAGTGAAAAACTCCTAAGTTCGTGTTAGAAATGGTGTTTCTGGTTAGCTAGGGTATGTACCTAAGCCAGTCAGAACCTACCACTCTAGTCAGGGTAAAGGATTTAGACAACGATGATAACTCCTGCTCACCTCCTTGGTAGCTTGACAGGGCAGTCAGGCTTATCCCAGAAGCAATGTGTAAAGAGTTTGATCAGCACACACACACACCAGTGACACACTAGGCACACCACGAAAGAAACTCCACACAAGGTTATATATATAAAAAATATCCTCTGTATTAGTTATAAAACACTGTAGACCACAATCACATTAATTACTGTGCCACTAGGCACTTGTTTTGACTTCACATAGGTTCATAAATCTCTTGGCCAATCGGGCCACTGTCGTAACATTACAATTGAGTGCAAGCAAGTAAACACTTATAAGTTGCAGACATTATGAAAACACCAGTATGTCAGAAAAAACCTCATCCCCTAGTATGGCCATAAACACATGAAACACATGATGAGGTAAAACACATAATCACTCACTATTGCACGTATGGTGAAAATCCTGTCAATGTAATACAACATACATCATCACATCAGGGCATAAGCATGAAACATAAACCGTAAACCCCACATGGGTCAACAGGGTGGTAACATCATCTGCATATCCCAACATCCGGGCATAAAGGGCAGTAGTTTATTCTGTTGTTACTGCACACTTGGTATGGTAGTCCATGGCAAGCAAGAATACATGCCACCACATGTGTCCCCACAGGCAGCCGTCCACGATCATGCGGGGCAGCTGCTGCCACCAATATAGCATTTTGGCCTCCCCAGCAGCATACGCAGGGGCCATCTTGCAGGCTCTCCCTGTGCTTCCCAAATTACCAGGAGGGGGCCACTTTGGGGCAACAAGGGAGGGAAGTACCCACACTACCCACGTAGGCGGGAAGACCCCACTGGTTCCCTTGCCTGTAACTCAACTATTTGAGCTGCCTGCCAACTCGCTGTGCCATCCTTGCTCATTGGCTCATCTCTGAGGGGGGTGGGGTGGAAATGCTGGCAGGCCATGGTAGAACCTCGTGCATGCCCCTCTGGGCCAGGGAAGCACGGAGCGACGTCTCTGCCTCTCCACCCACTCCGGGATGGAATCTCCTCCAGTGACGGGGCCCAGCCCACAAGAAAAGCTGAATTCCGGAAGCAGAGACATTCCGGTGCTGCTCCCACGGTGGTTGCTTACCAACCAGGACTCTGGGCGGTCCAGTCCTTCAACTATTCACACTCTTCAGCAGGTAGAGAAAAACAGATGCTCCGTCCATGCACTTCCCTTTTATTTGAGGCCAGAATCCTGAAAGGGGGAGCACCTTTCAGGCCACACACAACGCTACCTACACACCGACTAAAGCACACGCTGTTGCCTCACCACAACAGCACTTTAAAAATAGAAGGGTGACGGGCACTAGGTTCACCTTTCACCTTTGAGCACCAAATGTGATCACACCGGCAACAGGGCGCAGGCAGGCAGTCCGGCACAAGGGTCTCTGTAGCCAGAGTGGCAGTCCTTTTCTTAGCCCAACAGGCAGCAGGTCAGCACTTCAGCCAGGGAATCCTATGGTAGGTCCTTCTGGCAGCATATCAGTTCTTTCTGGCCAAGTGTAGTCTATAGAGCCAGCAGTGGCTTGTTCCAAGTCTACGTAGTGTCTCTATTTGTGGGGTAACAGCCCATGTACTAATAGGTAGAATGTCTTTGCTCTGGGGGGCACTTCAAACACTCTATAGAAGTGAACAACACCCCCATTCTCATCCCAGGCCCTGGCCCCAGACAAACCACAAGGGGGCAGAGACAGCATTGTAGAAGGAAGGCACAGCCCTATTCAGGTGCAGGTGCAACTCCTCCCACCACTCTAAATGCCGCCCATGCCTATTCAGGTGCAAGGGAAACTCCTCCCACTTCTCTAAATGCAGTCATGGTCTGTTTGGCCTAGAGCTGAGTCACCCAGGAAAGGCAGGACACACCTCAACCACCCTTGTGACTTTCTAGAGTAAATGCACATCCCCTCTATCCTGTCATTCAAAACCAGAAGGTGAATACACATCTAGGCAGGGCACAAAGACACATGAGCACACTGAAATGCCCACTTCTAAAAGTGGCACTCATAAAATAGTAATGACAAATTCAGCTTCCACCAAGAAGCATGATTTTTCACTACTTTTCCAAACATACCATACATAGTCACGCTACCCCTCTCATGTCAGAAATTACCACTGAAGAACATATCAGGGAATCCCCAATGCAAACCTATGAGAGGGCAGCCTCACAACAGTGAGAAACCAAATAGGCTGTTTGTCACTACCAGGAAATGCCAAACAGTTAAGGTACATGTTGTATGTTTCACCTACACATCACCCTGCCTACAGGGCTAGCTAGGGCCTACCTTTTTTGTGGCTTATATGTAGTAAAAGGGTAGTTGCAGATGTGGCAACCACTTTACATGCCAAGTCACTGCAGCACTGAACTGCTGGAGCAAGCCCTGCAGTAGCAGAGGCCGGAGAAAGGTTTAAAAGGCTACTACAGTGGTTGGTGCAAGCAGAGCTGTAAGCCAACTAGTAGCATCTAATTTACAGGCCCTCTGTATAGGGTATATCACTGTACTAGGGACTCATAGGTAAATTAAATATGCCAAACTGGTGTACACCAATCTTACCAAGTTTACATGAGAGAGCACATGCACGTTAGCACTGATCAGCAGTGCTAAAGTGCTGAGTCAAAAAACGAACAACAACAGGTCAGAAAAAATACAGGAGGAAGGCAAAAGTTCTGGGATGACCCTATAAAAAGATCCAAGTCCAACAGTTCGCTTTCCACTACTACAAGGCCTACTTCTCCCATAGGATAACATAGGAGTTATCTTATTACCTTTAATAAGCTTCATTTCGAAATAGGGGCAGGTGACCAGTTCATGATTGGGGTCTTATGAATTGTAATGAAAAACCCTACCCTATGGTGAAGTCAGATTTTTTGTAATAATTCTGGAAATGCCACTTTTAGAAAGTTGCCATTTTCCTGCCTTACTCATTTAGTGCCCTCAGCCTTTCTCCTGGTCACATGACTGGGTGTAGTTGACAACTGGGCTCTGTGTATTCCTCCTAGCCAGCCACACACAATAGAGAGCTTGGGTGTGCCTGGATGGGCCATCGTTGACAGGATGGGAGGGAGGAGCTGGGGACAGCCCCACTTCAATAGGCTGTGTCCTGCCTCCACACAAAGGGCTGCATACCCCCTGTAGGTCAGAAACGTATTTCCTCAAGGCAAGGAAAGCACTTACATATATTTGCTAAATTTAAAGCAGTAGCTCAGTTGCCTGTTAGATGAAAAGTCTCATCCTAAGTATCAATGTTAAGAGATTGGTTTTGACAGACGCTATTTTTTTGCTGCCAATATTAAACAAATGTTGGAAAGAGATTGTTTTTAGAATGAAGTTTAGGGACGGGACATCATATTTTGACTTCCTTCATTGCAAGCTGATTCACAAGCATTTCATATTGTTTATTATACAAGTCAATATGCATGATGACAGCCAATAAGTGCCATCTTAATCTCCTTTTTTGTTCCTACTTGCAGTCAAGTCATCACAGACTAATGGTCAGATGTACAAAAATAGGAATAGTGATCCCATAATTGAGATTTTTTAGAATTGCAATTAGGAAATTGCTATTCAGAATGTATAATACTTTTCAGTTTCACTAGACATTCTTAGTGGGTTGCAAATAGACCTACCTTGTGACTAATGTTGTGGAAGAACGCAATATGTAACCCACTGGGGTTTGCTACCATCACAGGTGTGGTGGTATGCTGAGGTCAGCAGACCACCATGTCTGTGATTGCTCTTAAATAAAGCAAACTGGTTTTTAAAATGTGGCTTGTTGTACTCAAAATAAAATAGTATACATTTCAGAAAACAATTAAACTTTAAAGTTTCATTTTTTAAGAGTAGGTTCTCTTTATAAATATATTTTCACTCATTCTGAAATGGGAAGGGTTACCTTGTGGACCCTTTGCGAAGGGTTACCACCAACTTTAAAGTTGGCGGTAAATTGTGACTGTTTTGAGGGTGCATTTCAGTCGTAAAACAGTTGCACATAACACTGCGATTCGGTATTAGGAAGAGATGCCCTCAACAAGACCCTTTCAAATAGCAAATCACAAATCCAATTTGTGACTCTGTAACAAGTTACAGAATCACAATTTGGGCTTTGTACATCAGAATGTGAATTGGGCAATTTGCGAACGCAAAAATGCTCAGTACATCTAGCCCTAAATTCCCAGAAGGCATCAACTGACTTTCATAAACTGGTGATCTGAAAGCATGACAGAAAGGAACCACATGAACCAAGTGTGTCCATTGACAGGAAGGATCCCATGGAAAGAGGCATGCTTGTAACTTTCTGAGAATGGGTAACACAGCTAGTTTTGTTGCATGGTGTAGGAAGGTGGAGTATTATGTGGTAATGCTGTTTAGGCTTCGCCGTGCAATTACTCTCACATACCCCAAATATGGTCCTTGGAGTCACAATAATAAATCCTTAGCTCAGTCCTGGTACAGTGGCAGAGAGCAGTTAAGCTTTACTTGAGGAATGAGTGTTAAGCATTTCAGAGCACCATCATTAATGATAAGTAATTGATAAGACATGAAATAAATCCTTTTTTATATATTTTTTATTGCAATTGTTGCAATCAGTAAATCATATACACAATAATATCAGCAATACAGGCACGCTGATTGAACACAGATATTTACACAAAGTTCGCCAAAAAAAAAGGAAAAAGGAAAATGGAGCAGCATATATAGAAAGAAGTCCAGTTCAAAGCCTCACATAAATAGATTCACCCAGGCACTATTTAAACACATTCGAGCCCTGGGGACTTTGACGTTTTGAAGAGCATACTCAAAAGAAATCCAACACCAATTTAGAAAAAAGAAAGTAGATTTTTATTCAGATTTAGACACCAAAATGAAATAAATCAAATAAGTATAACTAGAGTTATGGATTTTAGAAGCAATAGCAAATCAGTGCAAAACCATACTGCAAAAATGTATCATTGTGGTCAATGGGAAAAAGCCCTAGTGACAGTAGTTGCAGGTCGAGTTGTGTAGAACCCAAGGAGGATAAATGTGAAACGGGTCTCTCTCTGGACCAAGCCATGGCAGCTTGACTTTACCTGGCTCAAGAAGCCCGGGTACATAGCTGTCCTGAATGCCCTTGGTACAGAACCGGGAGCCGCTGGAGAGCTCGTATTACTGCTTACACAGTGCTGGTGGGGAACATGGTGCAAAAAGTCAACCACCAAGCCACCTGTGAAGTCTGATGAAGGTTTTGTGGAGTTCCCTCATGGTGCAGCGTTGATTAAAGGGGATGGTTGTTGGACTGGTGACCAACAAGCCTTGGCAGCCCTATGCGCAGCAGAAAGTTTTATTGACGTCCAGAGGTCTGGGGGAACATGGTAGTGCTGTAAACTTTGTGGATGTCAGGACTACATTTCCCACAATGCACTGTATCATTGACTTCTGGGCAATCCCTTGGAGGGCCTGATGACCAGTGATTCTAAAGTTCTGTTACGTTGTTTTTACCTGCGGTGTGCAGGGGACTTGTGCCAGTAGTCCAGGGGAGTCTGGTGATGCCTTTGCCTGGGGCACCTGAGCTTTGGTCCTGGTAAAGTCACAGTTGTGCAGTTCCAGGAAGATTGCCACAGGTTCAGAGCATCATACCTTTGATTTGTGTAGCTCCTGTTGTCGCAGACTCGGTCTCTTCTTGTGCCCTTTGTTGCAAGCCAGATAAGAACTGAGAATCTGTCTCAGGGGTAGTCCTTAAATTCTAGATTTAGGGGTATTAGGGGCATGGATGCAAGTGGTCAATGGGCTACTAAGGTGTCGACATCAGGAGGTATAGGTTACCTTTTCTACTCTGAAAACTCTGTTCTACCACTTTTAAAAATGGCAGAGGTCTTCCTTAGCTGTACAGGCCAGGTAGCCCACCCTAGCGGTGTGGCTAGTCTTCCAGGGTTGTGCACCTCCTGAATACCTAATTTTCCCACCTGCCTTGGTGCAAATGTGCCTGGGGGCAGAGGGAGGGCTGTTTTCTCCTTTGCAAGGCAGCCTGGTTGCATATCACAGGTGGTGCAGCCTTTGAAGCTCACCACGTTGATCTGCAGTTCACTAGCCATCCTGTCAGGGATGAAGGTGTGACTTCCTTCCCATCCAGGCCATTGTTTCTGACTCCTGAGAGAGTTCGCACCTCCTGGCAGGAGGTCAGATTCCGGTCTTGGTGGCAGCAGCTGTGGGCTGGCAGCCAGAGCGCAGGAAAGGCTGGGGCAACCAGGAGGACAACTTCAAAGGTAGCCACCTGGGTTCATTCCACATCGCTCTCAATACGAGATTTGTGTCAGGGCAGATGAGTCCCATTGTTTCATAGCAAACATGGCATATTTATTTAGGCGGGTTTGCAGGGTGTTAGCCCATGTTATCCTATGAACCGTCTATTACTTATAGTAGCCTTCAATGGTAAGCCCACTACAGGGACATATAAGCTTGCACTTACATGTCCACACCTTGAATATAATGCACCCTGCCTGCTAGACTCAGGAGGCCCTCCTTAGGGATGACTGGCATTTATTAAAAATCGTGCATTGACTTTGCCACACATGGTGAGTGCAAAGTCAAGTTAGAGTAGTTTGCACTGCTCCTGCAGTCTGTAATGGCCGTCCTGCTGTCAGTAGTTTACTTGGGTCACTCAGGGTGGCATAAATAGTGCTTCAGGCCCTGGTGACCCCTTTAACACCCATGCCCTGGGTACCACTGGTACCATATACTAGGGACTTATAAGGGAGTTATAGTCCTTGCCAATTTGGGTTGCCAATTCACACATATCAGTTTTAGGGAGAATGCATTGGCACTGGAGCATCAGGGCAGGCTCCAGTGCACTGTCAAAAACAGCATCTAGTGGTCCAAATGGGGGCAACAATGGGGAGGGCATCTGCAAAAAGAGCAGTTGTCTTACACAGGGTCTGAGATGATGAAGAGGAAAAGGCACTCATTTATCAGAAGCACAGTAATAAAATGTGCAGGAATTTTATAGCATGCCTAGCAGTGTAGCACCAAATGGAGATCCCCCACTGCAGGATGTGATGAAGGGCCCAAGACACACAAGTCTCCCTAATTTTCATAGGCCTTGAACAGACGAAAGGCCGCTAAATTGTGGGGCCCTCATGCACTGTGTAGGCTGTAGGCGCTTGTCTTATGTGCTGTGAAACTTGCCTTTGGGAACGTTTCAGAGACCTAACCTCCCTCGGTCCTGTGCTAGCCCAGAACGCTACTTGTCCACCACTCTCTGTGTAAAACCGCCCAAGGACATCTCATTAATCTAAGCATCCTTACCCTTTGAACACTTGTGCATGGTGCAGACCACATGCCCAGACACAGTGAAGTTTATCATATAACAATGACATCTCTGGCCAAATTATCCTTGTACAGCATCATCTTATGGATTTATGGGGCTACAGTTAAGGCATTTTTGAGGACTCTGGGGCATATTACCAACAAGTAGCGATAATTATTGCTAAATAATCTTAGCGACGATTTTTTTATCGCTGCCTATCGCTGGATATGTTAGCGGAGAAAACATGCTATTAGCAACGTTTTTCTCCACTGTGCTAAAATATCCAGCGATAGCGGCGAAATGCGTGAATATCGCTGAGAATACAGCGATATTCACGCATTAGCGACAAAATGCTCTTAGCCATGTTATCCACCTCCCATTGGATAACATGGCTAAGAACTGGTCTGAGCAGGCGTTAGTTTTTGGCGATAGCGGGAATATTTCCATCGCTACGCCTGCCTTGCTAATAGGCGATAGCGACGTTAGCGACTGCTTTCAGTCGCTAACAGGTTGGGTACGCCCACTTTGCATGTCATTAGGGATAAATATCCCTGACATGCAAAGCGGGGCCCAAACCGCTCGCTATTGCCTAAAAGCTGTCGCTAACATCAGTTAGCGAAAGCTTGCTAATAGAGCAATAGAATTATCGCCGCTCAGCGGCCGAAAACGGCCGCTAAACCGGCGATATTTGCCTATCGCCACCCTTGGTAATATGCCCCTCTGTTCACAACTATTTTGAACATCATTACCCATGCTCTGTTTATTCAACCACACACAAAGCCAAACAATATTGAATCAGTTGTGAAATGTTCGGAAAAGGACTCACACAAAACAGCTTAAAATAAAACTGGATAGAGATAGATAAAGTCTGAGCTAGAGGGAGGCAGAGAAAAAAAATTGAGATCTGGAAATAAACATGATACAGAGAGAAAAATCACTTTCCCACTGTGCCCCTTGGAATTTGGGTCACTGGGCAATTCCCCACTTTCCCCGTCTGTCCCTGTACTTTGAACTTAGAGCATACCACAGACCCTTTCCGTACTATGGCCATGGTAGTGACTGGACACGCACGCGTGATGTCCTACTGTATTGTGGTTATATGAAAACATTTTATCTCACGTTTTATTCGCCACTTCCATTTTCAATGTTTTCAATAATTAACCACTAAATCAGGAAACCTGAAACACGCAAAAATATAGGAAGCTACATCCCATTAAACGAGCGCCTGGGTTCTCGGTACATCTCCCGAGAGAGGTGACTTTGAAAGAAACAGAGATACTTCCATAGGTGGTGAAAGACTCTTGCTGTACACCTGGAAGCACTGTTAATGTATTCTATAATTGCTTTGCACACCTCAGAAATGTGACAGTGTAGACTGCGGCACCCTGAGCCCGAACAGGTCTTACCAGGAAGCAAGCCTCGTTATCAGACGCATGAGCTTGTTTCAGTCAGATTTACCAATTGCACCTGTCACTCTCTGAACCCTAGAAACCTTCACGGCGGCAAAAGAGGGAAGAAATTAATTTGCTGCCCACAGAGCTGTGTTCTTTCGATGGAAGCGATTCATCTTACTACTTCTCACATATGGAAGATATCACTGCTGTGAGCTCAAGCGGAACTCCAATAATCCACTCAGGGCCAGTGTATGGGCAATGGACCTGAGTCGCAACGGCATTTCGATCTGTAAACTTACATTTACGTTCGAAAATCCCTTCATTTGTACCTGACAGAGATTCACAGAAGGAATCCATGATGAGCGGGTTCAGCAGTGAATATTTGTTTGTCTGGAATGACGATAAATGCATAGTAGTAACTTCCACGCTAAGGGTGGGAAGGTGCTATAGAGTGTTATTTACCTTATAATTTAATGAAATGTCAAGAAATGTGCCCATTTTTGGGTGTTCTTAAATTCTAATCTAACGGTGTCCCACCCTGGACATTTTTGGCGTTTTACTTCTCCAAAGGGTTGCAGTAACTCCCAATTAGGATGGGATGGGAAGCAGATAATGTTCACACCTGGAGATGTAGAGGAACCGTTTTACCTATGAACATTAAAAAAAAAAGTGCATTAACACGTCAGGCTCCATTCCTCCACTGTGCAATTGAACACTACTTAGAACTGACAAAACAGTGTAATATTCCCAGTAGGACACTTGAAAACCAGTATCTGTTGCGGATTTCCTAGCCTACCACTGCAAATACTTGTGAATACTCCCATTTATAGGAGCCTTTACAGGCGTAGATTCGCCACTTTTGTTTGTGAATTGCAATCCAATTGTTCACTGAACATTTGTGCCACACATTTGCTCATCTCGCGATTAATGCAAGTTGCAGGATTAAATGTAACTCCATACATTTGTGTGCTCTTTAAGTAAAAATGCAATTGAATATAGCCCTTTCCTCCCTGAAATAAGGTAGTCAAACTGCGCAGTGCTTTTCAGCAGTATATGAACTGTGCTGCTTCACCTACCTCACGGATTCGTGCCAACATGCCCTAACTTCCCAAAAGCATAGATTTAAACTGTAGTGTGATATGAGACCCGGCACTCATCTCGCTCACTAGTAATTGCCAGCAATGCTAGGACATATCAGGTAGGGTGCTGTTTTACCTGATTTGAGCAGCTGCCTATTTCCCAATAGAAGCCTCTTCCCTCGACTCTCTATATTAAGCCGTTCACTGGCCTCTCTGTAGATCTGCTCAGATCAGACTAACAGCCTCGCTTATAGACGCATGGAGGCAATCTTGAGATCTTTAGGATGTGTCTCCTCTTGGCATTGCTCTGGATAATATGTGGGACTCACAACAGAAAGAAATTCCTTAACTCCAATACATAAGTTAAAATCTACAGGATTTTTAAATACTCATTTTCTGTCGTCAGGAGATAACAGGCTGTTGTTTTCACACTCATGAGCTGTTATCTCTCGACAAAGAAGAATCACTAATAAATTAGGCAACGTTTAATCATTATCACAAGTTCATTTTTATTGAAACTCCTTTAGGAATTTAGGGGCATAATATCAAACAGGCGATAAAATTATTGCTGTTTTAGCGGCAGTAGACTGCCGCTAAAACGGCGATAATGGGCTAGATAATATGCGCTATGGAATTCTGATTGAAGCCCATGTTAAATGTGAAGGACATCTAACATGGGCTTTAATTGGAATTCAATAGAACATGTTATCAAGCCTGTTTTAGCGTCAGAAAACTGCAGCTAAAACGGCAATAATTTTATCACCTGTCTTGATAATATGCCCCTGATTTCCTAAAGAACGCGAGGGCATATTATCAAGAAACTGTGTTAAAATTATCGCCGCATTAGCGGCAGGAAACTGCCACTAAAGCAGCGATAATGGGCTTGATAATATGCCCTTGTGAATTCCTATAGAAGCCTATGTTCTGGTGTGAACATGGGCTTCTATTGGAATTCTCTACGGCGTATTATCAAGCCCATTATCGTCACCTTAGCGGCAGTTTCCTGCCGCTAAAGCGGCGATAATCTTAACTCCGTTCTTGATAATATGCCCCGCGATGACCAGTACTTTCCATGCTCATTACAGTTGGTGTGATTTTGATATTGTTTATAATACGATTATATAATGCTAGAATATAAATGTCCCCAAACTTTTTAGCATCCTGAATATACACATTATGAGGGACGGATGTCATGCTCTCAAGGGATTCTTTACACATTATCTAAAATACAATTCATAGAGATATATCACGATACTGGGAACCTAAGAACATTTCTTATACAAGCTAAGTATTTCATTTACAGATTGGGAATGCCGATTGTGGTATTCCTGTTGCACAGCATTAACTAGGTGAGAGGTGTTGAGGTGGGAGGACTGGAATTGCTAGCTTTGCAATTGCTTGTAGAGGACGGATTATTATTCAGGAAGGGAGTTTATGTTTTGCACATTATTCTTTCTACAGCATATAATAGTATCATTAGTACACTGTTAAAATAACTCTTCTCCACAAAAATCATTTGAGTTGGACAGTGCTTTGACAGATCAAAAATCAGCGAACCTCTTATCATTCGAACATCACATTAGAACAATGTATTTTCTGAAACTCTTGTTGCCTGACAAGAAATGCAAACAGTGGCTGAAAAAACAGAGGCAGTCGGGTTGGGGGCGTTGTCAACCAAGATGGCTTCCTAACTCGGAAGCTCCAGTCCTTAGCCCCTCCTACCTGTCGTAATCAATCCTTATTTCTGACAGTTGGCTGACCTGAGTGTGCTGCGGGTCCCCCTGGGACTACCCTCCTCCTAGTACTTTTATCGTGGAGGTTTGCAGCTCCTTGGGCTGGCGCTGATGGAGTAGGGGTGCCGGCAGCCAATCCTCATGGAAGGCGGCCTATCCTTGAGGGCCGAGCTGAGGCCGCTGCTGGAGCTGGGCACATACACATTGCTGCTCACTTTGGAGTGCTGTGAGCCCCAAGGGTGCAGGTATCGCGCCCGTTGCTGCAGGCACGATAGGTAGGCGAGACAGGGTTGTTCTGCCTGATGGAGCACGGTGGGTGCTTTTTTGATATGGCTTCCCTGGGTGTCTCCTACTAGTGCGGGGCCAAAGGAGTGACTTGGTCATGTTCCTCTTTGCCTCAGGCCTCAGGGGCAGTCAGGACTGTGGTGGAGTGTGCTTATCTGCCAGTGTGGGAATGGATGGTGGAGGATCACTTGGACTGTTGCCATGTGCGGGGGGGGGGGGGGTCGCAGGCCAGATCTTTGGCTAGCCTTCTCCTTTGTGAGTGGTCTAGCACTGGACTCTTGTGTGCCCACTGCATTAGGGGCGTGCAGCCGGGTGCTTTTGAGGGGCTTCCATAGCAGTGCAGACTGCTGGGACTGAGGCACTCGAGTGTACACATCATCATCATCATGCAGCCATATAGGGCTCCAGCACATTCCTGTCTACATGGAGCAACTACTGCATCCCCTGACATTTTGAGGAGACCCCCTGTGCCCTCGTTGCCCGCATAGACCTTTAGTGTTTTATTGCCACATAGTACCTTCCTTTGAAGCAGCTAGACTGCGCTCCTCGCCTGGCACCCCTGTGACTTTTGGCTATAGAGAACCTCCTCTTTGTGGGGCATTGCTCTTCTAGTCGCTTTTGCTGGATCCCGTCGGTGCCCTGTGCGGGATGAGCTGTCACCCCATTGTAGCCCCTGTGGTGCCGGATGGCCTGTGACAGGGGACAGGTCAGGATGGTGAGTGCCTATAGTGCCCCCCTTCCTGCATGCATTCCTCTTTTCTCCTGCTGTGTCAGATTATTGGACTTTGGAGTCATTTGCCATCAGATTTCCACACTTATTGGTGGCAATTATGTCTGCACTGTTATTGGATGGGTAGCTCTCCCAGCTACCTGGGCAAACCTATGTGACCGACACTCCCCCTTACTCTTCAATTCACAGTAGAAGACAGCAATCTGTGCTTACAGGGACGCAGCCGTCACTGCCACCAGTTTGCCCCAGCTGGTTGGTCTTACGCAGCCTAACATCGCTGTATAAACTAACATGGCTTTCTTGTGAGTCCTTTCATCATGGGTAAAAATGACCCTAAGCAACCCAAATTGGGCTTTGAACCCAGTAAAGATGTCCCTCACAAAATAGATGAGATTGTGCATGCGCCAGCAACTCCGAGAACCCTTTCTCTTGAGTCAGACATTCATGCCTTACTAATTCAGGTGAGTGCGAGTCAACAGCATATTGATCCCAAAACTAACAATCTGGCGGGCCGACTTCACTGATTGGAGACCCGCCATATAACGCAGGCAACAAGGGCTACTGACACTGAGCGGCGTGTTACCTATTTAGAAATAGACCATGCAACTCTGGCTGCTGACCATCATAAAATGAGTACTGAGCCCTGAATAAAGTCACAAAGAATGAAGATTTGGTAGCCCGATCTCAAAGAAACAACCTGCGCCTCATGGGCATCCCGGAGTCCACCAACACTGAAGAAATTAAAACATTTGTAACACAGGTGTTGGGAAACTTATTTGGGGCTGACTAGTTCTTAAAATGCTTTGTGATAGAGCTTGCTTATCGCTCCCTTCGGCCCCGCCAAAACCCGGGTACACCACTGCATCCTATCATATACCACCCGGGTGCAGGACATCCAACGAGTGTTCCGTGAAGTGAAACTCCTTCTCCGAGAGCACAACAAGCCCCATGCCTTGTTATACCCTGCTTGGCTTTGCTCTTGACTAAATGGGTAAGTGACTATCTTTAGTTCCCCAGCGGAGGCTCTTCTTGGCATCAAGAATGTCTTTGGCCCGCGCACCAGACTTCGCTGCAACACGCAGTCACCCAATCTTGGCAGTGACAATGGTCTATTGGATATCCTGGGTATGGATCCCTGAATGACACTATTTCAATGGCTCATTGACTGTTGTTTGATGACACAGTTAGTGATGTGCTGGGATACCTGATGGATCTCACCCATGGACATAGACTCTGGCTGTGCCTATTTGACATCGCTCACTTTGGCACTGTTTGCTGCCCCCTCGTTGTTAACTTTGCTTTTGTCAACCTCTTGTGTCAGCTGTCACGTTGTTGACTCAGCTGTTATCCTGTGTGTTGCAGGACTCTGGTTGTGGTTGAATATTCTAGCTGTCCCTTTTTCTTAGTTTTCTATGGGCTTGGCGGTTGACTGTAATTAGTCCCTCCCCAGTGCATTGCATGTTGATATTGATTCTTTTTTAATTCATATTACTTGTCTGTTCTTTTTGCTTTTGCATTCCTCAAGCTGTTATTTGCAATAGGGTATTAACTGATGCTAGGTATAATCAGTGTGGGAGAGGGGAGTTGGAAAGGGGAGTACTGGTTGTTACCTTTTTCTTTTCAAGGTTTATGTTAACTGGCTGCTGTCAATCCCTTCTTTATCGTGTTGGGGTGAAAGCTTTGGGGAGGCACTCTTCGAAGCTATCCAGGGATGTTGTCCCAAATAGTCTTCTCCTTGTCCTATATTTCACAATCAGTTATGCTGCCCCCCATTCCTGTCAATCTTATTACTTGGAAAATATGGGGGCTAAGCGATCCACGCAAAAAAGGTGCATACTGGCTAATTTATTTTTGACATAACATCCATATCGCCCTATTGCAAGAGACACGCCTTAATCCCCAGACTCAAGTCACTTTCACTGGCACTGGGCCGCCCATGGGGTATTCTTAAGTTACTGCACCTACGCTGGGGGTGGTTTTGTTGACGAGAAAAGGGCTTCCTGTGCACATGTCAGTGGAGCTGACCGATCTGCAAGACATGTATGTCATCTTGCAACTGATGATTTATGGAAAACACCTAATCGATTATCAATTGTTATGGGTCTAAAGTAGATGATCCAGGCTTTGTCTGGACTTCTTGAGTCTATCTCCTGGCAGCACTGTTTGAGGCGGAGACTTCAACCTAATCCTTGATCGTACAATAGACTGCTCAAACCCTGAAACCGGCACTCGTCGGACCACTGATAAAGTACTCCAAGACCTCATGGAAGTTAATAATATGCTGGACCTCTTGATGATCCACCACCCTCCTCTATGGGAAGCTAAACATCTTTCAACTGTCCCTGAATTCTGGGCGCACCAAGATTATTGGGTGGACACTATCGATGTCTGTAGCTGGCTTGAGTGCTTTAAACAAATTTCCCAAAACCTTGTTGGATAACTCTCCAGTAGTTTTTACTTTGTCGCGCCCGACCTCCAGGCATGCTGCCTTAGCATGGACCCTTCCACCAACGGCCCTCCTGGACCCTGTATTCCACTCATAGATTCACCAAGACATAAATGAATTTTTAAGAACAATGAGGGGAACTTTTAAAGTATATTTCCAAGAGATGTGCATTTCTAAGCAGTTCTGCTTCTGTAAAGATCTTCAGAGGCAGCTAGAACTGCTCGAGCACCACAAGCACCACCTACAGCATGCAATCAAGGCTGACTACCACCCAAACCTCATGTCAGACCTCCAGATGTCCCCAATGGACACAGAGAGAGTAAACACGCAAATATGACCCAGTGTGCATGTATAGCGCGGGGGATAGACCTAGCCGTATGTTGGCCAAGGTGGTGCGACTGCGGACCAGTCACCCACTTGTGATTCAACTGAACAGTGATGATGGTACAATGGTCTTTATTGCTGAGAACGTTATGAGAGAAATTGCTTCATTCTGTGGGCAACTATACCCTTTCTGCCATAAGCATGCCTCTGAAAACTATTCCACTGACCTTAGCCTGCTCATCCTTGTGTGAGGGGACTCAGAGATCCTCCTTGGAGGAGCTCTAAGCCTAGATGAGATTGCAGCAGCAATAGGCGGGTTACCTAGCTGTGATTCCCCAGGAAGCAATGGCCTCCCCTCCAAATTTTTAATAGGTCTACTTGGCCCTTCTTGCCTGACCATTACAGCTCTGTGATAAACCCCTGCCTACTGGTATTTTGCCCCTTCTCTCTGAGAAGCATTTTAATAACATTTTTAAAACCAGACAAAACCCAGAGTTTCCGGACTTTTATTGACCCCTATCCCTTATAAATACTGACACTAAAATCTTGGCAAAAGTGCTAGCTAATTGAATGACCCTACTACTTTCCAATCTCATTCTGCCTGATAACGCTGGTTTCATCACTAATCGCTCTACCTCTCATAACCTGAGGACTCTATTTGCCCTTCTGCTTCAACTATGGCCAGACAAACAGGCAGTGCCAGTTTTACTGGAAGTAACCAAAGCATTTGATTCACTTGAATGGGCAGTGTTGTGCAGACTTGGAATCCCAGATCTTTTCCTGCAGTTGGTCCAATTACTATACGCTGCCCCCTCAATGCGCAGTTGAGTTAACGGACAACTATCAGATCCTATCTCAATCAGTAAGGACACCCGTCAAGGATGTCCCCTGTCGTCAACCCTCTACGCAAAAGCTATGAGCCCTTGGAATCGACTGTTCATGAACTCTCAGCGCATAGGGGTCTGGCATACTTGCTCTACAATATTACCATCTCCCTCTTTCCAGATGACATCACACTATACTTAAGCAACCCCAGGGAAAACTTGGAAACGGTTATTCATGAGGTTTCCTTATTTAGACTCTTAATATGTGATGCGAATAATTGGACTAAATCCTTTATCTTGCCACACACCCCAGTCACTATTGTTCTGTTTTTTTTAAACTTCATTTACCAGTTTTAAAGGCATAACATTGCCTCTAATAAGAGCCCCATAGTAATACAATACAGTATCGATCATATGGAGATAGAAAACAATATATCACCACCATCTTGAGAATGTTGACAATGAAATGCAGTTGTGAATAATAAAAAGATTAAACTATAGTTCTTATCGGACCATCTTTCCCACCTGAACAGACCAAACACATAAATTACATTGGTATATCCATAACCGCGACAATCTCATATTTGTTCCTACATTTATTTGATGTAAATACACCTCGTAAATTGGATTACCCGATTAACCCACTCACGTGGGTACAATCCCATGTACGTGGTGTGATGCGGATTGTGTGCGTGAGGCAGCGGCAGAGCTTTTTGGGGGGCCCCAGATATCTTTTGGACAGGACGACCGTGGCAAGGTGCTAATGTATAGATCGCAGTTTGTGTTGCAATATGCCAAGCTGTTTAACCAGCTCTTTAGTGCCGGAGCAGTTTTTTGTCCCCATTTAAGTGCAATTTCTCTCTTAGCCCACAGCATCCCCATGGAAATAAACTTCCGAATTCCCTTCGGGAAGCTAACCACATAACCCAATAGTGCAACCGCAAGAGTGGGTGCAATGTCCATCTCGACCATTTACCCCAGTGTTCGAAAGATTTCTGCTAAGTACGTTTTAATTTTTCCACAGGTCCAGGTAAGTCTGCATGCGGAATTATGTACTTTAAGCAGCTATTCGGTCTACTAGGGTCTATCTTGTGTGTTTTCTCTGGGGTTACATAGAGTCTCCTCAAAAACTTCAAATGAATCAGTTTATGACGGCTATTGAGAGAATTTTTTTTATGTCTGCATACCCCAGTCACTATTGTTCCCCCTTCATCATTGCTCCTGCCTTGGGTGACGAATGCTGTAAAATACTTGCGGATTCGTATCAGTGCTAGCAAACCCACAGTTACTCTAAAAAACAATGGAATGGCACTTTCTAATCTAGAAGAGCAGGTATGTGGTTGGTTCAAGCTCTTTCTTTCTTTATTGGAGCACATAGCGACAATGAAGTTCACTGTTCTTCTGAGGCTGCTATACTTATTTCTGAATATACCTATTCCCCCTCCTCAAAACTTTTTCCATACCCTCCGATCTTTGATGGTGGACCTTGCCTGGGCTGGAGGTTAGTGCTGCCTTCAATGACTAAGGGGACCTTGCAGCCCCAGAATTTGAGTTGCACTAGCTATGTGCTCAATCCTCTTTTGCTCACTATTGGCTTAAGCCTCCCGACTATTTGGCAAATATCGCCCCTAAACATGATCAGGTTCATCCTCATTGCTCTATTCATTGACTGGATGGTCTCTGCGGCAGTGTAGCAGCAACATCGATATGGTTGCCTGCACACAACAGGCTTGAGTCTGGTTGCAGCCTTGCTTGGGACATGACAATATTATACTCTCCCAAGCAATTGATTACTGATTCCCCACTACATTGCATGCTACACGAGTGGGCGACAGTCCAGAGGGTTGATTTCTGGGGGATGACAGAAAGGGCTCATCTGTTTCCTGACAGACATTTTTGTGACAAATTATTCACCAACACCAATGACCTGTTAGGTACTTTGCATCTTTTGACCTTCTTTCACATAAGTGCGAAACTTAGAGATTCCAACCCCAAGTTTCCTGATACCCCAATAGAGTGCACAACGTTTACCCTTCTTCTTATGACATCCTCCCCCGGGCGCCTTCCATCTTATCGCCATGATGCCACGAAAAACCCAGAGAGCCTGACATCGGTGGGAGACTGCCCTAGGCTAACCCATATCAGAGAAGGATTGGGGGCTGTGTCTGGGCTGACACAAACTCTATCCCCTAATGGCAGACTACGCCTCATACATTTGTGATTCTTACATCCGACATATTATACCCCAGTTCAATTATGCTAGTATGAGCTAAGCGATCATGATGAGTGCGTCAGATGTCATGGCAGAGGGGCTGATTTCATGCATCTTGCCTTTTCGGCTCCCCAAATTTTGGCTTACTGCCAGGCTGTTTCTCTATCCTTGAACAAATCATGCATCTGTCTTTGCACCTCTCGCCGGGCTGGTGTTACTACTTCCATTGGAAATGCTGGATGAGAATTAGCGTCTCCTGGCTCTAATGTTACTTCATGCTAAACCTAGGGTTGCCTGCTCTTGGGGACGGGGAATAGTGCCCACTGTTCAAGAATGGTTGCTTTACATTGCATTTTGTCAGGATCAGCTAACCGTAGGCTATTCAATGCTCCCACCTTCCAGCAGACCGAATGATATGTGGGGTCAGTTTCACGACTACCGGATGACACAATTGGCACCCATTTCTCCCTAAGGTTTCACATTTATGTGCGATCCATTGCCCTGATGCACCACTGTTATCGCTATGAATGAATTTGTTAATGTAGTGTTCTCCCCAAATGCACTTCACAACATTGCCTGATATTTCTACATGCTATGTAACATGATTCTCAGTGGAAGCACCTCTCATTCCAATTGTAACCGGAATGAATTGGTAGTTATTGACTGTCTCGCCCATGATCATGCAGCCATCTACTCTTGTTGTAATATTTTATCTTTGAAAACTTTAAATACAATTTAGTCGCAAACTATACCATTCTCTTGTACATATGCAAAAGTGGAAGTGCGGATATATGTGTACGAAGTTGTTTTTAAGAGTTCCCTTGAGTCTATGTAAATACAATCCTTTGGTAAGCAAACCATTTTAAATATTAGGGCATTCCTGAATAGCTTCCTATACTCCTAAACAGAGACGGCAAATGTCTTAGAAAAAATGGCCGTTATGATATATGGGGTAACCCTATTAAAGTCCTAGGACCTGGGTATTGGTTATTATAGAAAAGGTGGTCCTAGACATCAAATTCCACACACAATGTTTGATATTAATTCAAAAAACTTTTTCAATTCTCTTTATCATGCAGCATAGATCCTGCAATGAAAACATTTTTAAGAACAGAAACACAAATAGCCCAAAGAGAAACAAACAAACAGGTGTCCAATATACACACAAACAATCGATTCAAATGTTGTAAAAGTAGAGGAAAGAAAACTCTACAATTTATTCTCAGTAAAAATATATATATAAATTTCAAATTTTTCTAATACACAAATATACAATCATTGCAAAAATCAAATGGGGTTACCAAAAGAAAGATAGAGCATATAGGGTGGGAAAGTCAGTGCTCATGTGAAGGAGAAAGGAGACCAAGAGGTCGGGAAATGATGAATCACAGAATTGTTATTGAGTCATTGGTTTTGAAAAAAGAGCCTGCCCTCAATGGTTATTGCAAAGAAGTGTCAATTTTTAGACTTTGCGGCGGTCAGTTTATTCAAAACTTTGTATCTTCAGTGGGAGTGGAGTGGGCAAGGGCAGTCGAGATGCAGGCTCAACAAGAGGGAGATTGTCGACGTTTCGACCCAAGGATATGAAGGGCAGTTTGTATCCTCATGGACGGGTCCTTTAGTGGTGTGCCACTTTGCATAAATCAATTCGGTTTTAGAAAGCCGTCCGTGCGTGCTCTCGAGTACCTCGCTGTTGTGCGCGACCGATGATGAGCGATCAGTCCGTCAAACAAAATACACGCTGTGTCTGCTCAATAGCACTGCGTGGCCTATCTCTGGGGGTCTGTTTGTCCGCGGCTGCTGCGTGGAGAACACTCCAACATGCTAGTGGCCCTCGCCCTCGCTTCGTAGGGCAATCGATTAGTCCGTTAAACCCAATACACGCTGTGTCTGCTCAGTAGTACTGCGTGGCCTATCTCTGGGAGTCTGCAGTCAACTGCCACTAGCATGTTGGAGTGTTCTCCACGCAGCAGCCGCGGACAAACAGACCCCCAGAGATAGGCCACGCAGTGCTATTGAGCAGACACAGCGTGTATTTTGTTTGACGGACTGATCGCTCATCATCGGTCGCGCACAACAGCGAGGTACTCGAGAGCACGCACGGACGGCTTTCTAAAACCGAATTGATTTATGCAAAGTGGCACACCACTAAAGGACCCGTCCATGAGGATACAAACTGCCCTTCATATCCTTGGGTCGAAACGTCGACAATCTCCCTCTTGTTGAGCCTGCATCTCGACTGCCCTTGCCCACTCCACTCCCACTGAAGATACAAAGTTTTGAATAAACTGACCGCCGCAAAGTCTAAAAATTGACACTTCTTTGCAATAACCATTGAGGGCAGGCTCTTTTTTCAAAACCAATGACTCAATAACAATTCTGTGATTCATCATTTCCCGACCTCTTGGTCTCCTTTCTCCTTCACATGAGCATTAGAAAAAATGGCTGCATGGGCCAGTTTTAGGTTTCCCAATATCAGGAGCCTCTTCTCTCCTCCTTTCCCTTTTCGAAGGGGTACCATTGGGAAATGAGTTACTGTGCACCACATGGTTCATGGTGCACCGTCAATAAGTCTCCTGACAACTCTTTGTCTCTGCATCCACATCTGTATTAATCTGATGGTGCAAATGCAAAGCCTTTGAAAGGGCGGGATTTTGCTTCTCGAGTCTGCATCTCATTCTCTAGAATCCCGTCTCAGGTCGACTGGACCTTTTTACCTGTCATAGAATGAATTAGGCAATCTATCTATCAATAGTCGATCAACTTCAACGATTCCCACTGTTTCCCCCAAAGAACCACAGACTAAAGACTAAGTTTGAAGATTTATTACAAAGCCAAAAACAACTGAGTGTATAAACACCTCAGCAGAAGGTTTAGAAGATAAACAGGCACTAATACAAACATAATCCTACGGAAGAGTCTCAGACGGCTCAGGAATAATACAAGAATCAATTCAAGAATCATCAGGCTAACAAGAATTGCTATGACCTGAGTTTTAGTATGCATTGATAAAAGATATTAATTCAGATCAATCTGTCCCTACACTATACTAAGTGATATCCCTACTCAACCATAGCCCAATCTTATAAAGTGTCAGCAGTGACGACTTCCAAAGAAGTTCACTCACTTTCTTACGACTTAGTCTAGAGACTCCTCAGTCATAGCTAAGCTCTTTACCTGGTCAACCGCTCCCTCTCGCTCCTCCGCTCATCTACTCTGCCTTCTCTCTCGGGGTGCTGTCCCTAACACAAAAACCCCACAATGCGGACGACACGCCTTCAGGTACGCCCCTCTCGAAGGTGTTGGTCTTCAGATTTTTCCATTATGGCGCCTTTCCATCCTTGTCCGTTAAAACGTCCTTGGGTCCCAGGCTCTCCTTCGCTTCAAGTTGCTTCCTTAAATTCCTCGGCTACTCCTCCATGTCTGAGCCTAGTATCCTAACACTCATACACAATGGGCCCTTCTACTCCACTATCTACTTGGTCCAGCACCTGCAAAGAAATACATGTGAATCGGCTCATAATTCCTTAATGTTGCAATTGACTTTAGCTAAAGGCAGCTTTCTCCAAAAACATTTCTACGATTTAATGCTAAGCAAGGCATCTTCGATCAGGCCTACACGATTTTCATGAACTGGGCCTCTGCACATTTATGTGCCCAACATCCTAACATGAACAATATCTTTCGTTCTTTAAGCCTCCATCTTTTAAGCATAATACATTTTTCTATCTCAAGCAATTTTATTACGTTTAAAAGGTACAACTTATGAATTTTAATAAAGCAGATCTAGAGTCACAATGATGATCTATTAAAACACATCTCTTATTAATGAAAGACTTCGCATCAAACGACATCTCTATGTTAAAACGGCATTATTGATTTTCAAACTCTTAACATTAGCTCTCCATGTAATTCTAATACCAAGTACATTAGTTCTCAGCCCTACATTGCATTTGAACACGATTAGTAAATCCTCTATATATGCGGGTGTCAACTACTTGTGCATATGATACACCCCTACAAATTTTACTTCTGTTTGGCGCTCTCTCAGTTCCCCCCTTTGATGACCTGTGTCATCACCATCATCACACCATCCCCGAGGGTAAGAACCGAGTTAAACAGAGCCTGTCGCCACTTTCCCCCGCTTGAGCATCTCCATCTCTCTCAAGCTCCGATATTGACTGTCCTGCAGTCCCTCCATTCTTTGCTCTTGCACTCTCATCGATCTTTCCAACCTAGTTGACCTATACCACTTGTACACTCTTACCAAACCCCACAACCCAATCACACATGCCACAACTATGATGAGGGGTTTCAGTACAAACCCAAAGAAACTCCTTCCCAGATTTGCAAACCAGTTTCCAACATTTCCAACTCCCTTGCCAACCTTCTCCCACATGTTCTCTTGCGTTAAATCCTCAATTTCATAATGAATGGCAGTAATGTTACTTATATATTTCTCCAGATCCTTGGAATTGTCTGGGATATACGTGCAACATTCCTATACCTTCAAAAGTTTACAGACTCCTCCTTCTTTTGCTAGAAGGACGTCTAAGGCAAGACGGTTCTGTAAAACCATTGTCTTTATCGACAACATCTCACCCTCAACCAACACTAATGACTTAGCTGTACTCATTGACAGTTCATCCACCACAGTTGCCAACCGCCGTATCTTCACGTCATTCAAAATCACTCCCAACATGGGTATCACTGCTCCAAACACGTCTCCAACTATTGCACCAGCACTTTCACCTCGCTTTACCCTCGTCTGATGTCCTCCCTCCAAGAGAGCAAAATCCTCAGTATGGTAAATCTTGGGAAAAAGAATCGCTAGATAACACGTTCCATACCACTTCGCCGGTAATCTTACATATGCATTCCTTCCGCAGACAAAATAAACTGTAGGAATCACCTGCACCACGCTCTGCAAGAAATCCTTCGTGTAATACTCCAATGTGAAAGTGTGTTCACATGTAGTATCACCCACATACACATTTTCATAATACGTCTGTGGTCTGTGAATGCACAACTTCCCTTTCTGCACTTCATCTAGAGCTATTGGACCATAACTCCCTCTTGACCTGTGCTGCTTCTCCTCATCCGTCCAATCAACTTTACCTTGCCCTGAATCTCGCAACTGTTTTTGCTTTTTGTACCTGTCCTCTACTTGTTCTATGAACTTTTTCTCTGTCTCTGATAGCAAACATGTCAAATTGTGTCGATGAGCATATGAGGTGTCTAACTCTTGTGTTGGAATGAAGAAATATCCAAGTCTGTCCTCTGACTTATAATAATCGAACTTATTCAGGTGTTTATAAGCAGGGACTTCTGGAAGCACAACATCATAATTCAAAAAGAAATACTCAAAATGGTTTCGCCCATAAAATATGCTAAGCAGCAGACTACATGAAATTCCATATGTCAATGGAAGGTGATGGTATCTAATACCCTCATCTACTGAAGCCGGCAATTGCATACACACATAGCAGTCTTTCGCATCCATCGCATCAATGTATTCATACAACAACTTTGCATACGCATTCTGCTTAAAATTGCCTTTAGACAGATCTGCATGCAACCTACGACTCTCTTCCAATAGCAAAGCCTTCTCTGCTCCTAATTTGACCTCTTTCTTGCTAGGAGTGGTAGGTGTCAGTGCCTGCTCGTGTGGTACTAAATAGGAAACTATAACGACTAAGAAAATAAAGAATATCACTCCTCCTATAAGGGTGCCTACAATGCACTTAGCCCTACGAGTCGGGTTTCCAGCCTCCATGGTCTCGGAACAATGTAGTTCGTTCTCAGCAACAACCCAATGTCTCTTTCTTGGTTATTTGAGTCTCTCGAACCACACCTCTGAGAGCAGAAATCCCCGTTTTAGTTCTTCACTTGCATCAACAACAGACAACCCTTACCCTTCTCCATCCTCTGTGGAAAGTCCCTAAATTTCTTCTTCTTCTACTCGGCTCTAGGTTAGTTCAACAGCTATTTACAAAAGTCTTTAGTAATCAATGATCACACTTGCTCCAACTGCACTTAGCACGTATTCCAGAAGTTCCATGCGAAGCACATTTGATTCGTGAGATGGTATTTCTGGACCAAATGTAGGAAAAATCAGTCTATTCAGGATTAAATCACGTATCTTGCTTAGGTAAGGGGGATTAGGAACGGTGAGTGTCAGTACGCCTTCGATCTCAAGTCCTGTTACCAACAAAACCACATCCAACTTAACATTTGGATTCGTACTGGTCACTGTCACCGCCCTCACCCTCCCTGGTCTCAGTACACCGGGCATCTGTCACAGGGTAGGTCCACTCAGGAGTGGCGTATCTTCGACAAGGTACTCTCACCCTCCTGGACCTTCTCGGACCTCCTTGCTCTATTTCTTATTCTCCCTCTTCCTGGTCTGATTCTTCAGATACGTGAGCAAGATCTCTTTCGGAAGCCAGTCTTACGTTCAATCGCCTCCGCCTCTCAGGCCAATGAGCCTCTGCGCTTCTCACTCTTCTGCTTCTTGTTTGCACACCCTGCTCATCACTGCTTTCAGCTTGCTCTGCGCTCAAATCACCTTCACAGCAACTTCCCCATTCAGAGGTAGATTCAGTGTCACTGTCGTCGTGATTTCCTTCAGCTCGATCAGATGAGTTACCAGCCTCATCAGACACCCCCAGAGCTTGACTTGTCCCCTCCAGTGGATCTTCATCCACGGCTGGATTTTCATCTACAAGAGGAGCTGTTTCTTCCAGAGGTGCTGGAACTCGTCGGGTGTGAGAAGCATGGACCCAGTTTGGCAATCCTCCACACTTCACAGCAGTGTTTGTCACCAAGATAACTTGAAACGGTCCTCTCCAGCATACATCCAGGCAGCTTTTCCTTACGTGTTTCCGCACCAGGACCCAGTCACCCGGACACAGGTCGTGACAAAGGTCTCTAGAAGCCGGAATTTCAGCAGTCTGAACCTGAAGGGACACAGAATGGATGACATCAGAAAGTCCTTTGCAATAATCAAGAATCAGATCATCTGTGATATTTAGCAAAGCTGTTGAAGGAACAGATGGCAGCCTCATAGCCCTCCCCATCAATACTTCGTGAGGTGAGAGACCTGTTCTCCTGTCTGGCGTACTACGCATGCTCATCAGCACCAACGGTAATGCATCTGGCCAGTTCAGGGACGTAGATGAGCACACTTTCGCCATTCGGGCCTTGAGGGTTCCATTTATTTGCTCCACTATGCCAGAAGCCTCTGCTCGATAGCTACAATGCAGTCTCTGGTCAATGTTCAGTACAGAGCAGAACATTTTCACAATTTCGCTATTAAAATGCGTCCCTCTGTCCGATTCCAAAGAGGTCAGAACCCCGAAACATGGCACAAGCTCCCTCAACAATAACTTTGCTACTGTGAGTGTATCGCACCTACGAGTTGGATATGCCTCAACCCACCTGGAAAACACACACACGATCACCAAGACATACCTGAGGCGATTACACCTCGGCATCTCAATGAAGTCCAGTTGCATCCTATTGAAAGGTCCGCCGGACCTCCCAATGTGACTCAATGTAACTGGTGTTCTTTTCCCAACGTTCATTTGTTGACATGTAACACACCTCTGACATACTGCTACCGCAACTGTTCGGAATTTCGGATTGTACCAAGTTTGTCTGAACACACGCATCATCGCATCTCTTCCCAGATGTACAGGACCATGTATCTGTCGTGCCATCGGACTCACCAGTTCATTCGGCAACACCGCTCTCCCATCAGCCGAAACCCACAAATCCAACTCTCCTTTGACACAACCAGCTGTCCCCCACACCTTTTTTTCTCATAGTCTGACGCCTGCTCCTGCATGCTCTTCAACTCTTCCCAGGTGTCAGCCACCTCGAGCATCATGTTTAACTCAGTCCTTCCCTGCGCCCCTTCGACAGTTTGTTCAGTAAACGAGTATCCCTGCTCGGCACAGTAACGTGCAACTTCATCAGCATAACGATTTCCCAGGGACACAAAGTCGGTACCCTTGATATGTGCAGTGCATTTCACAACGGCTATCTCTGCTGGACCCTGCAAAGCCTCCAGCAGTAATCTGACAAATTTTCCATTCCTGATAGGGGAACCCGATGATGTCATGTAACCCCTTTGAGACCACAACTGACCGAAGTCCTGAACCACACCGAACCCATATTGGCTGTCAGTATATATGGTGATCCGAATCTTGTTGGCTGCCAAACAGGCACGCGTCAACGCAATTATCTCAGCCACCTGAGCGGAGTGTACTCCTTCCAGGCAGGCCGCTTCGATTATTCCTGAAATAGTACAAACAGCAAAGGCTGCTCTCAACTGACCAGTATTGTCCCTTACACATTTCATCAGGGTCGATCAGTGGCTCATCAACAATATCCGGTCTAGGTTTGGTGCACAGTTCAGTCACATCAAGGCAATCATGGTCTTCACAATCCTCGTCTAAGGCATTTGGCAATGGCATCAAAGTAGCAGGATTCAAGACCGAGCACCTCCTAAGGGTCACATTCTCCGCAGCAAGTATAACCTGCTCGTAGCGTGTGAGCCTATTATTTGTCAAGTGCTGCGTCTTGGTCCTGGTCATCAACAATTCAACTGAGTGGGGAACATATACAGTCAGTGAATGACCCATCACAATGCTTTCACACCTTTCAATGCTGACACCTGTTGCGGCAACGGATTTAAGACATCCGGGCAACGCTGCGGCTACTGGGTCTAAGGTAGCCGAGAAGTAAGCAACTGCACTACGGACTCCTCATGATCTTGTGCTAAGACTGCCAAAGCACACCCCTCCCGCTCACAACAGAACAGTGAAAATGATTTGGTGTAATCGGGCATTCCCAGAGCCGGAGCGCGACACAAGTCCTCTCGCAGCCCAAGGAAAGCCATCATACAGTCTTTGTCCCATGGTACCGGATCACTCACATCCTTGTGTGTCAGTTTCTGCAAGGGTTTCGCCTTCAGGGAAAAATTGGCAATCCACTGGCGACAGTAGCCAACCATACCCAGGAACATCCTAACCTCTCTCTGGGTCGAAAGCACCATCATTTTCATGATCGCCTCAATCCTGTCAGGCGACACTATCGTCTTTCCCTTCTCTATCCTGTGACCCACATACTGTACTTCAGACAAACAGTACTGTAACTTGCTGGGGGATACCTTGTGTCCATTCTCTGTCAAATGGTTCAACAAGGCAATGGTGTCAATTCTACAAGCGTCTTCTGTCTCTGACGCAACAAGGAGGTCGTCTATGTACTGTACGAGAACGGAGTTCTGCGGCAGTACGAGACTCCCAAGATTCCTTTTCAGCAACTGATTAAAGATCGATGGGCTCTCTGTGTACCCTTAAGGGATACGACACCACATTAAAACACGATTCTCCAGCTTAAACGCAAAAAGAAATTGGCTCTCCTCATGCAAGGGAATCGATAAGAAAGCCTGACACAGATCAATTACAGTAAACCACTCAGCTTGGAACGGTATCTGAAACAGTATCACTGATGGATTCGGTACCACTGGACAGCATGGAACAACTATGTTGTTCACCTTTCGTAAATCCTGCACAATCCTGAACTTCCCGCTAGGCTTCTGCAAACCCATGATCGGGAAGTTGCATGGACTGCCCATGACTTCCTTCAGAATTCCCTGTCTAATCATGGATTCGATCACAGGTTTTATTCCTGCAATAGTTTCCAGAGTCAACTTGAATTGGGGTGTTCTTGGAAACTCAGCATTCGGCCTTACTTTAATCTTAACTGGCTCTACTCCTCTAATCAAACCGATCTCCTCTCCTGTAAAGTCCCACACTTCCTGTGAGACAGTATCCCTCAAATCCCAAGGGAGTTCTTCCACCGTTAAAGCAGGATACAATTCAATGCACACATGCGTATTTGCAACCTTAAAGGCAGCATCATCATCATTTGTCTGCAACTCCACTCCCTTGGGGGTACAATAGATGGTACAATTGAGTTTACACAGGAGATCTCTTCATAACAGACACACAGGACTGGAATCACACACTACGAATTGATGTTTGTCCCTGAAACTTCCGATCTTCACTGGGACCGGCTCAGTCAGTGGGTTCGTCATTCTTCTGTTTGCAACGCCTACAACTTGGATAGTCTGTCCTGAAAGGGGTAAGTTGGGGACTACCGCAGACCGTACAGTAGAACGGGTAGCACCAGTATCAACCAGAAAGGTGGTGGGATGTCCATCTACATCAGCCTCTACGAATGGTCCCCTCTGGTCTACCTCCAGAACTGCCCCAAGGGTACAGTCCTCCTCCCCACCGTCCTGTCACTGGGTGAAAGTAATAGTACTCGTCCCCTTCTACTATGAAAGGCATCTGCTTGTAAACCTTGTTCCCTGTCGAAATCTTCGGTGGCTGGGGAACCGGAGCCCTAGGGGCTGAAGTCCCCCCTTTAGCCGTCTTAAACTGAGTTACTGTTACCTTCTGTATCGGAGGGGCTTGTACCTCCTTCTCCTCTTCCTGTCCTTGATTTTCTGGGTTATGGGGGCACTCGCGTCTCCAATGTCCGACCTCATGACACTGGTGGCACTTGGTCGTCTTTTTCAGAGTCGCCAGATCTATCCTGGGTCTTGGGCTGTCGTCGTTGTCCCTTTTTTGTCCCCCCGATTTTCTCCCTAATGTTCCACTTCCTGACTGACCTTGTACTAACATCAGTTTATCCTTAAGCTTCTTTGTCTTAGAGTCTATCTCATCACTGCAATACCTCGCGTACCTCAGGATCTCGTCCAGAGGCTTGTTCTGCCAACAAATTAAATGTTGCTGTATCATGAGACAGATATCAGGTCTCAGTCCCAGAACAAACTTAGAAACAAACTGTCCCATGTCCTTTGGATCCATCACATCCAATCCACTGTACTGTTTAAAAATCTGCAATAATCGCTCATAATACTCGTGAACTGTCTCCTTCGGTTCCTGCCTAGTCCGATCTATCTTCACCCAGTCAATGGCCTGTGGTGGTACCTTAGTCTTCAACCACGTGATCGCCTGCTCATACTTTACCATCACCCTGGGTGAGGGTCCATTCGTGGCAGCATCTCGGTCTGGCTCCACTGTGGGCCATTCAACACTGACCTTACATGCTATCCACAGGTCTCCTGGAACCACAATGTCAAAAAGTGTGTTTAGATCAATCCACAGTACCTTTGAGATCTTAACAAACCTCTCTACCTGTTTGTACCATTCCACTGGACTCTCGCGCAACTTTGGAAACGAGTTCGTAAAGGCAGCCAAATCTCCCCTACTCCAGGGTCATGTACATATCCCCCGTGAGCCACCTCCCGCAAGGGGTACGCCTCCACATGCATCAACCCTCCTCCCGGCGATGTCTCAATGGCGCTTCGCCTAACACTCTTTTTCTTTGACCACCTTTCCTCCCATTTGTCCAATTGGATCCAGGTTCGGAGTCCCACAACCAATTCCCTGATGTGGGTTTTTAATCCGATAACCCTCTTCTCTTCTAGATCTTGGTCCGAATACTGCAACCTATGGCCACCCTGTAATGCTTTTGTCCTTGTCAAATCCACAGCGTACTTATTCGCTAATTCAGACAATTTCTCATGAGCTGTCCTAGCCCTTCGAGTAACATCTTTCGCCACAAACAACAGTTCATCTGGTTCATAGAGTTCGATTCTCTCTAGTGGCAATGTGCCTTCCACTATTTCCTCCACTTCTGATTTAAGTCTCAACACATCAATCCTTCTTGCCTTTATCGCCACCCTCAATGTACCTTGGCTAGAAGTTCCAGTAGAGTCTGTCCCGCCACAGTCCTGACTCACTCGTCTGTCTTCTTCAGGTGTATTATGGGGAACCCTTCGGTTTTCCCAACTTTCCCGGTCCCACTCCTGTCTATTATCGCTAGGCGCGTGGTGGGACGCCCCCCTACTTTCCACACTCCCGCGATCCCATTCCTGCCAGCTTCCGCTAGGCGCGCAGTGAGACACCCCCCTATTTTCCTGGTTTCCATGGTCAAAATCATCCCTCGACCTGTTGCTCTGGGTATCCGCAATCGTTTCCCAAGTTCTCAAATCAGGCCTTAATTCCCTAAGTGACCTTGGCCGTGGTCCTCTCAAGTCCATCGGTACTCTCAAACCCCCCTGCTCTCCAGATGAGTCTGCCGATGCCGCCAAAGGGGTGCTCCTTTCTACAGGCCTTGGCAATTGGCTCAATCCGTCCGCCACATTACTCCTTCCTTCACTGACACTTCCCATTCTCTCTGATTGTGGCGGACTTTCGCTTTGTGTCTGTTCTGGATTGTACACTGATACTATGGGACCTATGGTAACAGGTACCGTAAGAGCGCCTGGCAGTCTCTGAGAATCGACACCCTCTTCGTTTTGTCCATTTTGTACCGTAAATCTTCCCACTACTCTCGTCCTTGGAGAAAGTTGAGGTGCCCTTTCTCCCTCCACCGAGCCGGACATGTCCCCTAAGGGGCCCACGCCGCTCTCCATTGGGACAACTGAAAGGGTCTTGACTCAAAATTCAGCAAGGCTGAGCCAAACGTAACTAATAGAACAACACATTTGCCAGTACTGAGAACCTGAATTATGACTTCTTTTTTTTTTTTTTTTTTTTAAACCTTTATTTGAGCAAGCAAGAAGGTACAAGGATGGGCCTACAACCACACGGGCCAGCCGCTAAAAAGGAGTAGACACATATCATATATGCCCGCAGAGGTAACAGTCAATCAACAATGCAATACTCCACATTATATACAGAGCAAAAAACAGGTTTTATGTATATAAAAGAACAAACATACAAAAAGGCGAGAGTGTATCACTGAAGGTCAGCCCAAGGGACGCAAGGGGGGGACAGCAACGGAAGTGCAGTAGCAAAATTCTAAGCACTAAGGAGTTCGGAGGGGGGGGGGGAGGGGCGCAGAGATCAGGAAGAAGGGGGGGGGGAGCCGGAAACACCAGCTCAGTCCCTATATGAAGATTCCGAGAACGCTAGCCTAAGGAGACAGGGTAATCTCGATAGTGTCCACAAGGGGAGGAGTACAAATGTCGCCACGGTATTCATTCCACTTACCCCACACCTTCACCCATGCCCTGGGTCTGCCCCTGGCCACATAGACAGTTTTCTCACGGAACATGGACCAATCCATATTATCCTCCCATTGCGAGAGGGCAGGGGGCCTGGAGGCCCCCCAGAGTTGCGCAATATCTCGCTTCGCAATCATATAGCCCAGGGTGGCCCATCTAGTCTGTGCCACCGAATAGTCAGTGGGCTCCCAAACATTCAAAAGACAGCGACGAGGTTCCGGACGCAAGGACATCCCTGTCACCACAGTCATCAGATCAAGCACAGCCACCCAATAAGCAGCCACCATCGGGCACTCCCAAAGAATATGCAGGAAAGTAGCACGCAAACCACATCCACGCTTACACAATCCATCGGAGGAAAAGCCCATCACCATCAGTCGCGGTCCCGTCACGTACACCCGATGAAGGATCTTCAATTGGACCAGACGGAGCCGAGCCGGGATAGCCACCTCCTTCGGGGAGGAGAGGGCCGACTGCCAATCCTCATCATCAAGTTCCAACCCATCTCCCACCCACTGTTCCCGAAGTCGGGCCAATAAGTCAGTCCGATTGTTAATCAACTTTTTATAGATCAGGGAGATAGTGCTATCAGGAAGATGTTCGTCAAGGATACGGTCTTCAAGGGGGGAAGAGTCAGGCGGAATCTCACCAGGAGCAAATACCGAAACCAAAGCGTGCCTGACCTGTAAATAACGAAAGAATTCCCGACTACTCAGGCCGTAGTCAGCCTGGAGGGCCTGAAACGGGCGCACAGAACCCTTAGAGTACACATCCCCCACCTTAGAGATCCCAATCAAGTCCCAACGGTCAAAACCCTTGGAAGACTAAAGACCGCCCAGACGTTCTGAAGCATAAAGCGACGTCGCCAACGTCAAGCGATCCTCCCAGCCCAGGCTCACATTCGCGGCACGCCACACCGACAAAGCAATCAAAGTAGGTCCCACAAGATGGCGCCCAGCGGAGCGAGAATAGAGCACTCTGTTAAAGTCACCTCCCGGAAGCTGAAGTTTATCCATCTCAAACGCCGGATTACGACCTGGCGAGAACATAGCGTGATTAATAGCGGACAGATGGGAAGCCCAGTAGTATCTCTTAACATCGGGGAGCGCCATGCCCCCATCATACCACGGGATGGAAAGTTTCGCGAGAGCAATGCGCGGTCGCCCATCCCAAATAAGTTGCCTCTGAAGGCTCTCAATCTCCCGAAAATAGGCCTTAGGGATAGGATCGTAATAATTCTGGAGAGCGTAGAGAAACCGCGGTAGTGACATCATCTTAAACAGGGCCGCCCGACCCAGGGGAGACAAGGGAAGTTTGCGCCAACGGGCAACGTCCAAACGGAGCCTAAGCAACGGGGGAAGGAGATTACGATCAAAACGAAGGGACGGGTCCAAGGTAACAAAAACCCCCAAGTATTTGAAGCCATCCCGGACCACCTGAAGAGGAAGTCTACTCGGCAACGGAGGCAAGATACCAGATAAAACGTATACACAGGACTTAGACCAGTTGATGACGAGGCCTGAGTTAGCGCCAAAGGACGCAAGAACGTCAAATAAAACAGATAAAGACTTGCGAGGGGAAGTAAGATACAAGAGGATGTCGTCCGCATAAAGCGAGACGCGGTCTTCGAAGTCCGGGGCCCAACGAATCCCTTTAAGGGATGGTTCCCAACGGAGCCAGGCCGCCAACGGTTCAAGAGCGAGCGCAAACAACAGAGGGGACAAGGGGCAACCCTGACGGGTACCCCTGCCCAAGGAGAAGGGAGCCGACACTCTACCGTTCACTACAACCTGTGCCAAAGGTTCCGCGTACAATAGTCTAACCCAGCTAATAAACTCGCACCCGAATCCGAATTTCTCAAGAGTCGCCCATAAATAGGGCCACTCCACAGTGTCAAAGGCCATGGAGGCATCCAGGGACGCCAAAATGGCCGGTTCAGTCAAAAGCCCCGCCCTAGCCAGCACGCCGTGGAGGCGACGTAAATTCAGAGCAGTGTTTCGATGCGGGATAAAGCCAGACTGATCCGGATGGACCAAATCCCCGAGAACCGAAAGGAGACGGGTCGCCAAAAGTTTAGCCAATACCTTAGGTTCAACATTTAATAGGGATATGGGCCTATACGAGGAACAGAGGTCACGCGGTTTACCCTCTTTGGGGATGACGACGATTGTCGCCAGACGCTGATCATAAGGAAGTATGTTCCGCTCACGAGATTCTAGAAACATGGCGCGAAGATACGGCGCCACCTTATCGGGGCGCAACTTGTACAACTCAATAGGCAAACCGTTCGGGCCCAATGCTGTGCCCGAACGGAGCGAACGAACTGCAGTGGCTATCTCATCATTCGTAAAAGGGGAGTCCAAAGCAATACGGTCCAAGTCGGTGACACAGGGCAAAGTGATATCACGCAGAAGAAGGCGGGAGTCGGCAACATCCCTTACAGACACGGGAGCATATACCACACGGAAATATTCCGCAAAACGATCAACAATGGCAGTCGGATCAATCACATTCTCACCACTCGCAGACTGAATCACGGGCACCACACGATTAACTCTTTCTTTCTTGTCCAACCACGCTAGGAGTTTGCCCGCCTTGTCACCCACATCATACAATCTGCCCTGTTGCTCACGAAACATCACCTTCGCAGCGTCAGTGACCAAGGATTTATATGCAAACTGTTTTAGACCCAGGGCATGGAGTTTCTCAGGCGTGACACCAGACTCTAACTCGTCCTCCAAAGCAGAGATCGCTCCCTCGAGGTCCACCACCTCCCTCCTCCCAGCCTTCTTAGCTTCAACAATCAAGGAAAGGGCCTGTCCACGAATCACGGTTTTAAAGGCTTCCCACAGGGACACAGCCGAAGAGACCGACCCCTCGTTTTCCAGGAAATATGCATCCATGGACTTGAGCAAGAGGGTACGAGTCTCAGGGGAGGAAAGATACCAAGGGTTAATGGGAGCCACTCGGCCCGCCGCCTCTACCCCAACCTCGAAACGAAGCCAGAGCGGCGAGTGATCAGAAATACCCCTTGGCAAATGTAAAATCTCACGAACCGCCGATGATTGGGCCGCGGGCATCAGGAAATAATCCAGCCGAGACAGACTGCCATGGGCCCCAGAATGGAAGGTGTATTGGAGCTGAGTAGGATGCAACAGTCGCCAGCAGTCCACAAGGCCAAAGGTATCTAGAAACCCACCCAACCACTGCTGAGCCTGCGGGGTATCTCTAGGGGGATGGCGATCGTGAAGGCCGGAAAGCACCGAGTTAAAATCACCGGCCAGAAAGAGAGTACTATCAGGGAGATCTAACAAAACACGGCCCAAATCAGTAAAAGTAGAAGCCTGCAAACCCGGGGGAACATAAACATTGAAGAGAGATAGGGTGCGGCCTTCATATCTACCCACCAAGACAGTATATCTCCCACGATCATCGTGAATCACCTCATCGATCGCCAGGGGGAGGGAGGTTCGAACAAGAATACCCACACCCCTAGATCCGGAGGTAAACCCCGAGTGCGCCACAAGGCGGTAACCCCATCTATTCATTGCATAACAAACATTACCAATCAAATGGGTTTCTTGCATGAAAACAATGTCCGGAGACAAACGTCGTATACATTTTAAGACAACACTGCGCTTAATACGATCTCCCAGGCCATTAACGTTCCAGGAAAGAAATTTCAACCCTCTACCCCCCATCCCAGCCGCCCGAGCCAAGACCCCTCGTCCATGAGCTAGACATCAGAAACAGCAGCAAACACAGGAGCAACTCGCCTTGAAAACAACACACAGAAAAGAAAAAACTTCCCAACCTCCCTCCCCCAAACTGAAGAAAAACACCCCCCACCCTGCACCCCTGCGAAAAGCTAAAGAGCCACCCCAACCTGCAGTGTGCCTGTCGCCCAAGAACCCCTATTCTACACAAAGACCCCGGAGGAGGAAAGGTCTCCGTTCCACCCTCCCCCCGACCTCAGCAAGAACAAAAATAACAAACGAAAGACAGAATAATCACAATGTAGAGGGACGCCGGCCAACACTCCTGATAGTGTATACAAAATAAGACATAAGAGCCGAACAGTTAGATCTCCACACCACCTTCGGCACCACCCGGGTGAGCGGCGGAGTCAGTCTCAGGAGGACGATCAGGCAATGAGTCCAGCCAGTCATTAACAGCATCTGGCCGATCAAAGAAAAGGGTACGCTCATTGTATTCGACCCGAAGTCTGGTGGGAAAGAGCATGGCGTAACGTAGGCCCCGATCCCGAAGACGTTTCTTGGCACCACGAAACTCCATACGTTGTCTCTGAACCTGTGGAGAAAAGTCCGGGTAAAAGTTCACCGTAGCATTCTCAAAGGCCACCGGGCCCTTCACCCGCGAGGCCTGCAGGATAGCGTCCCGGTCTCTATAATGAAAAAGCTTCGCTACAATGGGTCTCGGCGGGGCTCCCGGCTTGACTTTGCCCCCTGGAACACGATGTGCGCGTTCCACCGTGAAAAATTTTGTAAGACCAGAAGGGGCCAGATGGTTCAAGACCAGATCCTCAACCAGGAGATCCACCGAGTGGGGTTCAGGGTTCTCCGGTACACCAACCAGGCGAACATTGCAGCGACGCGCCCTATTTTCAAAATCCTCCAGGCGACGGGTCATGAAGTCGTTCCCCCGACGGAGATTTCCGATCTCTGTCTGGAGCTCTGAGACGTCCTTCGTAAGGCTAGACGATTTAATATCCAATGATTGTACCCTCTCACTCGTCTTGCCGAGATCAGCACGAATCAGATTCACCTCAATAGCCACGGTGTCAAGTTTATGGGCCAAGGCCTCGTACTGTAGGCCGATGGATTCCCTCACACCCGAGATGGCGCCCATGATATCCTGTAGGGAGGGCTCCGCCGACTCTTCCAAAACTCGTTCGGACGCTATACTGGAACCAGGCAGGGCAGCTCCGGGACACCCCTTAGAATGGGTATAACGGTCCATGACATTTGATTGAACTGGAGCTCCGCGCAGAGGTGTTTTCGTCTTGCGCGTCTCTCTGTCCCCTCTGCCCGCCATTTTGAAGATGCGTCACAGGACAAGCCACCAGGGTCGACGGGCCCGACACCCAAAGTACAGGATCAAAAGTACACTAAAAAGGGGGCACAACTCGGGTAGAGGTCGCCAAGCCAGCAAATAGGTCACATGAAAGTCCAACAGCCGATCTGCCTCCAAGTCTCAGCCGCAACACGACATCCACACCCGTGGCCCAAGTCGGAACAGAATCGAAACCGAAACTTAGGAAGGGGGGACCCACAAGGCCAGATCTCCTGCCGTTGTTGTTCAATTGCAGGACGGCTACAGAACCGCACCCCGTCCCGGGCGCACCTCAAGGGCGGAGCCCAAAAGTTCAGAGCACCATATCTCAGGAATACGAGATCCAAATCAATTTCCGAAAAGTGCCAGGGTAATCAGCCAAACGTCCCCCACACGAATTCTTGCAAGAAATCAGGATTCAGCCAGGATAAAATGCCGGGAGCGGCGAGGGTCCGGAGAGCGCTGTGCTCACGCGGCCATCTCGGATGCCCGCCAAGCTCCTCCTCCGAATTATGACTTCTTAATCAAAAAAATAGTAGTCATGAATGTAGCATGAACACTTACGTAAAGAATTGCAACATATAATTTTAATTGCTTTTTTTCAAGTATTATTCAATTTTTACACATACTTGTTTTGTGCATGGAAATACAAACAGACTATATACATTTATATACAAAACAGTGTAAAGTTGGTATCAAAAAGAAGAAATTTTTACACACACTATCAAATTGCTGAGAAAGACACACTTGCTTATAGTGAGGAACATATTCAGAATCTGATAAGAGCGCCCCCCGTTTTTGCATCTGCAACCCTAAGCCTTACTGCTAACACTCAAAATGAATCCGAAAAACTCATTCGATTACGCAAAAAACAAATAAGGACAGACCTCCATGGACATTTTTTGTTACAACACTTACGAGCAGGTACTATTCCAACAGGACTCCAAATTCGAAACATCCCAGTAGTTTTCACAGACGACCCTGACTACAAAAAGGGCTTCAGTGGAATAGAAACAAAATGTAGTAGAGATCTGATGGTGCTTACCATCGAGACAGCACATAGGATATCATTAAAAGAACTGGATGAGATTGCCAACCTGGAGAGAGAGATTCAAGATAATCAATTGATTACGGATGCTAAAATACTATTGGAAAAAGTAGAGAAGGAAATCCTGGAATTTAAAGATTTCACTGTTGTGCAAAAAAACAATAAATTCGACCTAGACAAGAAAAACTTTTCATTGGAGTCCGTCTACCCTTATTTGAACAAAGATTTTTATACACGCTCTGATTCACGTCGGTTTTTACAAGACAATCAAGGCCGGTCACGCCGTAAATTCTTGACTTTTTCGGACACATCATCATCGTCAGGGAGTGAATCAGGCACTACTGCTAGACCATATCAGAATAGACAGGGGAACCAACAAGACCAGCAGCAACAACAACAACAAAATCAGACTCCTTTTTTAGGACGAGGCCAACAGAGAGGCAGAGGCCGGACACGCTTCGTGCAGCCATGGGAGATGAGGACCCACCGTCAATATTACAGGAGCTAGACCAATTACCTATTTTCAATCTATCTGACAGGACTTTAACCCCAGCAGAAACATCAATACTAACGAAAGGTCTCAGCTTTGTTCCATCCAGACCAACAGACTTTGTCAAAATGAAGTTGGAGACACTGGAGTTTTGTCGCAAAATTCGGCTAAAAACATTTTTTATGGAAGCCACAGAGGATCAACAGTTAGAAGTAACTGGGCTTAGGAAGAAATCAACTTTTTGCCCTGCAGGCTCTAAAATTCCGAAAGAAGTAATAACGTTCGAACGCACTGTTTTATCAGGAATATCTGCAATTGAAAAAAAGAGAAATTACGTTAAGTATAACCTTTCAAAAGCGGAAAAGGACGCGTTATTTACTTTAAAGAATGATAAATCAGTAGTCGTCAAGCAGGCGGACAAGGGAGGAGCAGTGGTTATCTGGGATGTTAACAGATATAAAACAGAAGTCCATCGACAACTAGATGACATCAACTGTTACAGACGCATTGGTAAAAATCCAACAAATGAGTTACAAAATCAACTTTTGGACATGATTCAAAAAGGGTTTGACCAAGGTTTTGTAGGCCCAAAAGAACTGATGTTTTTACAGAACAGGAACCCCAGAATGCCCGTTTTCTATGTGCTTCCTAAAATGCACAAAAATGCAACCAATCCACCAGGCCGCCCTATAGTGTCGGGCTGCGAGTCCCTTATTGAACCGGTGGCCAAATACATTGATTTCTTTTTAAAACCTTTTATAGAAACAATTCCAGCTCATCTCAAAGACACTACAGCCTTTCTACATAAAATAGCGACAATACAGTTTGATGGCAACAGACAACTTCTGGTCACTCTTGACGTGGTCTCCCTTTATACCCAAATCCCTCAAGAACAAGCTCTTGAAACACTGGCAGTCTTTCTGGAAACAAGGGAAAGACCAGTGAGAGTCCCAACTGAATTTATTTTGGGTTTGGCATCATTCGCTTTGCAAAAAAACCTTTTCACCTTTGATTCCGAGTTTTTCTACCAGACAAAGGGAGTGGCAATGGGGTGTCCCTTTGCTCCTGAATTGACGGTCCTGTTTATGGGATTATACGAAGAAAAAATTGTGTATAAGGATAACCCCTACATTGACTGTATTTCTAACTACATGAGATATATAGACGATGTGTTCCTAATCTGGACTGGAGGACATGATGATCTCAACAGTTTTGTTGGTTGGCTAAACACAAGGACGAATGACATCAAATTCAGCTGCATGGCATCAAATAAATCCATCACATTTTTGGATGTTAAAGTTGAACCACATGAAGGGGGCTTGAGTACCACCTTATTTCGCAAAGCGACGGACAGAAATAAAGCCTTGCACTTTACGAGTAACCATCCGCGGAGCCTAAGACAGAACCTACCTTTTGGGCAATTTCTAAGGATCCGCAGGAATTGCTCAAAGAAGGAGGAATATTTTAAACATGCTGGCCAATTAAAAGATCGTCTTCTCCAACGAGGATATCCTAAAAAACTTTTTAAAAACTCGCTCAAAAGAGCCTGGTGGACGCCCCGTGAAACATTGTTGGAGAAGAAAATCAAACCTGACCTTGAAAGATTGGTATGTGTTTCTACCTTTTGCCCGGCAGCAAACCAACATAGGAAACTAATAACATCGAACTGGCACCTGCTTAAAGACTTACATCAGGACTTTGCAGCCCCCCCTTTATTCGCCTACAAGAAGGAGAAAAGTGTGGCTAACCACATTGTGAGGGCAGCCCTTCCAATTGAAAAAGCGCCCACACTGAGAAGCCTATTTGGATTACCACCGACAACAGGACACCATAAATGTGGGACTTGTACATGTTGTGATGAAACAGTGGAAAACTCTGTTTTCTCATTTGAAAACACCAGCTGGAAACATGAAACCTTTACCAACTGTAAAACCAGGAACGTTGTGTATGCCATCGTCTGCCCCTGTCCCATGTTATACATAGGGAAGACAACCCAGGAGGTCAGACAAAGAATAACACAGCATAAATCCAGAATTCGCAGAGGAGTGGAAAATGCCCCCTTAGTTAATCATTGGGTGGCCAAAAATCATGAAAAAACTGACCTCAAATGGACAGTTTTATCCAAAATTGACAGAGATCCAAGGGGTGGCGATTTGGATGCAAGATTGTGCCAACGCGAAGCGCTGTTAATAATGAAATGTAATACAGCAGTGAGAGGGTTAAATGAGATCTCAGAAATATATAAACCTGCTTCATAACCCGTGTCCACTCCAATTGCGATCCGCCATAGGGACCCGAATGACTTCATTTCCCAGGATCCCAGGGGACGGAGCGAGACCTACAGCACTCCAGGCACCTCCCCCCAAAAAACTACAGTTCCCAGAACCCCATGCAGCACTGTCAGACCCACAGGAAGTTACACACGCACCCTCAAAAAACTACAGTTCCCAGAACCCCATGGAGCGCTGCCAGATCCACAGGAAGGTTTTCACGCATCCATCATACCTCTGCAGCGACTGAAGGAGTTGGAGCGAGACATTGATGAGAAGTCCCACCGCGACTATCAGCGGTAAGAAGGACAAATTTTAGCCCAAGCCCTGATGGTTTAAACAACGGACAGCAAAACGAGTGTTAATACACTCCCCTTTTTACCCACAGCGAACTGATCAAAAAACGTTAGGAACCCGACTAAATGGATTTCTACAGCAGGTCCAAAGAAGCTGATCATATTTAATAGGAACCTGTACACAAAACCGGTAAGTTCAACAATTGAATGGGCAGCGAGTGTTTGAAGAACCAGCACTGTGTGAACCTAGATTCTAAAACAATGTATGCATGTGTCTCCGTCTAGCTCCTCCCTGAACTTCGGTTTGGAATACAACTTTCTATCTTCTCTGAGTTTGGAGCCTTGACCCAAGAATTGAGGTAGGCTGAGGGGAACAAGGTGCTTGATAGGGTGTGGCATAAGTCTCTTAGTGCAGATCAGTATTCTTAAGTGATGTTTTCTTCTGTTCTTTTTTAGTAATTTTGGTCCTGAGGAGAACCCTGGCATTTACGGGGTTTAAAACGCGTCGACCGACCCGGTCCTGGGTCACTTTAAAACATTTTTTGAGCCACAATTTCAGTTGTAAATAGCAAGAAGATTTTGTTCCTTTTTCTTGTAAACCCACAAAGAATTGTACATTGATTTAAAAATCAGGGTTCATTTGTGTTTTTTGTACAATATCGTCGACACCGGGACTAGTATGTGTATGTCTGAGCAGTAGTATGAATGTATGGCCAAGAGTGTATGAATTTGATAGTGTGTGTAAAAATGTCTTCTTTTTGATACCAACTTTACACTGTTTTGTATATAAATGTATATAGTCTGTTTGTATTTCCATGCACAAAACAAGTATGTGTAAAAATTGAATAATACTTGAAAAAAAGCAATTAAAATTATATGTTGCAATTCTTTACGTAAGTGTTCATGCTACATTCATGACTACTATTTTTTTGATTAAGAAGTCATAATTCAGGTTCTCAGTACTGGCAAATGTGTTGTTCTATTAGCTCTCCATTGGGACGCCACCGTCCACGACAGAGGCTTCCCTGCCCATTGCTGGTGCTTGCCTTTCCTCCATCTCAGGATTATATGGAGGTGGTCTCTCCGACAACAGTCTCTCTATCAGGCTGTCGTCTGTCTCGCTGTCCTCTTCCTCAGTACCCCTTCTCTGCGCCTCCCCTGTATTGACCAACAACGGGTACAACCTGTCCCCTTCGATGGTCTGCACTCTCCACCTCTTGGCTAGTGCATCCCATCTCGCATCTTGAACTGCCCTAACTGATCTTTTCACTCTTTCTAGTCTCCTATCTCTGTTCTTTTCATAGGCTGCCCTGATCCACGCATTTAGTGCTTCAAACTGTGTTGGTTTGGGCAAAGGCCGCAAAGAAGCCATAGTCGCTTTTAACTGATACAGCACCTCCAACCTAAATGTTCCGTATTTAGGAAAAGTCAGTTCCTCGCTTCCGTCAGTCATCTTACACCAATTCTCAAGCCACAATATGGTATGCAACCCGACATTGGTAGCCATATAATGGGCAGGAGTATCCTCGGGTGGAGCCTCTTCCCCACCCCGAGGGTCTAACTTCTTTTCACCTTTGAAACAATTTTGCGACTCTTTTAACCATTTCATGATGAAAACCACAACGTTTCTTTGTTTACAGCGCTCTTTTACTTCCCGATGACAATCCACCAATCCCAGCGCGGCTCCACACTAACCGCCCTATCCCAGCGCGGCTCCTTCTGACGTCACTCGCCTCCGTTTCGCAGCAGTTCCCCTCCTCTCTCAGCTCATCTCCCGGTCACGCATGCGTCCCAATCATACACTGGAAATGATCACTTCCGACCAAGCAACCACCTCCTTGACTGTACGTTCACAGTCTGACTGTAATTGTCACCGAACTGGCAAATGTCTGTCCACGAAACAACCGGACAATCACCTCAACTGATAGGTTACAAACACACGGCAACGTCCGACCAGCGTCCGTTACCCATGCACTCACACATTCGTTCCCCCTATCTCGGTCCTGCGGGCGATCAATGGTACCTCATGACCCCCTTAACAATGGTCGACAATTACTATGGGTGTTCGATACACGCGAACCACTTAAACTCCCCTTGAGCCTAAGATTTTCACTGGTTGCGCGCACTCACAACCTGATCTCCTTTCACACTACAGGCACTCAACTCCGCAAGACAATACAACACAACAATACAACATAACACCGCAATCTAACAACGCATGACCCTTTTCGTACTCACTCTCTCTTATGACCTGCTGCTTTCTGCCGCACCGTCACTCTCCGTCAGTTTCCAAGGAACGCCATCCTCCGTCCGCGACTCTCTGGATGCTCGTCATTGGATCTCTATGGGCCTCGGGGAAATCTCAACCTACTCTAGATTACCCTCACTCCAGAAGATAAACCATCCTACTCTGCTACCAACTGAAAGGGCGGGATTTTCCTTCTAGAGTCTGCATCTCATTCTCTAGAATCCCGTCTCAGGTCGACTGGACCTTTTTACCTGTCATAGAATGAATTAGGCAATCTATCTATCAATAGTCGATCAACTTCAACGATATCCACTGTTTCCCCCAAAGAACCACAGACTAAAGACTAAGTTTGAAGATTTATTACAAAGCCAAAAACAACTGAGTGTATAAACACCTCAGCAGAAGGTTTAGAAGATGTTATGTTATGTTATGTTATTAATTTTTATAACGCGCACAGCTGCCCCAGCGAAGGGGCGTCCTGGCGCTTGAACAGGTACTAAAACATAACACGAAGAGAAAGAAAGAGGACGACTAACCAAGTGCCGAAAACAGGAAAGTTTTAATAGCACGTCTAAAAACGGTAAGATTATTCAGAGCACGGATGTGCACCGGGAGAGCATTCCACAGACCAGCGGCAAGCACTCGATAGGAGCGGCCACCCATCCTGCTAAGTTTAAAACGGGGGCAGACCGCAAGATGAAGAGCCTCCGATCTCAAAGACCTCAACGGGATATAGGGGATGAGCAAATTCGCAAGTGCCGGCGGCGAAGAAAGCTTCATGATTATGAAGGCCAAGCATAACGACTTGAACTTAATTCTTTGCCTAACCGGCAGCCAATGAAGGGCAGAAATCGTGCTGGACACAGAACAATGTTTAGGAAGGCCAACAATGGCCCGAGCCGCAGCATTCTGTACCCTTTGAAGCCTGGATGCCTCAGCCTGGTTTATCCGCAGCAGCAGCGCGCTGCCGTAGTCCAGCCGAGATAGAACCGTGGCTTGAACCACGAGCTGCCGGGTGGAAGAATCAAAAAACTTGAGGACCGGTCTTAAGCCTCGCAAAATACCGTAGCAGGTGGCTGCGACCTTCTTCGTATGACTCGTAAAAGTAAGAGCCGAATCCATCCAAATTCCCAAATTCTTTACCTCGGAAACTGGAACGGGAGTGACGCCCAATTCAGGCCGCCAACACTGATCTCCCCAGAGCTCTGCATGTTTCCCCAACACCATAACTTCAGTTTTTTTGGCGTTCAGTTGTAAGCAATTGGTTTTCAACCAATTTGCTACGGCCACTAGTCCTGCTCGGAATCTAGGGGCATCCACCTCAGGGTCTCCGCTCAGTGTCACCGCCAGCTGCGTATCGTCAGCATATGACGTCATCGTCAAACCCCATTGTTTGACGATCGCAGCTAGCGGCTTCACGTAGAGGTTGAACAAAGTTGGGCTCAACGAGGAGCCCTGAAGAACCCCCAGATCCAAAGGATGGAAAGTGGACTGGCCAGGTGGTATAGCCACTTTAAAGGACCGACCGGAGAGGAAAGAGCAGAACCACTGAAGAGCAGTCCCCACTATACCAGCCTCCTCTAGGCGCCGAATAAGAACACGGTGGGACACAGTATCGAATGCGGCGCTAAACAGCCACTAATACAAACATAATCCTACGGAAGAGTCTCAGACGGCTCAGGAATAATACAAGAATCAATTCAAGAATCATCAGGCTAACAAGAATTGCTATCACCTGAGTTTTAGTATGCATTGATAAAAGATATTAATTCAGATCAATCTATCCCTACACTATACTAAGTGACATCCCTACTCAACCATAGCCCAATCTAATAAAGGTGTCAGCAGTGACGACTTCCAAAGAAGTTCACTCACTTTCTTACGACTTAGTCTAGAGACTCCTCAGTCATAGCTAAGCTCTCTGCCTGGTCAACCGCTCCCTCTCGTTCCTCCGCTCATCTACTCTGCCTTCTCCCTCGGGGTGCTGTCCCTAATACAAAAACCCCACAATGCGGACGACACGCCTTCAGGTATGCCCCTCTCGAAGGTGTTGGTTTTCAGATTTTTCCATTATGGCGCCTTTCCATCCTTGTCCGTTAAAACGTCCTTGGGTCCCAGGCTCTCCTTCGCTTCAAGTTGCTTCCTTAAATTCCTCGGCTACTCCTCCATGTCTGAGCCTAGTATCCTAACACTCATACACAATGGGCCCTTCTACTCCACTATCTACTTGGTCCAGCACCTGCAAAGAAATACATGCGAATCGGCTCACAATTCCTTAATGTTGCAATTGACTTTAGCTAAAGGCAGCTTTCTCCAAAAACATTTCTACGATTTAATGCTAAGCAAGGCATCTTCGATCAGGCCTACACGATTTTCATGAACTGGGCCTTTGCACGTTTATGTGCCCAACATCCTAACATGAACAATATCTTTCGTTCTTTAAGCCTCCATCTTTTAAGCAAAATACATTTTTCTATCTCAAGCAATTTTATCACGTTTAAAAGGTACAATTTATGAATTTTAATAAAGCAGATCTAGAGTCACAATGATGATCTATTAAAACACATTTCTTATTAATGAAAGACTTCGCATCAAACGACATCTCTATGTTAAAACGGCATTATTGATTTTCAAACTCTTAACATTAGCTCTCCATGTAATTCTAATACCAAGTACATTAGTTCTCAGCCCTACATTGCATTTGAACACGATTATAAATCCTCTCTATATGCGGGTGTCAACTACTTGTGCATATGATACACCCCAACAAATTTTACTTCTGTTTGGCGCTCTCTCACCTTTCCTCATTTGCATGGGGCTACAATGCACACAAATAAGAGAATGTCAACTTGTGATTGTGGCGGTGCAAAATGTGCGCTGGAATGATCCGTATAACAGAAGGGGCCACACAAGCATCTGCTGGTAGTCTACAATGCCAAAGTATCCTGGAGGTGCAAGAAGCAGGCACAAATGCCTATTGTGCCCCCCAAACAGTTTTTGTAATATGGCACCTTATCTATTCCCCAAAACTCCCTCCGTACATAACACATAATGCTCTCAATAATCATAATAGGCATTACTCTCAGGAAGCAAATAACTCCAAATCTTCAGTGAGGCCTCAACCAAGTGTCCTTTGGAGTGTGTCACTAGTGCTCCTCTGATGCACGCTAACTTGTGCCCCCCTGCTGTACCACGTCTTGGGTCACAACTGTTAACACAGGAGTGGGTTGAGCAAGCTGACACAAATTCAATTATGAGGGCTATGGGGAAAGGTAAAGTGGCTGAGTTAGGATGTGGTAAGGTAAAAACACGTGTACAAGAAATAAAGGCAAACAGATGTCAATGCATCACGTGTCCACAGTCAGTATGTGGAGTGTATGAGTCATTTCATATGGTAGAAACTGATAAGTCCAATTATGACCATCTCCCCGTACTTTGTGCACTGTGGCATGGCCAATGGGTAGCACAAAAGTGATGCTGGATACTGAGGGAATCAGTCAGAATTTCTTTTTTATTAATCTGGATTCATTCTGTCTTTTAATTCTTCATCTAGCCAGTCAGTTTTGTCCCCACAACTTTCAACAAGCATCCAGGTCTGGTTTTAGGGCCGGATATATCATTGCAAGGCGAACATTGATTACAATTTGTTCCTAGTATTTTTGTGACTAGTTTAGAATTTTGCCAACCAACCTGATATACTAAGAGGTTAAGTTCTCAAAATTCCAAATCGGATTGAGTTAGAATACGGCCTCTCTAATTAAAATGCATTAGTTTGGTTGCAAATTGCGAATCAATCTGATTGTCTAAAATCTAAGGGATGGTGGCCTGCAAGTGTCAGCAGACCACCATGTCAGTATTTGTGTTAAAATATTTTTTTCTAAGCAGCCTATTTTTTTTAAAAGAAAACGTGGCTGCTTTTTAAAGGAAACAAATATATTTTTGAGAAGTTTCTTTGGACCGCTGTCTATTTCCCAGGCAATTTTTCCACAGTATCCAAAGGAGAAGTGTTGAAGAGGAAGCCCTTCCCTCTTGTAAATAAATTCGCCCCCTAACTTGGAGGTCTGTAATTTTTCAATGGTTTTCAAATGGAATTCCAATTGCAAATCATTGATAGATCAATACTGTACTCGTATTTAGAAGGGACATTCAAAATACTTCCTTTCCAAATACAGAATCGGTATCAATTTGTAATCCCATGTTAGTAGTTGGTGAAATTTTACTGACTCCTTAAATGGATTTGGTACATGGCGAAAAATTATTTTGCAGTTTTAAACAATGGATCAGAGAGTTTGCAAACTCAAAAAAGTATCAAACATCACCCCCTTGGAACAACGGTAGGCACATGAAAATGTCTACAGTAGAATAGCTTTTTAATCTGAGATTCCATATGAAAAAAAAAATCACCTTGTACAATGAGATGTTACTGATAGTAGCAAATAATCATATTTACTAATAGTGGAATGGAGGCTGGGGTCAGTTCTTGACAGCAAATAGCAGATGGCTAGAATGTATGCCTTTGCATCATAGTTAGTTGGCATTAATAAGGTGCCTGGAGAGAGAAAAATAGTGCATCAATCACTGGCACCTTCTGATCCTTCCTCGTCCTAAATATTCATAGTGATCAACTAAAATAAATATTTATTGGCAAAATATTTCAGATGGTTGTGCTTCTTATGGAAAGCACTAGAGAGGGTGAGGAGCTTTGATTACTTAGGAGTCAAGGTAATGGAGATCTCGAAGTGGAAAGAACAACTAAGCAAGAGCATGTTACTGCTCGAGCACAGAGCAAATGCTATCAACAGGTTGCATAGACAAACAAGCTCTTGTGCAGTCTCACTGGCCCTGGAAGTGTAGCATGGTAAGGCGCAAGGGGCCTCTCTTTTTGAAGCTGAGACTTCGGGTTGTACTGATGTCTCTTCACTCACTGTTACAGAAAATACATTTGTCAGATGGCTGGTTTCTATTCCCAGTAGCACACCACTAACCCCCCTTATTCTTTGATTTAGGATTAAAAAGATTTGCAGCTCTGGGATCTCTTAGACCACTTGTTTATTGGGGTCAAACCTGAGCTAATGGAATTCAGAGACTGTCTTGTCGACCTGCTTTCTGTTGGAGGTGTGACATCAGTACCCTGGGTTAAACTTGCTTTTGATTGACTAAGTAATCTTGTTTTGCTAAGGCTATGGGCCAATCTGGGAAAATGTGCAAAGCTGATTTTAATAGTTTAAAATCCAGTTACTGGGCTCATATCCAAGACGGCTATATTAACAACCAGTTAACTGGCACATTGACAAATAGATCTAGAGATATTAAACAATTCTCTTGTTATGAGGTATTTTTAGATTGTGTCTCCTCCCACTCACCAAAAGCCTCTACATTCGTTTCCGATTTGGCACCTTACCCCCGAGGTCCTTTACTAATAAATGGCACAAAGACTTAATCTTTGGTATTTGCCCAGTGTGTGGCTTGGGAAATGAGGATGAGATACACACATTCTTTTTTGTCGTGGTTATCTTGGACTGCTCTGGAAATGGATTATTCTTCTCTGTCGCAATCTGGAGTTGACATTTAGTGGCCTTCAAAATTCTAAAAAATGATACTACTCGTGCAATAGTCATTGCCACTGGTACACAGGTACATTTTTACAGGCAGACTGGTACAAAGGTGTCAGATTACAGACTGTGGCGGCCAGTGATTAGGACACTTCTTAACTACAGCTTAATTTTAACAATGGCTATTTTACATAAATGAAAGGATGAATTGTATGTGTTATTATGCTACGTATTGCTTGTTTTGCACATTGCCCTTGTCTGACTTTTGCACCTTGTTCTGTACGCAAGTTACGACTACAGGAATGATTTCCCAATAGCATTTGTTCTTTTTAATATGAACTGAGCCATGTGATGTTTTAAAAAAAAAAAATTATGTTGACGTATTTATTCTATTGCCTTGTTTATTTATACTTTGATGGTACTTGGTTACTGAATAAAGCATTTTCTACTGCTACCAGTGCCTCCTATGGGATGAAAGGTTGCCACATTACTATTCTTTTAATGTAGGTATTTTTTTAGGCATGTTGCAAAATTCCCCAAAAAGTTATTGGAGAATTTCAGCAGTGAACTCAGTTCCAGGTAAACTACGTCAACCGTGCGACAACATTTGATCAATCACTGCTATTTTTCACACCTAAATTTGAATAGCACAACAACATCCTCCCAACACAAAACACATCCGTGTAAACAGGACTCGCTGCTTGTCCGGTCAACTGCCAATTTACTTCCCCCGTCAATTTCCTCTCTCCTAAATTAGAAGAAAGTCAATTATAAAATAAGTGCTTCCTCGCCAGGGCAGGATTGGTAATCAGTCTGATTAGCAGACCATGTCTGCCAGGGTGATTGAAATGCTTTCCTAATAGGAAAAGAGATCAAACCCTCATTACATATTTCAATTAAATTGGCTTTATTGTGGTCCGAGACACGCATTGGTGGCCCCATAGTCTGCATTCCGGTATTAACGCTAAGGGCGTGATGGAGAGCCTAAGGCTGAGCCGCAAATATTTGTCTTGCACAGTTTAATTAGTTCTCGATTCCTTTGTAAACACTTCTTCGGAAAGCGGGCTTTCCAAAGTTTACTGAAAAAATACTACCTTGAAAAATTAGTACATGGCAGCCCAATATTAATCCACAAGTTGATCCGTTTTAATTTTTCCCCTCGATGAGGATTTTGTGTCATAAAGTAGGCGCTGCTTTGCAATTAAAGGTGAAGCCATTTTAATTCACATCCAATTAGTGTTTTAAAAAAGTTCTCATCAAAGGTCATTTCTGTTCTTGAAATCGCTATTATGTCTTTTAAGCAGACTGACACACTAAGGGCCGTATTGTCAAGAAAGAGCGATACATTATCGCTGCTTTTATCGGCAGGAAACTGCCGCTGAAGCGGCGATAATGGGCTTGATAATATGCCCTTGCGAATTCCCATAGAAGCCCAGGTTAACCACAGAACCTGGGCTTCTATGGGAATTCACAAGGGCATGTTATCAAGCCCATTATCGACGCTTTAGCGGCAGTTTCCTGCCGATAAAAGCGCTGATAATGTAGCGCCCTTTCTTGATAATATGATCCTAAGTACCATTAGGTCTGTTCTCTGTGCTTCTTATATAGATTTTCTATGCCAAATGATCCGAGCCCTCCCAGTTACTTCCCCGCTTAGCAGTTACAAGTTGGTGGTTGAACGTTGGGGATTGGTAGTGAAACTCATTCCAGTCCTCGTCCGACAGTTTCTCTGCTATCATTAATCGAACCCTTCACTTTCATCCGGCACTTGAAGGAATCCCACCTGTACTTGTGCGTAACCTCGAACTTTGGTAGCAATATTTTTGCCCACCATAGCATATACTATTGAGGCCTGTTGTGAAAGCAGAAGTGTTTTCGGTTAGGGTGCGCATGGAAACCTAGAAAGGTGGCCGAAGGGGGGTGGTTTTGTTGAGCGCAGCCGAAAATGTAGGTAGGGATAAATATGCGGGTGGATAAGAGGTGGAAAATAAGCAATCATTGGCAAAGCAAATAGGTCTTGTCTCTACCATAGAGTGTAGTTGGGCATAGTCAGAGTAGAATAGGGTACACTGGGGTGGATTGTAGTGTAGTAGAGTCAGAGACGTAGCTAGAGCTTGTGGCGCCCGGGGCTCTCCTTCATATTGCCGCCCCCCCTCGGGGGTGCTAGGGAAAAAGGACGGCGAGCACCTGAAAGAGGTTAGAGGGACACGTAGTATCGTCGCTAATAGTTACCTCGATCATGCAAGTTACATGCACATACATGACACGGTCCAGGGCTAGACCGACCCCGTCCCCAAAATAGTGCCCCCTGGGACAGTTGCCCCCACCTAGCTGCGCCGCTGAAGAAAAAGCAGAAGGAAACCCAAAACTTACATCAGTTCTACCTACCCTGTTTGAGACATCTCACTCATAACATCACAGCTTGTGCAGGACCCTTGTTCCCTGTCCCCTATCTGCCCGTCCATGACCTCAGCAATGTCTGCAGACCGGTCCGCCACACTGGGTTTGACCATGATTCCCCTGGCAGCACCTTCAAGATACTACAGGTGAGGCCAATGTACCTGATCACTAGACTAACGAGTTCTGCAGTTGGGGCAGTACCAGCCCTGTAGTGGAAGCCTTCTCACTCCCCCCAAGCCCCCATGAGAGCTCAGTAGAAGCCATCCCACGTGTCCCTCCCAGGAGAGAGCAGTGGAGCCATCCACTGCCCCAGCCGCAGAAGAACTGCATTGTCAAAGAACTCTGCCTACAGTCAGAGTATCTCCACGTACTACCTTCTAGAACAAAGTCCCACCTTCAAATAAACTACCTCTACCTTCATGCTAACTCCACCTTCAAACTACCCCTTCAATGCTGAAACTATCTCCAGTTGTAAACTATTCCCTTCCTACTTCCTCCCCAGCACCGAAGCTACCCTATATTTTGTCACATCCCTTCTGTCCTCTAAATACTTCCAACTTTCAAACTGTCCCCACCTCCTACCTACTACTCCTATACTCAGTCTCCCAGTATCAACTTACCCTGCGCACTCAGCATGAGCCATTTTACCTGAGCAAATCTTCGATGTCACAATGTCAGCCTTAATACCCCATGCCCCTTGCCTTTCACTATACCAAGGATTTCTAGAACTGGTCATATTTACTGATACTGAAATTTACCCTGTCTCATCTTATTTTTTATTATTCCATACATTATAATATATATATGTAACAACATAATGTTGAGTAATCTAATTCTAGTAGCTTAGCGCAAAACCCCTTAGAATTCTTGCAAATTGGGTGTAATGGGGTAGGAACCACACCAACAGGCCTAGAACTCCAAGCAAAGCCATATCAACTAAACTAAAGCCATAAAAACTAGAGTAGCCCAGTACAAACAACAGACAGTGGGAAATTCCAAAATATTTCAAAGCATATTAGGTGTGATATTTGCTAAAATTACAAACAGTGCCCAATTTACCCTTAGGAGGCTGTCTGCATGAAAGAATTGTATTCGAGGGTTTAATCAAAACACAAAACTCATACAAAGTATTGTTTCTCTGTCTTTGTATAACTGAAAAATCATATTTATTGTCACAAATAACAGAGTTATTTGCATGTGTGTGGCTGATGCCATCACTGTGGCACAATGTGCAGTAAATACAATACAATGCTGATTTTGGTTGTGCAAGAGAGACTATTGCGCATAGTGTGAATCTTGGTATATCTGCTCACAAGTGTACTGAATTTAGAATGTGCTAGATCAATAAATGCATACAAACATAATTACCCCTTCAACACCCAAACTACTCCATACTCCTACTACCTCTGCCTCATATTAACCCATCCTATATTTAAACTATCCAACCTTTAAATTACTCCTTCTACCCTCACATTATATCACCAAAACTCACACACTACACTCCGGTTTTAAAAACTGCCTCTTCAGACCCACTCTGCTGTCCTAGCTTTAAAGTACACCTTCTAGTTTTAAACAACATCTCACCTGTAAAATGCCATTCCCACCTTCAAAACACTGCTCCTTCTCAAACTACAGAGCCTCCTGCTCTACTAACGCATCTAATTCTTCTAAGGATGATGAAAATGCCACAATATTTGAATGTTATGGAAAGTAAAAATATGGAAACTGCAACACTCAACAGAAAATACACAAAGAGCTTTAAAAGTCTACAGAATTTCTGTGAGGTCATCGATTTTATACTCTTTGCTCCTTGTGGCCGGCAGACAGTGGAAGAACAGAAGCTCGAGGAAAGGGGGGTGAGTGAGGAGAGAGATGTCACTAAATTGGAGGGTGGACCACCCTAGTCACTTTGGCCTGTCTGCGTACCTGTGCTGAGCGGCCTCATGTGGCTGGTGCTGCCCGATCGAGGCAGCAAAGTGTCTAAGATCCTTTGGCCCCAGAGTGACGTGACTGTGGCTTGAGGCCTGATCGATGCATTGCCTCGCGGTAGCCCATGCAGGCCCGAGGGTTGACTGCACTGAGGGTCGGTAGAGGCGGGACGGCCTCCTGCAAATCCTGTGACCCTCGGGATGCCCTGTTCCTGGGTCTCATCTTCTGCTGGGCTTTGGTGCCCCCCTGCTGCTTGCGGGAGGGGTTGATTCCCGCTGACACATTTGAGGCACCCTTTAGGGTGTGGGAGCGCACTCGGGAATCCATCCAACCCCTGCACGCCCTCTCCCTGGCAGCACCGGAAGTCGTGGGCTGCACATCAGGAGGTGCATGCGCTGGATATTTTTGCAAGCTGGTCATGTTCGCGCAGAGCTTGCACTTCAGCCGGCGGGTGGAGGCCGCTCGGCACTGGCGCCTTGCGGCGGCCTTTATCATTTAGTGTCCCCAAATAAATGATAAAGGCCGCCGCAAGGGGCTAGTGCCGCGCTGCTGCCGCCCTGAAAATTGTGCCGCCTGGGGCGGACCGCCCCCCCTCACCCCCCCTAGCTACGCCGGTGAGTAGAGTGGAATAGTTTGGAGTGGGATAGAGTGTGGTATATTAGCACAGTAGATTGGAGTGGGGTGGATTTGATTGGTTTATATTGGAGTGGATGGGGTAGATTGGAGTGGTGCCAGTAGATTGGAATGGGATAGATTGGAGTGGGGTAGATTAGGCTAGATTGTGCTAGAGTGGAATTGGGTAGATTGGGGTGGATTAGAGTGGAGTGGGATAGATTGGAGTAAGTTGATCAGAGTAGTGTGGAGTGTAGTAGATTGGAGTAATGTGGGACAGATTGGGGAAGAATGGAGAGGAGTTGTTTGGGGTAGAGCGGAGTGTAGTGGGGTATAGTGGAGTAGGGTAGACTGGACTGAAGTGGAGTGGGGTAGGTTGGAGTGGGTGAGGTAGAGTTGAGTGGGTGAAATGGGATAGATTGTGGTAGGTTGAGGGTAGAGTGGAATAGATTGAAATGAAGTTGATTGGGGTAGATTGGAGTGTGGTAGTTTTGGGTGGGGTAGATAGGATATTAGATTGGAGTTTGTAGATTGGGGTGTAGTGTAGTGTAGTAGATTGAGGTAGAGTGGAGTGGGGTCAAATGAATTGGAGCATAGTGAGGGTGATTGGGTGGATTGAAGTGGGGTAGATTAGAGTGAATTGGGGCAGATGGGGTGGAGCCGGTAGATTGTGCTAGATTGGAGTCGGTTGGCATGGGATATAGTGGAATGGAGTGGGGTAGATTAGAGTGGAGTGGGGTAGATTGGAGTGGAGTACAGTAGATTGCAGAGCAGTGCAGTGCAGTCGACTAGTAGATTTGAGTGGGGTAGACTGTGGTATATTGGAGTGGGACAGATTGGATTGCAGTGGGATAGACTGTAGTGGAGTGAAGATTGGAATGGAGTAGATTGGGTTCAGTGGGGTAGATTGTGGTGTAGTGGGGTAGAATGGAGTGGACGGGTTAGATTGGAATGAATTGGGATGGATTGTAGTGGCATGGATTGTAGTGGGATAAATTGCAGTGGGGTAGCATGGAGTGAGGTAGATTGTAGTCGGGTAGACTGGGTGGTTTGGAGTAGGGTAGGTTAGAGTGGAGAGCAGGGTTATTGGGGTAGATTGGAGTGGAGTGGCATAGATTGGAGTTGAGTGGGGTAGACTGTGGTAGATTGGAGTGGGGTAGTTTGAAGTGAGGTGAATTGGAGTGGGGTATAGTGGGATGGAAGAGCTTGGGATGGGTGAGGTAGATTGGAGTGGGTATAGTGGGGTGGGGTAGATTGGGTTTGGCTGGGGTAGATTGGAGTGGGGTGGAGTGACATTGATTGGGGTAGAATGGAGTGTGGTAGATTGGAGTGGGTTATATTGGGAGGAGTAGATTGGAGTCAGGTAGATTGGGGTACAGTGGGGGAAAATCAGAGTCATACGGTTCCTACTGTTCTAGATAGACTGTGCATTTGGGAAACATAAACATAAAAACTATGCAGGTCTGAGTCTGTATCACGCTATCAGGATATGTTGACCTAAGTCCGGGCTAGATCACAGTGCACCATCTGGACCTCTACCCTGATATGGTAATAGTTAGTATATGAAATCTCAGAACGTACAACTCTGACTCGACAACCAAATTGTGGAAACAGATCATAACCTTTCAATAGTAGTCCAGGCATGTCCAAAAAGAGTAAGAGAAACAAGAAATAGTCAAATTGGAATTTAAAAAAATGTATTGAAGCAATTAGATTATTGTGAAAATATGTGTGCTGCAATGATTAATAGAATAAAGCAACACAATGTCACTGGCAGTACAAGAATGGTGAAAAGAATAAATAGTTCAACCATTGTGAAATTGCCTTGATTATATGGATGCATACAATGGTTTTCCTCCTTAGTGTTTCCTAATCTAGAAAGCATAGGATGTGTGACTCTGCCAGAATACCTTAGAATGGTCTAACTCCCCATTTACCTGCAGGCGTGTGTCATCTGGCAGCCAGCCTTGATGAAGAGTAGACCGATGTCCTTCTCAGGATGGTAACGTAATTCAACTGGGCTAGAATTCCGGCATGAGGTGGCCTCTATAATCTCATCGAAATGCTCCTCTCCCTAAACAAGTGTTTGGTGCAGCTTATATAATAAGTTTGACCCATTCTCTCAGTTCTGGAGTTCGGGTTTGACTCTCATTGTTGATTCTACCCACCCAGGACTGCCACTGAACAAACAACATCAAGCAACAACATTTTGCGCAATGAACTTAGTCCTTGTACAGAATGTATGCCTGTTATTGTGCCTATAAAGTAGTGTAAAAGTAAGCAATCCATTTTGTGGGAGTGTTATCTCATATGGGCGCTCAAGCAAATATGTGTTAAAAGTCATTATTTAAAAAGATGTCAACTTTAACGTGAAAATGTAAAATGGAGGTGTCTGTAACCTCACGACATTAGAGTGGAATAGAGAGGGGTGAATTGAGGTGAAATGGGTTAGATAGGAGCGGAGTGGTGTAGATTAGAATTGAGTGTGGTAGATTGGAGTGGGATAGATTAGAATGGGGTGTTGTAGATTGAGGCAGAGTGGAGTATGGTAGATTGGGGTAGAGTGAGGTATTGTGGGGTTGATTGCAGTGGGATGGACTGGGTGGATTGGAGTGGGGTAGATTGGATTGGATTGGGATAGATGGGATGTAGTGGGATAGATTTTAGTATTTTGGAGTGGAGTAGAGTGTGGTAGATTGGAGTGGGTAGATTGTGGTAGAGTAGAGTGGGGTAGATTGGAGTGGAGTGGGATAGAATGTAGTGGAGAATGTAGTGGAGTGGGGTAATTTGTAGTGGGTTAGACTGTGAGAGATTAAAGTGGAGTGGGGTAGATTAAAGTGTAGTGGGGTAGTTTGGAGAGGAGTGCAATAGATTGGAGAAGAGAGGGATAGATTGGAGTGGAAATTGGAGTGTAGTGGGGTAAATTTGAATGGATTGGGGTAGATTGGAGTGGAGTACAGTAGATCGTGGTGGAGTGGGGTGAATGGGAGTGCAGCCGGGTAGATTGGAGAGGAGTGGGTTAGACTGCAGTGGAACTGGTTGGATTGAGTTAGATTGGAGTAGGGTGGATTGAGTTGGGTAGATTGGAGTGCACTGCGGTAGATTCAAGTGGAGTGTGGTAGATTGGGGTAATGTAGAGTGGGGCAGAGTGGAGTGGAGTTGATTGGGTTATATTGCGTGGAGTGGGGTAGATTGGACTAGAGTGGAGTGGGGTAGATTTCGGTTGAGTGCAGAGGGAAAGATTGGGGTAGTTTGGAGTAGATTGTGCTAGAGGGGAGTGGGATTGATTGGAGAGAGGTAAATTGGTATAGTTCAAAGTGGAGTGGGTTAGGGTAGATTGGAGTGGGGCGGATTGTGTTGGATTGGGGTAGATTGGGGTATGGTAGATTGGAATGGATTGGTATAAATTGGAGTAGAGTGGGATAGATTGGGGTGGAGTTGGGTAGATTAGAGTGGAGTAGTCTGGGGGTCAGTGGGATGGACTGTGATACATAGGAGTGGGATGGATTGAGATAGATTGGATTGGGATAGATTGGGATACATTGGAGTGGGCTAGAGTGGAGTAGGGTAGATTTGGGTAGACAGGAGTGTAGTGTAGTAGATTGGGGTAGAGTGGAGTGGGGTAGATTGGAGTGAAGTCTGGTATATATGGGTAGATTAGAGTGGAGTGGGGTAGATTGGGTGGGGTAGATTGGATTGGAGTAGATCGGGATAGATTGTGGTGATGTGGAGTAGGGTAGGTTGGGGTAGATTGGAGTGGAGTGATTTGGGGTAGATTGAAGTGGTGTGGGGTAATTGGGTTAGATTCGAGTGAACTAGGGTAAGTGGTGTGGAATGAAAGGGTGTAGAGTGGAGGTGTGTAGAGTGGAGGGGAATAGAGTACAGTGGCATGTCATATCTTGGAGTGGGTTAGAGTGAAGTGGCATGATGTGTCATAGAGTGTCTTGGAATGGAAGATGTAGAGAGGAGTGGCATGTTGTAAAGCAGAGTGGCATCAAATGGAGTGGCATGGCATAGAGTGGAAGGGCATAGTGTAGGTTGAGTGTTGCAGAGTGGCGTAGAGTGAAGTGGCATGGCGTGTCTTTGGGTGTCTTAGAGTGGATGATGTAGAGTGGCACGGCATGTAGTAAGTTAGAGTGGCATAGAATGGAATGGCGTGGCATAGAGAGCATAAGGGCATAGTGTGGAGTAGAGTGTTGTAGAGTGGAGTGGTGTAGAGCAGAGGGGAGAAGTGTGGAGTATGAATAGTGTGGTAATGCACTGCCATTATGGACACCACAGTTTCAATTGAAATGACATTACATTTGCACAGGCAGACAGTTTTACTGCTCACAAATGATAACAAGGGGAAATGTCAACACCCAGATGAATATTTATGTCTTCTGTGGTTCTGGGCAGAGCAGCAAATCACCTTGCTGCCCTGTGTCACAGGGAAAAGACAGGAAATAATGCACCATGTTTATCCAATACAGCATATTACTGTCCTTTTCCCTTGCACTGATGCCATTTTGGCAGCCTATCGCCAATGCAGACACCCTTGCACCATGGTGCAAGGGTGCCTGTGTTGCATGCAGGATTGTTTTTGTGCAGGAAGGGGTGCCTTCCTGCACACAAACAGTCCTGAGAGGCATTTTCTCTTTCTGCAGAATGCAGCACACATACAAAGAGGAAAAAACAAGGAACAAGAAAGATATTTCTCCTCACTATGGCTCTCCTGGGGAGTCGTATGTTTTTGGCACATTCCCAGGTTTAGTTTGGTTTGTCTTTATTGTATAATTACTTAAACTCATTATAAACATTCGTCGGCATTGCAACATTAGAAGAAATTTGCATATAACATATTAAAACCAGACATTTAAATCCTAAAGGGAGTCAGTCTGATCGCGTATTGTGTTGATAAGCATGTAAGGACGCACTATGTGCAAGAGACCATGGTGCACAAGGTAGAGCAATGCTTTTCTGTACCAATTCTCGAAGGGAGAAGCTTCTATCTTAAGTGCCACATGCCAGCTGTAAAATATTTAATAAACATGCATGTATGATGTACCACATTTTAAGCAGAGCAGTAACAACCCCTGAGAATGTTGCCCTAGTCGCGTATTATTGAATAAGCATGCAGTGTGTGCTAAGAGTGGAATGTGAAGATAGACAAAATAGGACCATACTTTGTCATGGCAAAATGTCAGAGTGCGACACCCCCAAGTGAGGACATTGCACACACTTAAGTGTTGAGTGCTAGATCATAAAGTGTGCAAACTTCCTATGTGCCACTAAAGTGCATCATGTACTATGGCTAAAATTTGTGAGATAAAACACCAGTGCATCAGGTCGTGACTGTCACGAGCCTTCACACTAAGTTGCTGAGGATTTGCAAGATGTTCAGTCCCTCAGTTGATTAGCGGCATCCAGGAGCCTTCCAGCTCCAGCAAAGAACTTGCCAATCCATGCAAGTTCCATTGGAACAGGGGTTGTGTAGATATGCATCAGAGCCTCTTTACAAGTTCTTGACCCATTTTAATGAAAGATTGTTTTGAGATACACTTGCCTTTGGCGTCGCAAAGCAGGAGAGCATCAACCAATATACACACCTAATTCAATGTGATAGTGATACAGGCTGCACTCCTCATTATCAGAAACTACGTTTTTCCAATGGCCCTTATATTCGCATGTATGACATTACAACGCATTCTTTTACCACGCATGCCTTTACATCGCAGTTTTTACAACGCATAGCGTTAAGGGGTGCTGGATAGTGAATAGTTTAAGTTACTATTCCAACTCCAGTCCCCGTGGATAGTAGGGAAGGTGTTGGATAGTAAATTAAATCCATTCCCTATACTACAACGCCCCCAGCGCAATGCGTTGTAATAACACGAGTTGTAATAGTTGCTTCGTAAAGGCACTACGTGGTAAAAGTTGTGTTGAAAAGGATGTTCCCCTTATATTCCCGTATGTGGAGGATTGAGAGTCTGGTGTTCTGTAAGCTTTGTCTTCCCAGTGCTGTTTTTAGGTATGGGTGACACAAAGTGGCTTCATGCGATTTGACATGACGCTTTGCATCCAGGGAGTTTCTCATTTGTGTATGTATCCTACTCTCTTGATGCATACTTGCCATGCGCATTTACCACCTTTTTAAAGATGTCCATTGTTAGCGATGGATCAGTTATGCTCTCTAAGGACAGGTTGAATGATTCTCTGGCACTGCTCAAGAACCTTGCCCAGCTGCTCTTTGTGTCTTGGAATTTTGCCTTCAGTACATCTCTCATTGATTTCAGATCCACTCTGGACACACAGTAATATTATTTTATCAGATCTTTCTGTGTACATGTTCACAAGGTTGAATTATAGCGGGATCAGTGTGTGCCTGGAACGCTGAATATTTTCCTAAAAGCAGCTGTATGATGATGCTCCAGTACCTTGCTGAGCATACCAGGAAAGGCATGATGTCGATAGTTTATCTTAGATAAACATGTCGCCCTCAGATCTCATCAGATCCCCTCTGTTGAGTGACCTTTTAGCTTGTGATGTAATTTACATAGTGCATATGTGGTCTTATCTGCTGCTGCCTGAGCCTGCAGGGTTGATTTGCCTGTGTCTGAGAACTGAACACTCAGGTAATTATATTTGCTGGCAGTGCTAATCCCTAATTGGCTAAGTTACCGTTCCAGCTGATGTTTCTTAGTTCTGTGCCCAAATATCAGGACTTTATTTTTCAAGGCATTTGCATGCAGAGAATTCTTGGCGTTATACAAATGTAGTGTGTCTAGGGCCTTCTTCATGCCAATGCTAGTTTGGTCCAGTAACACCAAATCCTTTACATGATGGGGAGTCTAAAAGGGCCTAGCTTGGGAGGGAAGATGTTTCATTTCAGGAGTGTCTCGCCTAAGTCTGCAGAATATAGATTAAACAAAGTGGGAGCAATAACGCATCCCTGCTTTAGCCCTTTGTTTGTGTAGGTTTTTGCAGTTACATGGGTCTGATTGAGTTTGGATTGGACCCACGTGCCTGTGTTCAGTGCTGTGATGGCCACGAGGATCTTCCTCGGTATTCACCACTTTGCTAGTTTTGACCAGAGGATATTATGGTCAATGCCATCAAAAGCAGCGCTGTAGTCAACAAAGCAAGAATAAAGAGGGAGCGATATAGATTCTATAACCTTGGCTGCGAAATAGGAGAGGGCAAACGCATTATCCATGGTTGAAGAGTTTGACCTGGACCCCATCTGGTATTTAGGTATGATGTGATCCTCATCGATACAAGCCTCCAGCTCAATCAGGAGCACTTTCTCAAAAGCCTTGACATCAACGTCCAGTAAGGAGATCAGCCTGTAATTTTTCGGTCGGGAATTATCTCCCTTTTTATGTATAGGATGCAAGATGGAACCTTTCAATGAGTCCAGAATAACTGATGTTAAGATGCATGTGATGAAAAGGCTATGCATGTAGAGAGTCCAGTATTCCTGATCTTCATTAAAGATACTACGCTGTAGGCCATTTGGTCTGGGGGCTCCATCCTTCTGAATACCCTTCAGAATGGGTAATGTCTCCCCTTCAGTTACAATTATTTGCAGCTCCTCAAAGTCTTCCAGATTACTGCCTACTGCTTTCCTGTTGAAACCCCTGGTTTTATCTGGGTAGAGTAGAGTTTGATTGCGTATGCCACACATTCATTGGCTGGTACGGCATTCTCCTTATAAGTTCTGACCGTACGACTGTTGACATACCCCAAAATTCCCTTGACTTTCTGGGTGCTAGCAGGGAGTATATGTATTTCTGTTCCTCCTCTATGTGTATTTGTTCCAGTTACATGTTTTTTTGTGTGATTTCCTAGCCTCTTTCATGATACTTTCTGTTGGTGCACTCTTCTCTCTTTTGTGTAGGAGCTCAGCCGTTCTTTTGCTCTCTTTGTACTCTTTGTTGTCAAAATTCAAAGTGAGACTTCTTATTATGGTCATCCTTTTGAAGGTGCAATGCTTGTGTACAGACAAAGCTTCGTAAAGCTTTTCCATTATTACTGCGGAATATTTCTCAATTCTTGTTGTTAGTAGAGCACACGTTAGCTTCCACGTGAATATCTGGCCTGTCATGCTGTGCCCTATTTGATTCCTTTTATGTGTGGACCAGCATTCACGGGCAGTATTTGGCCAACAGGAATGTATTCCTCTTGCATCAAAGCACTCACATTAACTTAAATAGATATTGAGTGATGGTCACTTTCAGTTCTATGTTGGACTTTATAGATTTCACACCTCCTTAGGAGTTTCTTACCTAGGAAGAAATAGTCCAATGTTGAGATGTTTTTGAGAGCGGGCTTTGTTTTACCCTCTGCAAGCACTGCTTGATCAGCAAATCTCAACTCAAATTCATTAATGGAAGCCTCCCTGGTGCAGAGTAATGCAACACAGCAATTTGAACTGTGTTGCTTTGCTCGAGATGTATGACGCCACGCAGGACCATTCAAGGTGGCCTTTCATGGCTTCCTAAATATAACTTTTTATTTGTTTCACTCTTGCACCAAGTTGCGTGGTGCAACATCGACACAAAGGGGCTCATAAATATGCCCCCTAGTGTATTGATGTATTTTGTTCATTTTCAAATTTTTGTTTCCACCACATTTCAGAATTACATAAAAAATGTGCTTCATTTATACTGATAATATCTGAAATATGAATACAGATCATGCTTGTTGTCTGCTAGAAAACATAATATCCTACAGCATCTCTTCTCAGATTGGTACCCAGCAGGATTATCACCTAAATTCTCTCACTTTGCAGTGTTCTCCATTAAAGGGGCGTGAAATGGGTGTTGCTGGGGGCGATCCCAGCAACATCCATTGTCTTTTGACTCTGCTCCAGATTTACGAGAAATCGTAAATTTGAGGCAGCGCCAAAAACGTACGCCTCCCCAGGGGAGGAGTAAGGGAGGCACAACGAGGAGAAATATCTTTATTTCTCTTCGTTTTTCCTTTTTCTACATGTGCTGCGCAGCACACATAGAAAGAGGAAAAAGCCTCTTGTGATTATGTTTGTACAAAAAGCTTTCCCTTCCTGTATATAAATAATCGTCCCCGCAAAGCAGGCACCCTAGCACCATGGTGCAAAGGTGCCTGCGCTGGTGCAGGGCAGCCCATTGTACGTCGGCACCGGGTAAAAGGCAGGAATGCGTTGTATCTTATAGATACGACACATTGCTGCCCTTTTCTTTTGCCGCAGGGAAGTGCAGCAGGAAGGTCTTCAGCGCTGCCCTATGGCAAAACCTCAGAAATGAGGCCCTAAATATTTATTGGAGAACCACAGGGTTACGTTGGAATCCTGAAAGATCATTCCATACAGGCAGCTGCAGCCCGTGCAGGTAAGAGTGGTGGGGTGGTGGGAACAGGTGAGGCGGATTTTGACCGATGATGACGAGGGAAAATTAAATAAATAATAAATTTTTACTCATCATCGTCCGTCGAAATTCCTCCTGGTCCTCAAAGGTTTTACCTGCACGGGCTGCGGCTACATACGGCACTAGCTGATCACTAGGAATAGCCCTTCAGCATCCTGCAATGGGTTTCTTCTGTCACATGAATTCCTCTGCTCTTATCAAATGCTGGATGCAAGGGACCAGATTCGTGCCTTGGGGCCATGGATCTCTCTCTAATGTAGTATTCTGGTGTCTTGTCAGATAAATTCCATTTTAATGGGAAAACCTGTGCTCATGAGGTTTATTACTGGTAGTGATGGCACAAAGGAGCTAACTTTTCCACAGAGAAAATAAAGTGTTTAGGCAGTACTGAAACAATTGTAAAGCCAAGAAATCAATCAATAACATTCCCAAGTCAATTTTGTAAAAAAAAAGGAATTTGTTGATTAAAACAATACTAAAATGGCAACACCTGGATTAGGGAATAAGGAGCATGGAATGTTTGAAGAAAATGTAAAAAAGACGCATAGGAACAATGGTTGTTGTGCAAAAGTAGCATTATAGAAAGCAGCGACTGGTCTTGAACAAAAAAGAAATTACATTTTCCAGCTGACTTCTCATGCCCCTAAAAGGTGGGAGGAGAAGGGACAGAGCCAGTTATCTTATTTAGTATACTCAGGTGCTTGTAAACCTCAAACTGGGGCTTTGGCTACTTATTCCAGGGTGAGATAGAGTCCTCTGTATATGGTCCCAGCCAAAATCCTGGTTCTGACTTTGTCCAAAGGTTGAATAAGTCCAGTTGGGATCATATCATTGTTCTCCAGCTTCTACGAGCTCTGCTGGGGGGCTACAGCCTCAGATTCCAAGCGAAAATCGACCTCTCTACACCTGTCTCTTAGGGCTGTTGCTAAAACCCAGTCCCAGGGACACGCAGAGCCCTTTTTCACATGTACATTCTTCTTAGGGACACACCCAGCAGTCCAACCACACAGAGATTGCGGAGTCCTTCAAAACTGTTCTACCTTTGTTTTTATATCTCTGACGACCTTCTCTGAAATCAAGCAGTTTCAATTTTTGGGTAAAAGGAAAAGTGTCTAGGCCCTGGTACATTTCCAAAAACAGAATAACTGCAGTATATTCCACTTCCGGCCTCTACCACGTCCAGTTGTGTTCGGGTGTGTTGGTGGTGGAACATTTCTAGTAGTAGCCACTGGCTATAAAACAACAATCTATCCTCAAATGTTTCCTACAGTCAAACATCCTCCTGGTTTTCTCCCAGAAAGCTTCTGCAGGGCAAAAGTCTTTACTCTTCCCATGAAATATGGCCAATATGTAGAAACTCCTCCTTGTATCTCTACTCTGGCACTTGCACCAATGTTGTTACTGCCCTGCTGGTGTTTCATAGGTGGCTGCGGTGTGCAGCCACTTGTTACGGGCAGTCATTGCCGTTGAGGTAGGTGCTCCACACACTAGGGGTACCAGTGCCTGCCCCAGGTCAGAGCAAGATGTGCAGCACATTGAATAGAACACCATATGGGGAACCGCATCATGTTTAGATGAGTCATACTAACGTGGTAGAATGTGGAATAATGACTTTACACTCCAGCACTTTGGCTGCAAATATCACTAATTGCTTCTAAATGCCATCAAATGGTGGTTGGCAAATTGGCAGGGAAGGTGCCACTATCTCACATCCAACCCTACCCTTCCTCATAACCGAAATGGCAACCATGTTAGGTCCTATTAGACTTCTGGACAATTAGACGGCAGCCCTCAGCCTCAACAGCTTCATAGGTTCCTTACCAGACTGACTGTTTCCGCACTGAAATTAAAAATGGCGACCTATATTCTCACAGCTTTTATGTCTTCCACTGTTATCTCCCTGACTTGATTATAATGATATCCCAAATGAAAAAAGCAGCAAGTTTCAAGATCAGTGAAATACTGGCAGTGAAACACTGTGCGATGCAACGCCACTGGACCACTCCCCGGATCTCTCGCAACTGGAAAGATGGGTTATGTTATGTTATGTAACGTTAATTAAATTTATAAAAGCGCGCGATTACCCTAGGGTGCCCTGGCACTGAGCTCTGCTTAAGCGATAGTCGGAGGGGGTTCAAGGAGTAGAGACAGGTTTTCAGACCCTTTCTAAAGGAGAGAAGGTCTACGGCATTTCTCAGAAAGAACGGAAGCTCCTTGAAGCTCCGGTGACAGTGAACCCCAGTAGGACTGATGGTAGCTCCATGAGGTAGGCCAATCATGCATAGCAAAGTGGCAGACTATATGTACGGTGCCCCATATCTAACTGTTTATGTTTATTTTTTGGCCTGCAAGATCAATTGAACTATCTAAAATAACAATGTGTATTCTGTTTTCACCTCTGACGTGCAACCTGTTCTTATGTAACTGTAATTAAATAAAACAAAAATACTACTGTGTTGTAACTGTTCATGTGTTAAGTGCTTCGATGCCAATCGGATCTTGTTCAAGCTATTTAAAACCGCAAATAAAGAATAAATAAATAAATAAATATATTTTATACCTATTCAGCAGACTTGGAAATGTATTTGATGTCACTTAAGGTAAAGGGGGGAGGGGCTGGTAGAACTGGTATAATAACTGTCCAGCTGACAGTCAAGGATAGACAACTTTTATTAAAATCATCTCTGCTCGTAAAAATTCAGTATGAATGAGTATTTCAATTGCATGTAATTGATTCCTAGCTCTTCTCATAGCTAACCCTGTGAAAAATATGACTTTTCATCCTATGCAAGCTTTCACAGCTGGGAAAGGCTGCTGAAGCCTGTACACTGAAAGTTAATTGTTAGGTAGAGCCTGCGACAGCGCATGCGCTACTTCTAAGACTATTAAGTCTACCAAGGCGTGACCACTTCCCTCTCCTCCTCAGTGCCTGCCATTCTGCTGACTATGCAAGTGCATGATTTTTGTATTACCCAATCACAATCTTGCGTAGATTCCAATCATTTGGCTTTTCATAGCTTTCCTCTTTTCCTTATATCTATGCCTACTATGCTGCTTTTGTGGAGACTACTTATCCACAGGGATCTTCACTCATATCTTCTGTCTTGTCCATAGTCCTTCGTTTCCATCCCACCTGTCCTCCCGAAGCACATTCGGGTACTATTAGGGTGGAATGAAGCCCTTTAAAATGGTTAACGACATAACAAAACATACCATAACATAACAACTTACCCTGACATAATAAATGTAGCATGATAGAGATAGTAGTAAATTACTTTCTTAAATGTGCATTATTGAATATACCTACAGACGAAAACATTCTCCACATTTTTTTCTAGTTTATTTTCAGTGCTTGTTTTTCTTTTCTGACAGCAATGGGGGAGGCACTTTTAGGGAAAAAGACAGAAAGCAGTCATCCTGAATTGCTAATAATGCCTGTTTTTCAGAAATGCATCTATTTTTTTGGATGCACTTGAAGCTTCCCGACGTGTTCACTGAGTAAGTGCAAGCAAATGAAAGCCCTAAAATAAAATGAAAATGCGCCACTTGAAAGGACCACCCACGATGATAAAAGGGAAAAGAAAATATTATTTCTTTTCATCTCAACATACTTTGGAAAGCTCAGACGTGAGCAACGTCAGAAATGTAACCCATTTATCGGTGACATTTGGAGAAGTAAGCAACCGCTTTAAAAAGTTCAGTTTGATTTTCACTATATTTTTGCTCTTCTCAGAAACCGGGAAAAGTAGAAAAAATAAATAATGCCGCCTATTACAACCATCATTGCTTATAAAAAAAAAAAATAAGACTTGAAAGTCAGCTGTGGCTGACAATTTTCACATAAAAACGTATAAAGGTCTTGATTGAGATGTGCCTACAAGTAGAAAAAGAGGAAGCCTTAAGAAGTGTGAGACTGAGTAGAACTTCCGTGCTGTATTTATACATTTATACCATCATTGCGTCACTTTTTGTGACGCTTGCGGCGGAGTAAATAATGTGCCACGTTGCTCCATATTTACGAAGTGACACATCTAGGCAGATGGGTCACTTCGTAAACCCCTGCGCTACATTATACCTGCGTCAAGTATAATGTATGCAGGGTGGGTGTTCACCCGCATCAAAGCCTTGAAGAAGTGACCACTTCTAGGATGTCATTGCGTCAAAACCTTATGACTGCCTCATGGCAGGAATAAGGGTGACGCAGGCCCTTTCACATGGGACTTGCCCCATGTGAAAGAACAGATTGCTGGAGTTGCATCTGTTTTCACACAACCCAACAATGCATCACGTTTGCATATACAGATACGTCAGTATTACTGACGTATCTGTCACTCCCTGCTACATGATGCGTCATACTGTAAATACGGCGCATCCTGGGTGTCGCAAGGAGGGCGCACTGAGAAGTGTTGCATCGCTAAATGAGGCCCTCAGAGTTTACTCTTGGCGTAGGACTTAGGCATGTCATGTGGTCTGCAGAACCCAAAGCACTTGGATGTGATATGAATGCACTGATGGTCCTTCTTCAGCCCATCGGAGCAGAGTCTTAAGTACTCCCTGCCCGGAAGGTTCCATTGCGACAATAGGCACTCAAGTTCCTGCAAGAGCGCGAGCAGGAAATGACCGCCATTAAGGAGAATTGGAATTCAGATCAGAAGCTCGGTGCATGTCACGATTTCTCTCCTCCTACGCCCATCCATTTGTTTGCTTCTGTTTAATGGGGATATTACAGAGTAAGAGGCATCATTCTTTCGTGATTACGGGCACATTAGCCTCTGCCATTATGCACTGGGAGGAAGGAGATTGGGGCCATCCTCAGGCCAGGCAGAAAAGGATGTGAAAGCAGCCCTTGAATTGCAAATCCATCTCCGGCCACTGTTTTCAGACAGAACACAGCTCTTCAAATCCACTGGTCCGTGCATTGAATGGTTGGTGTGGGTGGGCAGGAGGCCGGTGTTCAAAACATGGAGCTGTTGGTTCACTTCAGGCGGAGTGCTGTGCACTCGGGCCGCTTGTCTATAAAAACTGTACCGGTCCTTACGGACCTGATAAACTAAAATTGTGTTCACCTATGTGTCACCGAAATGCGGTTGTGCGGACATTTTAAATCCTGACTCACAATGCCAGAATTTGTGGATTTTTATATACATACACCTGCTTACTCATGAGAGACTATGTGACAGGTGGTGAGGACGAAATGATTGTTGCGGACCCTGGGAGAACCACAATACACTTGTGAGCAACCACACACAGTGTGACATTCGTGGGTATTTATGAATGTGTTCATAGTGTTTCCAACCCTAGAAGCCCTGTATCTTTGCCGTGGTGCTGAAGTGGAGACAAGTTACTTCACAGGGGTGGAATAGGGTTTTGAAGCCACTGACCTCTGGGGCAGAGGGTCATGGTCACTGCATGGGAGGTACTGCAGGATACTACGGTAGAAGTTTTAGTGGGGGACAAAGAATGTTTTAGGAGAGGATATATGAGATATATGAGCTCGGTGTGTGAGTGGCTGTCGGGTTAGTTTAGCCAAATAACGGATAGATTAATAGCTACATTTGTGAAATAAGTATTTCAAGATGAGGGTTTTCCATATTCCTGGGTACTCCAGAGTTTGAGAGACAGGAGGCACAGATAGATACATTTCCATCATCCCTGCCTATAAAATTAAAGTTAGGTTGGTTCCAAGGTGATACGTTGGCCAACTGCGTTGAGTCTGGTGCTCGCGCAGCAGGTAATGTTGTCAACGATGCAAGAAAGTAGCAGGGACAAATATGACTTCACGGGTTAGTAACTGAATCTTGCTTTGCCTTCACATTCAGCGAGTTTCAGTAGAATACCGGTGATTGAATCTTTTTTTCCAGGATGGCAATTATCCAATTTTGTTATGTCTTTATATTCTGATGCCCGGCATGGTGGTAGTAAGGAAACAAAGCAAACACAAGGAGATGATGGACAGAGTGCTGAAACTTATCAGACACTCACCCCATTCACAGATCTGGGTTGAATCCATCATCGTTCTTTACCTCACTTCGCCACCCCAGTTCAGACCCAGCCATATGCAAATCAGTCTTGACCCTGTTCCTTAAGGGAACAGTTAGGTCCGAACTGCCAAGCCAGGTCTTCCCTGGTCCGGAAACAAGATTCCTGGGACCGATTTTGGGCTAGGCTAGCGTGAATCCAGTGGCAAAGTGAGCAAGGGACCCACGTCTGGTAGTAGGGTCACCGGTGTAACAAACCCTGAAGAAGTTCCATGTGGATTGTGTTGGTGTGCTGGAAACTACTGCATGGATGTCGAGGCAGATGAGAAGAAGGTATATCCTCCAATGCACTAGCTGTATAAGGCACCCACAGAGACTGCATTGATTTGTGCCACCATACCCTGGAGGATGCCCATGTAGACCATGAGATATTTTGTCTAAGCATGTGAAGGAGGTGGGGCGATTGAAAAAGCGAGATCGAATTGCGGGTGCGTGAGTGGAACATATGTCAGGAGGCCCAGAAAGGATTTCTGTTTCGGTGCTGGAGAACGTAAGGCTGTTTTTTCTATGTGGTCACAGAGGAAGTCTATGTATTTTGAGAAATGGGGTAAACACCTTGATGGCTGTCTAACCTTAGTGATTGCTAAGTTACATCAGCAACTAAAATGAATGAGAGTCCAAGGACCATGGGTGTAGCCCTGATGAATCTTATGATGTCTTAGAGAAGGTAGAGTTCCCTATGAACTGTTAAAGTGATACATTTACATTTTGTAGAGGTTTAAATAAATTATATTCATGATAATATTTTTTCAGGAAAAATTGCGATTATAATCAGAAACAGATTTCAACACGACTTTGAATCGCAATGTTGAGGACAAAAAATAGGTTTGTTACATTGGGATTGCTGGTCATTTGGATTTCACAGCTTTTCAAATCTGGCTGAAATTCAGATCTTCCTCTTCAGTAAATTCCAGAATGCCCCAGCTCCTACATTAAGAAAACATTCACACACAATTGACATACTCAAGGTTTTCTGTCTTTTCCAACAAGATTTCGAAATTTCTAGCAGCATTTCAAACTTACAGGCACAATGTGCAAAACTTCAAGATGCACTTTTAGTGTTATAATTTTTTTAATTAGCATTTCATAAATACAGCACAATAAATATACGAAAACATTGTATATCTTAAAATACGTTATAGTAGAGAAAAAATATTGAATATATTTGTAAATATAAAAGCAAATGTATAAAAATCCATAGAATAGCAGAAAAAATAAATAAGGAAATTAGGGGCAAAACATATATCAAATAAAGGAAATACAAACATCATTAAATATTAAATAGTGAATATAAAATAGTAAAGCACTTTTGAAATCGTACAGCCCAAATTTCAGAACAGTGTCAGAAACTTTCAATTTCTATACATGGATTTTGAAAATCAAGGTCATTTTCTGCTGCAATGTCTACCTTAAAGGAGAATTCTCTCTCTGCTGGCTGAAATTGGCACTTTTTATACATTTTTATTCTGATTTATATATTGCCTAGTCTGCTGTAATCAAACAGGCTTCAGTAAGAATATGGGGACCTCTACCAATATCTTATCCCTCTCACTGAATATAGATGCCACAGTTGCACTAAAACAACCCCAGTACATGTGCTTTATGAGTACAGCTCAGCATTTTATTACATAAATAGAAACATACTGTGGCAAGAACAAAAAAAGCTGAACATCCCATATCTACTCTTAAAACAGCTAATCCTCCTACACACAATCACCTGGGTGCAAAGAAAACTAGGCGCAAGATATTACTTAACAAAGAAGATCTCGACAGCCTCCAGTCTGAAACAGGGCAGCCAGCAAACCCCTATATTTTTTAATCTCTACATGGCAAATTTATCAGCCAGGCTCAATGAAGCAACTCACATGCCCGAAGCTGGGAGGCCTGCACCTATCAACACTATTTATGCGGATGATCTTGTGCTCATCAGTCAGGCACCAATTGGCCTACATTCCAATATTCAGAAGCTAAAAGCATAGCATTAATCAAGAAAAAACTAATGTTATGAGCGTGAATACCAACAAAACAAAGTCATCCTACCACTGGCACCTATCATCAGGCAAGCTGGAAGCTGAACAAGAGTACAAATACCTGGGAGTCATCATGACAGTAAAGGGAACTTTTCCGTTCAGCAGGGGGCTAGTGAGTTGGTGGGTGTAATGGATGGTGCACGGACATGATAAAATAGTATTCAACCTAATGTTCGGACTCGCTTGTAAACCCAGTGCTTTACTTATAATAAACAAAATAAATGACGGGACCCAAAATTTTAGGAGACCAGGATAGACTCTGCTCAATACCAGGGTTGCAGAACACCAAGGCTGCCTAGCCTCGAGTCGAGTTCATGCAAAATTCTTACACAACTTGACACTACCCTTTCTAATTCTTGCAAGTGTTTTCATCTCTGATTCCTCTCGGTTTATTTTTCTTTTCTCTTCCTACTTTCTCTGTGTATTGCCTGTCGTTCCTACACAGTCAGTCTGGTAATGAAGCCCCAGTCCATCAAAATGAGTGCCGGTTCTCCTTAACGCAACCGCTAGTACAATTGAAGCACTGCTTACACCACCGATCCCCCCTTAAGTTGTTCGGGCTAGCTCGCTATGCGTGCTCGCCATAGGGCAGTACGCCAATCATTTTACGTCTTACCACTTTTGAATGTCACCAGCCGCCACTCGAGTTCATATATATTCCAGAAAGTAATTCCAATGGGTTTGGCATGACCTCTTAAAAAAAGTCCCTGATTAGTAAGTACTTAAAAAAATTACTCTGCAATAGACCAAACTCGTCTTTTAATGAGACAAAGGAGCAGAACCCCCATGCATTGTATAATTGTCCAATCTGATTGATGCTGTTACCTTGCCAGCCTTTTCCAATAGAATCTTGAAATATTCCAGGCAGCACAGGGTTGCCACAAAGCACTGTATAATGGTGGAGCATTGTTTACAGATATCTTGCCAAACCCTGGTGATATCTTTTACTACCTTAAACTTAGCACGCTTGAAGTAGTTAGGATTGGAGGTCTTGTATAGCATGAACGAACCCAACTGATGGACCGCAAGCTAACTGATAAGACAGCAAGGCCGAACCTACATCCAACCTGCTAAGCAGGCCCAGGATCTGGCCGAGAAAAACTGCCCCGTATTAGAGCCTGAAGTCTAGGAGCTTGAAACCCCCTTGTGTGTAAAGTAATTTCATAAGCTGGAAAGCCCTCCTGGCGCATCTATACCCCCAAATAAAACTGCCTATAGCACTGTCTCATTGCTTAAAGAAAGACCAAGGAACCTGCAGAGGTATCGAGCGATATAGGTATAGGAATTTAGGCAGAATATTCATTTTGATTATGTTGCACCTCCCATAGATGTTAAGAGGAAGCCAAGGCCAACTATGCATTTTAGCCAAGACTGTCTTGAGTAGTGGTTCGTAGTTTAAAGACACAATGTCATCAACCTGACTACTGAGACAAACACCAAGATAGGTAGCAATTTGTGCAATCCTGAATGTGAGAGGCAGGGTTTCAGATCGAAAGTTTACAATTGTCTTGGTCTTGGCTAAGTTCAACTTATAGCTGGAAGAAGAGCCAAATAGCTCAGCCTCTCGCATAATGTTGACTATGGCTTCTCCAGGGTTAGCAGAGAAGACTGCGGTATCATCAGCGTACGCACTGACCTTGAGTTCCACACCGTTGAAATACAATGGTGAAATCCCTCCATTCTGTTGCAGATGCCTTATAAATGGCTCGATGTAGAGAACAAACAGTAAGGGGGACAGTGGACAGCCCTGATGTGCCCCCCGTTGGACGGTGAAGAGGGCAGATATCATGCCATTCAGTTTAATTGCTGCTACCAGCTTTTTATACAGCTTCTGCACAGAAGAAATAAACCGAGAGCCAAGACCAAATGTTAGCATGGTCATCAAAAGAGCGTCACTGGCAACTCTGTCAAACGCCTTTTCTGCGTCCAGCATGACCAACCCTATCCGTTTGTTAAGTTTGTCGGAGTCATCGAAGGCAGATACTGCAGTGTTAATGTGAGCCGTTGTGTCTCTTCCAGGCACAAAACCATGCTGCTGCTCCGAGGCTAGCTTGTGGATGAGGGGGCAAGACATGAAGCCAGGATCTTAGAAAATATTTTACATCGGCATTAATTAGGGATATTGGATGATAAGAGCCTTTGTCGTCAATTGGCTTCACCTTCGTAGGGAATACCACAATATTAGTAGTACTCCATGAGGCAGGAGCATCCCCCCCACTAGAAATGTCCATACTCAACTGCGTAAAGATAGGTACATGTATATCCCTGAAAGTTTTATGAAATTCATGCGGAATAGTATCCTTGCCAACCGCTTTGCCTGAGGGCAAAGACTTTATAGCATCTTTGACATCAACTTGTTCTATATCTTTTTGTAACTCTATGGAGTCCAAAGAGTCGAGTTGAGGCAGATGACTATCCTGAAAATACTCGAGAAAGGTGTATTTCTTGAATGACGCGGACTCTAAATATAAGTTGGCATAAAATAACCGCTTAACCGCGGTGGCAATTCCACCGCAGTGCGGCGGTTTAGCGCAGTGGGCGGGGGCCCCGTCGGCCAATGGAAGTGCGCAGCACTATGGAGGTAGTGCACGTGACGGCCGTTGGCCAACGCAAGCAGCGAAGGGGATAATCTAAACTGATCCGCTATGTCCTGTGGCTGAGTGAAAGACAGACCACCATCTCCTTTAATCAATTTAATGTTAGACCTAGCCTTCTGCTCGGTGATCTGAATTGCAAACACATGCCCCACCCTTTCTCCGCATTCATACTGTAAAGTTATATACTTATGGTAATTGGTGGCAATTTTATCCATTACCCCTCTATTGATTTTGGACCGAACAATCAAAAGCCGAAATTATATTAGCTGCGCCATTGGGTCCCTTGCACCGTTTGCCCTAGCATGTTGGTGTTCCAGGTCTCAATAGACGATAAACAATCCTGGTCTGCCTCTTCAGTTGCATGTCTGTTTTATGCTAGAACAAATTGAAGAGTAGCCCCCTGACAAAAGCTTCCATACAGTGGCAGACTATTGAGATATTGGCAGTCCCAGATTATTACTTAGATACTCCTTCACTGCTCTTCAAATATGTACCAGATACAATTACAGAGCAAGTGTCCGGGAAATGAAAAAGCCAGAGGATCCTTTCTAACACCAAGTTGTTTCTGTAGAGTTAGCATTACTGGGTTATGGTCAGATGTAATTTTGTGACAGACCTCTACGTGTGCATTTTCCAACAGAGACCTCTTAATAAAAATCATGTTGATGTGGGAATACTGTTTGTGTGGGTAAATGTAGAACGTATACCCTGGCAACATTGAAAAGATTTTCCTCCAGTCATCATCAAGCTGATGTATGTTCAATAATGCCAACAAGAGCTGCCCTGGTCTTGACCATTCTGACCCGTGCTCTACTATTTGTAGTATCTATTCTGTTGTTCATAATGCAATTGAAGTCGCCTATAATAATCAAATCCCTGCCCACCCCAACAATTCGGAACTTAAATAATCAAAGACATCGGGACAATCCGAGTTAGGACCATACACTATACAGATCGTGGCCTTACGCACTGTTATCAGCAACTGAACTATTGCCCACCTACACTTAGTGTCAGCTAATGTGCGTAAAACTGTAACTGCTAAATTTCTTGATCTCAATATAGCGACCCCATGAATAGAGACTGCTTGTGAAGTGCATATTAGTATGTCATACCCAAGTTGTCTCAACTGTGATCCGTCCTTATATGCAAGATGAGTTTTGGTTAGGCCAAGTAGATGTGGTTTGCATGCACAGAGTTCCTCCCCAATTAGTCGCTGTTTTCTAGCTTGATTCAACTCTGCGACATTCCAACACATACATTTTAAGTCGCCTTATGTTCTGCACCTACATTTCCAACTATTGAATGGCTCTTTAACTCCTTACAACCCTCACCCCTCTCCGCCCCAACCCTTAGATAGCATGGTGGGAGAACGCTATCTGAGGAAACAACCCCCCACCCAACCCCAGCTACGGCCTCCCCACCGCACCTACAGAAAGGAATCATCCCCTTATCCCGCTGTCGTTGGATGACAGCCAAAGGAGAGCAACCCCCCACGACCCACCACCCCAACCTCCCCTCCTACCAATGTGAAAGAAAGAAAAAAATGAGAACCTCAAGCAATAAAAGAATAAAAAAAGAAAGAAAAATTAAAGTTCATAAGATATTTGAGAGAGAGCATTGAGAAAGAAGAGAAGAGAGAGATAAGATAGCAGCATTGTGCTCACTTTAACATATCACTTTTCATATCTGCCCCTCTCTGTACTTTTAGCAAGTGGACTCAATCTGCCAAGCTGAGAGTGCTTGTTGAGCATCGTACCCAGTATAGAAGAAGTGTGAATGTCCATTTCTAATAATCTTCAGGTGGGCTGGTTCCTGGAGAAGGACTTGTGAGCAGATTAACTTAAAAGGATCGATTAACTGGTGAAGCTTCCATCGCTTCTCCATTGTAGACTTACACAAATCAGAGCGCACAAACATAGCAATAAAGTCTAATTTGACTGGAGTAGAAGGACGTGCTTTTACATAAATTGCTTGACGCAACAGAAAATTGCCCAGGAATACCAGAATTGGGTGTTGATGAGGTGGCTTAACTTGATTCCCTTGTGTGATAGTAAGAAGTAATCGGTGCATCTGCTGGACTTGCGAATCCATGTCTCAGTCCACCAGATCTGGAAACGCCTGATGAAATAAATTGACTATGTACGCCTGTGGGTCGGGGCCTTCTCTCTCTTCCAGCATACAAAAGGCATGTAGATTATGCCGCCGTTGGCGATTTTCAAGTTCCTCAACTTTAAAATGTAGAAGTGCCATCTGTTTCTCGCAGGTTTTAGCAAATCTTGAGGTGAAGGTGTTGACTTCTTCGACTGCTGCTACCCGTTCCTGCAGATCCGTGACATCTGAGGATAGTAAGGTGACCTTAATAGTGCTGTACATGAGTGCTTGTTTATTTTTCCAGCTATCAACTTTAGCTTGGAGATAGTGTTACTGAGCCTCAGCTCCCTGAATGGATAGCGCCTGCAAAATTGTGGACAGCAAGGGCACCTCATGTTTGAGAGAATGCGAGAATGCGTGACACCGGTGATGGCCCTTCCATAGAGTTACTGCACATAGTTGATTTTGAGGGGGCAGATGCAGACCCAGGTACCTCAGGATCACTGCCCGAATTCACTTCAGAACTGGCCAACTGAGCAGTTGGCAAGGCCATAGAGTTCGCACAGGGCTGAAAGTATGTTAGTGGGTCTCCCCCCTTGACTGCCGCAGGTGCCGCAGAATCCATAGGTGCGACAGCCTCCCCATTGCCAGAGTTGGAAAGTCGTGAAATGATGGCTTTAACCTCTTCCTTTTATGCCACCCCTTTGCGCAGAGGACTAAAGCCAGAATCAGCTATCGTGCTGCTCGGGCAGAGTTTTTGAGTCACCCAACTGTGGTAGTTAGTGGGAGTTTGGTGCCACCTCAGCCTTTGCCACCTTTGTGCTTTTAGAACCTCTCACCTTTAGGCCTTTCTCCACACTCGGGGAACGTACTTTTAGTGTGTCTGATACTTATGGCCATAGATCTTTAACTTCACTACCAACCACCTGCCCGAGATAGTTGACACATTGCCTTCTACAGTAATAGTCTAGAAAAGATTCCCTTTGGGGTATTTTCATAGCATACCAATCATGCACACACACTACAAATTCCACTCAAAACACACTGGGTCGATTTTTTCAGTTGCCAGAAAGTCAAGTGTGAATACAATATTTAAAAGATTTTATATGTTTGATTTTTATTATTAGGTTGGTTTGGAAAAACATATATACCATTTATCATTAAAAACAAGACATAGTCATACACATTAAAAACTGAAAAGTATAAAAATCACAATATAAATAAATTAATGATCGAGAAAAATCAACACATTAGTATGAATTAATATTTCAACACATCATTAATTTGCATGTGTACATCAAACAATAAATGTCAAAAGAACTTGGTTTTCTATAAGTAGGCCAAAAAGCGACGCGTTTTGGAGGGTTACACTGGTCCAACCTCCTTCTTCAGGCTTGCTACTAGTTCCGACACTGTTCTCAGGATATGTACAGGGCAATATTCATATTAGAGGAATCTCTTGATAAAGAATCTCTCCTTCCAACGTTCAATATCATAAAAACAGCGGACCAATACCGTGTAGGTTTTGCAGCGGGAACGCATCTCCAATCTTTACACACCCAATAAAATAACGTGACAATCTCAAGCGGCTTCTCAGGGAGTTAAAAGAGAGAGGAGGATGTGGAAAGTTAAACATTGGAGAAAAAGGAAGAGGATGAGTCAGGGAATCCTCCAATTTATGCCAAACCAATATAAAAGGTGATTCCAAGGGAGATAAATAAGGTAAAACAAGACGTATTAGAAAAAAGAATGGTACTGATAGAAGTTAGGAGAATTGACACCACCCCGATATTTAGGGGTGGATAGAGAGGACAGAGAAATGCAAGCTTTCCAATTATTCCATAGGAATATACTTAAAGAGCTATTGAGTGTTTTAAAGAACTTTAACGGAAGCCTCACTTGTAACATGGGCAAGTTGAAATTAATAACAGGAAGCATCATCATTTTGATTGTGTCCAATCTACTCTACCACGAAAGATATAAGGGTGACCACTTCTCTGACATATGAAGAACTTTTAGATAGACATCTTCCAAAGTAAGCTGAACAGTTTTAGAAATTGAAGAGGAATATTTAATCCCCAACCAAGTAATGTAGTTTGTGGTCCATTTGAAACTAGTATCAGCGAACATGCTTTTTCAGCAATATGTGTTTAGTGGGAGAACTTCAGACTTTGTAAAATGTAACGTGTAACCTGACAAGGTGGCATAAGAAGATAAGGTATCATTGAAAGCTGATAGAGGAACAATGGGGTCAGAGACATATAATAATATGTTGTGGGCGTAGGCTGTGAATTTGATTTAATTGGATTTATAGATAAAAGCACGGAATATGGAAGATTGTTGTAAAAAATGCAGAAAAAGTTCTAGGGATAAAATAAAAAGCATTGGAGAAAGAGGGCAACCTTGACGAGTGCCCCTTTGCAAAGTGAAATAAGAGGATTGAGATTCATTAACAAAAACCGAGGTAGTAGCGGAAGAGTAGAACAGTCTTATATAAGACCTAATAATGGGACCCAAACCACGCCATTTGAGTGCCCGCATCATAAAAGGCAAGTGAAGACGATCAAAAGCTTTTTCAGCATCTAAGGTGACAGCTACCAAAGGCGAGACACTCTTGGAAGCAAGGTGAATAATGTTTAAAAAGGTTCTGGAGTTATTTGCTGAAGTTCTGCCCTTGACAAAACCAGTCTGTTCGGGGCCAATCAGGTCTGGAATTAACTGATTGATGCTGCAAGCCAGCACCTAAGCAAATATTTTGCAATACCAGTTTATTAGTGGTAATAGGACGATAGTTGGCACAAAATGAAAGATCTTTATTTTTTGGGGATTAAACTGTATAATGCTTCTAGAAAGGTACCACAAGCCTTGTTATTAGAATCAAAATGCTGAAAGAGGGTTAGGAGATGAGGAAGTAGAGACTGTGAGAAACATATATAAAATTCAACTGTAAAGCCATCAGCGCCAGGAGCTTTATCTTTAGGTAACTGAGCAAAGGCTAACTTGTTCTCTGAAAGGGACAAGTCTTGGTCCAAAAAGGAACAGTCAGGGGAAGGGGAGGAGTGAAGGGGTAGAGAATCAAAAAACGAATCCAAATCGGTTTGTGAGGGAGAAGAATCACGTATATATAGATTCTTATAGAAATCTGTGAAGCATCTCTTTGTCCTTAAGGTGATTAATACTTTTATCGTCAATGATGTTCACTATTTTGGATTTCTGGGATTTCATTTTCAAGTAGTTCTCTAACACTTTTCCAGCTCTATTGCATCTGCAGTAGAATTTTGATTTGATCTTTAGCAGCGTCCCTGAGGCTTCTTCAGTCAATTTTCTATTAAAATTTAATTTAGCTTGGACTAGCTGTCTGACAGTGTTGTTGTTATTAGAGGTATAATAAGCATGTTGGAGTTGTTTAATAGAAGATAATAAGTAAGAAGTTTCCTTGAGAAGATTGTTTTTCTTAGCAGCCACGTAATTGATGATAAAACCTCTGGCTGCCGCTTTAAAAGTGTCCCAAACAGTATGAAATAATAAGTCTGGATTAATGTTAGTAAGAAAAAGTCTGATAAAAAGCTTTTGAAGCGTTCTATGAAAATGGGGTTCTTAAGTAGGTAGTTAATAAAACGCCATCTATGACGTTTGGAGGATTTATAGGTGAGATCTTAGGGCCACATGCATCAAAGGAAGGAAGTGCGATTCCTAAATTGTGATTTGTTTAGGAATTGCAATTTAGAAATAACAATTCCCTATGCATGTAGGAATCACAAAAATATTGCGATTCCTACACATTCCTTAATTGCGACTCGCAAATTGCGATTCACAATTAAGGAATTGCTTCTGTTTCATTCCTATGGGGCTGGAGGCCCATAGGAAAGAACGGGAATTGCATGTGCAATTTGCGAGTACCAAATAGGTACTCGCAAATTGCGCATGCAATTTCAAGGGTGCAATGGTGCCAAAAGAACACCCTGATGCATCCCTGAAATTGTCATGTGACCAAATGTTGTGCAACCACATGCCCCAAGGGCATGTATGTGTGTAACGTGGAACTTTGAAAAATGCACTTTAGTGCATTTCTCAAAGTTTTTTGCAAGTTACCAACAACATTAAATTGATGGTAATTTGCGATCCCTAATTGCGAAATCACAATTTAAAATTGCATCATGCATTGCATTTAGGGAATCTCAATTTGCGATTCCCTAAATGCATTCGCAATTTAAGTAATCATAAGTTTTGCGATTACTAAAATTGCGAATTTGCATTTGAGTTGATGCATCCCAAATGCAAAAGTAAAAGTCACAAAGGGGTAGATTCTGCAAATCGGTCCGTTTGCTATCGGTATTTTCGTCGATGCATGTGCCCCTAAATCAATGATAACAGAGGCATGATCAGAAATAAGTTTGGAACCAATCTCGGCATGAGTTAGGTTAGATAGAAGTTGGGGATACACAAAAATGTAGTTAATGGATATATGGAGTGATGTGTGGGAGAATAAAAGGTGAATTCTAGACTATCTGTTTTTTATATCCTCCAAGCATCGGTCAGACCCCTCGAATGGATAGTGCTTGTAAAGGATTTTGGCATTTTATTGGTGAAAATCTGAAGGTGGATTTCCTGTCGATGAAGCGGTCCATAGCCTGATTACAGTCTCCGCCCACCATGAAGTTGGAACTTGAAAAGGAATGCAAGACAGTTGATTGCCAAAACTGTAAATCTAAACCAGTAGGACCATAAATGTTAAGGGGAGAGAAAGGGAAACCATTAATAACTCTGTGTAGAAGAAGCCATCTTCCGTCAGCGTCTCTTTCTTCCTTCTCTATGGTTAGGGAGAGGGATTTGTGAAATAGTGTAACCACTCCGTTTTATCGTTCCTTGGCCGAAGAGCAAAATACGTGTCCCACCCACTGCTATTTAAGAGATGAAATATTATTTTCATTAAGATGTGTTTATTGTAACATTGCAATCTTGCATTTTATTTTTGATAAATGGGTGAGTATTTCCTGTTTTTTAATGGGGTTACGAAGACCCTTCACATTCCAAGACACTATACGAACACTGTCATTCATAATGATGGGAGGAAAACATTACAATTAACCATGAACAATCTAAAATTGATTACTGTATGAAGTCAGCATGCAAAAGTATTAGGCAGACATAGAGGTAAAATTGCTGTGGCAGTAAGTGCCAGAAATTAATGTAAACACTGTACATTTCAAGATAAGGAATGTAGATGATAGAGATTTGAGAAAAAGAATAGGAGAAAAGGGTAGAGAGAAAGGAGTTACAATCAAACATAGAAAACACAAGGAAAAAACAAAGATAGAAAAGAAAAGAAGAAAGGAAAGCAGACTAGATGAAAAAGTTAGAGGAAGATAAGTTGACAGGAAGCGAAGAGTAGCTTGGCAGTAGGAAAGAAACAACATGTATAGGCTGGGACATGCAGAAAAAAAGACAGACGACAGAAACAGCGAAGTCAAGGAAAGACAACAGAGACCATTATAATGGAGAAATGAATTGGATTAGAATAGAATATGGAGCAACAATTAAGAAGAGATAAGGAGCGGAGCTAAATCAGTTGAATAAATTATACAAATGATAGACAAACGAAAATGCAATGCTAGATAAGAGACACCTGCAAGAAAAGAGATTACAAAAACTTGTTGCGAGAATACAATCGAGAGAAGCAGGCCTACAACATTTACATGAGAAACAAGAAAACAGAAACATGAATTAGACATTCCTGTGGAATAAAAACACTGGTTTCTAAGCAAGAAAAGAAATATGTTACATGAGTCCATATTCAAGATTTCCCGAACTCCATGCCTTGATGCCCTTGGGCTTAGTCCGCGCTTTACAAATTCCCTTTCATTCATTCATTCACCCTTGTGACGAAAAATAAACTGTCTGAAGTCCTCAGGGTGGTCAAATGAATAAGATCTTTCCTTATAGGTAACTTTAAAAAAAAAAAAAGTTGCACTAGACCATATCTAGCATCCATGGAGGGAAGAGCTGGACGAAAGGAAAGAAACTCCTTGTGGGTGTTGGCGGTGGCACAAGCCAAATCCTTCGAGAAGAAAACCTTCTGGCCAGACCATAGCATCTGCTTTCTCTTCTTGGCTGCTGAGAGAACCCTTAACAGATCAGTATATTCTAAAAAGAGGACAATTATCCCTCTGGGGCGGCTGGATGAAGTAGCAATAGAGGATCCTCCAGGTTTGGGTCCAATGCAGTGAGCACGTTGCAGGTTAAGATTAGTGCTTTACTTAAGACCAACCAGTTTAGGAATATGAATTGTGAAGAAAGCAGGCAGGGCAGATCCAACCTCCCCTTCAAGGATACTGTAAATTCTAAGGTTATTACGCCTATTGCCATTTTCCAAGTACTCCGTTAGTTGTTTAAGGAGACTTATTTCTTTGGACATAGCATCAGCCTTAAGCAAAATATCCTGACCATCGCTAATCCTTTGCTCCACCACCAACACTCTAGCCTCTAGACTAGACCATTTCTCCTCTAATCTCTGAAGAGTTGCATTAGTGTCAATGACAAAAGGTTTCAAAAGTTTAATTTCCTCCATGAGGTCCTCTAGAGTGAAAGGTAGAGGTGATTTTGTGGGAGAACAAGCTCCTTCTTTTGTCTTTTTGAGGCAGCATTAGTGGAGTCTTTACAAAGGGAAAACATGGTCGCAGAGGTACCTTTTCGAGTGGCAATGGAGGGAAACTCCATGAAGAAATAACAAAGGATATGTTGTGTAGTGTATCCCAGCTACTAAAGAAATCCAGACAACCAGAGCGTATCACAGTGCCAAAAAAAGCTGAAGAAAATTAAAAAAACGAAGAAAAAGCAGCAAGGAGCCACTCTAGCAACTCTTGTACAAAAATAGTACTTTTGATAAAAAAAAGGAAAAAAACCCTGGGCAGCAGAAAGAATTCAGAAGCAGATGAAACCCATGATAGAAAATCATCCAATGGAGCCACAGGTTGAGGAGATAATAGAAGAGGTAATATGGGGATTAATTTAGCTAAAGCGTTATAATTCCTTTTTTTAATTTCCTTCCCGTCTTCCTCAAAAAGGTTGTTAGAGCCCAATAGAGGAAATAAGTATGCCAGAAAAGATAGCCCTCGGGGCACGATAGCGCTCAACACCACATTCCCGATAGCTCAAAATGGTGGCCGTGACCAGCAGTTATGAGGGAAACGTGGCGTGGGTAAAACAGGATAAAAAAAGGCTTAATGAAAGCCAAAAAGGCATGTTGCCTGAGCCCCCGCATCCACATAATTAGGACCTGTGGAAGAGGTGTGGCGCAGCGGCCAGGGCAACTGACTCCGGAACCCAGGGGTTCATGGTTCGATCCCCGGCACCAGCGGCAGATCAGCCCAGCACAATGTGACTCTGGGTAGTAGCTCTCTTAATCTTCCCGGCGGCCCCCAGTGCCTTGACACCTTCGGGTAATTGTTCATGCTTTACAAATACTGGACATTTACATTTACATCTCCGCTACATGTTGGAAAAGGAAAAGAATAGCCACTCCAGAGGAAGGAAGGTCTCGGGTGCGGTACGGAGTTCAACCGAGACGTGCCCATTTTGCAGTGTGTCAAGCCACGCACCCCCTTGGTGTACTTCTTTTATTTGGAGTGATGCACATAGAGTCACTGGGAAGTAGCAAGTCAGAAAAACTGATTCTGTGGGTTCGGTGCCTGCGAACTGCATGGAGGTAGTACACTCCAGGGGATTTATTTGGTGATTTGTAGAAGGATGGAGGAGCTCGGTGGTTCTTGGAGGCCTCACAGTTAAAGGATGAGACGGCACACCGTGTTTGTCAAGTTCTTAAGGCAGCAGGTAAGGTTTGTTGCCAATTTTCTGCAGCAGGTCTTCTTTGTCCTTAACTTCTTTGTGTGTATTGATTCTAAAGTTCGGAGTCCAGGGGTGCCACCTAAATACTAAATTTAGGGATGTTTAAGATAGCGACAAGTAGTAGCCAATAGGCTACCTACCTTTAGCGTGTCTACATCCTCTTAGTTACCACTTCCTGCGGGAAGGAGCACTACCCTGATCTTAATGGGCTAATTCCCCCTCAAACTGAGATGGAGGGAAATGAAAAGTGTGCTCCACTTCACCTGCCCCACTTTAGGGGAGGTACTGGCTGATTGGACACACCTCCTAATGTAACTAATTTCCTCACCTGTACTCCTGCCATATATGGAGCAGAACAGGGGGTTGGCATCCTTCACCATCTGGAGATGTCTGGGTTACATTTCAAAGTCGGTATCTTTGAAGCTTACCAACTTTGAAGACCCTCCTGTCCTGGGGGAGGTGTGGAGCACCTCCACCAAGAGCAGGCTTTGTCCCTGGCCTCAGAGAGCACCGGCTGTCACCCCATGAGGTCAAAAACATGTCAGGTCGTGGCAGGCTGGGTAAGAATAGTCAAAGACCACACAAGTGTTTGGTGGGTGAGGATTTCTTAAGACAAGATGTTTGATACCAAACATCTTATTGTACAGTAAAGCCATCATGGAACTAGGAAAACCGTAATGACAAGTATCCAGTCCATGTTCTCTCTATTTGCACTTACAATATCCAAGAATGGACTTAGAATATAAAATGGTCATATCTGCTCACGCACATAGTGCACCCTGCCTTTGGGCTGTGCGGCCTGCTTTAGGGGTGACTTTCCTATACCTCTTGCAATGACGGTGGGCATGGCACACAGCAACTCCTCAGTTTTCTCTGCACCAAGACACACAGCCTGCAATGGCATTTTGTATGGTCTTGGTGAGGGGTCTCTGGGATGGTAACATTTGTGCTGCAGCCCTAGTGGACCCTCTTCAATCCGAATTACCTAGTGTTAGAACTGGCTATTTCTGGTAGGCTAAGGCTGACGCCAAAGCCAGGCAGAAACCACCATTCTAGTCAGGGCAAGAGAGTCACACGCCAAGATAACCTCTGCTCACCCCCTTGGTAGCTTGGCATGAGCAGTAAGGCTAAACTCGGAGGCAGTAATTGCGCAAGCACACAACAGCAACAACATCCTAGGCACACCACAAAAGGAACTCCACACAAGGTTATGTAAAAATAACTTCTGTATTGTCAAAACACATCAGACAGAAATCACACATGTACATTGTGCCAACTGGCACGGGCAATATTCGCAAGGGATTACGTACAGGACAGGGCCACATGGGCCACTGTCAGAATCAACACTTTTAGAAATAGCACTTTGTAGATCCTAGAAAATAGGATATAAAATCACTGTAACACAAATTAGCAAGTATAGCACACAACCAGTAACTACTGGTAACAGGTAAGTACCACCTACGCAACCCTAACCACCTTAGGAGAATGTCACACAGGGGACCAGGACCTCACTAGGACCACCTGTACTAGAAAGAACAACCACCTAAGTATCACAGTAGAGTTAGGGGTATAAGCAAGAACACATTACACATGATGCATCACAACATTCAGAGGTGTAGGGAAGGAAAAACACATGATGCATAAAACATACATTCAGCGGTGTAGAACATGGCCCATGATGCATCAAAAACACATTCAGAGGTGCAGGGAAGGAAAAACACATGATGCATAAACCAACACATTCAGAGGTGTAAAATCAAGGAAGACACATGATGCATAAAAACATTCAGAGGTGCCAGAACCTAACTCAATAGCGCAAAAACACATGATGCCCAAAAACATTCAGAGGTGTAAGATCAAGGTGCGTAATCATATTAAATGCATTAAATTTCCTAGCACCACATCACATTGCGCAAAACTCATATTAGGCAATTACAATCACATAGATAATCACATTGCGCCCAAGTAAAATCACATACCAGCCCCCATCTCATAAAGGGACTAAAGACCCCTGTGTCCAGAATGTCAGGGCGCGCTGCCATGCAGCGCCAGTCAGGGGTGCGCAACCGGCGCAAAACCTAAACATTGCAGGTGCCCACTACTTGCTGGGCACCTGGGAACAATCACAAGACCTAAACGGTGAAGCTGCCCACTAATTGCTGGGCAGCTGGGAAACAAACTTCAACAGGGTCCTCACTGACCCTAGAACAGAACTGCGCCAACTGTTGAAGCCACACAGGCTCTGAAAACACTCGTGTCACACTGCGCAGAACGTTGGAGCCACACAGGCTCTTAAACTGGTGGGGAGAAACACAGCGTGGGAGCCTCGGGGCTCCGACCACCTGACTCTGTCCCTCAAGAGCCTCTCAGGGCTCGCAAAACAATGGCCCCTCGAGCCTCGCTGGGCTCATAAATCAAATATGGGTGGAAGCCTCTCGGGGCTCGAAGAACAGAAAATGCCCCCAGAGCCCTCGTGGCTCTAAATCAATCATGTGGGCAGGGAGCCTCTCAGGCTCAACAAATATGCCCCCACGAGCCTCTCACAGACTCGTAAACGCGGTGGGGCGGCCCACTGCCATCCAGGGCCGCCCTGACTCAGTGCCTCTAAACCGGCACCAACAGCAGCCGCACGGAGCCCCCCCGGCCCTTCCTACTCACCGGGCTGTCTCTTATGCGGGGCTCCTCGGGCTGCTCGTGGGGCGGATCTCTCTGCTGGGCGGCGGGGCTCTCCATGACTCCGGAGCCCTGCCGGCGCCTGCAGCCGCGACTCTTCCTCTCTTGGGGCTCCCTCCGCACACGGGAGCCCCGTCACAGGCCACGCCTCCTCTTCCCTTCCCGGGGCTCCCTCAACACGGGAGCCCCGCAGCAGGCCACGCTTCCTCTTTCCTGTCCCGGGCCAGCAGCCAATCAGAGCGCGGCCCGGGGAATGATTACACGGGGTGTCCCTCAGTCCCGCCCCCGGCCTGCCTGACTTCCTGGTCGCGGCCGGGAGGCAACGGGGACAATTTCACCGGGCAATGCCGGGTGGGCACCGGCGGTAAAGATAAATAAAGCGCTTCTCAGGCGCTAGCAATAAAATACAGCGCTCTCCCGCGCTATGGCAGAATGATGCGCCCCTAAGCACTATGAGCAAGGAAAGCAGCGCTCCTAAGCGCTATGGACATTAAAGAGCTCCCATCGCGCTGGGGGCACGGACAGCCCCACAAGTCCTCAGAGGGAACCCCTGCATCAAGAAGGGTCACAGGCAGCTCAGGATTCAAGGACAAGGTCCTGGGCAGCCTCTACTAGCAAGCAAAAAGGTCCCAGCAGTCCTGGAGGAGTAAAAGTGGAGCAGAACAGCTCCCTGCAAAGAAGAGTCCTCCAGCATCCAGGAAAGTCCATCAGGTGTCCAGGGGCTGGGCATGGCTCAGGGAGGCAAGCCTTCCCCTAAGCCCAAGCAGCAGCACGCCCCTGGCAGGATTCAAGTCCAAAAACAAGAACATTTTGTAAGGGGACACAGCCCCTTTTTATACAGAGAAATCCTTTGTCTAGCAGGGTGCAGGCAGTGTGAGAACCAGCTAGAACTGGTTATAGGGAATTCCTTTCAATGGCAAGGCTAGGGACATCAGACGCACCCCAGGGGGTGGAGCCAGCATTGTGTGGGGGAAACCCAGCCTCACTCAGGACCCTCAAACCAGATGGTCAATCCACAAGCAGGCCCAGGCTCACTCCTACCCTCACATCAGCATGCTAAATACTCCATTCACCACCGGGGCAGACCCTCCCAGACTCTTGGAGCCAGGCTCACCAGCCAGCCTCAGCCAATCACACGCCAGACACAAATTACACAAATCTGCCAACTTCTAAAAGTGGCACTTCTACACTAGACACAATCATGCCACATACATCATTACGCAGCATTCAATCTCACGAGTTTGCACATACCAAACTCGACCCTGCACTCCCCACACATCAGAAACTACCATGGTCACACATATTCCCCATGCATTCCTATGGGAGGGCAGGTCACTCACCACCCATAAACAGAGAGCTCACGCACTTTACACTGTACCACAGTGAAAAAGTGCGCAAAGGCCTAAAATCACCAACACCAGGTTCCAGAAACAGGCTAGGAAAAAGCAAAAAGTTTCGGGGTGAACCTGCCAAAAAGGGCCAGGTCCAACACTTAGGTAACAGGGTTACCATTGAGTAGGGACCTATAAGGGTTGCTGAAGTTGTGGCATAGGTTTAGGGAAAGAACACTGGTACTGGGAACATGGTTAGCAGGGACTCAGTACACCCCAGTCAAAGTTGCATCAAAAACCAGTAAAAACGTTTGGGGGGGCGTAACTGAAACAAGAACACAGTTCATCCCACAACCCACCTCATCCCCCTCAGCCTACAGACCGGGAGATGCAGCAAAACCTTCAGAGAGTCTTCTTAGCCTGTCAGGCAAGAAAGAATAGGGACACTGGTTAGGTTTTTCAGGGCCTATTCTGCCTTACATTCTCCTGTCTAGGTCAGGTCCTCTGGGGAGCTGGCCTACTTCAACAGTTTCAGGACCCAATTTAAAATGCCCTTTGTCTGTCTCTTTAGTTTCCGCACCCAATCATTTTAGTTTGGGATCAGAGGAGTCTACCTCTGCTAATTCTAACTTAGCGAGGGCAACCCCCAGTTTCCCAAAGAGTTTACCCCCACGTGAGTATTCCCACCATGATCAACAGGGTCAGGGGGCCTACCTTGCTATTTGACATGGGGTCACACCACAATGCCAAGAACAGTGCAGCGATAAAGGTCAACACCTAGCAGAGGCCACTGAAAGCTGTCAGTGCCCAGAACCAGACCTTTAGCTCGGGTGTGGCTTAGGAGCTGGAGATGGTGGACGCATGAGCCCACCGTTAATCCTGCTACAGGATCAGAATGGTGTGGCTCATACGGAACCCAAAGTCCATCTCTGAGTGCTGTTGCCCCCATCCCCAAGGCTGGGGGTCTGAAGCTGCTGGCGATGAAAGTGGAAAGAACAATGCTGGCGGTCAACTGCCGCAACGTACCCTCCATGAGGCTGTAGAAGTTGAAACCCAAGCTGCGAGGCCTGGCAGATATGTGGGCCTAACCTAGAGACTGTGGGGGTGCCTTGTGGGCCAGAAGACGCTGAGCTGTGCAAAGCCCCCCACTTCTTCTCCATATCGATCTCCTCAAGTCAGCCCAGGCCAGAATAGAGGAGGCTCCTTTGCAGTGGACCGCTGGACACTATACACCGCCAGAGGCCCAGACCTAGGGTCACGACGAACGGAGAAGCAGAGGACCAAGTTCAGCGCACATCGTGCGAAACCCAACAAGCCTGTGGTAAGGAGAACATGGAGACATGGGAGGTCGGGCCGAGGTCGGAGCCCGGAGTATCATGGTACGTGGCTCCTGAAGGAGGGGGCACTGGACCTTGGGCCCTCTGCCCTGTGGAGCAAACTGAGGTAGCAACGCTGGGGGACTGGGGAGCCAAAAACGCTTTCTTGACCCACAGGACGCTTACCGCGTGGCTTCCTGAGAACACACAAGCCCCCTCACGGGCCCGAGGCAAGACTGAGGCAAGCACGCCATCCATGATCTTGAGGCCTACATGGGGCGAAGATAGCCTCGACCTGGATCACTTGGAATCGAGCACTGGACTGGGCCCTAATTGCCGATCTGCAGAAAAGGGACAGATACTCACCTTAGAGGGCTGCCTTTCCATTAGGAAAATATACTGCGCACCACGATTGACCTAGGGGGCAGGAAGGAACTCCTGGGGTGCACTAAGGGACATCGAGTGGAGGTCCTGAACCGTACAGGTTGAAATAAGGCTATTAACCTGTGGTGACTCACCTGGAGTACCTCTTGATTGCCTAGATTCCGTGAGCCAGACGTGGCCCTCCCAGGTGTAATTCTAGGCAGAAAGTCCGGGGTTGCATTACCCCCCCCATCAGATTCGTTAAGGACCTGGTTTTGATCCACTGGCAGTGATTGTCTAATAGCCTGGACGCTTGTGACTTTATCCAACTCACGGAGCAGACAAACAGACATGGGGAAACCCAGGAGGAATAAGTAGGATTCCACCCAGCCTGAGTCGAGGGAGCCATCACCCCTACCCCCTGAGAACATAGAGAATAGAGAGACATCTGAGGTGAACCTGCCTGAGGGAATTCAGGAAATGGACATGGTATCCTTCTTGGATGGCTGGCTACATGCTTAGGTGGCACCAGAGGGTCTGACTCAATTATTTCACCTGGAAAGGGCACATAGAGTCCCCGAAAGGCCACTGGCGCCTGGACACCCCCCTGCCCAGTGGTGGCCAGATTACTACACTATAGGGACCGAGGATTTATCTGCCAAAGGGCACGTACACATGGACCATCTGCTGTAACCAACAGTAAGGTACTGATATTCCCTGATGTTACAGTTAAGGTACAAGCACAATGGGCATCATTTATAGAGGCCAAAAAGGCCCTTGAAATGAGGGACTGCAATAATACTTGATGTTTTCTGCCAAATTGCGAATTATACTAGATGATACCACCCACTTTTTTAAATGCCGAGGAGGTGTGAGCCTTGCTGGAGGCATATAAAGGGGGTTGGGGGGTGGCGTCTCTTCCAGAGTCAAGAACCCGATCCACCATACACAGCAAAAAGTTGCAGAAACAAAGCAGGCGGCAGACCCATAGGGCCTCCATAGGGAGGCTTTTGCAAACAGAGAGAACGGGCTGCTGCACTACTGGCAGTAGTGGAGATAGCATCAACGGAGAAGATTTAGGCAGATACAGAGCTTTCTTCTAATCAAAAGTGAATGAATGAATGAATGAAATAGAACTTGTATAGTGCATGGCTACCCTGAGGCCTCCCAGCACTGCGGATGGGGTCAAGTGGACAGGGGAGCAAGTGTTAGAGGGAGTCTTTAAAAAGATAGGTTTTCAGGAGTTTTTGAAATGCTAACAGGTTATGCTCCTTCCACAGATGGAGTGGGGGGAATTTCCAAGAATTGGCAGTGTTAAAAGAGAAGGAGCATCCGCCCCATCTAGCCCTCCGTATTCTGTGCGTAATGGAAAGGAAAGAGAAGTTGGAGCGGAGGTTCCCGGGAGGATGGTAGGGTGTGACCAGGGATTGGATGATAGCTGGGCCACACTTCCAAAAGGCTTTGTGCGCCAGGCACATGGCTTTGAACAAAATCCTTGCCCTGATAGCAAGCCAGTGAAGGCTCCTTAGTGCAGGTTTTACAGATTGCCTGCGAGGGGTCTGGAGGAGCATGCGGGAAGCACAATTTTGGATTATCTGGAGCTCATGGATGGTGAAGTGAGGGGCTCCCAGATAAAGAGCGTTTCCATAATCCAAGCGGGAAAGGATGGGAGCTTGTACCAAGATCCTTCTCGCCTGAAAAGGGAGAAGGGGGGGGATCTTGCAAAACATCCTCAGCAGGCTGTAGCATGTAGCCGAGAGCTTGGTAGCCTGATAGTTAATGCTAAGAGAGCGGTCAATCCACATGCCAAGGCTCTTGATCTGGTCTTTTGAATCTGGTACAGGACCAAGACAGTCAGGCCATAGCAGAGCAGGTTTGAAGGAGGGAGAGTTGCCAAGGAGCATGAGCTCAGTCTTATCCCCGTTGAGCTTGAGGCAAGAGAGTTCCATCCACTTGGCAACCTCCTCTAGGCTAGGACCTAATGTGCTAGATGACCTCTCGGGGTGGTTTAATGCCACCACGAGCTGTGTGTCATCTGTTTAGGTGAGGATCTTTATGTCAAATGGATGTACAATCTCCACCAGGGGTCTCATATAGATGTTAAATAGCGTGGTGCTTAGAGAGGAGCCCTGAGGCACCCCACAACTAAGAGGCAACCGGTTGGAAGCGACATCTCCTTCAAACACCTGAAAGAAGCGGTCGCTGAGGAAGTACTGGAGCCATGTTAGTGCAGTGCCGGTCACTCCTAAGCTCTTAGGTCGGAAGATCAAGGTGTTATGATTGACGGTGTAGAAGGCGGCACTGAGGTCAAGGAGGATGATTGCAGCAGTGTCTCCTTGGTCCAGTACCCTCCTCGCTTCTTTAGCGGTTGCAAGGAGAGAGTCGAAGTCCTTGATCTCTGACTCTGGAGGATCTACCGCAAGCAGGAAGGGTATGCCGGTGGTAACCCTGCAGACGGTTGACAAATTGTTCTGATGGGGCCCAGCGTCACATGGCAAACAATCGTGTCCTTTGGCTGGGATGGGGGGGCTCTGCAGTGTTACTGCAAAGTTTTAATAGGACTTTGATACTAGGATACTGGAGATGATGATTGGAACATAATGCGGAACATTGACACAGAGGTATAACCAGATGAGGGGTGGGTGGTTGACCCTTGGCCTGGAATGGGTAGAGGTTGGTGGCTAATGCAATATATGGGCTGGTATGACACTAGTGTAGTCACTCTCCTTTGCCTGCTTCCTTGCTGGATTGCACCACCTAAGTGATTTGAGGTGCTTGTCATATGATGACCATGTTCCTTTACAAGTATGGACAGACAGCCATTGCTGAACTGCCCTTGGGTGCAGGAGTTATTGCTGTGGGTTTATTTACAAGTCCTGGGGGGTAGCACATGAAGCTGATGGTGGGCGTTGGGTTGAAATGGGTATGGGTGCAGAGGATGATTTATTTCTACTCCTGGAATGGGAGACACACAAACAGTGATATTGATATCTTGGAATGTTAGGGGGATGGGCTCGGCCTCGATGTGCCATAATATCCATAGGTATTTATAGCAATGCTGAGTGCATATAGTTATGCTGCAGGACACGCACGTCACAACAGACGAAGCAGCACACCTTCATCACAAATGGTGAGTGCAACTCTATTCAACCTCCTACTCAGCATTCTACAGGGGTCGTTATTATGGATACGGGCAGCTAATAGATTCAGGATATCCAGAATTAATTCATCTCTCATTGCTTTGTATGCAGGAGGTTACTATTGGTGTGGCGGGGTATATAGCCATAGACCTGTGAGTTTTTTACAATCTTGTCTTGTTTTGATTTACTGTGTAGTTTTATCTTTTTGTGTTGACCAACCACCCAGTGTTTTCACTGACAAGTCTACAAAGTAAACTCAGGACTGACTCTGTTTTTTTTAGTATCCCTGTATTTAATTCTATATTATTCAGTGATGAGTCCACCACCCTCAATCAGGGTACCCTTCATGAGATCATAGGATTCTCATTCAAAGAAATTGAACTATGCCTGTGAATAGGTCTCAAAAGTGACAGCCCCAGTGCTTTTTGGCTACCCTTCCACTGATACAAGCTCTCTCAAAGACAGTAAACCACTTGGTGATGTCATCATCCTCTGCATATTTAGGGACAACTCCTTTGGAGAGTTTAGGGTCAAAAGATTCTTCTCTCTCCCAAGTTATGATATTGCTGCCATCAGAGAAAGGTCCTAGGCCCGTCACTTTTCTTTGTCTTTCTATGTCCAGAAATTAAGCTTCTAAGTTCAACCTCCTGGCCAATCTTTCTAGGGCAAGCTCCCCCTCTGGGGATCTCCTCTTCTGAGACATGGGTTTCAACCATCTAATCAGCATGCTCTTCTCTAGTGTGATTTCCCTGGGAATCATTTTCATCAGCTGGATGATCTCCAGCATGTCTGCCAAACACATCATGCTTTTCTATGGTAACATGAGCTCCAGTTTCTTCCTGTATGGTGTCAGGCCGAGCTTCTAAGCTTGCTCCTGTGGGTTATCCAAAATTGCACTTAAATTGGAACCTTTTTGTAAAGTTTAAAAACGTAACACTTCTCTTTTTTACTAACTAAAGTAGGATTTTTTAATTCTAACAAGTGGGTTCAGGGACTAAACCAAGGCCCTAACAGTTATTTAAAAAAATTTAGAAAATAGACCAATCAAAAAAAAATACAACTGGCTAAAGGCAATTTGGGGATTTATTTGTGTGGTCGCTTATTGACAGAGTGGTATCAGCAAGCGCAAAGTTGTAGACCCTGTGAGAAGTTGGCCTGGTATATGATGCTCACTAGTTCTAGTGATCACCTTGTACCATGCCAAGCAACCCTTATGGTGAAGGTTGTAAAGTCAACCTTATAGACAAGCTATCCTAGGGGTAGCATGGACTAAGCAGTCTTAGGCTAAACTCTGTAAAGGCATGTGAAGCAAGCTGTTTTACCATACACAATCCCCTTGAATACCAAATGAAAGGACACCACACAGATATATATTGAAAATATATATAGATTTATTTCTACAAATATACCCTATACTCTTTATGAGCACAGAAGAAAAATGCGTTAAAACAAAACACAGTTTAAATATACAAAAGTTGCACGAATATGGATGAGCCCTAGGGGCCACCTAAACCATATACTAAAATAGTGGCATAAGAACCACTATGGGGAAAGTGAAGAGGCCTAGGGCCTGGGGAATCGCTGGAGCTGTTCGGGACTAGCAGCGATGAAGTCGGGAAAGGCCCGCGGGACTCGGGTGCAGTGCGGAAAGCGCACGCATGCACCAATGCAATGTCAATGGTGCGTAAAAGTTACAAAGTTAGTGTTTTAAGAACCTTCCAATGGAACTACAAGGATGAAACTTTAGACACAGGCACTAGAGATGTACACCAGTGTGGGAACACCGGCGTTGCTGAGTTACCTCACCCATAGGAAGCGGGTGCACAGGTGCGAAGTAGTGTCGGGTTTCGTCACGCAGGTCGATGGTGCTTGGAGCTGAAGATGCTGCAGGCGGGTCGTCGTGAAGAGTTCCGGTGGATCCAAGGGTGGATCTGAAGAGGTGAAGACCTGAAATCAGAGGGGACAATGTTCAAAGTCACTAGCCAGTGACTACCATGGAACCAGGAAGGAACCAGGCGATGTCGGGTGCAAACAGGTGAAAAGGTGAAGATTGTCTCTGCAGCCACGTGGACACGAAGAGGTGAAGGACGTCCAGGCGTTGGTCACGAGCTGTCCCACAAAGGCTCTCGCTGATGGCGGTGTCGGCAACTTGATTGGAGCAAACAGGCCTTGGCTAAAGCAAGCCACGCAGGAATAAATTCAAGCTTCTCACTCGGACCAGCAAGGTCAGAGTGGGTGCTCCTTTTCAGGGGAGCAAGGGCCAGTCTGGAGCACCCAGACCAGTGGGGTACATTGTATTTTTCGTCGCCAAGATGGCCGCTAGCCACGTGGCAAGGGGCCGGGATGGCACGTCAAGTGGCACAGTGCAAAAGGGGCCCCACGCAGATCGTGGAGATGCTGGGGGGCTGATCTTTGGTGCAAGGGCTGCTCGAGGTTAGGGCTTCTCAAATCCCAAAGCACAGCATCAAGGGTGCCTCGGGTGCTGTGCAGTCAGCTTCTCGGGGGTCTTTCAAGAGGTCCGGTCCCACGTCTCTCGGTGCCTCCACGGGTCTCTTCTTTTCAGGGACTGTGGATCAGGCTGTGAGATGTCTGGGAGTCTGGGTCTTGTTAGGCTCTGGGCTCGGGCTCCGGCGGGAGGCGGCGGCAAAGCAGATGTCGAGTTGCTGGTTGGTGCCTGTATTCACAGGGTGGTCACTCCTTGGCCACAAGGGAGATTCTCTTCAGTCTTCTGTGCAGCAGAATGTCGAAGTCCAAGTTTCTTCTTATTTCAAGTCGAGTTCAGGATGATCTGAAGTCTCAGGACACAGATCCTACTCTTATTCCAATTCTAGGGGCCGGATCACCTGCTAGGTCCCTCCTCTGGGTGGGACCAGGAAGGGGGGCGGTTACACCCCCTTTCCTTTGTCCAGCTTCGCGCCAGGACTGGGGCTGGAAAGCCCCAGCACCGGTTTGAACTGACAAATGCACGGGGACACCTTGTGTGCCCCAGGCATGTCTGATTCTATTCAGCCCTGTCCTACCCAATACACAAAATCCTGTCTGGGGTGGTGCTAGCACCTCCCAAGGCAGGAAACCCTTTGTCCAAGCTGCCCTCGCTGGAAGGACTCCCAGCAACAGGAGGTCAGACTTGTGTCTGTGGTGGCAGCATCCATTTTGTGATGCTGAGGCTCTGTTTAACTTTAACCGGGGTTCAGGTTAGGTACATGTCGTGTCCCTCTAGAAGGGTGGAATGATACCCCCGTCGCCAGAACTGGTGAGGGGGTAGTATTCCAATTCGTATGACACCTTACTCGACATGTTTTGATAAAGTCAAACCAAAGATAGCATTTAACCGCGAGGATTATAATGCACTTAAGAGTATATGGTATGGCAATATCATGAAAGAGCTAAAGGACATGGTTCCAAAAGCTGCAGACAGGCTCAGCTCATGCCAGAGCACTATCTCACATATTTCCAAGCACTCTGCCTCCAGGATTGATGAGGCCTTCCATAGGAGTGGCTGATAGGAACAAATGTGTCCATTTTAGGTTAGGTATAGGCATACTACACCTAAGTAAGGGGTGGTTACACCGACTTACCCCAGCTGAGTGATCAGCCAGTTGTGTCAAATATGGAACCATTAAAGAAATGGGGTGACCCAAACGGTACTGGACCTGGGTATTACATCGATATTAAACAACAATGGTCCGAGACCTATATATTTCAAATTGATTAATGAATCAAGATTCACAAGTTCAGAGCATATGTTACTTTATCAACTCTACTCAATTAATGATAACCATATAAAAGACGGCAACAGCATCCATTTCCAAATACATACAATACTTTAATCTATTGTGTCAATTTCAATTGTAATATTCAAAATTTGCAAATCAGTACACTAATTATATATACATTGCCCCGTATAGAACGTGCAGCATAGCAAAGGGTGTCAAAGAATGTGAAAAGTGATAGAAGTGAAAAGGAAAAGAAATCACACAAAATTATAAATAAAACAGTTCAAATAATTTCCAGAAACTCTATCCGGCCAGCAAATGCCGGACCTATATAGCCTAGCCACTTCAAATAGTCCAAAACTCTCTCTATTATTGTTCTCAGACAGAAATGTTATTAATATCTGCACTGTATCATGGAGAGAGAAAATATCTAGTGGTCCAGGTATTAGATAAATGTCGACGTTTCGACTCGTCTTGCGGCCTTGCGGTTGGTTATGCCTGGGCCATGCGAGTCTTCTTCAGGACATATTGTAACGGGGCAACCCAGGGATCTTTTTGGTGACCCTGTAGAGAAGATAAAGGATCATAAAATTGGAGCCATTGCCTAGTCACTAAACTGAGGACCTAAGCACAAGCTTGCTTACCCTTCTCGGGGATAAGTGGTCGTGATTCCCACTCCGATTGGATCAGTCAGTGTAATCCTAAAAGGTCCTGTTGTACAAACTGGTATGATGACCAGGGTTCTGTAAAAACAATGGGGAGCCCATATAAGACTCTGTGGTCCCCGACCAACGAACTCAAAAAAAAAACTCAGGCCAAAGTAAACCAAAAAGTTACCTTGTCAATGGTTTAGAGTTCTCCTATCCTTGATAGATGTACACCTTGTTATTCGATATCTCGTTACCAGGAAGCTGTAACATTATAAACCGCAGATGTAATAATTGGCCCAAAAGGATGGAAATGCAAAATACCTCTGTGTATAAAGGGCTCACCGTATGTCAAAATCCAAAACCCAATCATGAGTTGTTTTGTGACCTCTATGCGATACTTTTAAAGAAGAGTCGTCACGCTGTAAAAAATTAGAACAACTAATGAGGAAAACCTCCCAAAAATGGGTTGTTACGAAGTTAGGTAAATGAGATGGCATTAAAATCATTACCTAGTGAGGTGTATAATTCTTCTTTTCTTTTAGTGATGTCCCCTCCACAAGAGCGTGATCACCCAGACGTTTTAATTCGCCAGGCGGCTGAAATGACACAATCAACATAGTAAACCCATAATCCTCTTAATATAGAATTTGGTTGTATCTACGGTAGCCAAGAGCCTCATAACCACAGACGCTTACCGTTTCACATGGAGAGTTCAAAACCCAACTCAGCGTCTAAACAGTCACCGCGGCAGCTTCTCTCAGTAACACGGCGTCTGACCAGCCCTCCAGATCTGGTTGGACCGGTCGTCTTTCTACGTTACCGCTGCGAGTAGTAAACAGCGGCGAAGGACTGAGCCGGTATTTACATACCTAGCAGCGTGTTACCAATTTTTAGATGCAACTTAACTTCAGGAGCAATTCGTCATCTCAAAATACTAAGATGTACATTACCAATTATTTACCGAACAATAAGAAAACGCGAGTTAAAGAAAGGTGTAGAACATACTAATTTCGCTTCTTATATATCCCAAATGCTCGTAATTCAATAGTCAAGTCCCAACATGATTCTTCCTTATCCGGAACCCGATCTCGAGTGTCAGATATAATTGAAAAAGAGACAAGTAAAACTTGCGTCAGCCATCTTGGTTTGGGACAAGGTTCTTGAACTGGCCACAAATCCAAACCCGGTTTTCATCCCAGAGTGGTTGTTGGTGTACATAAATTAAAATGCAACATTTTTACATCAATATTTACATATATACATATTCACATGAGATTTACCGCATAATTCACAAATTATACATACAACAAACATATATTGGTGTTTATCCAATAAAATACTACATTCGGTCTTGTCTTCAACGGATAGGTATTAGCAAGGTCAAAGAATTGCCACCTGTCTGTTTATTTCCTCCACATCATTCAATCCCTTGTGCGCTGTGTCAAGGAGGTATATCCAGCGACATTCCCTTCTGCTCAAAATACTCTGGAGGTCCCCTCCTCTTTGGTTTACTACCACCTTTTCAATTACCCACCATTTGAGACTCTCTGGTTCATGGGCAAATGTGGTGAAGTGTTGCACGAGAGGAGCTGCCACTGTTTTGCATCGTATGCAGCTAACATGTTGGAGAATCCTGCATTTTATTCTCTGGATAGTCTGTCCAACGTACATAAAACCACAGGGGCATACGATGGCATAAATTACCTCTGTGGTATTGCAATTACTGTGTACCCTCAATGTGTGTACCTGGTTGTTGTGGGAGAAGGTAGTACATTCTACAGTAAGGGGACACGCTTTACACAAACCACACTTAGGGGCCGATTAGGATGGCGGACGGACTTGCGTCCGTCCGCCATCCCAGAGGTGGAGGGACCGTCCGCATGGGCTGCGGCGGTGCCTCCGTGCAAATTAGGATGTGACCGCCACCCTGGCGGTCACATCCTGGATATTTAACATTGCGGCGGGTGCTGCTTCAAGCAGCACCCGCCGCAATGTTAAAAGTGCATGTTTAACATTTACATGCACAAAGCGGCAGGCACCGCGCGGTGCCTGCCGCTTTGTGCATGTAAATACTGGGGGGTACCATAGGTACCCCCCATGTGCACCCCCACCCGCCTACACCCTGGGGACCCCCAACGGGCCCCCAAAATCAAAAGTACACATGCTTTTCCACGGCGGAAAAACCGCAGCGGAAAAGCATGTTTACAAATGCATCCTAATTTGGCTGGCGGTGTCTGATAGACACTGCCAGCCAAATGAGAGCTTTTCCGCCGCGGTTGTAATCACACCGCAGCGGAAAAGCAGCGGACGGAAACCAAGACCCACCAGCCATCGTAATGCGGCGGTGGGTCTTTGGTGACTCCGCAGAGGATTTTCCACCTCCTCCGGGCCGGAGGTGGCTTCCACCGGCCCGGTGGAGGCGGAAAATCCTCCATCCTAATCGGCCCCTTAGTGTGGCCCATTACAGGGGGTAAGCCCCATAGTGTGGTCTGAGTAGGCACTGTCATTGCTGGAAGGAGTGATTTTATCAAATGGTCCCTGATGCTTCTCCCTTTTCTGAACGCGTGCAAAGGTGCCTGTAATCCACCCACTTCCTCTTGCACCAGATGCCAATGTCGATTTATGACTTTTTTAATTTGATTGCTTCTGGTGTTAAACGTTGTTACACACACAGCCTCTCTTCACTCTTTCCCTTTTCTTGCACACTCAGTAGTTGTTCCCGGTGGTTGTGCCAAGCTCGCTTGCGAGCCTTCTTAAGCAAGCTTATTGGATAACCTCTCTCACTCAGTCTAGCAATCAGAAGAGATGATTCATCAATGAAATCCTCTTTCCTTGTACAATTCCTGCGGATCCTCAGGAATTGCCCGAAGGGCAAGTTATCCCTGAGGTTACGCGGATGATGACTCGAGTATCTGAGGAGCGTGTTCCGCTCGCTGCTTTTTCTGTATAAACTGGTGTACAAACACCCGAGGTCGGACTTTATTTGTATGTCCAAAAAATTGATCGTCTGATTGTCGCACTCCAATGTAAATTGGATATCGGCTAGTCGTTGATTGAGCCACATATGGAATTGAGTCAGGGACAGCTTAATACCTTTCCAGATAAGAAGGACATCGTCGATGTACCTTTTCTGTAATATTCTTCCTGAAGGTAGAGGTATGTGGACTTCTTATCGTATGCTTTGATATCCTTAGCCACCTTCTCAAGTTTGGTTCCCTGTGTGTATATATCAAATTCACGGATAGTCTTCTCTAGTCTCTCTAAGGCCTTAATGCTAAGGACATAGCTGGCGGTGTCTATCAGACACCGCCAGCCATATTAGGATGCAGGGTGAGTCATGCTTTTCCGCGGCGGCTTTTCCGCCGTGGAAAAGCATACGGACAGTCACTTTGGGGGCCCGTTGCGGGCCCCCTGGGTGAAGGTTGCGTGGGGGGTGCACATGGGGGGTACCCCCCTGCCCTTGCGTGCACGAAGCGGCAGGCACCGCGCGGTGCCTGCCGCTTTGTGCATGCAAATGCACACCTTTCGTTTTTTGCATTGCGGCAGATGCTGCTTCAAGCAGCATCCGCCGCAATGTAAAACATACAGGATGTGACCGCCAGGGTGGCGGTCACATCCTAATTGCTATGGAGGGACCGCCGCTGCCCATGCGGACGGTCCCTCCAACTCAGGGGTGGCGGACGGACGCAAGTCCGTCCGCCATCCTAATCGGCCCCATAGGTATTTTGCATTTCCATCCTTTTGGGCCAATTATTACATCTGCGGTGTATAATGTTACAGCTTCCTCGTAACGAGATATCGAATAACAAGGTGTACATCTATCAATGATAGGAGAACTCTAAACCATTGACGAGGTAACTTTTTGGTTTACTTTGGCCTGAGTTTTTTTTTAGTTCGTTGGTCGGGGACCACAGAGTCTTATATGGGCTCCCCATTGTTTTTACAGAACCCTGGTCATCATACCAGTTTGTACAACAGGACTTTTTAGGATTACACTGACTGATCCAATCGGAGTGGGAATCATGGCCACTTATCCCCGAGAAGGGTAAGCAAGCTTGTGCTTAGGTCCTCAGTTTAGTGACTAGGCAATGGCTCCAATTTTATGATCCTTTATCTTCTCTACAGGGTAACCAAAAAGATCCCTGGGTTGCCCCGTTACAATATGTCCTGAAGAAGACTCGCATGGCCCAGGCATAACCAACCGCAAGGCCGCAAGACGAGTCGAAACGTCGACATTTATCTAATACTTGGACCACTATATATTTTCTCTCTCCATGATACAGTGCAGATATTAATAACATTTCTGTCTGAGAACAATAATAGAGAGAGTTTTGGACTATTTGAAGTGGCTAGGCTGCATAGGTCCGGCATTTGCTGGGCGGATAGAGTTTCTGGAAATTATTTGAACTGTTTTATTTATAATTTTGTGTGATTTCTTTTCCTTTTCACTTCTATCACTTTTCACATTCTTTGACACCCTTTGCTTTGCTGCACGTTCTATACGGGGCAATGTATATATAATTAGTGTACTGATTTGCAAATTTTGAATATTACAATTGAAATTGATACAATAGATTAAAGTATTGTATGTATTTGGGAATGGATGCTGTTGCCGTCTTTTATATGGTTATCATTAATTGAGTAGAGTTGATCAAGTAACATATGCTCTGTACTTGTGAATCTTGATTCATTAATCAATTTGAAATATATAGGTCTCGGACCATTGTTGTTTAATATCGTGTCAAATATGGAGGCCAGGCCAGGGGTGGCACAATATGTGCTGCAGCCCCTGGTAGGCCTTGGAAGCAACTATGCCCTGGGTACCTGGGTACACTGTTACAGGGGCCAATAAGGTGAACCAGTTCCAATTTCGTAATGCACCTACAGTGCATTGGCAATAATTTAGAGAGAGAACAGCAGGCTGTGGGTCTGATTAGCAGGCCCACAGCCACATTAAGTCATAAACCAGTGAAGCAAAAAGCAAAAATTTGGGGTGACCATAGGATAGCAGACCCTACTCTCCTACACCCCCCCCCCCAAATGCAGGGACATTAGACTAACCTTGACCAGTTGTGTCTTCATGTTCCAAGTGGAAGTACCTGGAGAGACCATCTGCATTACCATGGTCAGTCCCTGGGCGGTGCTCCACTGTAAAGTCCATCCCCTGTAGGGAAATGGACCACCTGAGCAGTTTGGGGTTTTCACCCTTCATCTGATTAAGCCATAAGAGGGGCTTATGGTCGGTCTGAATCTTGAAGTGAGTGCCAAACAAGTATGGTCTCAACTTCTTCAGGGCCCACACCACAGCAAAGGCCTCCCTCTCAATAGCTGACCAACGTTTCTCTCTGGGGGTCAGCCTTCTGCTAATGAAAGCAATGGGCTGGTCTTGACCATCTACATTAAGTTGTGAAAGCACAGCTCCCACTCCCAACTAAGAAGCATCTGTTTGGACAATGAACTCTCTTGAGTAGTCAGGACTCTTCAGGATAGGTGCAGAGCACATGGCCTTCTTCAGGTCATCAAATGCCTTTTGACAGTATACTGTCCACTGAACCTTTTTGGGCATCTTCTTGGATGTCAGATCATTAAGAGGAATCACAATGGACCCATAATTCTTAACAAACTTCCTGTAGTACCCAGTCAGGCCCAAGAAAGCTCTGACCTGAGTCTGGGTAGTTGGAGGAGTCCAGTCCTTTATGGTCTGAATCTTACTCTCCAGTATTTGAACTTGGCCTCCACCTACAAGGTGGCCCAAGTACACAACCCTACTCTGCCCTATCTGGCACTTGGTTGCCTTGATAGTGAGGCCTGCCTTTTGCAGAGCCTCTAGTACTTCCTTCAGGTGGACCAGGTGATCCTCCCAGGTGGAGCTAAACACAGCAATATCATCCAGATATGCTGCACAAAAGTCATCCAACCCAGTAAGGACTTGATTCACCAACCTTTGGAAGGTGGCAGGTGCATTTTTCAAACCAAAGGGCATCACCACAAACTGATAATGCCCACTGGGGGTAGAAAATGCTGTCTTGGCTTTAGACTCCTCAGCTAACCTGATTTGCCAGTAGCCAGCTGTCAAGTCAAATGTGCTCAAATACTTGGCAGAAGCCAATTTGTCTATGAGCTCATCTGCCCTTGGAATAGGGTGTGCATCTGTCCTGGTGACAGCATTGAGTCCTCTGTAATCCACACAGAACCTCATCTCTCTCTTGCCATCTTTAGTGTGAGGTTTGGGGACCAGAACCACTGGGCTAGCCCAGGGGCTCTCCGAAGGCTCAATGGCACCTAATTCCAGCATCTTTTGCACCTCAGTCTTGATACAATCTCTGACATGGTCAGGTTGCCTGTAAATGTTGTTCTTTACAGGAAGACTATCACCAGTGTCCACCACATGGGTACACCAGCTAGTCTGACTGGGTGTCAGGGAGAACATATGTCGATATGACTGCAAAACCTGTCTACAGTCATGTTGCTGATGTTCAGTGAGGCTGCCATCTAAGGCCACACCATCAACTGAGCCATCCTCAGGGTTCTGAGTCAGCAGATCTGGGAGAGGGTCACTCTCTTCCTCCTGCCCCTCATCTGTAGCCATGAGCAAGCCCATGTCTGCCCTGTCAACATATGCTTTCAGCCTGTTAACATGGAGCACCCTGTGGGGACTCCTGGGAGTGCCTAGGTCCACCAAGTAGGTAACCTCTGCCTTCTTTTCAATGATAGTATGGGGTCCAGACCATTTGTCTTGGAGTGCTGCTGGGGCCACTGGCTCCAACACCCATACTTTCTGTCCAGGCTGGTACTCAGTCAAGACAGCCTTTTGGTCATGCCAGGCTTTCTGTAATTCCTGGCTAGCCTCAAGGTTTTTGGAGGCCTTCTCCATATACTCAGCCATCCTGGAGCGGAGACCAAGTACATAGTCCACTATGTCTTGCTTGGGCTTTTTGAGAGGTAACTCCCATCCTTCCCTCAGCAGACATAGTGGTCCTCTTACAGGGTGCCCAAACAACAATTCAAAGGGGCTGAAGCCAACCCCCTTTTGTGGGACCTCTCTGTAAGCAAACAGAAGGCAGGGCAGAAGGATATCCCATCTTCGCCTGAGCTTTTCAGGTAATCCTTTGATCATGCCCTTTAGGGTCTTGTTGAACCTTTCAACAAGCCCATTGCATTGTGGATGATAGGGAGTGGTGAACTTGTAGTTGACACCACATTCCTTCCACATAGCTGTTAAGTATCCTGACATGAAGTTGGCACCTCTAACAGATACTACCTCCTTAGGAAACCCCACTCTGGAGAAAACTCCAAGTAAGGCCCTGGCCACAACAGGAGCTGTTGTGGTCCTAAGTGGAATTGCCTCTGGGTACCTGGTGGCATGGTCCACCACCACCAGTATGAATCTGTGCCCAGATGCTGTAGGGAGATCCATTGGACCAACAATGTCAATCCCCACTCTTTCAAAGGGCACCCCCACCACAGGTAGTGGTATTAGGGGGGCCTTTGTGGTACCACCTGCTTTGCCACTTGCTTGGCAGGTTACACAGGAGCGACAAAACTCCTTTGTATCTTCTGACATGTGAGGCCAGTGAAAGTGACAGACAAGTCTGTCCCAAGTTTTGTTCTGGCCTAGGTGTCCTGCTAAAGGAATATCATGTGCCAAGGTAAGAAGGAAGCCCCTAAATTGCAGAGGTATGACCAACCTCCTGGTTGTACCAGGCTTGGGGTCTCTACCCTCTGAATAAAGGAGCCCATCATCCCAATAAACTTTATGGGTACCTTGAGCATTCCCAGCAGCCTCAGCAGCAGCCTGCTGTCTGAGGGGTTCAAGAGAAGGACAGGATAACTGAGCCTGCCCCAAGTCTGCCCTAGAAGGTCCCCCTGTCCCCAGAAACTCAACCTGATCAGGTTCAAGCTCTATAGGGACAGTTCCTTCAGGGGTCTCAAGATCATCTTCCTGTAAAGGCTGATCCTCACTTGTAGGCATTTGGGAAGGCACAGCCCTTACCCTCCTGTTCCTTGTCTTGGGAGGTACTCGGTCCATCGTTCCAGGATCCAAGACCTGAGGTTCAGAGAGGCACTTTTTGGCATGTGACCTGGTCACAGCAAGGACATGTGATGATATCCCTAACATCTCTGCATGAGTCCTGTACTCAACTTCTGACCATAGAGAGCTCTCCAGGTCATTGCCCAACAAACATTCTACTGGGAGATCAGCACTAACCACAACTCTTTTTAGGCCAGTTACCCCTCCCCAGGAAAAGTTAACAATTGCCACACTATGTGTAGTAGTGACATTGCTGGCATTGGTCACCAGGTAATTATCACCTGGTATGTACTGTCCAGGGTCCACAAAGCTAGGCGTCACCATAGTGACACTGGCACATGTGTCCCTGTATGCTTGAGCCACTTTTTCATTAATCAAAGGTGTCTGTCTGTACTTGCCCAGATTATTGGGACTGACAGTAGGGGAAAAATCAATTTCCCCATCACAAATCAGAACAGCCTGTGTAGGGGTTCTGACTAGGCCAGAATCTCCCTCAGTTCCCAAGGTGATACCCACTACCCCCCTTAGTCTGTGGACCAACACTGCCAACTGTACTAGTGGGTGCAGGTGCCTTAGGGGCTGCAGTGTTGGGGACTCCACCCTTTTTACAATCACTTGTCCAGTGAGTGGTGTTCTTGCAAAAGCTACCCCAGGGTTTTCTTTAACCTTCTTTCTTCTTCTTCTTGGAAGTTTGGGACCCACCCTCAGTATTAGTTTGGGGCCCTGTTGAAGACTGCTGATCTTTAGCTTTCTGCTCCCCACCCTTCTGGTCTGTTTTCTTTTGGTCACCACCCTGGTTCTGGTTCTGGTTCTGGTTCTTTTGCTTAACTCTGATTCTGACCCATTTATCTGCCCTCTTTCCCAATTCTTGGGGGGAGGTTAGATCTGAGTCAACCAAATGTTGATGCAACTGCTGGTTCTGACAGTTATTTAAAATCTGTTCTCTCATAAGCAAATTGTATAATCCTTCATAGTCTGTAACCTTACTTCCCAGCAAACAGCCCTCCAGAGCCTTAGTGGCGCATTCAACAAATTCAGACCAGTCCTGAGTCTGTGTCTTCTGGGTATCTCTGAACAATAACCTGTACTGTTCAGTGGTTAAGCCTAACCCATCAATCAGAGCACTCTTCAGGACCAGGTAGTTTCTAGAATCCCCATCACTAACTGTGAGGAGACTGTCTCGGCCTCTACCTTCAAAGAAGAGCCACAAGATTGCTGCCCACTGATCCTGAGGGACCTGCTGTACTTTGCAGGCTCTCTCAAGTGCAGTCATCCATTTGTGGATATCATCCCCAACTTTGTAGGGGGGCACAATCTTACTCAGGTTTCTATTGTCATAGGACCTGTCTTTATCCTTAGGGATAGTGCTGCCACCAGTGGATCCTAATCCACTCTCTCTAGGCTGCCTTGCTCTAGCAAGTTTCTCTTTGGCCAGGGCAACTTCTAATTCTTGCTTCTGGATCCTAAGTTCAGCCTCTCTCATTTTGGCCTCATGTTCCCTTCTCTGAGGGCTAGTCAACTCCCTTCTGGAGTGACCATGAGAACCTCTAGAAGCTTGGGAGTGATTGGATTCACCTGAGTTATTCCTCCTCCTCCTTTGCTCCTGGTTAAGTCCACTTGGGGGTCTGAATGGGTTGGACCCACCTTCAGTCCCAAATAAGCTTAAGTTAGCCTGGTTAAGCCCGCTGACTAACACCTGGCTATTTCTCTCATGATCAGACCCACTTTCTTCCTCCTCCTCCTCCTCTTCTTCCTCATCCTCAGGCTGAGTATCTCCAGTGTGCTGGTCTTCCTCATCTATCTGGATGACAGGGGCAGGGGCATCAGTGTTTTCTTCTTCAGAAGGAGAGCCTCCATCTCCAGTCCCTGAGGGGCCTGGTTTGGAGGATTTTAGAGCTTCAGACTGGTCTAAAAGCTCTCTGAGGTGACCTGCTGTAGGAGTAGGACCCGTTTTGATTCCTCTCATGGAACACAGCTGCCTCAGTTCCTTAAAAGGAAAGATAGCAAATTTGGATGGTGCCCTTGGAGGGTCACTCTCAACAGAGATAGGTCCAGTGGATCCCTCTGCTCCAGACATTGCTCTAGTGTGGTGGATGTGTTGCAATCTACCTACACTTGTGTTTTCCTACAAAACCTATCTAGTAGTTGTAGTCAGGGTGTGCTACTTCCTATCCTCTACAACAACTAAGTTCAGTAGAACTTAAGTATACTAGTCTTGTTTTAGTGTACCTATCAGGTACCTGTATGATCTTTCAAATGATACTCTCAAAGATTGTAATGGTAAAACAACAGCAAGCTCAAATCCCAATCCGCTGCTCACCAATGTGAGAGGTTGGCCTGGTATATGATGCTCACTAGTTCTAGTGATCACCTTGTACCATGCCAAGCAACCCTTCTGGTGGAGGTTGTAAAGTCAACCTTATAGACAAGCTATCCTAGGGGTAGCATGGACTAAGCAGTCTTAGGCTAAACTCTGTAAAGGCATGTGAAGCAAGCTGTTTTACCATACACAATCCCATTGAATACCAAATGAAAGGACACCACACAGATATATATTGAAAATATATATAGATTTATTTCTACAAATATACCCTATACTCTTTATGAGCACAGAAGCAAATGCGTTAAAACAAAACACAGTTTAAATATACAAAAGTTGCACGAATATGGATGAGCCCTAGGGGCCACCTAAACCATATACTAAAATAGTGGTATAAGAACCACTATGGGGAAAGTGAAGAGGCCTAGGGCCTGGGGTATCGCTGGAGCTGTTCGGGACTAGCAGTGATGAAGTCGGAAAGGCCCGCGGGACTCGGGTGCAGTGCGGAAAGCGCACGCATGCACCAATGCAATGTCAATGGTGCGTAAAAGTTACAAAGTTAGTGTTTTAAGAACCTTCCGATGGACCTACAAGGATGAAACTTTAGACACAGGCACTAGAGGTGTACACCAGTGTGGGAACACCGGCGTTGCTGAGTTACCTCACCCACAGGAAGCGGGTGCACAGGTGCGAAGTAGTGTCGCGTTTCGTCACGCAGGTCGATGGTGCTTGGAGCTGAAGATGCTGCAGGCAGGTCGTCGTGAAGAGTTCTGGTGGATCCAAGGGTGGATCTGAAGAGGTGAAGACCTGAAAGCAGAGGGGACAATGTTCAAAGTCACTAGCCAGTGACTACCATGGAACCAGGAAGGAACCAGGCGATGTCAGGTGCAAACAGGTGAAAAGGTGAAGATTGTCTCTGCAGCCACGTGGACACGAAGAGGTCAAGGATGTCCAGGCATTGGTCACAAGCTGTTCCACAAAGGCTCTCGCTGATGGCTGTGTTGGCAACTTGATTGGAGCAAACAGGCCTTGGCTAAAGCAAGCCACGCAGGAATCGATTGAAGCATCTCACTCGGACCAGCAAGGTCAGAGCGGGTGCTCCTTTTCAGGGGAGCATGGGCCAGTCTGGAGCAACCAGACCAGCAGTGTAAGTCATAGTTTTCGTCGCCAAGATGGCCGCTAGCCATGTGGCAAGGGGCCGGGATGGCGCGTCAAGTGGCACAGTGCAAAAGGGCCCCACGCAGATCGTGGAGATGCTGGGGGGCTGATCTTCGGTGCAAAGGCTGCTCGAGGTTGGGGCTTCTCAAACCCCAAAGCACAGCCTCAAGGGTGCCTCGGGTGCTGTGCAGTCAGCTTCTCGGGGGTCTTTCAAGAGGTCTGGTCCCACGTCTCTCGGTGCCTCCACGGGTCTCTTCTTTTCAGGGACTGTGGATCGGGCTGTGAGATGTCTGGGAGTCTGAGTCTTGTCAGGCTCTGGGCTCGAGCTCTGGCGGGAGGCGGCGGCAAAGCAGATGTCGAGTTGCTGGTTGGTGCCTGTATTCACAGGGTGGTCACTCCTTGGCCACAAGGGAGATTCTCTTCAGTCTTCTGTGCAGCAGAATGTCGAAGTCCAAGTTTCTTCTTATTTCAAGTCGAGTTCAGGATGATCTGAAGTCTCAGGACACAGCTCCTACTTTTATTCCAATTCTAGGGGCCGGATCACCTGCTAGGTCCCTCCTCTGGGTGGGACCAGGAAGGGGGGCGGTTACACCCCCTTTCCTTTGTCCAGCTTCGCGCCAGGACTGGGGCTGGAAAGCCCCAGCACCGGTTTGAACTGACAAATGCACGGGGACACCTTGTGTGTCCCAGGCTTGTCTGATTCTATTCAGCCCTGTCCTACCCAATACACAAAATCATGTCTGGGGTGGTGCTAGCACCTCCCAAGGCAGGAAACCCTTTGTCCAAGCTGCCCTCGCTGGAAGGACTCCCAGCAACAGGAGGTCAGACTTGTGTCTGTGGTGGCAGCATCCATTTTGTGATGCTGAGGCTCTGTTTAACTTTAACCGGGGTTCAGGTTAGGTACATGTCGTGTCCCTCTAGAAGGGTGGAATGCTACCCCCGTCGCCAGAACTGGCGAGGGGGTAGTATTCCAATTTGTATGACACCTTACTCGACATGTTTTGATAAAGCCAAACCAAAGATAGCATTTAACCGCGAGGATTATAATGCACTTAAGAGTATATGGTATGGCAATATCATGAAACAGCTAAAGGACATGGTTCCGAAAGCTGCAGACAGGCTCATCTCATGCCAGAGCACTATCTCACATATTTCCAAGCACTCTGCCTCCAGGATTGATGAGGCCTTCCATAGGAGTGGCTGATAGGAACATATGTGTCCATTTTAGGTTAGGTATAGGCATACTACACCTAAGTAAGGGGTGATTACACTGACTTACCCCAGATGAGTGATCAGCCAGTTGTGTCAAATATGGAGGCCAGGGGTGGCACAATATGTGCTGCAGCCCCTGGTGGGCCTTGGAAGCACCTATGCCCTGGGTACCTGGGTACACTGTTACAGGGGCCAATAAGGTGAACCAGTTCCAATTTCGTAATGCACCTACAGTGCATTGGCAATAATTTAGAGAGAGAACAGCAGGCTGTGGGTCTGATTAGCAGGCCCACAGCCACATTAAGTCATAAACCAGTGAAGCAAAAAGCAAAAATTTGGGGTGACCATAGGATAGCAGACCCTACTCTCCTACAGACCCCACCACTGTAGGACTCTGGCTCTCTATATTGTGCACTAAAATGAAGTACACTGTGCAGAGTCCAGTGAGACCCAGACTGGTATATAGAGAAAAACGTGGATAATTCTAAGACTTTATTTGTGGTAGTGTGGGTGAGGAGTTAGGCGTATCAGAGGATAGTGCTATGCATTTGTTGTATTAATAGAGGCAATAAATGTACACGCACTCATGAATAAATCTGAGACCACTTTATAAAAGAAACACTGATTTTTGTGTAATTTTTCAGACGAAAAACTTAATTCTACAGTAACCCAAATCACTAATTACACACCATTGAAGAGATGAGGGAAAATAGGAATATGCATATATAATCATGCAGTTGGATTTGGAAGTTCACCTTCGAGACTTAAGTAACTAATGTTCCATCAGTGGATTCTCTGAAGCATCACAGATTTGAGCAGGAGCAGGATCCTGAAGTTCTTAGTAGCTGGTGTGCTGTGAAGAAGGAGGCCACCTGAAAGCACACTGCACAACAGGACTTAAAGGAAAGTCCAAGGGGTCCTACTTGCGGGAGCAGGTTGCAAGGGCCACAGGACCATGGGAGCACAGCTCGTTTTTTGGTACCCAGGCCAGGCGGTCTGGGTAAAGAGCCAATAGGTTACGCGAGAGGCCTCGCAGTTGCCGGACAAGATTCCATACCAAGTTTATCGAGCCTTTAAGGCAGCAGGCAGGGTTAGGTGCCAATTTTCTGCAGCAGGGCTTGAGTTCTCAGGTCATCAGCTCTTATTTGCATTTATCTTCTTTGAGTACATTGAATATAAAGTTGAGGATCCAGAGGTGCAACCTAAATACTACATTTAGGGGTGTTAAAGGGGTGACAGATAATAGCCAATTGGCGACCTACCTTTAGGGTGTCTTTACCCTCTCAGTGACCACCACCTGTGGGAAGGGGAACTACCATGACTCTAATTGACTAATTCCCCCTCAAACCAAGATGGAGGGAAATGAAAAGTGGGCTCCTTATCAACTGCCTCATCTTAGGGGTGGTGCTGGTTGAATGGGGACCGACCTCCTAATTTAACTAATTTTCCCACCTGTCAGTCCACAAAAGTGGAGCAGGACGGTGAGGTTGGCACCCTCCACTATCTGGAGATGCCTGGGTTGCATGTCAAAGGCAAAACCGCCTATGAAGCTTCCCAACTTTGAAGGCCATCCTGGCTTGGGGGAGGTGTGATGTGCCTCCACCAAGAGCAGGCTTTGTGCCTGACCTCTGAGAGTGCTGGCTGTCATCCCATGAGGTCAGAAACATGTCTGATGGTGACAGGCTGGCTAAGACTAGTCAGAGACCACACAAGTGCTTGATAGGTTTTCAGGGAACTGCCTTAGGTGTCCCAGGGGTGCATTTATTATTAAATCCAACACTGCATCAGTGAGGATTTATTAAGACAAGGTGTTTGGTACCAATCATCGTAGGGTACAGTGAAGCCATCACGGAGCTAGAAAACTCGGAATGACAAGTATCCAGCACATGTACTCTCTATGGATGCCCTCTGTACTCACAATATCCAAGAATGGACTTAGATGGTATAGGGTCATATCTGCCCACACATTAGATATAGTGCACAATGCCTTAGGGTTGTGTGGTCTGCAATAGGGGTGACTTTCCTATACCTCATGCAGTGTCTGTGTGCAAGGCACACAGGGCTGTGTGCCATGTTGACACTTCAGTTTTCTTGGCACCAAGACACACATCCTGCAATGACAGTTTGCATGGTCTTGGTGAAGGGTCTCTGGAGTGGCTCGATTTGTGCTGCAGACCTAGTGGACCCTCTTCAGTCCCAATGCCTGAGGTACCAGGGGTACCGTTTACTCTGTATTTATAGAGGCTGCTGTAGTTGTGGCAATTGAGGTACAGTTTTAGGCAAATAACACTGGCACTGGGAATCTGATTAGCAGGGACCCAGTACATGTCAGCCAAAGTTGCATCAAAAAGCAGTAAAACAGTGAGGGTGGGGGGGTACTGCCACAAGAAACAAGTTCCTCACATTGGCATATTTGATTTACTTGTGAGTCCCTTGTGAAGTGGTATACCATATACCCAGGGCATGTAAATTAAATGCTACTAGTGGACCTGCAGCACTCATTGTGCCACCCACAGACATAGCCTTTCAAACCTGTCTCAGATGAGCCATCACAGGGCACGTGTGCACAGTTTACTGCCATTTCAACTTCAAATCTACTTTCCAAGCCTTAAAATCCCATTTTATTACACATACGTTACCCCTAAGGTAGGCCCTAGGTAGCTCTTTGGGCAGGTTGCTGTTTAAGTAAACGGTAGGACATGTGTCTTTATGTGTGGCATGTCTTGATAATGACCAATAGCCTATTTTATTTTTCACTACAGTGAAGCCTTCTTCTCTCATAGGGTAGCATTGGGATTTGCCGCATATATTTTTAAGTGGTAATTCCTGATCAGAAAGCAGTGGTGTTGCCATGTTTAGTATGTTTAGAATATTACTGATCAATCCTGCTTACTGGTGTAGTTGAACTTTACAATACTATTTTAGAAATGCCACTTTTAGAACGTTTGTAGCATAAGAAAAAGTGGGAGACCCAATTAACCCTTGGAGGCTTGGGCAATCAATGTATTATCAGGTAAATATGCCTACAGGGATTTCCTTTCACAATATGACATTTAAGAGGCAAACAATGGTCGCAAGCTCTGTCTAGTAGCTCACATTGAGTTATTTGAAAATTGAATTAACATATTTTAAATTAAAAAATCTGCCACAAATGATTATACACAGGTGTAAATGTTTCAAGACCTAAATTTATAATGAAAAAACTTTTCAGAAGGTACAAAAAACTAATAAAAATATCAATGTAAAACAACACACAGTGACTGAGATTTACAAATAATTTGTTGTTACAAACATCTCATTGTCACTAATGTGGACACCTATTCCGAACAATATATATATAGCAGGAAAATTTAACTGATTAAATAGAAAACAAATCCTTAAGAGAATAGATAACAAAGAAAATAGGTGTAGTTGTTGACGTTTCGGTCTAGATAGTGAAGAGATCTGTTAGACCATCTTCAGGACGGTAGATTTGAATGTTGAATGATCCTTAGAAAACTACATGAGCGATTTCAGAATGTAGTTGAGTTCATTAAAATTGTCTGTCCAACGTCAGAAAGAAAGCCACTGAATAGCTAATGTTGTTTCCAGGATGTCCCTGCAAGGTCAGTCTCTCCTGTAACGGCCCTTGTGGACCAGATTGTTCTGAATCTAGTGTTTGTCTAGAGAATCAGTGGGCACTGCTCCATCGACGTACCGCTGTCTCTGCAGTCGGCGTCCTGCAACTTCTTGACTTCCTGCATGGGTTGCTTTTGCCAAGGCCTGTTGGTGCTCCCGCCAGACATGACTCCTTGGCACTCAACATCCTTTGTGGGACAGCTCGTATCCATCTTCTGCTTATCCTCTGCATAGCCTAGTCCACACAGCTGCAGAGTCAAGGTCATCGACATCTATCCTGAAGCACTGACATTGGTGGGCATTTGTCTACTGAGCCCCTGGTCACTCTCAAGTGACCCAGACTTTGTCCCCTCTGCTTTCAGGTACTCTTTGTCAAGAATCCATGTTTGGATTCCCGGGGACACTTTCTCCTCTTCCAGCAGCGGCACTTTCCCGAAGTCCTCCATTGGGTTTGACGGCGGTTCCGGCGCCACTTCACACCTATGCACCTGGAATCCCTGGGACAGGTAACTTGGGTACCATGATATCCACGGGTGGGGTGGCTCTCCAAACTTCTGTCTTCCAAAGGGTTTCTTCAGGGTCCACTGGGAAGGGTCCCTAATCTTTAAAAATCCAACCGCGACTTAAACATGGAGTTGTACAGAGCCCACAGTCGCACCCTTCGTGAGGTCCCTGTCTACTTATTCTAGGGTGGTTCCTTGGGTCCCCAGGGATTGTACAACCTATCAACGTTGTCATGACTCTAGTCGTGGTTTTTATACCACTTTCTTAGTATATGGTTTGGTCCCCCCTAGGGCCCACTGAGTATTAGTGTAATTTACTGTGATTTCTTTGCTATAGTATTGTGTGCTTTGTGTATATCTCCATGTGGGCGATACTGGAATGTACTAGAGATCATTATATAAAAAATACATATTTTTATAAATACCTTGTGTCGTTCCTTTTCATTTAATCTATACTATAAGGTTGCCTTCTGGTAAAACAAGCTGCTTTATACTCCTTCAAGACTAAGCCTGAAGGATGCTCTCCACAGCTACCACTTGGATAGCTTTCTAAGGTTGTCTGAGACTTCTTAAATCATCATAAGGGTTGTCTAGGCTGGTGCAAAGTGCCCACTTACATTAGTGGACATCATATACCAGGCCAGCTTCTCACAATGTTGCTTTAAGGTAGCGCGTTAAAGGCCCCAATTACAAAAGAGGCTAGCAAAGTCCTAAGTGAAACAGGGAACACGGAACTCACCTTCCATACATCACAGTCTGCTGACAGGTTTCATTCACACATGAAAAGGAAGCCGCACAACACAAGGTGGTACAGAAGCAGCCCTTGCATCACTGGTAATGGTCCCTCATTACCCTCCGGGTTTCTCCAAGACGCTGGATTCAGTCAGACGGCTGGGCAAAACTGCCAGTGCATGCTGCCTTGTGAGAAATCAAACTATTTTCAGTGGTGGCTGCTGTCCATCTGACGTGAGTGGCCAGCTCTGGGAAAAAAATTATAAAACATAAATAAATGTACACTCACGTTTTGCTGCTGGCCACCGCCTCCATGATTTTCTGATCCCATAGTGCAGCTTGCACTGTCCCCATGAGCACAGGCTCCCAGACTCCCCACATAAACCCCTCCGCTGCTCTCATGCTATTACCCAGCATGAGAGAAATGCTGAGATTGAGCAAAGCGAGCCAGTTTCACGTTCAAGCAGGGACTGGGAGCCTGTGCTCCTGAGCACTGCTGATATCTTCAAGGAATAGCCTGGAGATATCCAAGTGTGCATGTTGGTTTAGCCGTCCTAAGACAGCCGACCAAACCGACATACTCACTTTCAGTGCCTACCACTCCCCCTTCTTGTGCTGCGGACGCTGCGACATGGCCCTCTCTAAACTCACCGTACTGGAAGTGAAAAATAAAATGATAATAAAATAGCTTTATTATCATTTTGTTTTTCTTCTGTCTGTTGCCATAGCGGTGGAGCCGCCAATGACTATTTCGATCAGCATGTCACATTGTACAGTGTCTGTCAGTAAGAGTGTCCTTCACAAAGTGAAGTACTTTAATCATGCAGGAAAGGGTGCTCTCTAAATTTTCCATGACAAATTTGATTCAGAGCTTTGCAGCTCCCTTTATATGAGAAGCCGGTTACTGAACCCCATATAAGTGGGAATGAGAAAGCAGCACAGTTATGAGGGACAGATCATCTTGGCAGAAGCACTGAAATAAAGGAAAAAAGGCAATTGAACAAGCTACTATGAATGCGAATAATTTAGTGGTTACCTCTGCCCAATGGTGTGAGTAGCACAACACACCAGTTGTTTCAGTCGCAATCATGGCCACTGTAATTATGTAGAAAAGAAATACCGGAGCACACTTTGAAGTCCAGCATATACATATTTTCATGCACCAATAATGTATTCCAAATTGAAGGTGCATAGAGGTTGTTTTTATTCTTCAATTTTCGCCTCAGTTCTTGTGAATGGGAGGCAACATCAAAGAAATAGCAGCTGGCACGTGTTTTGTCACATAAAGATTTTCAAAGCTGCAAATGAAATATACAAGGGACCTCGCGTTGATAAAGTCTATGTGACTAAACATGTGTCAGCTGCTGTTTCTTTGATGATGTATCACACCCACAAGGTCTGTAGACAAAACTGAAGGATAAAACAACCACTACACACCTTCAGTTTGGAATACATTATCGGTGAATGAAAAATTGTATATACTGGACTTCAAAGTATGCCTCAGTACTTCTTTTCTATAAGCTTACCGCTCTGGGTCTCTGCTCCAGGCTGGTCATGTCACCCGTGGTTGTAGGATGATCGCACCATGAGAGCACCAATCTATGGACAGTCTTCATCATAATTAAATACTCTATTCCCTGGCAGTTGGCTTTATCTGGCTGTGCGAACATTATAGCTTAACCGACAATTTATGTTCCATTGGAATCATGTGATTTTCTGTGGGCGTGACATTTTTGCATAGTTATAGATTTGCAGCATTTGCCACATGATCCATCGTCTGTTGCATAATCTGCAGGGTTGAACACAATAAATGTGTTTCTAGCTCAAACGTCTCAAAAGTTACTTAACACATAGTGACATATGTTGCTGTGCAGTGGAAAAGACCCTTTGCAAAGCTTGACTGGTCACCCTTCTGTTGCTTTTTGCTAAATATGGGTGTTAAACTGGTACTATGAGGTGCAACCAATGCCCAGGAAGTGTTAACAAGTGTAAAGAAAGACATGGGCCAATTGGCCTCTGGCTCTGGCTCTGACCCTCAGCCTTTCAGGGGCGCCCCCCTGACAGAGCCAACTCTGTTCTCCAGAGAGTTTTGCCATTATGACCTTGAATATTTCTTAAACAGATTGTTTTAAATACAATTTTCCTTTAATTTATTTTTAATGTGGGTGATGTGTGAGAGTCCATTACAGACATTTTGCAAGCAATGTTGTGTTTATGTTTGATGGAACATCCATACAAAAGATTCTTTTAGATAAAAACAGCATGTCACGTATGAGAAATGGGAGGGAGGGTGTCGGAGATTATTTGCAGTGATATTATTGAGCTATAGCTGTGTTACATTATTGAAAACACAGGTCAATATCCCCGAATATTTGATGTAAACACATTTTGAATTTGGACAAGTGTACCTGTGCACTATCAGTGACCAAGCCAAACAGGGCATAAAAGAGTTAAAACTGTATCATAAATTCATAGCTGTCCCGAACAGGGGACCCCAAAATAAGTTTGGCCCAGAGCCCCTAAAACCCTTAAGATCTCCCTGCGTATTAAAATGCATAATTTGCCTTTTCTAGCCACATAAGGTACTCACCCCACATGATTCCAGTGGCTCTGGTCATAGCTACAATTTTGCCTCGACTCTGGGTATTTTTTAATACACAACAGGAAGCGAGGTAATCATCTTGATTGTTTTCTTGCCCATACAACCTGTCCACCCTTCTTCTCTAGAGGAAGCAATAAGGAAACTATGAAAGAGGGAGGCAAAAATATAATAATTAAAAAAAAATAAAACGGGAGGACTTAGGAGAGAAGCTTGATTTCAGGAACAGGCACAGCAAATTGGGATGAGGCAGAAATTCGAAATCTAGGCGACTTGAGTTACAGAAATATCCTATCTAGCCTTTGGGAGCAGGAAAGTTCCTCACATTTAATGTAGTGAGAAGAGTTATAAAGAATTTATAGAACTGCTCCCTGCTAGATACTATGCTCAAAATTGGAGAGAAGGGGACAGATGGTAACAGAGCTATACGCTGCCATGCTGAGTGTGACGGAGAATCAATAGAAGCTCCAAACAAAGGTGATCCTGCAACATAAAGACAGATTTCACAGGGGTGCAATGGAGCAAAATAGTAGAATATCCCAATCTGGTCTCCTAAAATGCCACGTTTATTCTTAAATTATAGAATACAGTGGCATAACACAGGCCCCCGCAGCCCCTGCCGTGCGAGTGGGCCCTCAAGCTCCAGGGGGCCCCTTTAGCATAGTACTCCGGCCAGAGTGCTCCTGATTTAGTCCGGAGGATGTCCCTCCATGTATCTTGCAGGGGGCCCCCTCAAGTTGTGTTACACCACTGATAGAATATGAAGTATCGAACAACCAGCGGCAGCTTCTACACTAAGGCTGAGGAGCGTTGCCCCACTACCTTAAAGCAGTGCAAAGTAAAAATAAAAGGATAATTATGACCATCCGGTATTATCATTTTATTCTCACTATTGCAGTTGCACTGCAGTGCAGCCCCGCTGATAGGGTGGGCTGTCGCCAGCCTTCTCTGACGTCAAGTGGTGGCCGCACCTAAAGTGTGCATGAAGGTTTGGCCAGCCGTCTCGGGCTGGCCAAGCCATCATGCACACTGTGCATACCCTCCTCAGGCTTTACCATACAGCCTTAGTGGAGAACATGCCCAGCCTCCAAGACACTACCTGAGTGATAACCCATGGAACTCAGACCAATCCCAACGCTGCTTAAGGCAGCATTGAAATTCGTCAGGGGATTCTGGAAGGTTGGGTACTTCATGCTGCTGGAGAAGACTCAGCGTCTCCATCGGCGACCTCCAGGTAAGTTCCGTCCCCCATCCGCTCCCCTACCCCTTCCGCTCCCCATACCCCCATTCGGAAGCAGCCGCTACTGTGTACAGTGGTACCGGATCAATTCCCTGATGTGGTGCTTGCCAAACGTGTACTTGCCACATGTTTTTGGAATGCATACATTTTGCAAGCACTGGAGCCTAGTCACTCAGTAGAGCAGACAACGGGCAAAACACCCCTGGAACTTCCAAAGCATCCTGCTCTGCACTAAGAAATACAAAATGTAAGCCAAGTTTGCCGACCTGGCATCAAACTTGGTAGAGCGGACATAGCTATGTACAGGAAGGACACAGCCCCACTGAGTAATGGAGAAGGGATTTGAGTAGAAGAGTGAATCAGAAAGTACAAGTATGGCATTGGCTGCAGCGAACATGACCAGACAAGGGCAGCAAACTTGAGCTTGAGGTTCGCATGTCAACAGGCTTGACCTGTAGCATGTGCGAACTGGGGCCAAGCCCATGGTGCTGACCTCCAGAGAGGCACTGGGGCTGCCTGGAGCAGTCTGCTAAAGATGTAGGTCCAAATAAAAAATGAGCTTAAACACATTTTTAGGCTGAGCCTTGGCAGCGCATGCACTGCTCTGCGAGGCATGCTGTATTCAGGTATGGACTTGAAGCTCTGCCCACTCTCTGCCCATATTTTTCCTTGACTTGTGTCATTGTCCACTGTAAACTGTGGCTGTTCATTGGTCAATAGGCTTAGTAGTCCCTCCTTAGTACTGCTTCGTCTCATTTTGAATTTTGGGATTTGCAGTCCAAACTCTGTAGTTTATCCCTCTCATTCCTGGTGACAATTCAGTTTTGCCTCCAAATTTCTCCTTTGCTCTGTGCTAACACCTGTATGTTAAAACAGTGCACCAACAACCACCATTTTGTGTTCACAAGCCAGTGAAACCAGCCCCCCTGCCTCCCACCTTGCCCCCCCCCCCCAGCAACAGGGATATTCTACATCAGAGGGTGCTTCTGTGAGCTGTTTAAACTGCTTTTACTAGAGACTGTGCACTTCGTTTTTTGGCCAGGAGAGGGAGTAAAGGTTTTTTCAAACAGTATTGTTAGATTTCAAGTTAGTGAGGCCTTTACCTGCAGAAGTCCAATTGAGCCTGTCTGTCTCCTAGGCGATTCTGAACAGGAGAAGCAGCTCCCCAGCCCCCACCCCCAGGCCAGCAGACCATTGGCCATTCAGCTACCAGGCAAATCTGATCCCTCTCCTCACACTTGCCCAGGCCCCTTAAGGCTTTGCAGGGTGCACCGCAAATCATTCTTCTCCATCTTGTGAGTTGCAGCCTACCTGTGCCGCAGATTGCAGTGAGCAGAGTCCAGGAAATGGTAAGGAGACAGACTAGTGGTTTCTCTTCCCCAAAACAAAAGTTGTTAAAAAATGATTTTTCCCTATCGGAGGGAGGGTCGGAAATGAAAGCTAGGAGGCCAAATTGGGTGTGCAATTGTGGTAAGGTATTTAATGCAGTTCACAGTATACACACCTTGGTGATAAAAAAGACCAAAACAAAGAGTAAACGTTTGATTTGCTGTTGGAGTTTTGGGATTGTAGTACAGTCCTTCCAGATGCGGATGTAGTTGATTCGTCATGGATGGAGGTCCTTCGTTTTCAGATATGGGATTCTTCTAGGTCTACTGGTGAGTCGCCAGGATACTCAAAGGAAAAACAAAGTACAAGTGGCTTTAAGTTTGCTGCTCTATAGAGCACCTCCTGATACCTTTCACCGTTCTTAGTGCTCAGAGTGCTGTACAGTAGGGAGGACGGTGGGACACGTGAGGGAGGTGAGTGCAGGGATATAACGGGTTGACAAAAGAAGAAACTGAGTGAAAATAGGAGCATTTCCTTTAGATTTGAGAATGGTGGTAGGTTTGGGGGTTGAGGGTATGTGCCGCTTCAATATTTATAGGAACTCAAGGTGTAAATGAGGGAAATGAAAAGCGGTCCATAAAGCTTACTAGGCAATAAAGCAAACAAAAGTAAATTAAAACATAAGCATAGGCAGGGACTGTTTAGTTACAGTTCACGACACCCCGCCTGGGTCTGCCTCACTTTCAACCCAACGTTCTCTCCCCCTTCCCCTTTTCCTCCCGCTTAAAATCCCCGGTTACTTGTGTACTCACCACTACGGCCGTAACTCTCCAGAGTTACGGCGGCAACATCGCATCTCCCGGGGGCATCCACCAGTGCTCACTCCACGTTTCCAGTTCTTCGGCAGAGTTGGAGATGTGGTCGGTCCTCTGGATTTCCTCGTCCAGCTCCACAGGGTGTCTCTGCATCCTGGTTTCTTCCTGCTTTTCCTCCTTGGCGTCCTCGGGTCCGCCATACTCAATGGCTTCCGTGTTCACCCCATGTTCTCGTGAGGAGTCCTTTTTCCATGCCTCCCTTGTACCTGATTGGCCATCGGCCTCAACGCTTCCCGCGTCAACCTGCAGAGGAGAGGGCGTGAGGAATTTGTTAACCCCACAGATGCCGGCCTCTTTCTCTTCAATAGGAGAGGCTCTTCGTGGGGTATATAGCCCCCATCTTTGTTCTTCCTGACATCCCCATTCTGTGATTACTTAGTTAGTGAGGCCTTTACCTGCAGAAGTCCAAAGTGTGGATTGAGCCTGTCTCTCTCCTAGGAGATTCTAAACAGGAGAAGTAGCTTCCAACTCCCTGGCCAGCAAACCTTGTCTGAGGTCGCTAGGACCTTATATGGTCTGCTAATGGTTGGTACATGTGTACACTGATTGGTGGTTGTATTTGGTGTGTCTATTGGATTAGGGTTAGTGTCCTCATTGGTTGGGTATTTGAGAGTTCTGATTGGTTTCTGGGTCTGTGATTCAATCAATGTAGGGTTGGGACTAGGGCTAGGGTTAGGATTTTTATTGGAAGTAGGGACTAGAGCTGCCTATGTTATTGGTTATTTGGAATAGGGTGGGACTAGGGCTAGGGTTAGTCCTTTAATTAGAAGTAGCAATTAGGGCTTCTGGTGTGATTGGTTGCTGGACTAGTTGTGGGACTAAGAGTATGGTTAGGCGTTCTTTTGGAAGTAGGCACTAGGGCTTCCTCTGCCATTGGTTGCTTGGACTTGGGTTGGGACTACTAGTAGTGATACAGCCTCTATTGGATGTAGAGATCAGGGTTTTTTAAACTGATTGGTTGCTTGGACTAGGGCTAAGACTGGCTGTAAGGTCCTGGTCTCCTACTGGTTCCACATTTTAGGGGTAGTGTTGTGATTGGATAGTTTTAGAGCTAGGGTTCCCATTGGCTGGATTGGTCACCTGATTACTAGGGCTTTAACCTCTCCGATGCTCATGTCGGCTCCCAGCCATCATGAGTCACGGTGGGCATGTGCTGATGACGGCCGGGAGCCGTCATGACCACGCCCGCGATTGGAAAGTTCAGCACTGCGGCGGAATTCGCGCCACAGTGATGAGGATAAAAGGGCAGGGTTAGGTCCTCTCAGCCTGGGCATCGAGGCTAAGGGCGGAGAGGACAAGGGCAGTTGCCTGTTTGAGCCCGTTTGACACTGGCCAGGGCCATAAATGCTGCCCATTAACCCATTTAGAAATACCCAGCCCACACCATCCACGTCCACAAACTTATGGTACTTATGGATCTATAAATGTATCACTTTCTTCTAATTTAGCATTTCCAATGCCCAACCCTTTTCCTCAGCCTATAATTTGCTCAATATATCTTCTAGCCCAGCCTTCTGACTCATCTCAAACATCTTTCTACTACTCTTTCCAATGCATTACACTACCTCTCATCCTATACATCTATCAATATATCCTCTACATTCACTCTCATTTATCCCAAACCTTATACCACTACTATGATCCCCAAAATAACCTTTTATAGACTTTCTCCTACTCTACCCCTCCTTGCATCATCTGACACCTCTTTTACTATACCGATCTCCTGAAACAAACCATTCTAAACTCTTCCCTATGACTCCTCCCCTCCAAAACTCCTTTTTACTAATCTGAAACCCTCCTCCTACTGCTAAAAGCAAGACAAAAAACCCACATCTTTCACTCTTTTATACCTCCACTACCCTTTTCAATCAAAATGAACAGACTAACATGTTCACTTCTCGAATTCCATATTCAACTATACTAATTCACCACTAATCCTTTATGGGTTCCGGGGTGGCGTGCCACTCACCAGAAAAGCGCCTCAACACTCATCAGGGGTAACAAGTGCTATATGAATGCAAACCTTTCTTCCCCTTTTATCCCTCCACTATCCTTCTCACTCCAAATAACTGACTAATATCCACCACTGAAATTACTTTCATATTTCACCATATTAATTCACCACTAATCCTGAATAGCGTGCGTCAACACCCAATCACGGTAACAAGCGCTATATAAATACAAACCTTTTTCCTCCTTTATCCTTCTGCTATCATTCCAAATCCAAATAACTGACTAACCTATCCACCACTTAAAATGTACTTGCATGTTTCACTATACTAATTCAACACTAATCCTCTATTGATCCCGGAGTAGCGTGCTACTCGCCGAAAAAGCGCTTCGATGCCTCGTCAGGGGTAGTAAGCGCTATATAAATGCAATTACAATACAGTACAATACAATTTTGTAACCTCCCATGGTAACACCCTCTGTTACGTGTGTTGTTACTCAGAAGGCTTTAACTACAGCCTCTGGTCACTATTTTCTCAAATAGCTGTTTGTAGGAAAGACAAGCTCGCTCCTAACGCTTTAAAACATTTTTTATAGCCTGGGTGCCAAACGCATTTGTAAGGCAATAGGTCTCGCAATTGCGAGAGTTTAAGCTATTGGCATTGTAAATGACAATGCCCTTTATTTATATGTTTTAAAAACAACATGCATATAAAAGGCATTGTCATTTAGAATGCAATAGCTTAAACTCTCATAAATGTGAGACCTATTTCATTGCAAATGCTTGTTTGAAGGGTATTTGTGCCCTTGTCTGCTTTCGGTTTGTTTTTGTTTTCATAGTTTTTCTTCATCTTTCCCTAATCACCTTCTTCCTACTCCTCCCTTATTTTCAGTTCATAGACAATAAAAGAGCATGAGTGGAAGAGGTGGCAAATATGGTTTCATCCAGGGTGCTCTCTGAGCAAAGGGGGGGCATGGGTGGCAGACGACCACAGCAAACGTCTGCCTATGGGGAGATTGGGAGGGCAGTGCAGTCCAGTACCTGCCATTCAGTGTTTTGCCTATTTTAGAGCATGCTGCAACCCAAAGCATAAATAGGGGCTGTTTTGAGCTCCCTGCCTCCATTTTGGGTACAAATGACCTGGCGGCAGGGAGTTGTAGTGCCTATCTCTTGCCTGCCCATCCCTCTCTAAATGTTAGTTGGTTTTGAGGGTTTGTTTTTGGCTCTAGTCATGCTCCCTTTTTGGCCCTGTTGCTGAGACAAGGGGTCATTGTTGTACAGTTGTCGCTTGAGACAGGTGCTAGTTAAATGCCAGGTGCTCGAACCAAGATAAAAAGTGTAAAGGTTGAGCACACCACACCCCATACTACCTTGCATTTGCCGACGCCGCTGCCAAAATGGTCTGCTTTGTTTCTTTTCACCCGCCAATCCTACTCGGCAAACTTTCCTTCCTTGTTGGATAAATGACCTCAACTAGAGAGACTTTGAAAAAATATCTTAATCTCTCCCAGCTGATGGCCACTTGCTCTCACTCCTGTCTCGCTCCTTCCCTCCTCCGTGTGGTACCCTACTCGCAGAGGGACACTCCGAGCTTAGCAGGGTAGGAAGGGGGTAACACTTAGGGCACACAACCCAGAGGAATCTGTTACAACAGTGGAACAGCAATAGAGGCACTCCCACTCCTGTACTTCGTACATGCCATCGGTCACGTGCCTCGACGACCTCAGCCTTTATTTTATACTCCCCGGCCCGCGCCCGGCCCAGGGAGTTGAATGCAAACAATATATTGCAGTGGCCAGGTGGCTCACCACATCCCGCTCTGTTTGCCACCGGCCCTGTCTCCTGTCAGGGGGCCTGACCACCCACCCAGTGGCATAACATAGGCCTTGCCCCCCCCCCCTCAGGCTCAGTATCCTGGCCTGAGAGCTCCTGGTTGAGTCTGGAGGTGGGGCCCTCCATGTACCTTGCAGGGGGTCCCCCTCAAGTTTCGTTACGCCACTGCACCCACCCCTTCGTGGTTACCCTCTTTTACGCTCCCAACACCAATCTTATCATAAATGTAGCAGCTAATTAGAATCCATTACACATGGCGACCATTATACAACTAAAAGATGGGACATATAGTGCTTCCTAACCAAAGTCTTGTATAACAGCTATATAATTGTTTTAGAAAATACACATGCATGTGTTATTAATTGTAGCACGATCCTGAAATGTTACGATTACTAAGCAAAAATATTAACACATATTAACATTGAGGGAGAGAAAAAAAGAAAGCGCCCGATGTTACACGGGGGCTTGGAGGGTGGGATTATGCTTCCTCAGTTCTAAATAAAAGCAATAGAAAGCAATAGAAAGGCAAGAACAGAAAGGAAACTGGTTTGGGGCCTTATCATGTTCCAGCAGCAGAAACAGCAATGTGATGTAGCCAGACATCAATGAACGCTTCGGAAACAAATTGCAAAACATTGGATATGCTAACAGAGACTGTCTAAATTTCTGTCAAAGACAGGAGAAGCACAAGTCTGAGACAGGGCTGTACAAACAGCTAAATTCATCATTATCCAGTTTTGCGAGTCCTTAATAGCGATTCATAAGGAATCGCTATTAAGGACTTGCAAAACGGGATACATGTAGGAATTGCAAAAAATATTTTGATTCCTACTTCTTCCTTATTTGCGATTAGCAATTTGCTAATCGCAAATAAGGATGCGATTTCAAGGGTGCCAGGGGTGTCCAAAGGACACCCTGTAGCACCCCTGAAAAGCAAATGTAGCCAGATGTTGCGCACACACATGTCCAAAGGACATGTGTGTGTGTAACATACCACTCAGAAAAATGCACTAAAGTGCATTTTTCTGAGTTTTTGCTATTTACCACGAAGTCTGACTTCGTGGTAAATAGCGGCCAGAAATTGCGAATTCGCAAATTGAAAATAGTTGATGAATTGCATTTAAGGAATCTCACATAGAGATTCCTTAAATGCAATTCCTCGCAAATATGTGATTTCGCAATTAGCGATTTTTGCATTTGGGATGATGAATCCCAAATGCGAAAATAGCGCTCGCAAAGGGCCAGATTCTCAGAATCTGGCCCTTTGCGAGCCGATTTTAGTATGATGAATCTGGCTGATAGTCTTTTATGCGCCAGTGCAGTTTTGCAAAGTTCCTGATTGTCACCATTTGCAAACAATTTAAATCAGTGTGATGCAAGACAATTTTTACCACTTGGCAAGATAACTTTCACTATAAACAAACATCAAACCAAGATGGAAAATGTGTGCAAGTCTACCTGTTGTGGAGTTTCTCTGTGCAGAATGGCAAAAACTATGAAGATTTAATTTCAGATAGTTGACTTTTTGCAGCATGAAATCTTGCAGAGGTCTCAGTTTTTTTGTAAACGCAGGAAAAAGTGTAAAACTTCAGAAGTTTGTGAAGTTGCAAGGTTTTCCATAGAACGTTTTATGTTTTTGAGAAACAACATAACACACTTGCAATTTGCCATACTGTGCTTTAAAACTACAAGAAGCTACGCAAAGTGCGTACCTCGACATAGTTTCAATAAGTTGCAGCATTAGTTGCCTTTTTCAGTATCACAAAATGTTCTTTCTTTGGAGCCATCTCCATTCTCTGCTGTGAGCAACAAGATCCCCTTGGAAAAGAAAGTCCTTCTGATGCACCCTGGGAAAGCAACTCATTATCCTCTCACCCCTACCCCACCAAGGTTCCTCTGCTGCCATTCTTCCTCCATGATCCCACCCCACTAAGGCAGTTCCTGATCTCACCTTAGTCATATGAATATAACCATGGCCACTGGAATTATGCGATTTTGTGGCTGGAGTGTTTTGCGCATAAATATAAATGTACTGCACTTGCCACGTAATTCAACATCTGATGCATAATATTCATATTTTAACAAAAAAAAGAGTTACTAGCTCAAACAGAGCAAACGTTACTAAAAACATAGCAACAAATGCTGCTGCGAAATGAAAGGCCCTTCACAAATGTTGACTGGTCACCTCTCTGGTGCATGTTTCTGCATTTGTGTGTTAAACTGGCAAAAATGAGGTGAAATCTTTGACCAGACAGTGTGATTACATGTAAAATAAAGAGAATACAAAACTGATATGCCTTCCCTTGAAGCATAATTTAATCAACCCTGCTGCATAATTCCAATAGCTTTTGGCTATAACCGAAGGAAAATTCTTTTTGACTCACTTGGAAATGTCCTGCTGTTGATCCAGCTAACCACCACCTCCGACCTGCTTCAGTTCCTAAAGCCAGCCACAACATACCTTCCAAGGTGGTCTGTAAGTAGCAATTATTATTATCAAAGGGGCACAAGCATCAAACATATTTTCCATTGCAAACTGGCCAATTCGCAGAATTGCCCTGTTGCAAACGCATAAAATGCTTTTCAGATGCAGCAAACCGTATTTTGTGATTTGGTAACCTGTTACCGAATGGCAAAATGGGTATGCGATTCGCTCTTACCTAGGGGCGTATTCAGGGCGTCCCTTCCTAATACCGAATCACATCAGTATGTAGAAATGTTTTGTGACCGAAATACGGTCGCAAAGCATTTGCATTATCACCTACTTGTAGTAGGTGGTAACTCATTCGCAAATGGGAAGGGGTCCCCAAGGGACCCGTTGCCCGTTGTGAATGTGTGTTACAGAGTTTTTTAAAAGCATGCAGGGGTCCCACTGACCATTGCCTACTCTAAAACAATGAAAAGAAAACTTTTCATTTCACTTTTTGTTAAGCATCTCGTTTTGCTTTAAGAAAAACATGCTGCTTTACAAAAAAAAAGATTGCTTCATTTAAAGGCAATCACGGACATGGTGGTCAGCTGACCTCAGCAGGCCACCATCTCAGTGATTTTTGCGATTCCTACGGGGTCGTAAATTGCAATCTATCTCATTAATATTAATGAGGTAGAGTAATTTGCAAACCCTTAGGAATCGCTATCTGAATCTCTTTGAGTTACATACATTGTAAATTGCGATTACCTAATTGCGATTCTCAGGAATTCTCAGTTAGGTATTCGTAATTTACAATTTTGAGGCATGTAGCCCAAAATGAAAAAAAATGGGCGATCGAGGTTAACCTCACCTGCGTGAACTAAACAAAGCCTGGAAAAGCCTCATATGTTTGTCTGTGTGGGGAAGTGGGGGGCAGGAGAGGCAAACATCCAGAAGTTACCTAATTTTCCAGGTGAAGCAAAGTCTTTACCTAACCCTTCGTCTCAGGTTAACTAGATTTAAACTGGTAGCAATAGCTTCTTGCAGATGCCAGCCCATTGCAGGCATCTGCTGGTCACATGGTGCAAAAGTACAACAATGTTTTATCTTCTCTCCCGCGAGACTGTTTTGCCAAAAATCTCGCTATCAAACGACCTCCTGGAGTTCCCCGAAATTGACTCAGTAACGGCGTGTAAAGCTTCGGTGTGAATAAATGCAATAAGTCTTTCCATTAAGTCCTAGTAAAAGAGATTTATCGCTCCTTGCAGAGTAACCGGATTCAATTAGACACCAGTGTGAATAATGTCCTCTCTGAAATGCCCCCAGACAGAAAAGCATGTGGCTGGAATAGAATATGTGCTTCTCAATGAGCGCGCGCACCCTGTAAGGCGCGCAGTGGGTAGCAAATATATCTACTCAACAAAAGTAACCGCAAACACTTACTAGCTTCCATCCATGGCTCATCCACTCTCAAAAAGCCTCCTCATAAAAATGGTAGGAAAAGCAGAGCTACAGTGACACTGCTCCTGACTACTTCAAGCTTGGCCGCTTTTACTTAGCAGAACTTTGATATACAAATCTCTATTTGACGTCAAAAAGTGTTATAACCATTAGTGGTAAACAAGCTGTTGCCTCAACAGAAATTAAAATCTTTTGCACCATGTAATGAGGGATGCAAATAAATCTTCAGGTTTTTTTACTCATTTGTCAACTCAGTACGGTGATTGGCTCTGTTCAAAATGAATTAATGCATGGGACAGTTAGCAAGCCTTGACAAGCTGATGTCAGAGAGCTCATCTTTTTGGCAGATAGCTCTTAAAGCAGTAGTTAAGGAATCTGTACACTGCTGTCCTTATTGTTTTATATATTACATTTGCCACGTTATATATCTGTTAGACCTGTCAACCTAAGGGTGGATTTTGCCTTCCTCCTCCACTTTTTTATCTTGTTTTTGCTGGCCTTAAGACTCTGCAAGTCTTACCACTGCTAACCAGTGCTAAAGTGCATTTACTCTCTCCTTACGGCATGGTAGAATTGGCTTCTACCCAATTGGCATATTTAATTTACTTGTAAATCCATACTAATATTATAAAGAGAGCCCAAACCTTTTAGGCTGGTAATCTCAGTATCATAAAAAGAATACAAGGGAGGTCAGAAGGGAATGTTTAACGACCTGGCATTGCTATCATCCCTTAACACTATGTAAACCAACAAATGGTATAACAATGGGTCAAAAAGCAAACTAGCCTCAGAATTTAATCTCTATGTATCACAGGGTACCACCGCAAAATCTACTTGGGGTAAATCGTGGTGATACAAATATTCCCATCAGAACACCAACCTGTACCGCCCTACATCATTTGGGATTCTTCAACCTGAAGAAAAAGTGGTTTCACCCACAGTAGATTAGGCAGGTGGTAGCCTAGTCTAACACGATGTCTCAAATGTGAGTGTGGTATGTTGTGGTATCAGGAGGTGAGCTGACTAGCAATGCAAAAAGTGATAAAAATAAATAAGTGCTATGTGCAACAATGTTTAAAATTGGGTAGTGGAAATGGACAAGAAATTTTATTGAGGTCCTATCCACTCTCAAAACTAAAAACAGTGCATAGTAGTGTAAACATATAACTACTAGAGTTGTTGTTCGGTTGACATGTTTCTGCAGTGAATACAGAGCCTATTGGTCTCTTACTGCTTCCTCAGGACCATAGTTTATGCTACTGCGTGAAGTAAATGAAGGTGAAAAGAAATAAACAATATCACCTGAGATTCACCTAATTTCTAGGGAATGCAAGCCCCACCTCACCTGGCTACAGCTCAGGTAAAACGGAGCACCGCTCTGTCCGTCGGTACTCCGGACATCCGTCTAGGCTGTCTGGTAGGGAGACAGCCTAGACGGATGTCCGGAGTACCCCAAGTAGATTTTACAGCGGGTAATCTCAGTAACCACAGCACCAATCACAACACCCAATACAGCGTTGGAAAGGGCAGTTGCAGCAAAAGGACATAGGCTATGCAGACGGCCACCATATATATATATTTTTTTGCAGAGTTTTATATAGCGCGAACTTGACCCAAACTGAATCAGGTATCAGAGCTCTTTAGTTACGTTACATGAGGACACACAATCATTTTTGTTAGGCACGGGGAGATTAAGTGATTTGCCCAGAATCACAGGATGTTTGGCGTCATTACCAAGACTCAAACCCAGATCCCCAGGTCCAAGGTCGAGCGCCTTAGCCGTTAGGCCAACTCCTCTATACCTTTAAAAGGTAAAAGAACCGTGCCAGCAAAGTTGTCCCTTGTGGACGTGTCTGCGTTGTGCTGTGGGTGTGGGCTGGGGGCGTGACTAACGCTGGGGGCGTGTGGTACGGCCATCACATCATGGGCTGTGGGCATGTGCTGGGGGCGTGACAAACGCTAGGAGCGTGACAAACGCTGGGGGCGTGTGTCCGCCCTTCATGCCATGTGAGTCGTACATATAAGCGCCAATTATGTTGCTGCGCAGCATCAAGGGGCATGCTGGGGGCGTGACACGCTGGGGGCATGAGAAATGCTGGGGGCATGTGTCCGGCCTTCATGCCATGTGAACGCAATTGCGTCGCATCAAGGGGCACGCTGGGGGCGTGAGAAACACTGGGGGCGTGTGCTACATTCCGCCCTTCATGCCATGTGGGTCGTACATTAATCAGAAGATCGTCTGCTGTGGCCGTGTGCTGGGGGCGTGACAAACGTGTTCACCTGGAGGCCTGGTAAGTAACGTTACTGCAGCCTCTCCTGCGCGCTGTTACTGAACTCTCTCATTCAACTAAATTACACGCGCCTGCTACCATCAACCAGGGCTCTAGCCGGGCTCAGGCGGCGGATCAGTACACTAATTACACGCGCCTGATAACATCAACCAGGGCTGCAACTGGGCCTCAAGCGGGGGAACACGCGCATGCTAACATCAAACAGGCCAGCATCTGGGCCTCAAGCGGGGGAACACGCAAATGAGCGTGTCTGCAGGGACAATTACTGCAGCCTCTCCTACTCGCTGTCACTCAACTCTCTCATTAAACGGATTTACCCGCGGCTGATAACTTTCTGATTCAACGACATTACACGCGCCTGCTAACATCAACCAGGGCTGTAGCCGGGCTCAGGCGGCGGATCACTACACCATTACACGTGCCTGCTAACATCAACCAGGGCTGCAGCTGGGCCTTCTCCGTCCCTATTCTAAATAACCAAAAAATGTTGTCTACCGTGAGATTTTAAAATAAATTGCCCTTGCCAAATACACACATTGGACATATTCTATTTCATACCCGGACAACGTCGGGACGGGCTGCTAGTTCCTAATAAAGTTGAACTTCCTATGCCCAAGCTCTGTAAATTAAATGCTACCAGTTGGCCTGCAGTACTTGTTGTGCCACCCACTCAAGTAGCTCTTTAAACATTTCTCAGGTTTTCATGTCAGTCTGTGTGGACAGTTATAAACTGCCATTTTGACCTGGCAAAATAAGACTCGTGCTAGGCCCAAACTGCCTTTTTGTATATATATATATATATATATACCTCTAGGTAAGGCTCTGGACAGCCCAGTGGGTAGGGTGCAGTGTATTTATAAATTTGAACATGTATATTTAAGTTTTACATGTCCTGGTAGTGAAAAATTCTCCAATTCTTTTTTCACAAATGGAAGGCCTACCTCTCTCGTAGGATAACATTGGAGTTACCATATTACATTTGATAAGTTGTAACTTCGAATTGGGAGCAGGAACCAGTTAACTTTTGGTGCCTTTGGAATTGTGATTAAAAAACCTCTCTTGTGGTATAGTTGATTTTTAAATGACAATATTCAAAAGGCCACTTTTAGAAAGTTGAACGTTTCCTGCCTTAGCCATTTGGTGCCTGTAGTCTGTCTCTGTTTCCCATGACTGGGTGTAGGTGACAGTTGGGCTTTGTTTTATCCTCCTAGACAACCACACACGGAGCTTAGGTTTGCCTGGATGGGCCGTCGCAGGCAGGATGGGAGGGATGAGCTGGGCACAGCCCTGCTTACACTTGAATAGGCTGTGTTTTGTCTCCACACAAAGGGCTGCATACCCCCTCTAGTTAGTTTAGAGCCAGTGTAAGGAAGGTTTGACACCTGTACACTTCAAATGGAAAACTCTAGAAGCTTCTTCCACTTCAAAGTTAGAGCTGGGTACAAATATTGGTCTTTGGGCACCAACTCTTCAGTATACTTCTGGACCTGTGGATACTCTGCCAGTAAGAAGGACCGATGTACTGCTGAAAGATCTACCACTCTGCTGGACTGCTTCTCTGAAGGACTTCTGCCCTGCTGTGATGACCTGATGCTTGCTGATGACCTGCTGCTTGCTGCCCTCTTGCCCAGGTGAGAAGGACTGGACCTCCGTCTGCTGAACCCAGGACCCCAAAGTGACTCCAAGGACTAGTTGACTAGCCTCCTGACCAGAGCTCCACGGATAGAAGGCTCCAACAGCCTTGAACCCGGCACCTGGACTCAGCCATCAGTGAGTCCCACCTTCTCAAATGGTGCCATCCAAATCCTGAACCCTTCGAAGTGGATCTGAAGGTGCTCTGCCAGCCCATCTTCAGATCCATCGGAAATGCTCTTCGGAATAGCCTCTGCTGCAATATTTCACTTAGCTTAAGCACTCCACATCAACTTCACATCTCACATCAGAGCTGCCACTGTGTGAAGCTTCACAGATACAGGCCCTTGCAAAGCAAATCTCTCTTTGCGGCAGCCTTTGATGACAATGTAAGTTCTCACTGCTCTTTGGAACCGGTGCATTGCCTTGACTGTGCAATGCATCCTCAACACCGGTCTTCGCATCACAAGCCTTTGTCAAAAGGATACTTGACAATGATGCAGGGCCGTGCATCGCAGCCTTACATGTCCTTGGAACCGACGCATCACCTAGGCTGCATAACACATCCTCGTCGTGGGACCTCACAATGCTCCACAATCAGGTTTTAAAGTATTCCCGTTCAGCTGGCCAAATTGGGTCCCTGTAACCGGTCGGCCATGACCAGAAATCCAGAGGTGCCACTTCATGATTTTGACACTATTCTATACTGAAATCATGAAACTTGCATATCTCTAGGCATACTGATTGTTTTTTTGCCACTTTGGTATTGATTCATTTATTAAAAACAACTGAATTTTTAAAACCAGGTGTGGGTCCTTTTGTGGTTCTTTTTACTGTGTTACTGTTTTAAGTGTTGCATAAATATTTTATACATTGCCTCTTAGTTAAGCCTAACTGCTCTGTGCCAAGCTACCAGAGTCTTGAACACAGGTTAATTTAGGGGTTGCTTGTGGTTTCACCCTGACTAGGAATGGGATGTCCTATTGAGTAGGGTTACACCTCCCTCAACCATCAACCTAATTTCAAACAATGTCATGTTGTCTATGGCCTGCATCGTAACATACACAAAGAAGGAGTAATATATTGTTTGCAAAAAATGCCTGTAACAGTCCAAGGATGTGCAGATGTATTTCTTCGTCTGCAACGTATGAAACTTTACCCAACATGAAGTGCAAGACTCTAAGAAAATTTGAGAGAAACACTTGAAACTTTATAAACTTACCCAAACTTGCTCATGTGCTTTGTTGAGCTTCAGTATCAGTGATTTTAATGTAATAACGTCACTCAGGTAAGGAGATAGTGGGGTTTATTGAATAAGTATACTTTTAAAGGCACTATATTGAGTCACAAATAGAGGAGTGGAGAAGCGTGGCTCAGTGGTTAGAGGTGGCAGACCCGGAAGCTGAGATCGACCGTGGACCAGGGTTTGATTCCCCGCCTCGGCAGGTCTCGGGCTCAAAAATTCCACGGACTCGACAATTCTCGCTCCGGTGCCTACTCGAATCACGGGGTCACACTCTGCAACTCTGGGCAATAGCTTGCTTAATCTCCACTACAGCCCCTCATGGCGGGATGCCTGGCTTTCACCTTGTGGACACCCTGCCGGGGTTTCTCACAGGGGAATGCCAGGACGGGTTCCCTAAGCAAGTGCCAGGATGCCCTTTGGGTGACAGGTTTGCGCTATATAAGTACACCTACATTACATTACATTACAAATTAGAAATAGTCTGAGTCTTCACCAGGATTCATCACCGTTGCAAACAGCAGTCCTGTTCCAGCCACAGTCACCTCTCACCCCTGTTAGCAACATATTTTGAGAATCTAAATTCAACTGAGGGGCACAAAACATGCCACCTAAGATCAGAAATATAAATTCCCTATTCACAGACTCAGGATCTGCAGGCATTTATGTTCACAGATGGAATTTATGCTGTGACAAAATCACCACAAGTGACCAATCTTCTGCTGCTGCCAATTTAGTGTTAGGGTTTTAGAGGAAGGATTTTCCCAAACAGTGGATATTCACAGCCTCCTGATATATTTGTTCATGGTTATAATATTGACTGTTGGACTTCGCCCTTTTTGGCTAAAGTTCCCCAAAACTTTTTGCTTTCCCCCTAGACCTTTTTTCTGACATAGTGTTGCCAACTTAGATGCTTTGGGCACTTTGCCACTGCTGATCAGTGTCTAAGTACAAGTGCTCCCTGTGTAAAGTGTAATGGTAATTGGTTGTCCATGATTGGTATGTTTGCCTTACTAGTAAATTCCCTAGTAAAGTGCACTATGTGTGCCAGGGCTAGTAATGCAAATGCTACTAGTGGGCCTGCAGCATTAATTGTGCGACCCCCACAAGTAGCCTTAAAGAGAGAAGCTCAGGCCTGCCACTTCAGTGCCTGCGCGCAGTTTGGTAAACTGCCATGTTGTTCTGACAAGGACACCGACTTGCCAGACCTTACCCTTCCCTTTCTATGCACATTAACACCCCTATGGTAGGTCCCAGGTACCCCCTGGGCAGGGTGCAGTGTATGTGAAAGGTAGGACATGTACTGAGGTGTGTACCATGTCCTGACAGTGAAATTCTCTCCATTTAGTTTTTCACTGAAAGGCCATATTGCCCATAGGACAGAATGGGAAAGCTGTGTAATATGTTTTCCAGCCTATCTTCCCAAACGCTTAAGATGGAGAGGTGAAGTTTAGTATGCCTGAACTCACAATGTAATAACACATCTTTTTATGAAGATGTTTTTTGCATTGTGTATTTAGAAACCACTCTTTTAGAAGAGTGCTCTAACATTTCTGTGTGTCTCTGCCTGGTTGTGGATTGACGGTCTGGATTTGAAAGTGATAGGATCTGGGGAATGTCTTGACCCAAGGGAGGAGGTGAGACAGCAACAGGCTGACCTGCATCTGGAGTGAAGGGGGAGGAATAGCCCCTAGAGGTGAAGAGGCCTGGGTTGCAGCCATAAAACAATGGCTCCATCCCCTGCTGAGTGATTAAGAATCCAGACCCCCACTAATCAGAGGAAGAAGTTGTCACTGGTAGGGAGGCACCGAGAACTGGTTAGAACAGGGTTCAGTGCCCCCCTGAACACAAATACTTTGAGGGGTATAACTATGAGAGCTGAAGCCTCTGAACATTGGATTGCTCAAGACTGAAAAGCATTGAAACTACTTTGTGGTCAAGCGGAACCTCTGCCAAGGAAGAAACAGCTGAAGAGACTGAAGGAAAGGACTAACCCTTGCTGTGTGTTCTTGGGCTGGCCTGCAGTTTGTTGTTTTAACCAAGGAAGAGGCTAAAGGAACTTTGCTGTGTGCTGTGTCCCCCCTGCTTGAAAGGACTTTGCTGTGCTGTGTCCTGAAGTAACTTAAACCCAAGGGCCCGAGGTAAACTGACTCGCTGTTGTGGAAACTCAGGAACACAAAAGTTTCCAGAAGTGTCTCAGCAACTCTGTGTGCGTGTGCTTTTTGTAGCCTGAGACCTTTGTAAGTTGTGCCCTGTGATCATGGGCACCTGGAGTCCAATCGAGTCTCAGCAATGCTGTGTGTGTGTGTGTGCTTTTTGCAGCCTGAGCCCTTCGTGAGGATTGTCCTGTGATCGTGTGCACCTAGCATCCAAGTGAGTCTCAGCGGCGCTCTGTGCGTGTGCTTTTTGCAACCTGAAACCCTTTGAAGAATTGCCCTGTGATCGTGGGCACCAGAAGTTCAAGTGAGTCTCAGCAACACTGTGTGCATGTGCTTTTTGCACCCAGAGACCCTCTGTAGAATTGCCCTGTGATCGGGGGCGCCAGGAGTCCAAGTGAGGGTCAGCAACGCTGTGTGCATGTGCTTTGTATAGCCTGAGACCTTCATGAGGATTGCCCTGTGACCATGCACACCAGAGGCTCAGGGGAATCTCAGCTACGGTGTGTGCGTGTGCCCTGTTGCAGCCTGAGATCTTTGTTATAGTCATCGGCCCGGAATCAACCAAGTCGCATCGGAGGCCCACGTTGTGAGAGGTGGAGAGGAGAGCGAGGCCGCACCCCCCAGGCAACATGTGTCAGCACCTGGGGCGGGGTGCAGGCTCGGAGAGAGATGCTCTCTGCCTCTCCCTTTCTGGTAGCGTGAGCCTCTGTCCCAGCTCGTGTCGCGGCCCGTACCTGCCAAGGAGTGGCAGTAGCAGGTCGGAGCGGGGAGCTGCCCTGTTTTTTACACCAAATCTTTGTTGGGGGCATATGGTGACGGAAACTGACCGCGAGTCAGTAAGAGGGGCGGAGAGACCATCTGAGCACCGTGATCGGAGCTGGAGTGTATTACACATTGCATTCGTTTGTAGAACGAACTACCTGATTGTTGTATTATGCATTACATTATTTCTGCATAGCGAACTGCCGGATTGTTGTATTACGCATTGTATTAGTTTGCAGAACGAACTACCTGATTGTTGTATTACGCATTGCATTATTTCAGCATAACGAAATGCCTGATTGTTGTATTATGCATTGCATTAGTTTGCAGAACAAACGACCTGATTGTTGCATTATGCATTGCATTATTTCTGCATAATGAACAGCTGGATGGTTGTATTATGCACTGCATTAGTTTGCATCACAAACTGCATTATTCTTACATTATAAAGTGCCTGATTCTAGCATTACGATCTGCATAGCCATGCATTAGGACTGCAAAGGATCACCTGGAAGTGCTCATTAATACTGCCAGAACTTACAAGAGCTGGCTGACCTACTAACTGGCCAGGAGTTATATTACAAATACGCATATGTTGGATTTTTATCGTGTGGTCTCATCATATATCTTTTTATATAAACGTGTACTTGTTTTTATATGAAACCCATGTGGAGTCCTTTTGTGGTGTCACCACTGGGTCACTGGGAGCGTGGTTGTAAATACTTTACACATTTGCCTAGAAAATAAGCCTGACTGCTCGTGCCAACCTACCAAGGGTTTGAGCTGGGGTTATCTGATAAGGTGTCCTTCCTTTCCCTGACGTGGAAGCGAGGGTCCCTACCTGGCCTCAGGTACCTACCTATGCCAACTAGGGAATCCAAGTCCTAACATTGACAGTATCGAAAATCTGGTTCACCAAAATGCCAGGTGCAGCATAAGTGAGACCACCTGCTGTTTGACGCCCAATGATATCACAGAGTGGATCCTTTGTCCAACTGGCGGCCCCTCAAATTAAACTGGGCATATAGGACCTGCCATATGAACTGATTTTTCATTTTTAAATCTTGGGATTGTTAAATAACAGGATTAGAAACCGCAAAATTAGGAGTCACCGTGTACTAAAAGTAATTTGCAAGTTGGGAAATTCCTTACAACTCACAAAGTGCCTTTCATAACTCAATTTTAGCTGCATGAAAGTGGCAGTCCCCTCCTATATGTGATTCAGACTGCCACGTGTCAGTGGTTTATGAGTGCTTTTATGGTTCCATTGAACAGATTCTGACACACTACTTGAGGTGGTTTCCCATTTGCAAATTGGAGGCTGTTTTCCCTGAAACAATATCCACTTTCTTAAGGGTGTCAGGCAACCTTGGGCAGAGCAAACAAAGGTCCATATGATAGCTGAATGTTTCACTTGATGTAATACAGTGCACGTGAAAAAAATGTCTTACAAAAAGTAATCCCTGTCTATTCAAAAGACAAGGGCTACATTGAAAACTAATCTAATTTGTAGGGTGTCGTGTTTTGTGGAGGTCTCTGTTGTGCCAGATGGTGCGCACATTCGAAAAGGAGGCAAGGGTCCCAATATGAACAGATTGTCAATTCCGAAGGGGAGAGGCTTCATATTTTCACTTTATGTGCTAAGTAAAATGTATGGGTTCAGTCAAGATAATTACTTTTCCAATAAAGCGACAGAACGTTCTAGAGATTTCCAATTGATGGCAGTCCTCTTGAAGTTACAGAGTGCTTATGTTTTCGTGTTCCAGAGTATCTGTGCTAATTATTGGAAGATGATAGTTGCAGGATCTAAGACCTTAATGCCAGAGTTTTGGAAATTCATGGACTATTGTTTCCCTTGGAATTTGATGAAAGACTGACATAGATTTAGAGAAGTATTCTAAAACTCAATTTGTGTTTTAAGATTTGAATTTATATTTCCAAACACTATTTGGGGAGTCACCTTCTGACGATTATGAAATGAGTGTTTGTTAGCAAAAAGGATCCTCCTCACTTCACAAACTTTGATAACCTTTTGTTTTTAATTAATGGGGTATTACAGCATTGGCAACATGATTACTTGTTGTCAAAGGAACTCTACGACATTAATGTGCATTATTTACGTTGCAGTTGATGAACTATTTGTTTTAACATAATTTGAATCACCGACCATGCGTATCGAACTGAAGGTAGTTGTTTGTAGTGAGAGGCATATAACAGCACTGTATAATTTGTGCAGTAATTTGGTAGTTGGTAATTGTGCTTCATCCCTGGGAAGACTAAGGGGCAGATTTACAAGCCCCTTGTACCAACTTTACGCCGTAGTTGCATCACTTCTGTAATGCAGCAGCGTCGTAAACAATGCACCACAATGCAACATATTTACAACGTGACACATCTAGGGAGATGCGTCACGTTGGGTAAACAGACATAATATCGACTCCAAAATATCGACTGGACATAATATTGAGTTCAAAATATAGACTGGACAAAATATCGACTGGACAGAATATAGACATCAAAAATATCGTTTTTAAGGTAAGTAATGTAATATCGAATGTTAAAAATATAGACAGTTAAAATATCGAAGTATATAATATAGGTAATTAAAAATATTAAATTTTTAATAGTATCTAATTTTTTATAATGTTTTTTATGTTATTATAGGTGTGAAAAATGTGTATTTATGTTATAATTAATTTTAAATAATGAAAATTGTTTTTTTATTTTTTGCGTAATTAAATTCTGTAGCGGGTTGTGGGTTTATAGGGGAATAGGGTGGGAAGTAATTTAATTATAATTAATTAAATATGTTAATTTATTTATTGGTATTATTTTTAATTAATTGTTAATTAATTTATATTTCGTAAATAATTACATTTTAATTGGCAATTAATTTTAATTAATTGAATAATTGCTAATTATGTTAATTTTACTAATTTATTTTCCGTAGCGGGTTGTGGGTTTATAGGGGAATTGGGTGGGAAGTAATTTCATTAAAATTAATTAAATATGTTAAAAAATGTATTGGTATTTTTTTAGAATTAAATGTTAATTAACATTTTATGGGTAATAATTACATTTTAATTGGCAATAATTTTGTTTAATTGATTAATTGCTAATTATGTTAATTTTAATTATTTATTTTCAGTAGCGGGTTCTGGGTTTATAGGGGAATAGGGTGGGAAGTAATTTATTTATAATTAATTAAATAATTCAATGTATTTAATTGTATTTAATTTGAAATAATAGATAAATAAGTTTTAATTGTTAATTAAATAAATTTTAATTTGTAATTAATTTGGATTAATAGGTAACAAATAATAATAAATAATTTTAATTAGTAATTTTAATTGATTAATTGTTATATTAAAATAAATTGGTAATTACTTTAAAATAATTTGTTATAGATATTAATTTATATTTTTTTAAATTATATATGAAGTATTTAATTTCCCTACTGTTGCACTCTTTGGAGTGGGAATAGTAATTTTAACCCCTACGCTATCCAACGCTTTCCCTACTGTTGCACTCTTTGGAGTGGGAATGGTAATTTGTACCCCTATGCTATCCAACGCTTTCCCTACTGTTGCACTCTTTGGAGTGGGAATAGTAATTTTTACCCCTACGCTATCCAACGCTTTCCCTACTGTTCCACTCACTGAAGTGGGAATAGTAATTTTAACCCCTACGCTATCCAACGCTTTCCCTACTGTTGCACTCTTTGGAGTGGGAATAGTAATTTTTACCCCCTACGCTATCCAACGCTTTCCCTACTGTTGCACTCACTGGAGTGGGAATAGTAATTTTTACCCCTACCCTATCCAACACTTTCCCTACTGTTGCACCCACTGGAGTGGGAATAGTAATTTTTACCTCTACGCTATCCAACGCTTTACCTACTGTTGCACTCACTGAAGTAGGAATAGTAATTTTAACCCCTACGCTATCCAACGCTTTCCCTACTGTTGCACCCACTGGAGTGGGAATAGTAATTTTTACCTCTACGCTATCCAACGCTTTCCCTACTGTTGCACCCACTGGAGTGGGAATAGTAATTATTACCCCTACGCTATCCAACGCTTTCCCTACTGTTGCACCCACTGGAGTGGGAATAGTAATTTTTACCTCTACGCTATCCAACGCTTTCCTTACTGTTGCACCCACAGGAGTGGGAATAGTAATTTTTACCCCTGCGCTATCCAACGCTTTCCCTACTGTTGCACCCACTGGAGTGGGAATAGTAATTTTTACCTGTACGCCATCCAACGTGTTCCCTATTGTTGCACCCACTGGAGTGGGAACAGTAATTTTTACCCCTACGCTATCCAACGCTTTCCCTACTGTTGCACTCACTGGAGTGGGAATAGGAATTTTTACCCCTACGCTATCCAACGCTTTCCCTACTGTTGCACTCTTTGGAGTGGGAATAGTAATTTTTACCCCTACGCTATCCAACGCTTTCCCTACTGTTGCACTCACTGGAGTAGGAATAGTAATTTTTACCCCTACGCTATCCAACGCTTTCCCTACTGTTGCACTCTCTGGAGTGGGAATAGTAATTTTTACACTTACGCTATCCTACGGTAATAATATTGATTATTATTTAATTATATTATGTTACTATATATATATGTTTTAACAAATATGATTGTAATTTTTTTATAACTCAATAATTATTTAAATATTATAAGGTCATTTAAGTATTTTTAAGTATATTTTAGTAATTACTATTTAATATTAATTTAATTTAACACTGTTTTTAATAAAGTCGATATTTTAATTAACTATATTTTTGTAAACGATATTTTGTAGTCGATATTTTTGTACTTACCTGTTTGTAGATACAAACTCGATATTCTGCCTGTCGATATTTTGTCAACGATATTTTTTCAACTCGATATTATGTCCCTCGATATTATGTCAGTGATCCGTCACGTTGTTAAGCCCTGCTCGAAATTATACCTGTGTAAATTATAATGTATGGAAGGTGGGTGTTCTGGCCGAAGGAAGCCTCGTAAAAGTGACACAGTGAAATCTACAAGATTTCACTGAGTGACTTTTACAATGCCCCTGCGTCAAAACCTTGCGCCTGCTTGAATCAGGTGTAAGGATTGACGCAGCATGGTTGGAATAGGCATTCCTGACCATTGCTGGAGTTGAGTCATGTTCACGACACGACTCCAGCAATGCGTTGCCTTTCTGACAAAAGATGCATCACGCATCTGTTTGTCCTCACGTCACGGTGCGCCGCATTGTAAATGTGGCGCATCCATGGTGGCGCAAGGCTACTTTTCTGTCACACAAATGAACTGGCGCATCTCTGCAAATATGCAGAGATGCGCCAGTCAGTTCTTTTAAATCTGCCCCATAGAGTTTATTCTATCACTAGCAGCCCGTCCCGACGTTGTCCGGGTATGAAATAGAATGTGTGTAATGTGTGTATTTGGCAAGGGCAATTTATTTTAAAATCTCGCGGTAGACAACATTTTTTGTTTCATTAGAATAGGGACGGAGAAGGCCCAGCTGCAGCCCTGGTTGATGTTAGCAGGCGCGTGTAATTGGTGCAGTGATCCGCCGCCTGAGCCCGGCTACAGCCCTGGTTGATGTTAGCAGGCGCGTGTAATTATCAGCCGCGGGTAAATCCATTTAATGAGAGAGTTGAGTGACAGCGAGTAGAAGAGACTGCAGTAACTTTCCCCGCAGACACGCTCATTTGCGTGTTCCCCCGCTTGAGGCCCAGATGCATGCCTGTTTGATGTTAGCATGTGCGTGTTCCCTCGCTTGAGGCGCAGCTGCAGCCCTTGTTGATGTTATCAGGCACGTGTAATTAGTGTACTGATCCGCCGCCTGAGCCCGGCTAGAGCCCAGGTTGATGGTAGCAGGCGCATGTAATTTCGTTGAATGAGAAAGTTCAGTAACAGGGCGCAGGAGAGACTGCAGTAACGTTACTTACCAGGCCTCCAGGTGAACGCGTTTGTCACGCCCCCAGCACACGGCCACAGCAGACGATTGTCTGATTAATGTATGACCCACATGGCATGAAGGGCGGAACGTAGCATACGCCCCCAGCCTTTCGCCCGCCCCCAGCGTGCCCCTTAATGCGGCGCAATTGCGTTCACATGGCATGAAGGCCGGACACACGCCCCCAGCGTTTCTCATGCCCCCAGCGTGTCACGCCCCCTGCGTGCCCCTTGATGCTGCGCAGCAACGTAGTTGGCGCTTGTATGTATGACTCACATGGCATGAAGGGCGGACACACGCCCCCAGCATTTGTCACACCCCCAGCAATTGTCACGCCCCCAGCACACGCCCACAGCCCACGATGTGATGGCCGTACCACACGCCCCCAGCGTTAGTCACGCCCCCAGCCCACGCCCACAGCAAAACACAGACACGCCCACAAGGGACTACTTTGCATAGCCTATCTCCTTCTGCTGCAACTGCCCTTTCCAACTCTGTATTGGGTGTTGTGAATGGTGCTGTGGTTACTGAGATTACCCGCCTCAAAGGTTTGGTCTCTCTCTCTCTCTCTTTATAATATTAGTATGGATTCTAGAGTTGGAGATACAAAGTATATAATGTGTAGTATTACAAATCATGTGCTGTGGTAAAGTCTATCCGACCACTAAAGACTTCCACTTGTTTTTAGGGGCCAATGCTCTTCTATTGACAACAGTTCCTCTGTGTGGGGCCCCGCAGAGAGCAGTATCCAGTGCCTCTGTTTTCTCTCTATTCCCATTTCCATTTCCCCGGCTTCTAACCAAGATTTCAGTCAGTATGCGGTTAGCAGTGAATTAGGAAAAATGTGGAATATTGGAAACAGATCAAATATGTGTTCAGACTAGGCTCTGATTAAAATAATTTGACATGAGTTTCTGTAGGACAGGGTTGATTCTGGCTGTGAAATTTGTTATCATGTCTGGCCTGTCTTACCATTTTGGCTGTCAAATTTGTAAAGATGTTTGACCTGTTTCACCAAAACGGCCATGTTAATTCTAGCAAAGACCACAGAGTGTGTCTTTCTCTGATGTTGAAGAGCGCTGCTTTTTAGCGCTCCAGATGAGAAACTGTGAGTTATTTTGCTCGGCTAAATCATGAAGCCATTCACTAATACTGATGAGCTCACCTAAGGTACATCCTTCTAGTCCTGGTGAGAATTCTGTCATGTGATCAAAACTAGACACCTGTGTATCTAAGAATATATATTTCGGTCTTGCATTTATTCAGAATCTTGTCTCCAAAGCTGATTTCAAGGGACCCCTCATCAGTTGACTCATCGATTTGACTATTGATTTCTCTTTTGTCAATAAACACTTTTAAACTCAATCAAAATGTGAAGCAAAGCATTCCTCCCCATAGTAAATCAGGTAAATGAGGTATTATGTCTCCTGGTTTCACAGAAAACAACTTAGCAACAAAACATCGCTTGCCCTCCCCTGTGTAATAAATACAGAGACATCAGGTTGCCCCTTGTCAGATGTGAGTATCTCTTCCCAGCCTAATTTTATTTTATATTCAAATACTTGTAATCTTCTACTTCTACGAGTTAAAAGTAAACACCTGGGTCCTGATTACAGCTATGGGGCTTCTTCCATTTTGTTAGCAAGCTCCTGGTTGCACCTGAAATAGGCTACCAAGTTGGGTGGTATGTGCCTATGCTATAATTGCATATGTGTTTTAGGTCTACAAACAAATTAAGCACCCTGTGTTATTTGCTCAGAAGTGTATGACTGTTAAAAACTGTCAGGAATTTATCTGGCAAATAATGGAAACATCGATGTATGCTCATGGAATGCCTTCTAGGGTGTCCAAACTGGAATGGAATGTCCTGCTGTTTGCCAACCGGATTCTTGCTAGGTTTATCCTGTCACAGAGAGGCAATGACAAAATGCACATTCTGGAGGGCCCATCCAATGAGCCCATTTCTCTACCCACTTCGAAATATCATCAAACATTCCTCCATGAAACAATCATAAAATTTAGTGATACCAGGAAATTTGCTATGAGGCCTAAATTGATAATTGACGACTGCCACGTCAAGAGTTGAGTCTGAGCTACAGAGTGTTGATTAAATTAGGGGCGGCTCCTCCGCTAAGGTGGAGGAGTGTTGCCCCACAAGAAAAAAGAAATGATAATAACGCCATGTTATTATCATTTTATTTTTCCCTAGCAGCTCCGTAGGTATGGAGCGGGTTGCCCACAGAGCAAGGGAGGAGTGGTGGCACTCTCCTAGTCTGCATCACGATTTGGCCAACCGTCTTTGGCCAGCCAAACAGTCATGTGCATTTTGCATGTTCTCCACTGGTTGTGATGGAGAACATGCACAGGCCCTAAGTCACCATCTGAGCCCTGAACCACGGTGCTCAGACTCGCCATGACGCTGCTATCAGCAGCATCATGATTGGCTAGAGGAGTCTTGAAGCCTGGGTGATTACTCTTCCTGTGTAGTAGCAAGAAGGATGGAGGAGAGGTGGCAGCTGGTAAGGTAAGTTTAAATGTTCTTCCCCCCCCCTTTTTTTCCTTTTTTTTAACCCTCCCCGCTACTGGACTAAATTGTCATGTATTCCTATAGGTCCTGAATCGATCCCCCTATTCCTGACCCTATTCTAGTTAAACAAACCAACAAGTTAACTAGCAGTCAGCCCATGAGGCAGAAAACCCCCATGATGCAGATACCGTTATCTGACGCAGTCACACTATGGCACAGGAACGTGTTATTTGATTAGGTCATAACGCTTGCGATCTAATTAGACAAGCGATATTCCTCCAGCCCCTGATAAGGCATACGGAGTTCTCATAACAAATCAAACCTATGACAACCTGGGCAAAACCCTGCGGCCATTGTTTTGATTTCACCGAGAACTTTAGTAAAAGAATGTGCTAACGAGCAAGTCGTATGACATCTTTATTGACGTATCTATGTCCATCCTTACGTCAATCTCGGCACCTTAAAGGTATAAATATTACCGATCTTGCCATATGCAAACACACGCGTGGTGACGAGACGGAGCAGCCATACTTGCCGAAGCGAAGAGCAGAGCAGACCCCGCTGGCAGCAGCCCCGCCTTTCTGACGCGCTGAGAGACGCGCTGCTTTCTCCTGCCGAGAATCCAGCACCGGCGTTTCTGGGCAGCCCTCGCAGGCCGCCTGGAATATCGAGACCAGAGAGAGAGATACCATTCCTCATTCATCCTAACTTCCAGGTACAGAACTGAATAACCCCTCACAGAGAATTCTTTAGTTATTCACTTGGCAAAAACAAACTTAACTTAAACTGTAACTTTCTATTCCCGCCCACGTATTAGACTTAGGTCAGGTACACGGGGAAAGCGTATCTAGAAACACCAGTTGAGTACGTTTAGTCAAATGTATATGTGTATGTAATATATTTTATTCATTTTAAAACATCTTATGGCTTAGAAACCATATCAATGTTTTTACAGTATTATTTTATACTATTGCTTTTAATGTATGCACTCTACTTAACTATAAGTATTGCAATAATATCGATCCATTTCTCTTGTATGAGAAAAGAGACTGATCAATAAATAACACCTTTTTATTGAACACGCCCGTCTCTTCCTTTTCTCTACATTCGGATGAGACTAAGAATGCACGTACTGACTGAGTAAAATAATTTGCCTTTTGTTCACACGACTCTCGAGATTGACTCTTGATTAGGGGAGAGCAAAGTTGTCATGTTCTATGGTTGTCAGAAACTAAATCCCTTCTTGTCTAATCAGGGAAGTTAAGTCTTCCTTGAACATTCGAGAAAGTTTCTAGTGAACTCTGAGCTAAGCTGGCAAACCCAAAACTTTAAGTCTAGTATCGACAGTAGTAGACCTAGTTAACGTCTGGCCTAGGCCCTTACTGCTGTAGGTATTATTCCAATGCGCAGAGCCTATTGGGAAGACAGGAACTACACTACATGGCGCCCAACGTGTTTGGAAAGGGCGATAAAACTAACGTAAGACATTTAGAGTAACTCAGTCGTGCTTTCTCACTCAGACCCCTTTTCCCAAATACTCCAAAGACGTCTGGAGTGGGTGAAAGGTTATATCCGCCAGACCTCGCAGGAGGGAACTCCTATGTATGGTTCTTGGTATAAGTCAACATTGAAGGATAAACAGTTCCAAAATATTGTGCATCTAATCTTTGTTTCCATAAGAAACCTGATCTGCAAACAAACAAAATAACCTTCAGGACAGTAAAATGTCAGACAATGAAGAAGAAAGAGAGGCAGTTAGATTAGCAACTGAACTCGCAGCAGCTGATGCTACCATGCAGGCAGCAGACCAGGATATAATACTCATCCCGGTCATCAAAAGGAGATCTATAACCCTGAAACTTATAGAAAATGGACTGACACCTAGAGGTGGCACAGTCATATTCGTAATTGAGGCACATGAATATCGGCAGACAGAGGTATATTATTCATGGATACATTTTCCAGCAGCAAATGCTGTAACAAAGTACTTCCACTATTACAAAATAGAGGAACCTCCTAATGAGTACACTCCTTTCGAGGAGGTGGAAGTACCACTCAAATTCCAAGAGCATTTGCTCTTATTTGATGGCGCCCTAAAACATAACAATCACATCACCAGGCTCGGTCCTTTAGGAAGACCAGGAGCAACGTGGCCGGTCCTAGCCGGATACACACCACACCCAGACATCAATGGGATGTCTGTAGCAGAGCTGTTAACACAGCTAAAACAATTAATAAAAATTCATAGACAATTAGTACAGTATGTGATGCGGACTTCAACAATTCAGCCAGCGATTAAACTTCCACAGCTGACCCCTCACCAGGGGAACACAAATAAAATTACACCACAGAACATCCAGTCTTGCCTAGGTAAAGTACCGGCTAAACGGGAACAAATACCATTCTGGTTGGCACAGAAAATTACCCAAATAGAGGCGGTGTTTCCTGACACCACCCCGCTAGAAAAACACAGGATTCTGACTATCTGTCTTCCTATGGGAATCGCACCACACATTGAGGACTGTGACACTTGGGGTACAGTCTTTGCTTCCATCTACACAAAAACGCACGGTGTTCCATCCATTTCGGTGATACCAGATGTGCTAAAACAAATTCAAGACGAATACGGTCCAGAACCTGCTTTAACTCTTGGTATGAAATTACTAAAAGACTTCAAGCAGGTCTCGGCTATATTATTAGCCAACATAAAAGGTGAAGCAGCAAACGTAGCGATCCGCCAGAGGTTAAAAGAGACAGATATGGCAGACCAACCAGCTGAAATTGCCAGAATCATAGAAAAATCCTATGAGGAACTAGGCAGAGATAGTTTAGGTGGAATACCAGTAAAACCGCAACTGACTGAAAGTCCAGAAAAAATATTTTTTAATAATAATTCACCAAAAAAGAACTGGGATGGAAACAAACAATCCAATCCTAAAGAAAAGAAATTCCAGTCCAGAGGAAGGTCTCCTAGGCGAAGAGAGAAATCTCCGAACCAAAGACACAGGTCACCCCAGAGTGACCCCTCTGGGAAAAGATATAACCTTAGAAATAGGGATAATATAAAAAAGCCTGATAGATATCAAGACATTGATACACGTCCCTCTCAATCTTTTCAGACTTCCTCGCAGAAATCGGAAAGAAGAGGACGATCAGAACAAAGAGAAGAGCACACCAAGTCCAAAGACAAGGAACCTGCTCAGCTAAAAAAGAAATTACAATTTCCAAAAAAGAAGGTAGCCAGTATCAAGGTAGTTAACAATGCCGAGAATACTGAGGACACAACTGAAAAACGGAGAGTGGGCTCAGACAATGCTAGACAGTGCAGCAGAAGTGAGCATAGCTCGCAAAGTCCTTATGAATCATCTGGAGACAGTGGACACGAATGAATATCTTCAAGTGGAAACTGCAGACACCAGGGTTAGCAAACCTCACAAGATATACGAGATAACATTACGTATAGAGGGAGATAAGACTAGGAAAATAAGGGGACTATTTTGGGATAACCTCTCCAAGGGTTATGACATCCTTCTAGCTGAAAAAGACTGGCCACCAGAGTTTGTCAGGGAGTGCCCTCATGGCGAAGAAGTCATTATGCCTGCCTTCTCAAATTTAATTCCAATTCATAAAAAATACACACTTGCCAGAAAGTGGGCAGTGGCTCTAGCACCTGCTTTATATAAAAATCATGTAGGATGGGATGAGGACTCCCCTCCTCACAAAATCCAGTTAAAATCACAACCTACTGCACAAAGGCAGTACCCAATTAAGCAAGAAGCTAAAAAACAGGTAAATGAAATACTAGATCAGCTAGAATACCAGGGGGTGATTGAAACTTGCACCTCACAAATGAACAACCCTTTGTTTCCGGTCTCCAAACCAGACAATTCATATCGTCTAGTTTTGGATTACCGACACCTTAACACATGTTGCAAAACTTTTGCAGTGCAAAATTCACACAGTGCTGCACTAATGAATAACATAGTGCGCAAAAAATATAAAACAACCTTAGACATCTCCAATGGATTCTTTTGTCAAAACATAGCACCAGAGAGCAGATATTTAACTGCATTCTCAGTAAATGGCACTCAAAAACAATTCTGTCGGTTAGCCCAGGGGTACAAGAACAGCCCGGGGGTATTCTCAGCGAGAGTAACAGAATTACTTCAACTATATGATGATGAAGCATTATCTTATGTCGATGACATTTACTTAACAGATGATGACTTGGAGACTCACTTGAAAAGAGTGAACACCATAATACTTGGGTTCGCTGCAGATGGTTACAAATTCAACTTTAAAAAATCCAGAATTGCCCATCTGACAGTCCTATTCTTAGGATATGAGTTATCAAGTGAAGGCAAAAGCCTGGCTGACAATTTCCTAGAGAAATGTGCCGTACTCCAAGCACCTAGAACACTAAAAAACTTACAGTCGATTCTAGGCTTCCTAAATTTCGGAAGAACATACGTTGCAAATTACGCAGAAAGGGTCAAACCCCTTTATGATCTAATTAAACCAGATTTTAAAAGATCCAATTGGACTCCAATACACACAGAAATTTTGAGATCCTTACAAACAGACATGCTAATTAAAACAAAATTAGAAACACGTGATAACACACGCAATCTTGTGATTCGAGTCATCCCAGGGAGATGCGGATTCACATACCTGACCTCTAATGAGGGAGAAAAGGTACCAATTGCATTCAAATCACACTTGTACACAGAAGCTGAACAGAAATTCAGCAACAAAGAAAAAATTGTTCATGCAGTTCAAACCGCAATAGCTAGAGAAAAAGATCAAGCAGACGGTAGACATATCACAGTCAGAACAGCTGAATCAGCCTTTGAGGCATTAACAACACCGTGTAATTTACCAACAACAACATTGGATCCAGAATGGTTACAATGGGTGAATTCAATCACAACGGACAAAGTATACTACTACTTTGATCCAGAACTAGAAGAATTGAAAAATCTAGTATATGAAGAAACATATCCTCTGCCAATCGACATTCTGCCTTTACGACATTACGCCTGTGTAATCTATACAGACGGACATGCACAACCCTCCGTTTGGGGAGAACAAGCATACAACCCCACATGTGAGATTACAAAAGAAGTGTGGCGCGGAGGTAAACTAAAACCTCTATTAACAAAGACACACTCAGTAGAAACTAATTCAGAACAACAAACTGAAATATTAGCTTTGAAAATGGCGCTAGATAATGCGGATCGCGAATTCCCAACACTTATAGTGTCAGATTCATATTACTGCGTCAAATCATATAACAGCGATTTGCAGACATGGATTCAAAACGGTTACAAAGATGACACAGATGCACCAATGAAGCAGAAACTGCTCTGGGAACAAATAGCTCTTTTACAAAAAGAACTACCAAAGACTCACGTGACTCACTCACTGAGTCATCAGCGTGATGGCGTTCACGTTGTAGGGAATTCATTGGCTGAAACAGCCGCAGCGGCAGCCACTAAATCGGCTCCCGTAGTTCGAAAAAAGCGTACATTAAAATACATTGACGGTGAAACAGTGCTGGCGGTGAAAACGTCATCAAAAGGCGACTGCTCAGCGTTACCGATCAACTATCCACTCAATTATACATACATAATCGATGCAAACTCCGTCCCTTTTGCTCGAATCCCTGGAGTGGGGGATAGAGTGATTCCAAACATGGACAGGAGAAACTTGTTAATCGCAGACGCACACATGGGCGAGGGTCTCAGACACCTTAAACTGAAAGGTTCTCTGGAAGAATTACAATCACGGTACTGGTGGCCAGGCATGAGCCTGCGTCACACCATGTTTGTAAAAAACTGCCCAAACTGCAACAGAGATCGCAGTGGGGAGAGAAACAGTTTAATACCTCGTCGTTCTACTCCAGGAAAAATCAGGAGTAAAAAGGAAGGGTTGCGATTAACATATACAGGCTAGTTTCCACTTATAATGTAGATCACCAGCACTCGGCTGACGTCCGGACTGTTATACAAAGATTTGCGGGTCTAAATGGCATATACGCTAAGCGCATGCTATGTTTGACTATTGTTTTCACTCAAGCCCTCCAGCCTGGGGGGAAACATGGCCAAATGAGCATAGTCCAGCGGGAATCTTCTCACTTCCTTCCTGAGGGTACGGGACGGTGTAAAGAAAAAACCAAGGCATAAAGCAATCTATAACGGAAAGGGTATTAGGTTCGGGAGCTGGGTGGGTCAAACATCTAATAAGTGTCCAACGTAGTCTCAATAACTTGCCAAGAAATTCTCTGAAGGGATTCAGTGCGTACGAATTATTATTTGGAACTAGGATGATGATCTCTGACATTGATAGTCAGACTTCAGTGGTGAAAGAAAAAGCCTTTGATATCAAAGACCGTTTGGCTATTTTGCAGGACTTAAACAAAACATGAAAAGACCTGAGCAACATAAAGTTGAAACAACAGCCAACAACCACTGAAGAACCACCACCTGTCCCAGCAAGACCTGTCTGGATTCCAAAAGTCGGGGATCTAGTCAGGGAAAAGATCGCGGTAAAGAAGGAATTTGGGCCTTCCTACAGAAAAGCAGTTCCTGTCTTGTCTATCAACGGGACAAGATCAGTTGTACTACCGCCACTTGCTGGTAAAAAGGAGAACCGAGTTGTATCCATCGACCTGGTAAAACCACAACATGTGGCCGATAACAAACAGTAGGCCAAGTGGACTCCCAATAAGTAGCAGAACACCAAGGTTTGCTACCAGTACAGAGGTCCTAACGAAGAGGCTCATCACATTCGAAACGCCTACAGAAGAACAACAAGGACTATGCAGCAATGCAATAGAACTCAGACCTCTGAAAACCCAAATAAAAACATTTAGCAGAGACACACCAATCTATAATGAAGTACCAAGTGAAAATGCAACCAATGAACCAATTGGAACAATTGACAGAACTGCATCCGGCTACTTCATAAACTTCGATGATTCCTCTGAAGGTTTCACTGAATCAAAGACACAGCCATCATCAAAATCCTTTAAAGACAAAGCTAAGGAACTTTTGAAACAACTGAAAGAAACATATCTGATTTCCCCATGGATTGAATTTTGGGTGGGTTTTGGTGCATTTATCCTCATACTTTGGCTCATCATGATACTAACTTTGGGACGCTTCATTGAGGGAAAATATGCAAAAATGGACACAGCAAGTCAGAAAATCAACTTGATCCTCAAACCACACACATCTTCACACGTCGAGAAAAGAGAACTTTCTTCAGCCAACTTCACAGCCAATCCGATACCTGGTGGGGTAGCCTGGGACAACACTGACTATGAAATTTATGGTCCGGTCGAGATCCTGAAATATCCACACCAAATTAAGATCTCATTGAGTGACTTTTCAAAACCAAACTCATTTGCTGATGATTGGGACTTCGAAAGCATTAATAATATGATGTCTGACTTAGTAATGTCTGCTAAATTTACCAAACATGATTATTTGCAGGGTTCTACAAATTATGACAGTATGTATTGCTATAACCACTATGGTAACCACTTTTTACATAGATCTGCACAACCTAGAAATGTTTTAAATTATAATCAATGGGAACATTGTGCAACACCTCCAAAAGGGAGCTCAAGAACCGTTTACGACAAATATTCATATTTTTCAGGTTTTAACACAAGTAATGCTGAAACATTTTATTTTAAATTGTCAAACAAAACAGGGACCAAGACCATGATAACCAACACAAAATTGTTATATTCAGACTCATTCTTTGAAAAAATGAATACTTTTGGTTTTGAATATTGGGACAAAAATGTTGAATTGAAAAGTGTTTGGGGTACAAAAGAATGGCAAGTACAGGGTATAGAAGCTTTGTTTAGAGCCTGCATGATCCCAGAACAAATGATATTTTTAAATGACACTGTTCAACAATCCACCTGTCTTGGCCTAGCCAAAATCAAAGATTTAAATAAACCGTCTATTCCAAAGCCAACAATGTTTAGCAATAACTCTGATACAGATGAAGAGATAGACGTAAACCATATATTAAACCAAAACAGAACACATCCTAATTGGAAACAGTGGTTGATCTGGCCCACAGATACTAATAACTGTCAAGACAGATTCCTGAACAAAACACAGGGGTTCAAAATGACCAGGCCAGACCCTAGATATCCTCAAAGACATCACCCAGGGATAATAACAACCTACAGTGTGGGCAAATTATGCCTTCAATGGCTACAAACTTCCACACTGGCAGAAATTAAGCAACACCTAACTTTACTTACTGATGGTGCTGACTTGCGTGATTTCACTTTGGGACCACGCAAACAGCGTCAAAAGCGTTTCATAGCAGCCTCTGTATATGCAGCATACAATGAGGCCTGGAAGGTTACTCAAATTGAAACAGCAGAGAGAATACGGGAAATTGACCGTAATAATTTGGAAAAATCACTTTCTGTAGTGGACAATGGGTTAATGACTCTGTCCTCCAGAATTTTTTCTTTGGACAGCATTGTGTCTTCAGCAATCGACATATTATCGCAAGACTTACTGTTATGACAACACGGTCAGTCTCAATTGCGTTCTATTGTACAGCTTGGCTGGACATTACAAAATCTGCGTTCAGGCTATGTGCCTTGGCGTTTAATCAACACAACGTCACTATTCCAAATCTTTAACCTTACTGATAGACAAATCAGTATGGCACAAAAGGGTGCTGATTATACAATCTTGAGCATTGAAAAACTAGAAAGATTACCAATGACAATGTCAGACGACCTGTCAGTGAATGGATAATACATGGGATAATAAATATTCCAATCTCAACCTTCAGGTTTCAATACTGCCAAAAATATATACAGGCTGGCATGTACGAGAAATTGGGAAAGGGGTACCTTAAAACAACATGGAACCTGCCATATTCACATGCATGTGTCAGTAATAAAGGACAGAAAGTGTTTCTTAGTGGCAACAATTGTGCGATGTCACTAAGTGGCACACTTCTGTGTAACGGAATTAGTTTGCATGGAGCCTGTGAAGGGAATTCATACAACCTTTCATGTCACCAGCAAGGCGCACCTGCAACAGAAATAGAACCATTCTTTCAAAGACTCTATAATGGGAGTTACATTCTTATTGTAGACCGCAGATGTTGTAGTCTTATGCCCGGGACTCCTTATCTAGTAACTACGACTGCGAAGGTCAAGTGCTGTGGACGCTCGTTGTTCCCCAGCTCCTTCCCAGACAGGGAGGCAAGGGCATGGCCCGATTTGAAAATTACTTCTATTCGAATAGATACTTTAAGCAGAATGAAAACAGTCCTTCTTCAGACGCCTACCAGGCTCTCGTCATCAAAAGAAACGTATGATCTACAATCGCAAGGACGACTGCAGAGATACATACATTATTATCAACTAATTCCCCCGTACATTTCGCGGAAATCCTGAATGAAATCTTAAATATTTCTGATACCAATGGGGTCTCAAAGGTATTTAAGACAGTATTTTCGATGGCATTAACACCATTCAAAGCCATACTGGGTATTTTTCCAGATTTCGTCCATTCGATTTTTGGCGGACTTCCCCTGATCTTGGGACTAATTGCAGGAATCCTATTCTTAGTCCTTATTTTTCGTTATGGCAACCCATGTCACAGACAAAACTCTTGCGACAAGGGAAGAAACAATCCTAGCCATTGGATACCGGGACCGGATATCAAAAATCCTGGGACTCTCCCGGCTTAGAGACCTGAACATGACTTGGTTTCTATCATTTTGACCAATGTGGCAAAGATGTGTTTTACCTGTATTGAGGTGTCTGCTATGCGGAGAAGAATGCGTGTTAGACACCTGTCTGACGCTACAATCGGATGCGCCGATGGATGCAGAAACATTGTTGAGCCCGATCAAGGTTCATGCTTTGTGCTGCCCTCAAAGGCTACCAATCCTGATAACGGCATTCGTGGAAGCTTCACCACTACGATTGATGGGTAGTGAAGTTCAAGATGAAAGCAGCATCGAACAGGTACGACCTTCTGTCAGCAATGCGAATCAGAATGTCAATGGAGACAATCATGCGCAAGAATGCATGAATACACCTATTTCCGAGTTAGTGGAACTTTCCCAGGAAGCTGTTGACAGTTTTTTCGAAAGCCTAAATGATATGATGTTCTCACCCGAACAGAAATAGAGACTTTTGAACAAACCCGCACACGGCGTTCCCTGAATTCGGCCTTCAACTTTAAAAATAAAGTCACATGAACAATTTCGCTCCAGTTCACGGACAGCAATTTTTCAGCAGCCCCAAAATATTTTTTCATATTTTTCGGGACATTATCTTCTGCTTAAAGTAAGAACTATTCTTAGAGAACTAAGGTTTCTAAATTTTAGATAGCTTATAGACATTAGCTGCCCGCTGGCATGTTCATAAATATTTTATTCTGTGATGGAATGGTCTCGAAACTTTTTTCTGTATTTAAGAAACCATTTCATGTGTAATTCTCATATACCATACAAGCAATAATGTATACAAATGCGATTACTTTATTCTACAGCTTGAGTGCATACAATATATATGTCTGCAATTTTTCAGTATATTTGAAAATTTCAAAATGCATTTATGTATTTTGGGGTGGTAAGGTATACACACTACTCTATAGTATGTTGTACTATGTTATACTATGCCTAGGTTAGTAAATATGTCCATAGTTAGCATGGAGTGGTTGTCATGTATTCCTATAGGTCCTGAATCGATCCCCCTATTCCTGACCCTATTCTAGTTAAACAAACCAACAAGTTAACTAGCAGTCAGCCCATGAGGCAGAAAACCCCCATGATGCAGATACCGTTATCTGACGCAGTCACACTACGGCACAGGAACGTGTTATCTGATTAGGTCATAACGCTTGCGATCTAATTAGACAAGCGATATTCCTCCAGCCCCTGATAAGGCATACGGAGTTCTCATAACAAATCAAACCTATGACAACCTGGGCAAAACCCTGCGGCCATTGTTTTGATTTCACCGAGAACTTTAGTAAAAGAATGTGCTAACGAGCAAGTCGTATGACATCTTTATTGACGTATCTATGTCCATCCTTACGTCAATCTCGGCACCTTAAAGGTATAAATATTACCGATCTTGCCATATGCAAACACACGCGTGGTGACGAGACGGAGCAGCCATACTTGCCGAAGCGAAGAGCAGAGCAGACCCCGCTGGCAGCAGCCCCGCCTTTCTGACGCGCTGAGAGACGCGCTGCTTTCTCCTGCCGAGAATCCAGCACCGGCGTTTCTGGGCAGCCCTCGCAGGCCGCCTGGAATATCGAGACCAGAGAGAGAGATACCATTCCTCATTCATCCTAACTTCCAGGTACAGAACTGAATAACCCCTCACAGAGAATTCTTTAGTTATTCACTTGGCAAAAACAAACTTAACTTAAACTGTAACTTTCTATTCCCGCCCACGTATTAGACTTAGGTCAGGTACACGGGGTAGGCGTATCTAGAAACACCAGTTGAGTACGTTTAGTCAAATGTATATGTGTATGTAATATATTTTATTCATTTTAAAACATCTTATGGCTTAGAAACCATATCAATGTTTTTACAGTATTATTTTATACTATTGCTTTTAATGTATGCACTCTACTTAACTATAAGTATTGCAATAATATCGATCCATTTCTCTTGTAAGAGAAAAGAGACTGATCAATAAATAACACCTTTTTATTGAACACGCCCGTCTCTTCCTTTTCTCTACATTCTGATGAGACTAAGAATGCACGTACTGACTGAGTAAAATAATTTGCCTTTTGTTCACACGACTCTCGAGATTGACTCTTGATTAGGGGAGAGCAAAGTTGTCATGTTCTATGGTTGTCAGAAACTAAATCCCTTCTTGTCTAATCAGGGAAGTTAAGTCTTCCTTGAACATTCGAGAAAGTTTCTAGTGAACTCTGAGCTAAGCTGGCAAACCCAAAACTTTAAGTCTAGTATCGACAGTAGTAGACCTAGTTAACGTCTGGCCTAGGCCCTTACTGCTGTAGGTATTATTCCAATGCGCAGAGCCTATTCGGAAGATAGGAACTACACTACAAAATTAATTGTTTTTTTTACAGGAATTACAAAACTGCTTAGTAACTGTCAGTTCTGAACATAATATTTCATTGTGGAAAATATCAGGCCATCGAAAAACTTGCTTACGTTCCATGATTTATGGTTTGGTATGGGGCACAAGATAAACCTTAAACAACATTAGGGGATGCTCAGTGTGCCCTAAGGAGGAGTTGGTGGAGCCTGGAATACATTTAATTTCAGCAGAGACATTGAAAAATTAGACAGAATTAAAATGCATCTTTCTTTTAAACCTATGCCAATGACCTTACACATTAAAGTCGCCCTGAAGCCCCATATACCGGGGGGATTTTGTGAAAGCTGAGTTGGTCTCTTCCAAAGGTGATCAAGTAAATATATTTGTAATTATAATTGTATTTATATAGCACTTACCACCCCTGTCAAGGCATCAATGCAGATTTCGGTGAGTAGCATGCTATTGCGGAAACCAAAAATGAATAGTGGTGGATTAGTGGATGGAAATATGTGTTAGTTTGAGTGTTGGACATGTGAGTCTGTTGGTTGGATTAAATATGATAATGGAGGGATGAAGAAGAAAAAGTCTAGAAAGTGTTTTTTTGGAGTTTACAGTAGTAAGATGAGGCTCGGGTTGAGTAAAAGGAGAAATGGAAAAGGTAAGAGTCTCTCGAAAGGGATTAGGGAAATCATAGTAGTGAAATGAGGTTTGGGATGAGTCAAAGGAGGGACACATGAGGACATGAGGGAATAATATAGGACGGGTTGCTTGGGAGATCATAGTAGTAAAATGAAGTTTGAAATGAGACAAGGAGGGATAAAGGTGGGGGTGGAGAGTCTAGAAAGGTTTATTCTGGTGATCATAATAGTAGAATGAGGTTTGGGGTGAGTCCGAGAGTGGAGGTAATGGATATATTGAGAGAGGCATATAGGCTGAGATAGAGTAGTGCACTGGAGAGAGTCAAAGGAATTTTCTTTTGTTCTTCTACAGTATGATCAAAGTAATACATATAGATACATAACTACATTGAAGCGAATACATGTATAAGGAAGTTAATATATAAAGATTTAAAGTTGTAGTGTACAAACTCAGACTTTGAAGTGTTGCTGTACTTAAGGCAAATGAATTTGTTTTTTGTGAGGTTTTTATAACAATTTTCTTTATTGTATTTTTTCCTCAATATTTCGATAGTGAAGCACTTGTAGATAACATTTACATAAACTGATAGACTAATAAAACAGGGACCCATAAGTATCTAATCAAATAACTTATTTAAAAATGATTCAGTGACCTATAAACATGTTAAGAACAGACTAATACATAAATATTTAACTAATAGAAACATATGAATTTCTTAAGCAGACCTAAAGTATATCTTTATATTTTAAAACCATAGTTATACACATTTGTACAAAGATATACACATATCTAGATTCATACATATAATACAAATATAAATGTTTACAAACACAGGTATATGCTGTACATTACGTTTGAGTATGGTGGTTATGTAGGAAAGAGTCAACTCTTGAGTGGTCTACTGAAGGTAAGATCTTATGTTTGGGGGTAACAGATCCATAGTTTGGCTGCTTGAACATAGAAAGAAGTACCTATTACTCCTGCCCCCACAAGAAATATGTTAGACTTGATTATGTTTTTTACTACAACAGATCTTGTTAATAAGGCTGACATTAGGAAGCTCCAAAGGTGGTCTCATATCATAACCTGTTAATTCTAGAGGTTGAGGTCCCTACGGCTAGTAAACCCCATAATAAATGGACATTTGATAGGAAACTTCTGGTGAATGCAGGTTATTTCTAACATATTAAGAACTGGGTGCAGACAATTTTTTTACATTAATAGATACAGTACTACTAGGGGTATAGCCTGGGAAACCTTTGAGGCTGGCCTAAGGGGTGAAACTATCAGCTTTGTCGCCTGTGCAAGGAGGCAGCGGTTTGTAGAGAATATAGCAGCTATTAAGGGAGTTGGCCGAGGCTGAGGAAGAGCATGTGACACTGATAGCACTGGGGTAAGGGGCGGCACAAACTCAGTTTAGGATTATCACTTTAAAAGCCGAAGTTAATAGCTGGCTCACCCAAAGACCGGCTAAAGAATATCAGTTGCATTAAAATGAAACATAGGAGTATGGAGAATTAGTCAAGACAAGGTTAGCGCTACGATCACGGCAGAAAATGACGAGAAACTTGATTTCTTCAATTAAGAGGGATGGCCGAACATATACGGAAAACATCGATATACTAAGGGTATTTCAAGAATACTATCAGCTATTCTAAAGAGAAGAAGCATGGGCACCCCTGGATATTTCTCAAGTAGTAACAGAGGTGGAACTTTGTGCTACTCTCGATCAACCTAGTAAGAATGAACTAGAACAGGACTTTACACTTGATGAGGTTCTAGCTGCTCTGCATACCCTACCATCAGGGAAGACCGCTGGCCCTGATAAAATACCATTAGAATTATACAAGGTGCTTCAAACAGTGATAGCCACCATACTATTAGATCTGTTCTTGGGGGGCAACATAATAGTCTTCCACCAGAATCTTGGAACAACACATATATTAATACATTTCCTAAGAAGGATAAACCACTAGACAATCCAGCTTGCTACAGACCAATATCTCTAATTAATTCTGATACCAAGTTATATTCCAAAGTTTTGTCCAGCAGCAGGGGAGGGTCATGGGTCATCCATTGTCCCCTTGGTAGCACAGCTTCATTCCTGGTAAAGGAACAACTGATCATATAAGGCGAGCTATAACACTATTTGACATCAAAGCTGGCACCAGGAGGCAGATGGCTATGATCCTCCTTGATGCCGAGAAGGCATTTGATCGAGTTGCCTGAGGTTCCTGTGGGGGATGCTTGAAATAAAACGCTTTAGCCCTCAAACAATTACCACCATTAAATCCATGTACTTCAATCCACAAGCATGTCTGCACTTAATAGGGGAGGAATCGGAAAATACAATAGTGTCAAGGTGGACTAGGCAGGGATGTCCCTGCTCTCCCATCCTGTTTGCTCTGTATAAAACTCCTCTGATAGAGTAGATCCTAAATAATCAGGGGATAAATGTGCGAAGGGTTCAAGACCAAGGTACTATCATATGCTGATGACATCGCCATTGTCCCCACCACCCTGTAGGAGTAATTAGGGAAGGTGTATTCATTGCAAAAATGTTTGGGCAAGTTTAAAGATATTCCCTGAATGATGAGAAAACACAAGCAATTTGCACAGATAACCTTACCTTTATGGATCCTAAGCACGTAGACACAGCAGTGTATCTGGGTATCCCCATCAGTCCAAAGGTAGACACAATAGACATGATTAATTGTAATACTTTGATTAAGACACTATCTGAAGATGTGAAGCAAATAAATGGGTTGCATTTATCTATTATCAGCCGGGGCAATGTTTTAAAGATGACAATGCTTCCTAAGATCCTATATATTGTTTCAGTCAATCCCAGTGGTGATAGATGTATCAATTTTAAAAACACTGGAATCCATTTTTGTACATTTTATTTGGAAGTATGGGAAGGTGAGACGATCATTAAGATATCTGACTCTTCCACACGGTTGTGGTGGGCTGTCCATTCCAAACATCACATTCTACTACTGGGCGACACTCTTACAGCAGATGTCTATCTTATTTACCACAGTGAAAGATGAAGAGACAATAATGAAAGTTACTTTAAATTACCAACGATATATGAGTAGTTTACAGGGAAAAAGGCTGTGGGCTGCTACTGCAACTACGGCAAAGCTATTACAAGAAAGTTTGGTTTAAGGTGGTATATATGCCTGGAAAATTTGGGGCATAGTGCGCAAAGTTATGGCGATTCCTAAGATTTGACGATATACATGTTTATGGCGATCCACTCTTTGTCCGCTGAGGTTCCGTGGTTTTCGGGACCGGACTCCAATTTGTTTGCGTTGCTCGAGACACCATTTTGTGTTGCCCTCATGTAGGCCTTGGAAGTAAACGAACGATCAAAGTTGCATGGGCCTTGTTGTCCAGGTACATATTAACTTGCCCTTTTCGACTTGCGAGTGAACTGTAAGATGCTGACCCCGTCACCTGAAACTGACCCTTCCACAAAGCCAATTTCTTTAACTGATCGTTGTCTGTAATTGCCAATCAATGTTCAGGATATCGTTAATTTTTAGTGTTCTTGCACATATCTTATTCTACTCAACATCTGAATTGCTCTTTCCTTACGACTTTTCATTACATGGGTAGTACTTTCAATTATGGGTTTGTCCGACTTGTGGAAATTGAATTTGGGACATTCCTAATAATTAACTTGTGGGTTGGTACGATGAAAAGTGAGCTTCTTGGAATGCAATAATGTATGTAAAATGTATTTCATTGGTCAGAATTTGCCGCAGAGGGTGTGCATTCGTAATGAACTGAAATTGTACATAAAAGGTGATGTCTTGCTCTACGAAAATTGAGCAGTTTCCTGAGTCGTACACCGTGTTGTATTGCTTGGTTTACTGTTACTAGCTGCAGCTAATAAATTTGATCTCTGACGCCACCTAGAAGTATACCGTGTCTCTGTATGCCAAGACAGGTGAATCCGAAGACTTCGGGTGTGTCCCTGGCACCGCTGGTTCTAAGAAAACCAGGTTCTTCAGTTGGCGCCCAACGTTGGGCGACATCAAGCGGTAACTGTCCAAGCCTGAGGATCATGAGGAGCCACGTGAGGAAATTCTGGAGGAAGGCCGCCACTTCATTGACCCCTGTATGTCGACGTGGACCGAAAGTCTTTGCTGCGAGGCCTCCCCGCTTTCCGACGGCTTCGAAGGACTGCTGCCCTGACTGTCGCCCTGCCTTGGACCCTTGATTGATCCTTTGTAGAGCGAGACGATAGACGGTCTTCTGGTGGCATGACAGATACTTTGGTTAAGTATAAGTGGGTCACTCCCACGACTTTGTTTGGTTCTTTGTTTGGTTTGATTCGTTTACTGCAGCATTCGAAGCCGAAGGGCTCGTATATTTACGAGTGTATCGATAGATGATAACCCCTTGAAGTTTGAAGCTAGATTAGTGAGCTATAAGATGCCTGGTCTTAGCAAAATTAGGAAATGGTTTAGTTGTGGTTGTAACAGGGATTCCCGATTGGAGGATTCGTGTCCGATACCTCCGGTTGGAACTCCGACTTATGAGCTCTATTCAAAACACGGAGTGGGTACTATTACTTATAATGAAGTGTGGGTCCGCTATACTAAAAAAGATGGTGTTTTTTGATGGCCCCAATATGGTAGTTTTGAAGTAAATGTTTTAGATAATCTGTAAGTTGTGCTATTTAAGAAGAAAGCCCGGCCGGCGATGTTTGACTCTTTCCGCCTTTGGCGAAAGGAAGCCAAACAGCGAGAAATTAAGCAAGCTAAAAGAGATAAGAAAGAATAGAATATATCAATACTACAACCTGCTAGGCAGTTTAGGGACGATGGAGAAGAGCGTGCGAGTGAAGTTTTAGATAGACAGCGTTGCATGGCCATAGATAAATGTTATCCGGCTTTGCCGCCTTCTCCTCCGAAAGTAATTGAAGATCCTGAAAAAGATCCTTTGATCTCTCATTTACTGAGATTGCCACCCCCTTATGTGCAGAGTGCTACTGCGCCTCCATTACCCCCGGTTGTTCCACCCTTTGTTGTTCAACCTCCTACTGTTGTTCAGCCACCCGGTGCTCCACAGATGGTTTTGTCTCCTCCTGCGCAACCCGCTTTAGGGTCGCCAGCTTTGCTACCAGCTTTGCCTCAAACTCCTTTGCCTTCTACTTCTGCATCTCAGACTCTTACTGCTCTTATTCCCACTTTGCCTCAAGATATGCATTTTCCTGTTTTTACGCCTACTTCTTCTCCTTCTGCTCAAAAACGAATGACTAAGACTGTGGCTAATTTGTTGTCTCCACTTTTTGGGGCATTGAATATGACCCCTGTTTCGAAACGTAAGCAGAGTCGTAGTCAGCTTCCCAGTTCCGAGGAACGGGCAGTGTTGGATTTATTGGCTCGTTGGTGGATTTTAAATGCTTCTAGGTATGATTTGCCAGCGGTTATGGATGTTTTCTTTCAGTGGGAACCGCCTAAGCAAAGGTATGTTTTTGATGAAATGTGTATGTTTCTGTGTCAGGAATGGGAAGATAATGAATTGGGTCCGATTCCGCAGGAAGTGCTTGATGTTCAGTCAGAGTTTGCTAAAGGGACGATAGTGGACTCTGATGTTACAGATGCTATAGAGACGATACTTGCTTTCAGGTCTAGGTTACAGCCTCAGCCATTGTACGAACCTGATTCTTCCGTTAGGAGGAAAGTGAAGCAGTATCCTATGAGAGAGGTTCCTCCTGTATGGAGAGACGCAGTTCAGGCTGATGTCGGTTTGTGTATTGTAGCCGCACCGGCTCATTTTCAGCGAGTATGGGTACATGTCCCTTGGAAAAGAGCAGAGGTCTTGGCTCTTAAGCAGACCTTACCTGACCCCCGTAAGAATCCTGCTGGTTATTACAAGGAGTTGTCTCAGACAGTTGAAGCGTGTATTATGAATTTAGCTGACATCGATATGTTGATGGGTAATGAAGTTCCGCAACCTTTGTGGGCGAAGATTCGTCATGAGAAGCAGGCGGCAGAATTAGGAGATACATGGGCTAATATTGTTGCTGCAGATGGTCGACAGGTAGGAGGTGCCAAACCTGAGCCCTTAGTTGCAGAATTACCTGGTAGAATTATTAATTTGATGAAGACTATGATGCCTGCTTTGCGAGTGAATTGGGATAAGTTAGCAGCGTGTAAGCAAAAGAAACACGAGAGTGTGTCTGATTTCTTCACTAGGTTTGAAGAAACGTTTATCGATCATAGTGGTCAGGACATGGGTACTGAAGGTGGTCAAAGGTTGTTCGTGGACAAATTTGTCTTTAATTTGCTTCCCAAACTTTCTAATAAGTGAAAGGACTCTGAGAGTTCATGAGCTGTTTCTTCGTCGGCCCAGATATTGGCTACTGCACAATATTACGAGAATAGGGATAAAGATGAGAAGGATAAAGTAGAGAAGAAGACTAAAGAATTAAAGACGGAAGTTCTTTTGAAGCAAGCTTATCCGCCTCGTCAGAATCAGCCTCAGTTTCAGCAACCTCCACAGTTTCAGAGATTGTTACAGAAGCCTGAGCCTTATGCTCAGCGATTCTTTCCTGGTCCTAATCAGTGTGCTTATTGCAGAGAAGAAGGTCATTTCAAGAATAAGTGCCCAGCTTTGTTACATCGTGCGAATGGTGTATCTGGTCAGAGAGGTTGTGGTAGTTTTCAGCAAGCTCCTAGAGGCAGGGGACGTGGTGTGTTATCTCAGAATGAGCGTTCCTCTTCCTTACAGAATTCTGTGAATTATTTTGACAGACAGAATGTTCCGAGTGGTCAGTCTGCCCAGTACTATGTTGAGGATTACTACGTCGAAGGTGAGAGTATGGGTTATAATGATAGTTAGGACAGCCATGGACAAAGAGAGGGAGTAGTGTCAGTTCCAGTAGACCAGAGTGGACCTTATGTTGGAGTGATTACATCAGGTGTGGCAGAACCTTTTCTTTTGGATACTGGTGCGACGAAGAGTTCTATTATGCACTCTAAACTTCCTGGCGCACCTTTGTCTGGCTTGACCAATGTTTCAGTAGGATTTTCAGGCGCCCAGTTCGTAATCCGGTTTCTAGTCCTTTGTCCCTTTCTATTGGTCCTCGTGAATTGGAAGCTCCACTTATTCTAACGACTGGTTGTGGTGAGAATCTGTTGGGTTTGGACTTGCTGAAAAGATTGTATGCAACATTGCATTGTTCTCCTTCGGGAGTACAACTTACCCTTGGTAAGAAAGTGATTTCTCCAATGTATTTGTCTAAAGATTGTCTGCCACTGGAATTGCGTTCGCTTCCTGATACGCTTTGAGCTACAGGTCCAAATGATTTTGGTCTTTTGCAGAGTCCACCGTATGTTGTTACCCTTAAGTCGAATGCTAGACTGCCTCGTATTCCACAATACAAGATTTTGAGCGATGGTGAGAGAGCTCTATTAGCGATTGTCTATGATCTGGTTGAGAAGGTGTAGTTGAGGAAACGAGAGGTAATGTGTATAATAGTCCGGTTTTGCCTGTCCTTAAGTGTACAGATGCTTCTTAGCCATCTGTGTATCGGTTTGTGATCGATCTTCGAGAAGTGAATAAGATTGTGGTGCGACAGTTTCCTGTTGTCCCTGCTTTGTTGACTTTGATTCCTGCTTCGGCAGCCTGGTTTTCTGTCATCGACTTGAAGAATGCTTTCTTCAGCATTCCTATTGCTGAGGAGAGTAGAGATATTTTTGGCTTCTCATTAGGAGGTCGAAGCTTCCGGTTTAAGAGAGCTCCCCAAGGTTATTGTGAAAGTCCCTCCATTTCAAGCGTTGAAAACTCAGCTTGATGGTTTTGTGTTGCCTGTTGGTGCTACTCTTATTCAGTACGTTGATGATTTGTTGATTACTGCTGATGACGAAAAGATTTGTAAAGAGGCTACTCTTTCTCTGTTGCGATATTTGTCTGACCTTCATCATAAAGTGTCACCTTCAAAGTTACAGTATTGCCGACAAGAAGTAACCTACTTAGGTCATCTCTTGTCGAAGGAGGGAAGAAGGTTCACCCTGAACGAATTCAAGCGATTGCACTAATGAGTGTGCAATCCACACAGAGAGAAATGCGTGCTTTTTTAGGAATCACATCGTATTGTAGACAGTGGATCCCCAATTTCTCATTGTTAGCGAAACCTCTGTTAGCATTGACTCTGAAAAATACTCCACATCTTCTTCCCTGGTCTGACGAATGTCAGAAAAGTTTTTCTGAATTACGCGATGCATTGTGTTCGGCTCCGGTGTTGGGTACTCCTGACTACAGTAAACCTTTCACGTTGAATGTTCACGAGAGAGAAGGTTGTGCATTGTCAGTGTTGACTCAACAGTTTGGAGACAAGCAACGCCCATGTGCGTATTTTTCAGCTACGTTAGATCCGGTAGCTAAAGCGTTGCCAAGCTGTTTGAGAGCTACAGCGGCAGCGGTTGTTTCTATCCGACAGTCTGCTGGTTTGGTATTGGATAATACGTTGATTGTGATGGTCCCACATGCAGTGGATACTTTATTAAACAGGACCAAGACTCAGCACCTTACTGGTGCACGTCTTTCAGGTTATGAGTTGACACTGTTGGCTAGCCATGTTCACATTAAAAGATGTAATGTGTTGAATCCAGCTACGTTGTTGCCGATCTCTACAGTGACAGATGCTCAAGAACAGCATGATTGTTTTCTTCGTACAGAGGAAGAAACAAAAGCTAGAGTTGACTTAAGGGATACTCCCCTTACGGATGTTGATGGTACCTTATGGGTAGATGGTTCGTGTTTCAAGCTTCCGAATGGTGAAACGACTGCGGCATATGCTGTCACAACTTTGCATACAGTTGTTGAAACAGCACGCATAGCACAGAATTCAGCTCAAGCAACAGAGTTGATTGCATTGACTAGAGCGTGTGTGTTGTCAGAGGGAAAGCGAGTGAATGTTTATACTGATAGCGTTTGGTGTTGCCCATAGTTTTGGACGTTTGTGGAGAGAAAGAGGATTCCTAACTTCCCATGGCACAAAAATTCAGCATGGGCAGTTAGTGAATGAACTTTTGGAATCACTTACTCTCCCAAAACAGATTGCAATTGTGAAGTGTAGTGCGCATAAGAAAGTTGTGGATGATGTAGGTCGAGGGAATGTGTTTGCGGATGAAGTTGCGAAGGAAACGGTGAAAGACATGATGAGCCGTATGTATGTTGCAGGCCCTGCTAATTGGGTTATGACTGGTGGAATGTGTGAAGACACAATAGAAAGTGTGAAGATGATTCAGGCTGAAGCTACGGAAAAGGAAGTGAGTACGTGGAAAGAAAGTACGGGTATGTTGGATTCGACGGGTTGTTGGGTTGAGTTGTCAGAACACCAGCGATGGTTGTTGCCTGATGCTTATGTGCTCCCAGTGGTTACTATGGCTCATAGAATGGCTCACATTAGCTCGAAAGGAATATGCAAGTTGTTGGCCCCAGTATGGCAGAATGCTGGAATTCCTAAATGTGCTGAGAACGCGGAGAAACATTGAATAATTTGTTTAAAGTACAATCCTGGAAAGGGAACTCCAACTCCAGCTGGTCATTTTGCCCCTCCAACGTATCCGTTTGAAGTGATACAGTTAGATTACATTCACATGGAGAGATGTAAAATTTTGAAGTATGTCCTTGTGGTTGTTTGTGCCTTTTCCAGATGGATAGAGGCCTACCCTCTAAAGGATAATACTGCCTTGTCTACAGCCAAGGTGTTGCTCAAAGAGTATTTCCCCAGATTTGGTTTGCCGAGAATTGTATGGTCGGACAATGGGAGTGAATTTGTGGGTCAAATCATGAAGAAAGTATGCGTTGGTTTGGGTATCAGGCAGAAGTTCCACGCAGCAAATCACCCCCAGTCTGCTGGACTTGTTGAATGTTACAATGGTACCTTGAAGCTGAAATTAACTAAGGTACAAGCGAGCACTGGTCTTACATGGCCGGATGCCTTGCCGTTGGCTCTTTTGTCAACAAGGACGACAGTGCATTCTCGTGTGGGACTTAGCCCATACGAAATAGTTTTTGGTCGTCCAGCGAATGTTTGGGGTGTGCCTCGTCCAAAGGAATACAGCAGTATTGAGTACCCTATGATGGTGGATTACTTAAATGACTTGACTGCTAAATTACGTGTTCTCCACCAACAGGTTTATGACAGTTTGCCGACAGCTACTGCAGATCCCGGTCACAAGATTCAACCCGGTGACTTCTTTTGATAAAGAACTTCCCGTGCACCAAAAATTTGGAACCGAGATGGATTGCTCCCTATTTAATTCTGCTAGTAACTAGGACTGCTGTTAGAGTAGCTGGTAAAAAGAATTGGGTACATGCCACCCATTGCAAACGAGTTCCTTTTCCCTTACCGTATGATCAGTGGTTGAGGGATGGAATAGCTGACTTAGATTGTGAGAGAGTTCCTAGATTTGTGCCTTTTAGTGATGCTCATTTGACATGGACACGATCAGAGCGCGAGGATGATGATGTTCTGCAAGCTGCTGTGCCATCTAAAGATCGACACCACCAATCCGGAACTTTTATTTAAGGATCCAACTGTACCTGGTAACGAACGCTACGATTTGAGGCCAAGGAAGCCTATTGCTCTGGACAAATAAAGATTGGTATTTTTTATGTAGTGAATTACACCTTGTCAGATCAAGAGACTTTTTTTCTTTTTTTTTCTTTTTCGAGTCATCATCCGGACTCAGCTGCAGGGTCGCGGTACAGCCTTAAGGGTAAGCCGCGTATTGACATAAGGTCTGTGGTTCAGGGTCGTTAGTGCGATCTTGGCGCACACTTAAGTGAAGAAGGTAATAGCCGTGAGCAGCACGTTAGAGGATGGAGTCTTTTGAGTCTGACAAAGGTGTTAGGAAAGTTGGTTTTGAAGTGCAAATATGTATATTGGTTCGTAGCAAATGTTTTTTGATACTGTGTTTTCTAATGCTTTTGAATATTACGTTAGCGTGTGTGGGTTGGATTTTCTATGTCACACAACAGACGCTTGCATCTACCTCCCAACCTACTCTTTCTTTTTCTACTGCTTCTCCACACGAGTTTCATACACTACCTGAACATGAACAGACACGAAGATCAGAATTTGTAAACAATTCGTTTATACAGATGTTGCATCAGCATCAGCTAGTCGTAAAAACCACGAATTGTTGGGTTTGTGGTCTTATGCCACATACGACAGATAAGGGAATGCCATATTTGGTTTTGCCTTTTTCGCCTAATGGGTCAGTTTGGGCACTCCAATCAATGTTTATCTATGCGAATGAAGCATCTCCTGTACGTTCCGTTAAAGATAATGCGAGTAATATTGCCTTGATACAGGGAATAGTAGATATGATTAGAGATATCGATGCGTATAACGCTATCCCTAAAGATGAGGTACGAGCATATGTCGGTTGGAATAAGACGACATATAGTGTTAGCTTGACAGAGAAAGAGAGACAGCGAAGGTCTCCTCCTATTTGGATTATACCCCACCGAGGTCATTTTTGTCTGCAAGGTAATGGTCAGAATCCGAGAGCTCAGCTTGGTAAGAGTGTGTGTGTTCACACATGTCTATACATCCCAGAAATCTCCACCGTACGTGCCAGCTAAAGGCACATATTTTGTTTGTCACGACAGAGCATTTACATGGTTGCCTTCTGATTTCTCAGGCACATGTTATGTGGCGTTTTTGCTTCCCCATACATACACAGCTGCTTTCAATTACCATAAGACAAGATATGGTAGAGGTGTTATCGATGCGAAAGATACTGTCGCACAAGAAGTTGGAGACTTCTTTAAGGGTTTTCTGCCCTTTTGGGGTCCTATGGCTAATAGTAGGAATATTCGTCATCTTACGAGAGTGGTTGAGGCCACTATCAATGAGACTGCTGGTGCCCTTAGCAATATTACAGCTGAGCTTCAAGCGGATCGCCTTATGACATTACAGAATCGCTTTGTTTTAGATATTATACTTGCAGATAGAGGTGGGGTATGTAAATTGATCGGGTCTAGTTGCTGTGTTTTCATACCAGATAACGCCCCGACAGTGTACCAAGCCATCTTGAGGTTACATAAGTCCGCTGAGTCTATACATGTAGACGAAGGGAACTGGTCGTTGATAGAATGGTTTTGGGAACTGCTGTCCAAATGGGGATGGAAGATTCTGATGTTTCGTGGTATGGCTTTAGCAATCCTTTTCTCGTGTTGCTTATGCATCCAGTGTGGTCCCGCCATTTGTGGCTTTTGTGCTACGATCTGTGTGAGAAGACCCGTCCCGAGAGAAGTGAAGGATAATAAGATGATGTTACAGCAACACCTTGATGACCTGATGAGAATAGATATAGACCTGAATTCAGATTGAAGTGAGTTTAGGTTATTGCCTTCGTAATGGCAAAAGGAGGTTCTGAGGTTCCGTGGTTTTCGGGACCGGACTCCATTTTGTTTGCGTTGCTCGAGACGCCATTTTGTGTTGCCCTCGCGTAGGCCTTGGAAGTAAACAAACAAACAAGGTTGCATGTGCCTCGTTGTCCATGTACATATTAACTTGCCCTTTTCGACTTGCGAGTGAACTGTAAGATGCTGACCCCATCACCTGAAACTGACCCTTCCACAAAGCCAATTTCTTTAACTGATCGTTGTCTGTAATTGCCAATCAATATCAATGTTCAGGATATCGTTAATTTTTAGTGTTCTTGGACATATCTTATCCTACTCAATATCTGAATTGCTCTTTCCTTACGACTTTTCATTACATGGGTAGTGCTTTCAATTATGGGTTTGTCCGACTTGTGGAAATTGAATTTGGGACATTCCTAATAATTAACTTGTGGGTTGGTACAATGTAAAAAGAGCTTCTTGGAATGCAATAATGTATGTAAAATGTATTTCATTGGTCAGAATTTGCCGAAGAGGATGTGCATTCGTAATGAACTGAAATTGTACATAAAAGGTGATGTCTTGCTCTACGAAAATTGAGCAGTTTCCTGAGTCGTACACCATGTTGTATTGCTTGGTTTACTGTTACTAGCTGCAGCTAATAAATTTGATCTCTGACGCCACCTAGAAGTATTCGGTGTCTCTGTATGCCAAGACAGGTGAATCCGAAGACTTCGGGTGTGTCCCTGGCACCGCTGGGTTCTAAGAAAACCCGGTTCTTCACCGCTCCTTTTCTATGACACCATGGGAAGATAGTGGGAACAGAATGGCTTGACAGCTTTACAGGACCTTTATTCTTCAGATCAGATTTCCCTTTTATTCAACTGCAGCATGGGTTTGGAATCCCTGAAAACCAATATTTTAATAACTTGCAAGTTCGGGGATTTCTTACCATCCTCAGGTCTTTTATATCTACAGACAAAATACTGTTAGTAGCGGCAATTGTTCAGAAGACCAGCAGAATAAAGAATATATATAGTGTGTTGCTTGACAGCCTGACTGACGATCTTGAAAAGACGAAGGCAAATTAGGCTAGGAAGTTAGGTAATCCTGATGCAGACTTATATATGGCAATGTCACTAACTGCTAAGATTCTCTTATCTACAAGTTTAAAGGTGCAGCAATATAAAAATCTATTTAACTTGTACTTTACCCCTGCCAAGATGTTTGATTGAGGCAAGAGTACAGATGACAAGTGCCCAAGGTGCAGGGAAGGGCCGGCAACATTAATACACGTGTTTTATGACTGTGCCAGATTACTTCCCTTGAAGAACAGGTTGGTGTGTTTCTGGGAAGGCTTACTGGGGTACAGAATTACCTGAGTGCTACTTTGATGATTTTGTGCTATGATAGTTGCAGTGGCCTGGACACTGCTCAGATGTATTGTGCATTTGTCTGTGTAGCTGTTTATAGGGTAATAATTGCTGCCAGATGGAAGGACCCTGAGCCCCACACGTTTCAGATATGGTTAGCTTGGCTGCTGGTGGTATACAATCAAGAGTCTTCTCTATATGCATGTAGGGGCAGGCAGGCTAGGAAGGTGGGAGAAAAAATGTGCTCGCCAATTACGAAGTGGAAAAATGATAATAGATGCCCCCTAAGCTGATAGCCTGCTGTTCTTGGGTACTTTTAGTACTAATTTATTAAAACTTCAGACCATCATAAGGCAGTCGAAAGGGGCGGATCAACACAGCTTTCTTCTAGAAACGTATGTATATCTAATTGCACTATAGTAAAAAATGATGAACAGCTGTTTTACCTTTTTTGACTGTGTTCTTACTACAAATTTTTTAGTGGCATATATTTATATACTTTTTTTCTGAATTTTTATGTACAATTGTCTTGAACTCTGTGTAACTTGGACCTCTTTGTGTATTAAAAGAATTTAAATTTTTTTTTAAACGAAGGAAATACCACCTATGTTTTGTACTTGTAGGGGTTTTGAGGCTAGGTGCCAATCTTGAGTGGAGGTTCCTTCGTTGAATGCATTTGGTGATTTTACTCCTGATGAAAAGCGGTCCTGTTCCATGTATTACTTTGTGGGTGATACAAAGCAGCTTGAAGGTGGAACTTCTGGGAACCAGTAAGCAATGTAGGGCCCTCAGGGCAGAGGAGGTGTGGGCTTGAATGCTTTACATGTAGGAGCAGACTGGCAGCAGAGTTCTGAATCCATTGCAGCTGTTTCATAGTTGATATCAATGAACCATGGTAGAGGCCATTTGCTTAGTCAAGTTTAGACAGTACAAGATACTAGCCTGGCCCTTATGTGGAAATCCCAGGTGGGGGAAAAAGAAGGCAGCAGTAGCATATCTTTTTTTAAGATGACTACAGCGTGCTAGAACTCCTCCCATCAACCTCCTCCTTTTGGTCACTGATAATATCTTAAAAATTGAAGTGCTCTGAGATTGAGAAAATAAATGTCACTTGATAAGCAGTAAGAGACAACCTGTATCTTACTTTCTGTAAAAATAGTAATCCTTGTTGATATTAGCAATATAAATGTAGGAAGGCTGGCTTCTTAGATTTTCTGATGAAAAAAATGTGGGTTCACCCTAACTGGGTAAGTGTAGCAAATACATACCAATGGAAAGGGACGCAACAATGTAGAAGGACTGCAACTTTTAATAAAAAGTAATAAGGCTGCTCAGTGAGGTTAACAGCCTGTCGCTGAGTTACTTGTCTGTCAAACGTTAGAATCCCAGCATATTGAACAAACAGATCTGGATACCGTACTCAACGTGCCTATTTATGTCACTAGGCTCTAAGGCTTGAGTTACACTCATGGCAGAATGTGTCTCTGAGCGAAAGCTTAAAAAGTCCAAAGTGCAAAAGTGCTGACATTACACGTTGGCAGTGGCAAAAACATCTAGCCAAGATTCTCCACATTAGCAGAAGAGACCTTGAGCCAAAGATCTGCCAGGAGGCTCACCACAGGAAAGATTTTCTAGGTGGTCTAGCCGTTTCTAAGCCACAGGGCCTCATGGCACAGGGTCACTTATCCCACCCTGCCCTCTTTGCTGCAGTACCATATGGCAGTGGTGTTGCCCATTAACACCTGAACTAACCTCCCCTTGATGGATGGAAGGAAGGCTTTTAAAACCAAGTGGATGACACTTGCCACCAGAAGCTTGATATGGAGCTGAGACTCCAAATGAGAGCAGAGGCCTCAGTCATTCACGTCTCCCACTTGGGTGTTCTATCCCAGAAGTGATACATCGATAATCACCATCAGCTCACAGTGGGGAAAGGAGATGGGGTATGCTGCAGATCCAATAGAGGTCCAGTAACCACTACTGCCAATCATGTGCAGTTTCCTATGAAATTCAAACATGGTCAGAGAGGTCCTGTTGATGTTCGGCCCAGTGAGACTTCAGATCCACACATGCAACCTGGCATGCTTTACTAGCAGGATGCAGGTGGGCATCAGTCCCAGCAGACTCAAAGTGGACCTTATTGAAATCCAAGACTGAGGCCTAAAGAGGGATCAAACCTGAATGTCATGGACTTCATCCCAGGGGAGAGGCATGAAACCGAACTGTGACCATAATGGTTTTTTTTAATGGAAGCGTGAGAGAAGGAGTCAGGTTTGACTTCAGCATGTTGATAGTGAACCCTAAAGATGACAGGACGTTTGCCGTTGTCTGGAGGGGGTCGGACACAGCTTTGGGTGTGTCAGCCTGCAACAGCCAGTCATCGAAGTAGGGAAATACTGCCAATCCTGAACTTTGAAGGTGTGCCACCAACACCACACCATCACTTTAGCGAACACTTGAGCGGGTTGGTGAGAACAAAGGGAAACACAGTAAATTGAAAATGCTCCTGTCCCACCACAAACTGTGAATTGATTCAATTGGCCTACAGGGTGAGTATATGGAAATAGGCATTTTGGATGGCCAATGCCACCATCCAGTGTCCAGGGTTGAGGTCAAACAAGAACTGGGTCAAAAGGAGCATTTTGAATGTGTCCTTCCAGGGGAAGGTTTTGAAAGGGCACAGTCTAAAATTGGGCAAAGGCTTCCATCATTTTGGGCACCAAAAGTAGCAGGAATAACAACCGTCTCCTACTTCTGAAGCTGGCACACTTTTGACAGCCTCTCTGGCAAAAAGGTCTTGCACTTCCTGCAGCAAAATGGAAAGATTGTCCTTTGTCAGTCACGGGGGCTTTGGAAGGTATGGCAGAGAAGAGAGGAATGGTAAGGCATATTCCCCATGAACAATCTGCAGGAGTCAGGGGTCTTATTTACAAGGAAAGTAAAAGACACGCAGGGTGGCTTTTCTGCCCTTGTAAATATGGGGCAGCAAAATACGCTGCTGGTGCATCACAAAAAGGGACGCACCGGTGGCGCAGGGGAATTGTAAACCTGCCCCTACATTTTTACTTGAACTAGTGTGCAAACAGAGTGTGAGCCCTTCAGTTTTAAGAGCAATGGATCTAATAATCTCATCTGAAACCCCGCAAACGGCCAATTAACGACTATGCAGATTAATATGTGGCATGAAATCTACAGGTGGCCAAAATGTTATCACTGTGTATGTGAAGCCCTGTTTAGTTTACTTAGTAGCAGCCATCTGGCTTACAACATTTTTAGGTCGAGCCCAGACAGTGCTTGTGCAGCTAGGTGATCTGTTGTCTGTACTTTGTGGGTTCTGACACCTCTCACACTTTGGATTGGCTTTGGCGTGTTGTCATTTAAAAATCGTAGCCTGCAAATGGCTAATGGAGGGTGCATGTCCCACCTTTTCTGAGAAGTTCACTCCCATGGAGTATTGCCGCAGGTATGATCAGTGACCCTCACACCCTCACTACGTGAGGGCCATATCTGAACTGGGGTGGTGGAGTGAGCTATAGAATGATGACGGATTAAACCCAGAATCAGTTGACTGTGGGTGAGTGTTTGTTTTGCTCAAATGCTTCATCCATCATCCCTTTTGGTATCGCTATAAAAACACCAGCATTGGGTGATACATTCAAAGAATATGCCAAATGTACATACAAGTCAAGCTTTCCAGTGTTATAGTGGTTGGTCTACAGTCTTTTCAAAAGAAACAATAATAGGAGTGTTATATTTTACAAATGTCAGTAACTGTTATTGTTCCACTAAAAAAAATCTTACTGGAAGCAAAATACCAGTCACCAGTGGTGAGTAATTTAGAACTCACATAACCTTGCTTTTTTCTCATTGAACAGCATGGGCTGCACCGAAAGAGAGCACATGGTATAGGGTGGGTTTTTGCAGTGAAGAAACCACAAACTTTGAAATTGCAGTGATAGTAATGCACAGGCTCAAAATTAGAATGTAGCACTAGCCAGTGAAACCTCGTGACACGCTGTGTGATTTTGGTCCAACCCTTTTACTACTCAGTGGTGTTTCTCCTCCTCGCCAAACCATAGCCCGTTACTTCTACATCCTTTCTTTGGAGGACAATGGGCTGCCCCAAGAGACAACATAGAGTCCATTGAACCTGAATTCCCAGCATCCCTGTCTGTACCTTACATGGGCGAAGCTTTAGGAGGGGTGTTTGGGATGTTACACCCCCCTAAAAAATGTATTTTGTAGTAAATATCAGGCATGATCTGTTCAGTCGGTATTTTGAGGCACCTGTCGGATTTCACCCTGCATTTTTACTTGTCCTCTCTCGTCTTCTCTCGTCTCTGCCTTGACAGTTGGTTAGTTTGAAAAATATTGTATTTAAAGTACTCCATGCCGCACTCCTCTCACATCTGCTGCTGCTTAAAACCCCTTGTGTCCTGCTTCTCATAGCATATTTGAACAAGAAATGCCAGCGTTATTTTTCGGAAATCTGAAGTTTACATTCCCCTAATATTACTAACCAAGCTACGCCCCTGACTGTTTGTAAACACCCTAGGTTCAGGAAGACTGCATTTGGTTGAAGAGTACCTGATATACTGGCAGATGCATCAAACAAAATAGCTCCCGGTAAAATAGCGAATCAGTAAAACAGGCCGATACCGAACGCAAAACCTGAAAATCCAATACATCAACCCCAAATCTTAAAAAAAGAAAGAATCGCAAAATAAGCCCCGCGGTAAATTACCGAATCGCAAATTAGCCAATCGGTAATACCCAGAAAGAAATCAGCTCCCCGAAATACCGAATCGCTATTAAAAAATCGCAACGAAATGCATCAAAACTAGCAAATACCGAAAATGTCCAAAATCGCTTTTTTGCAAGAACAAAAGAAGGGGAATCTCAAACTGGAGGTAAAGTTTTTGGAAGGAAAAAAAAAATGTGTACAGGTGCAGACAATCAAAAACCGTTCAAATATGCCTCTGGAGACCCTGTATGTCTACCAAAATGGCTGCCCCCTGCGTGCTTGCTAGGAGGAGGAGAATCAACGCTCTTGCACACCGCAGGAGGATGATCCAGGACAGGGTTTTCAGGGTGCGCATCACATTGCTGGGCCTGACAGAGGAACTGATCTACAACAAGTACAGGCTGAACCGGGCTATGATTATGCGCCTCATTGCTGACCTGGAACCAGTACTGCAGCACCAGACCTGTAGGACCAACGCCATCCCAGCCCATGTCCAGGTCCTATGCAGCCTGCACCTGCTGGCGTCTGGAAGCTTCCAGGGGGTCATAGCAGAAGCCGGAGGCGTGTCGCAAAGCACACTTTCACGCTTCTTCCACAAATTCCTAGATGCCATGCTGACAGTTAAACCGCACCAAACAGGATTTCTACTAGGTGGCACAATTTCCCCATGTGATAGGATGCGTTGACTGCACGCATGTCCCCATCTGTCCCCCCTCAGCCAACGAATACATCTTCTGCAACCGGAAGTCATATCATTCCATCAACGTGCAGGTCGTGTGCAATGCCAAGCACATCAAAACGGACATTGTAGCTCAATTTCCAGGAAGCACACACGACGCATACATATTCAGACACAGTGGCATCCACAGGCGTCTGATCAACGGTGAATTGGGAGAGGGACACTTACTAGGTACATACTAATGCCTCATCATTAACTCCATCCTCACATATGTAATTGTATTCATGCTGCTAACCCTTTGCTCCCCACCCTGCAGGTGACAGCGCCTATGCCTTGCGGGAATATCTCCTCACTCCCTACCTCAACCCAGCAACACCTCAGGAGCAGCGTTACAACACAGCACACATCAGCACCAGGAATGTGGTAGAGCGAACCTTTGGCATCCTCAAGAGTCGCTTCCGGATACTACACAAGACAGGAGGTGCCTTGCAGTATGACCCAGTGACCAGCTGCTGGATAATAGTGGTCTGCGCCATGCTGCACAACATTGCCACAAGAAGGGGGATACCAATAGAGGTGGACAGAGAGTACGACCTACGTGCACAGCAACCCCCCCACAACACCAACAGGCACACGTGCCTAACACAGCTGAAGGCCAAAGGAGGTGGACATACATCACACGACATCACTTCAGGTGAGAATGAGCCATCACAACATGATCTTGTTTGCAAATGTTTAATGCACATGAGCACTTGTCAGGTGCTTATAAATGAGACGCCAACATGACGCAGATTCAAAAATTAGTTTGGGATACATGTCCGTTGTCATCACGGGAGTATCTTGTGGTAGTATAGGTGGCCCATGGTTACGGCACCATGGCCAGGGAGCCAATGGAACATGGCTTTTTGTGCTTCCCACGTACCCCCAGCCTCCTGTCGCGTGACTCCTCCACATCACCGTGATGTGTGTCAGTGGCTGTGGAGCTGCGCACACTGTGCCTCCTCTCGCTGGCCTCCGGCACAGAGACGCTGCTGACGCTTGAAGCAGCCTCACTCCCCTCCTCCACTCCCAAACTGCTGGCACTAAAAGTCCCAGACTGCAGATGCTCCACTGCAGTGGTCACTTTTTCTAAGGACTTTGCCACATCTCCACAGTAATGGCCCAAGTCGACCTGCAGGGACACAGATCTGCGTGATGGAGGCATTGGAACGGAGCATGTTCTGCCGATGCCTCCTGCGCTCGCTCTGTTGCCCTGCTATAACAGCACGTGTGAGATCCTGCAGGCACAGTTTCATGTCTCTGTTACCCTCAGCAACGGCTGTGTTCATCTCATGTACAGCGTCAGTCATGGTGCCAATTTTGTTTGCCAATTTTGATATGTTAATGTTTATAGCACCCATGTGTCTCCCCTGCAGGCGCTGGACACGCTGCATCCGTGTCTCAACCACTCCGTAGTCGTGTGTTGGATACTCAGATCTCTCTGCAGCTCTACCCAGGGGCCTGCCCCGCTGTCGGACTCGGACACGTGCAGTTGTTTGAGCTGGTGGAGTGACGACTGACTGCCGTGGAACATTTGTGGCTGCTGGCCTCTGCTCCGTCTTCATCACCTGCAGGGAGGGGACATTTGCCCTGCGGCTTTGTGTTGTTGTCCGCTGTGGTGGATGTGGTGTTGGTGTTGTTGTCCGCTGTGGTGGTGGTGGGATAGTCCACCGTGGTGGTGATGGTGACGGTGGTGATGGTGCTGGTGGTGATGGTGTTGGTGGCGTCGTGGGTTGACGTCCCTGCGGAGTCTCAGCATCGGTCACTACTGGGGTTTCAGAGAGGCATCCGCTCTCATCTGAATCCAGGGGTGATGCATCTGTGTGTGAAACAGTGCATTGTTAATATTTTGTCAGGATGTATCTGTATTTCATACTTTCATCTACATAAAGGACATATATGGACTGACATTTGGCCCTGTGCTGCTGGTTAATTTCATTAACATCAGGGATCAGACATGCACACTTTCATGATGTGACTACAACTCCCATGATGCAACACTCTGGTGAGGGGATATGCGTTAGGCACGGCTACATGTGCACTGTGTTTGGCCTGGGGGAATGGGCAGGGGTAGACAACACGCTGCGTATCTGCACTGGCATGCATCTTACCTTGTCCTCCTGCTGCAGCGCCGGAAGTGTCCAATTGGGTGACCCCCACAACAGCTTCTGGTTCAATGGTAGCGTCAATGAGGTCCTCGAGGGCTGTGTTTGGTGTGACGCTGGATATTCCCCCTCCGGTGCCAGCTGCATCCTTCACCCTTTCTGCAATCCTCTCCTTTGCCCTTTTCCTGAGGTCATACCACCTCTTCTTCAGATCGTCTATGCTGCGGTGGGTGACTCCTACAGCATTTACCCTCTCCTTGATGCGCAGCCAGATCTTGCACTTCTCTGCCTCAGGCACCTTTAGGCACAGCTTGCCAAACAGTCTGTCATGTTTGCTGCTCACCCCCTCGATGAGTAGTTCACTTCCTTTATCAGAAAACTTTTGCTTCCTCTTCCTGGGCGTGTCCTTGTCCTGGGGTGCATCCTTCTCCATCCTGGATGTCTGTGCAATAGCTGGTTTGTGCTATTACTGTATCACTCCTCAGCTCTTGTGCTCTGCCTCCTCCTCCTCTGAGCTCCTCAGGGCACTGAATGTAGCATGGGCTATGTTACTTCCTGCTTGTGATGTCATCAACCTGCTGCCTATGCGACTTATTTTTTTACCGAATTCGCTAATACTGAAATCGCAAATACCGATTCGGTATTTGCTAATTCGGTATTTGCTATTCTTTAATTTGGAGTCTCGCAATCGTGTTTTCCAATTTATTTAGTGATTTTTTGCGATTCGGTATTTAACCCCTTCGGCGCTCATGACAAGGTCAGCTCGTCATGGGCGTAACCTGCGCTACGCGGATGACGAGCTGACCTTGTCACGTAACGCGGGATTTTTGAAATCGCAGCGCGCAGCGGGAAAACCGCTAGCGCGCATGCAGTTAATACCAAATCTGTTGATGCATCGCAGTATGTGAGTCCTTATTTGTGATTCCTTATTTTTCGCTAATAAGGACTTGTTTATCGAATTTTGATGCATATGCCCAATAGTGTTTAAAGTACCAGAAGATACATTTCTTAATCCCTGAAGAGTGCATTTGACACTATTGCCAGATTAATCCATTATCAGTTGGTACATAACTAATCCCCCGAGTGATTGGACTTTTACTGCAGGGATTTATTCTCAGCAACTGAGGGCTCTTTAATATATCGGCAGGCGAATCAGTGACTCCAGGGTGGCGGTTACAAGGTCTGAACCCCAAAACTTGCAGTAAAACACGTTTTTCACTCAGTCCTCATCAGCACAGAGCTGCTGTTCTGCTATTTTTTTAGGTCTCGCCTGACCCAGTGCATGCGCTGATCTGGCGAGACTTTTAGTGAGGGCTTCAAAAAATGCTACCATGGCCGGCCTACAGCTTGCGTGCTTGTGCGCGGGCGCGCGCCTACGAGCAGAGGCTCATTAAGCACAGCGCTTGCAGCGCTTGATCGTGATCACTTTCACTTTTGCGCCTGCTTTTCAAACCAGTATCTCTGCCACTGCTCACATCCGCCTGTTGCCAACTGTGCCCGCTGTGTGTGTACCCCTTGAAAATAGACTGCTCTGGAAATCCGCTTTCACTGTCATGTTTAATATGGAGCTTACTGAATGTATCCTCCCCATCACACACCTTCTCTCATTTTAGACGATGCATTGAATGAAAGCTATGGTATTTTTAATTGAATATTTCATTTTTGTTATTTAAGTTAAACAAAGATGTTCCTAAACGTCTGTTCAGCCCATTGCAATACTATTTACAGTTCCTTTTTTTCATGGATTCATCCTGGTTACGATGGCTTCCAAGCATAGTATTGCTTGGTGTTTTGTGGGCAACATTTGTTATAATTAGATAAATACCGCCATTCAGCGCACAAATGTCAACGTGTAACTTTTTAAGGGCTGGAATATTTAAATAGCTGTGCGGCGCAGGGGGAGGCAGAGGGGCCCGGATAGCGCTGAACCGGTGATCCAGATATTGACCTTCAGTGGAGCAGCTGCAGATTAAACCGGGCCTAGCAAGAGTGTGGGTAGCAGTGACCGGTGTGAGTACACGCAGTGAGCTTCCCTTGACACCCTATTGCCCGTCACTTTCTCTTCTAAGTCGCTATCACACTGTCACTATCTGTCCTTATTCTCCGTTCAGTTATTAATTCTGTCACTGTATTCTTTTCCGTCTACATTTCCCACTCTCCCGTGCCCTCTTTCTATTCCTACTCGTCTTTCTGCCCTCCCACTAGCTCCCCTTCCTTGTCCTCCTCTCTACCTAAATGTGTCACTTTATTGTGTTCAGTCACTCCATTTTCTGTCCCTCTCTCTTACTGTGTATGCATTTATTCCTGTAATTTGTTCTCGTATCGTATACTCTCTCCATCACTGTGTCTTCCTCTCCGCCACTAAATCTAGCTGCCACTACTGTTTATTGCTCTATCTAGGGCTACACTTCTCACCATTTATATTCTTTCCCCGGTACTGTCTCTTCGTCTTCATCAGGATCCCTCTGTCCTTTAAGCGTGACCCCAGATGAATAGCAGTAGTATAGGTCAGTAGGAGCAGAAATGGTGATCGTGGGGGGTTTGTCCTACTCCCAATGGCAGTGCATAATTAGAGGCTATTCACGCTATCTGGTAAGGCCCCCGCTGCCCTCCAGTAAACTGGAAATATTTAACAGTCCAGTTACAAATGATCACGCTGAGCTGCTGGTGTGGATTCCAGGCAGGGAGATCGGCGTTCAAGGATGTCTAGTACAGTCTTCGTTCAGACAGCATTGCCCCATGTGTTAACAGAGTTATCTCCTAAGAAGTCTGCATTACATCCGGAATGTAAGGGAACGATTTAGCCCTGTTGCGGCACCTTCTAAGAAACAAGCATTGGCATAGCCAATAGGTCTTGCCTTAGGGACCTCATAAGTGTTTAGCCGTGCAACAGTTAGTGTTGTTGCACCAAGGAAATTGTGCTGCATAACTAAAAACTTATAAGGTCCCAAAAGCGAGACCTATTGGCTATGCCAATGCTTGTTAGATCTTGGCTCTAGACGGGACACATGCTGTCTGGAAAATAGATTATATGCTTCCTCCCATGTTGTTCAATTTGTCCTTCTCCCCATTTATCCATGGCATGCATGCCTCTTCCCGTCTTTCGCCCTCCCAGAGAGCAGGGACCAAGTCCTACTATTCATAAGCAGCGTCCAATTTAGGAAATTTTTTGGGGACTATTTTTTTATTTGGTTTACCAGCACTCTAAACATTACTTGTGTGTTTTGCATTTGTCTCCTGCATGGGCCCTAAGAGTCAAGCTTGATCCTTGGCTTGGCTCTTCTGTAATTTGTGTGCTCTCCCATGTCCCACCTCTTCTATCTGTTTATTGTTGTCAATATATTAGATTGATTGTGGGTGGGTGGAGTTGCTGTTCAGATTTAAACTGGGAGTGGTTGGTGTGTCAACAGAATTGGGTATAGGCAAGCTAAGGCACTAGACCATGTGGCTTTTCTTGCAATTGCTGGCTCATCATACTAGTCAAATGTTTTTTTTTTAAAGTGTGGACTCTATTCCATTTACACACAGAGGCTATTAAACTCGCTCCTCCTCCATTCACCTCTTTTCTTCCAGTAACATGTACACAAATGAGGCCCTTTGCGCTCTCTGTTAACCATCTTTCTTTAACCTGGTGGTCAGCGGCTTTCTAAATGTTGGCTGTTAGATTTGGGGTCTCTAGTTGGCACAGGTAGGTACTTGTGGCAAATAGGGACCCTTGCCTCTAGTCAAGATAAGGGGATTACACTCCTAAAATAACCCCTGCTCACCCCCTTGGTAGCTTGGCACGAGCAGACAGGCTATCTCAGAGGCAGTGTGTTAAGCATTTGTGACCACATACAGTAACCCAGTGACAACACTACAAATGGACACCACACAGGTTTTATATAAAAAATAGGTATACTTTATATAGAGTTACCACAAGACCATAAACGACAAAAATACACAATACTGTTACTTTAAGATGGTAGATTTTAGCTTAGTTCAGTTCAGTTCTTAGATGCGACACTTTGCTTCAATGTACCTTAGGTTGGGTTGCGCATCCATGTCAAGCAATTTTGCAGCGAGGGAAATGCGGCAAAGTTCAGGTGCAAAGAAATAAAGACGTGAAGATCTTCCAGATGCGGCACGCTTCTCCGGGGATACGAGAGGTTCTCGGTTCAATGCGTGGACTGCAGCGGCGACACCCTGATGATGCGACGGCAATAGCTCCAGCGGCGACACTCTTCTCCCACGAAGCGTGAAGCTTCCGCTCGATGCGACAACCACAGCGGCGACATCCACGAAGTGACGCCAGCAGCTCCGACGGTGGCGCGCTTATCAGGGATGCCAGGTGCTCTTCTTCGATGTGGTGCAGTGCGACAGTTCCAGCGGTGACACCCTCCTTCGGAGATGCGACGGCAGGCACAGCGACGGCGACATGCTCTGACCTCGTTGCGAGATTCTTCTCTTGATGCGGTGCAATGCAACAGCTACAGAAGCGACACCCTCCTTCGGAGTTGAGACGGCAGTAGCAGCGACAACGACACACTTCCTCTTCGTTGCGGCACGCTTCTCTCCGATGGGGTGCAGTGAGACAGTTCCAGCGGTGACTCCCTCCTTTAGAGTTTTGACGGCATTCACAGCAACATGCTTCTTCTCGTTGAGTCGCACTTCCAGCTCCATGCGACACACAGTTCCTCAAAAGGCCCAAAACAGCAGCAGGCACTTCCAAAGGAACTCTGGGGAGCTGGGGGTTGAAGTCTGCTGTCCCTGAGACTTCAGCAGGAGGCAAGCTCTTTTCCAAGCCCTTGGAGATCCTTCACAAGCTGAAAGCAAAGTACACAAAGTTCCTTTCTTCATCCTTTGGCAGTAAGGCAACCACTGCAGGCCAATCCCCCAAGCAGCACTTCAGCTTGGGAATAGTCTCTCCTCAGTTTCTTTAGGTTCCTCTCCTCAGTAAAGGTTTCTTCTTGTAGTCCAAAGTGATCTAATTTTATGGGATCGGGGTCCCAATATTTATACCCCAAAATCCTTTGTTCTCTGAGGGGAGAGGGGCCTTTGCCCAGTCCAAACTAGTTCTGAAGCACTCTGTTTACCAGGCTTCTCCTTTCCTTTCACAGTGTAGGGCAGAAACATCAGACGCCCCACAGGAGGTGGAGCCAGCATAGTGGTAGGCAAGTACAGTCCTGGAGCACTTTGTTTACCGGACTCCTTCTCTTCTTTCAGTGTGCAGGGCAGAGACATCAGCCGCTCCCCAGGAGACGGAGGCAGCATTGTGGAAGGCAGGCACAGCCCTATTCAAGGTTCAGGTGGAACTCCTCCCTCCCATCTAGATGCAGATCTCTCTATTCACCACTGGGTGACTCAGCCTGTCTCTTGGAATCCCCCAGCCATGTCACTCACACAACCAGACAAAGGAATACACAACCTAGCAGAGGCAGGTTTGAATGGTTAGACAAGCAAATACCTACTTTCTAAAAGTAGCATTTGCAAACACAGAATGTTAAAACCAACTTCACTAAAAGATCTATTTTATCATTCTGAGTTCAGGCAAACTAAACTCGATGTTCTGCCATGTTCTCTGAGACAGTTAGGATTATAAACATGTAATAATCTAACAGCCCATTCTGGCCAATGGAGAATAGGTAGCCTTGCAATAGTGAAAAACGAAAATGGCTGTAATTCACTATTAGGACATGCCACACACATCAGGGCTTGTCCTACCTTATACTTTCAATGCACCCTGGCCTTGGGCCTACCATGGGGGTGACTGATATGAAGAAAATGGAAGGTTTAGGGACTGGCAAGTGGGTGCACTTGCCAAGTCAGCATGACAGTACCAGACTGCACATAGGATCTGCAATGGCAAAGCTTAGACACATTTTACAAGGCTGCTTCTGTGGGTGGCACAACCAGTGCTGCAAGCCGACCAGCAGCATTTGGATTTACACGCCCTGGGCACACTCAGTGCACTAGACTAGGGTCTGACAAGTAAACCAACTGGCCAAACATGGAGCCACTGATTAATACATCAATTTACAATAGGGAGCACTTGCACTGTGGCACTGAATAGCAGTGGCACAGTGCCCAAAGAATCTAATACCAGCAAAAACACATGAGGCAACAGCAAAAATGGAAGGGAGACCCACGCCAATGGTGCCACTTGTAACACTGGCGGTCTTTTACACATAATGGAAGTGATACAACTGAGACACACGAGGTGCCCAGGACAGCGCAACCTGCTCAAGCGGGTAAGCTGGTACTTGACCCCAACCCACCCCCTTACCTTTCTGTGCTCAGAAGTGCAGGTACTCTACAATTCAAATGAAAGAAGTGCAGGCACTCGGCACCGCAGTGGCTACCCATTTATAGGACTGGTTCAAATATATTAAGCTCTGTTAGTCACATGTCCTAGTCGGTAACTAGACATAATATCCCCCAAAAAATATAGAATGGCCATAATATCGAAGTAAAAATATAGAATGAACAAAATATCGAATGGACACAATATAGTGGTTAAAAATTTCGAATTGAAGGTAAGTAATATAATATCGATTGTCAAGATATAGAAGTCAAAATAATCGAAGTATATAATATAAACATTAAAATATATCGAATTTTTAATAATATCGAATGTTTTTAAGTGTTTTGTATGTAAGAGTGATTAGATGTATGTCCAAACGGAATTCGGATATTAAACAGGAGCTTCTAGATTTATCATCTCAAATTAAAACTCTGGAAGCCACTTTTCGACAATCTAAGGATTCCTCTTGTTTACAGCTAATAAAACAACTCAAATACAAATATAATACTATTGTTACTAAAAGAGCTCATATTGGTGTACAGGCACAAAAATCTAAGAAACCGTTGTTAAAAAATCGTGCTGGGAAGATTTTGGCTGCTACATTAAAATGTCAGGATTTCTCTTTTAAGTCCTCGCAAATCTCGTCTATCACTGATCACACGGGTTCTAAACAGTTCCAAACAGGAGAAATACTTGAAGTTTTTCGGGATTTTTATAATAAACTGTATACTCCCTCTAATGTTTCCTCTTTTGACCAATGTCAGGCTTTTTTACATTCGGTCCCGATTCAGTCGGTCTCTGATGATGATCGTACCTCTTTAAATAAGCCTATCTCTCCCGAAGAAATTGTTTCTGCAATCAAAGCTACTCGATCGGGTAAGGCTCCAGGCCCTGATGGTTATCCAATTTTATTTTATAAAACTTTTCTTCCTAAGATTGTTCCCAAATTACAATCTCTCTTTGATTCTTTTGTTAAGGATGGGTCTGTTTCGGGTACAGCTGCTGAAGCTACCATAGTAGTGATTCCGAAAGAAGGGAAGGATCATTCCGATCCCAAGAACTTCCGTCCTATTTCTCTCCTTAACATGGAAGCTAAGATTTTTGCAAAAATTCTGGCACAAAGATTAGATTCCTTTATCCCTCATCTTGTTCATCCTTCTCAAACTGGTTTTGTGAAAGGTCGGCTTGCACGAGACAATGTACGCACTTTTTGTCATATTCTTGGTGCTGCCAAACGATCTCAACTTCCTGCCGCGGCCCTAGCCCTTGATGCGGAAAAGGCCTTTGACAAGGTATCTTGGCCATTTCTTCGTGCTGTTTATGCGCGCACAACCTTGGCGGCTCTTTTATTAATATGGTAATGTCCCTATATTCTCAACCTAAAGCTAACATTAGAGTTAATGGTGCTACGTCGTCGTTTTTTAATCTTCGTCAGGGTACTAGGCAGGGATGCCCTTTATCCCCACTTTTATTTTTATTATCTATTGATCCTCTTCTTCGATTGATTGAGTTACACCCTGATAGTAAGGGTTTTTCTTTCGGACCTCACTGTATCAAAACTGCTGCATATGCAGATGATGTTCTTATTTTTTCAGACGATATTGCCTTAGCAATTCCTGCTATTTCAAGTACCATTTCCCTTTTTTCATCGGTTTCCGGTTATACCTTAAATAAGGATAAGACGGAATTGTTTCCTTTGAATGCCTATTGTTTCCCTGCTCATATTGGTTCAGTGGGCTTTAAATGGCAGTCTACACACCTGAAATACTTAGGAATTTGTTTCTGTTCTACTCTTTATGCCACCACTGCCTATAATGAATCTCAGACTCTCCTGAAAGTCCGACGTCTTTTGGATACATGGTCTCCGAAGCATATTTCATGGTGGGGTCGACTCCAGACTCTTAAAATGATGATCACGCCGATTGTTAATTTTCTCTTATCTATGCTTCCGGTTAAACTATCAGACTCCTTTTTTCGTGAAATTGATGCTCTGACTTCTAAATTTCTGTGGAATGACAGACGTGCTAGAATGGCATACAAATTTTTGCGTCGTCCTTGCGACATGGGGGGTTGCAATTTTCCTGATTGGGAACAATATCAAACTGCCTTTTTGGCCTTTCAAGGTGCTTTATGGTTCTGTCCTCCGTCTCTTCATGTCCCTTCTTGGTTGCTCATAGAACAGGAACTTGCATCCGCTTTCCCTACTGCTTCTTTTTGCACGGCATCTACTTTACATATCCTGTTTTCTCGCTCTATCATTCTGGATACAATAGCAGCGGTCAGGAAATTAGACAAGAAGATGGCAATCCCTTTACATAAAACTAAGTGGTCATCTATCTGGCGGAATTCCAAAATTAAACTCACCATTACTCCTAACCTCATGTCTTATTGGGCAGGTAAAGGAATCTCTCTTGTTAAACATTTGTATGATACTTCTGATGAGCCCTTACCTTTTTCCACCTTGGCTCAACAGCATTCTTTAACAAATCTTGACTTTTATACCTTTCTTAAAATCAAAGTGGCCCTTGCCAAGGTTCGTCTTCATCCTACCTCTACTACCATTTCACTTTTTCATATTTGGATTAAATCTGGTCATGTTGCCTCCAAAATTTATAAATTTCTGTCCTCTGCTTCCCTACCTGCACAGACGGTTACCCAACAAAAATGGTTACGTCATTTTGATCCTGCCATCACAGATCATATTTCATCTGAGACTTGGCAATTAATTGGTAAATTTTCTCTTCGTAATAAAATTGCACCTTCTGTAATGCAATCTAAGTTTTTCTCTATGAATCTCCTCCATTGGACGCCTGTACGTCTTCACTCGCTAAGTCTTAAAGATGACAACCTTTGCTGGAGTTGTGGTCTGCTGCCAGGTGACTTCCATCATATGTTTTTTGGATGCTCTTTGCTTCAATCTTTTTGGAACCTAATTCATAAACATCTTTCTCTTATTTTTGGTATTGAGTTCCAACTCTCTTTTCCTTTAATTTTACTGGGCCCGCTGGCTGCCCCTACTCCTCTTCCATTAGATCCATTGGAATTACAGTTGTTGGATCTTCTTCTTTCTATTGCGGTGAAAATCATTCTTATGGAGTGGAAATCCTTCTCGCTGGTTTCCTATCATACATGGTGGGCTTGGGTTTTCTTTTTACGCAGTGCTCACACGTCGGTTGCTCGTGCTCAGATTTCTTCATCTATATCTAGTGGGGTTTGGAAAGCTTTGGATGATTATATGGAGTTGTCCTCCAAAGGGTTGGTTCCTCAGTTTCCTTTTGGTCTGTCTGTCTGAATGTTGTCTTCCAAGTTTCTGGGTTGATTAGTCCTGTGAGTATCCTTTCTCTTTTTCTTCTTCTCTCTCTCTTTCTCTTTTCTCTTTCCTGTCCCCTACCTCCTTTCAGCTTTTCTCTGCTCTTTCTCTTCTTTCCTCTCTTCTTTTATTCTCTTTCCTCCCCTGCCCCCACTTGCACATTTGATAGTGATACGGTTGTTTAGTGCATTGATAGTCACTTTATTTAATCGGACTCTATGCTCTATAACAGGCTACCTTTCATTCTTTATGCATTTACTTTGTTTATTTCTCGAATTTAGCCCCTGATTGTATAGTTCTCGTCCATGAATTGTATCACTTGCATTGTATTTTGTTTCCTTCTACTCTTTATCAATACTTTCTAAATAAAATTTTCTTGAACAAAAAAAAAAGTGTTTTGTATGTAAGTATATGTGTGACAAGTGTATATTATTTTTGTAATGTATGTTTAATTTATTTTAAGCAATGAATTTTATGTTATTTAATTTTTGCGTAATTTAATTCTGTAGCGGGTTGTGGGTTTATAGGGGAATAGGCTGGGAAGTAATTAAATTATATTAAATTAAATATTAAGTTAAAGCAATTATTAATTCTTTTTAATGTAATTTTGCTTTTTAGTTCTGTAGTGGGTTGTGGGTTTATAGGGAAATAGGATGGGAAGTAATTTAATTGTAATTCAGTAAATAATGTTTTTTATTTATTGGGATTGATTTTGAATTTATTGTTAATTAATTTTTAATTGGTAATTCGTTGGTATTAATTGGTAATTCATTTGTATTAATTGATTATTTGATAATTATGATAATTGTATTAATTTATTTTCTGTAGCTGGTTGTGGGTTTATAGGGGAATAGGGTGTGAAGTAATGTAATTCTACTTAATTACATATTAAAAATACTTTTTTTGTATTTATAATTAATTTAGTGTTAATTTTTAATTGATATTAATTTGTATTATTAATTAGTTTGTGTTATTGAAAATTAATTAGTTGTTAATTAATCATGAATAGGTAATTAATTTTTAATAAATAATATTTATTTGTATTTCTAATTACTTAATTATTACATAATATTAAATTGGTAATTAATTTTAATTAATGTTTTATTGGTATTGATATTTAATTACATTTTATCAATATATTAAATCATTACTTTCCCTACTGTTAAAGTCACTGGAGTGGCAATAGTAATTTTTACCCTTACGCTATCCAACGCTTTCCCTACAGTTGCACTCTCTGGAGTGGGAATAGTAATTTTTACCCCTACGCTATCCAATGCTTTCCCTACTGTTGTAGTCTCTGGAGTGGGAATATTAATTTTGACCCTCCCGCTATCCAACGCTTTCCCTACTGTTGCACTCTCTGGAGTGGGAATAGTAATTTTTACCCTCCCGCTATCCAACGCGTTGTCTACTGTTGCACTCTCTGGAGTCGGAATAGTACTTTTTACCCTCCCTCTATCCAACGCTTTCTCTACTGTTGCACTCTCTGGAGTGGGAATAGTATTTTTTACCCCTACGCTATCCAACGCTTTCCCTACTGTTGCACTCTCTGGAGTGGGAATAGTAATTTTGACCCCTACGCTATCCAACGGTTTCCCTATTGTTGCACTCTCCGGAGTGGGAATGGTCATTTTTAGCCTCCCGCTATCCAAAGCTTTCCCTACAGTTGCACTCTCTGGAGTGGGAATAGTAATTTTTACCCCTACGCAATCCAACGCTTTCCCTACTGTTGCACTCTCTAGAGTGGGAATAGTAAGTTTTACCTTCCCGCTATCCAACGCTTTCCCTACTGTTATACTCTCTGGAGTGCGAATAGTAATTTTTATCCTCCCGCTATCCAACGCTTTCCCTACTGTTGCACTCTCTGGAGTGGGAATAGTAATTTTTACCCTCCCGCTATCCAACGCTTTACTTAATGTTGCACTCTCTGGAGTGGGAATAATATTTTTACCCCTACGCTATACAACGCTTTACCTACTGTTGCACTCTCTGGAGTGGGAATAGTAATTTGTACCCTCCCACTATCCAAAGCTTTCCCTACTTTTGCACTCACTGGAGTGGGAATAGTAAATGTTTACCCTTACGCAATCCAACGCTTTCCCTACAGTTACACTCTCTGGAGTGGGAATAGTAATTTTACCCCTGTGCTATTCAACGCTTTCCCTACTGTTGCACTCTCTGGAGTGGGAATAGTAAGTTTTACCTTCCCGCTATCCAACCATTTCCCTACTGTTGCACTCTCTTGAGTGGGAATAGTAATTTTTACCCTCCCGCTATCCAACGCTTTCCCTACTGTTGCACTCTCTGGAGTGGGAATAGTAATTTTTACCCTCCAGGTATCCAACGCTTTCCCTGCTGTTGCACTCTCTGGAGTGGGAATAGTAGATTTTACCCCTACGCTATCCAACGCTTTCCCTACTGTTGCACTCTCTGGAGTGGGAATAGTAATTTTTACCCTCCAGCTATCCAAAGCTTTCCCTACTGTTGCACTCTCTGGAGTGAGAATAGTAATTTTTACCCTCCTGCTATCCAATGCTTTCCCTACTGTTGCACTCTCTGGAGTGGGAATAGTATTTTTTACCCCTACGCTATCCAACGCTTTCCCTAATGTTGCATTCTCTGGAGTGGGAATAGTAATTTTGACCCCTAAACTATCCAACGCTTTCCTTACTGTTGCACTCTCTGGAGTGGGAATAGTAATTTTTACCCTCCCGCTATCCAATGCCTTTCCCTACTGTTGCTCTCACTGGAGTGGGAATAGTAATTTTTACCCCTACGCTATCCAACGTTTTCCCTACTGTTGTTGCATTCACTAGAGTGGTAATAGTAAACTGTTCCCTCCCGCTATCCTACGGTAAAAATATTGTATATTTTGTATTAATATAATGTTAATATATGTATTAAAAAATAAAATTGTATGTTTTTTTTAACTTAAATAATTATTTATTAATTTTAAGGTTATTTAAGTATTTTTAAGTATGTTTTAGTTCATTATATTTATTATTTCATTAATTTTAAATAACTTTTAAGACATTCAAATTAATTCGATATTTTGACTAACTATGTTTTACAACAATATTTTTGATTCAATATTTTTGTACTTACCTGTTTGTAGATAGGAATTAGATGTTTTTGCATTCTATATTTTGTCAACGATATTTTGGTAAGTCTATATTTTGGTATTCTATATTATCTCAATGATCCATCATAGTCTTCCCCCAATAGTACTTCCTCAGGTTAAACGAACAACTGCCTCATATGGACCTGTGATTCTCCCAGTCCCCTCTACTCCAGGAGCAATATAACTTATTACAACCAACAAAATAAATGTTACCTGTAATCTTAACATGAACAAATAGTTATGTAGTGCTTTTGGTCAAGGGTCTGATGCTTTGAAGCCCTCGGAGTAGCAGGTGTTAATGTTCCCCCTGTGCAGTAGGGCACAGTTTGTTGACCTTTAAAAGGTGAGTGGTCCTCTGAAAATTTAACAGGTAGTTAACCCACAGAGAGGCCATGCGTCGTTTCTGCTTGGGGATGTGTCTCTCAGCAGAGAAGATGGCTTGGTTCCACTGGCAAGCACCTTAGGCCCACTTCCAAGGGTCCAGGACTGAGGTGACACCACTTGGCAGGCTAGATTCTTAGATGGCAGAGCCCAGGTGCAGGGGTTGAAAGCCTGTTATGTCCCTGAGTCTTCAGACCATGAGGCCAGTCAACAAGCCCACAAAATCACTCTGGGTTGTGGGGTCAAGTGATACAGGTCCAGTCCTTCTCACCCAGGCAAGAGGACAGCAGGTAATAGATCTGCATAGCAACGCAGGAGTCTAACAGAATGCAGTCCAGCAGAGTGTCAGACTTTCAGCAGCACAGCAGTCCTTCTTCCTCGGAGAGTATCCACAGGTCTAGAACAGGCCCAGAAGTGTACTGAGTTGGTGGTGATTGAAGTCCAGTACTTATACCCAGTGGTGCCATTGAAGAGGGGGAGACTTCAATGCCATGCCTATGAATTGCACTAATGTTCTCTCTTCCTGCCCTGGCTCCGGACTCACTACGTGGGGGTATGGAGCCCTTTGTGTGTCAACAGGACACTGCCTATTCAGGTGTAAGTGAGGCTGTGCCCAGTCCTCCCTCCCATTCTGCCAGGGTGGTCGATCAAGACACACCTAAGTTCCCATTGTGAGGGACTGTCTAGGAGTACACAAAGCCCAACTGCCAACTTTACCTAGTCATGTGATTAGAGACAAGCTACAGGCACCAAATGCCTAAATCAAGAAGAAAAAAACTTTCTTAAAGTGGCTTTCTCAGGACTGTAATTTAAATACCAATTTCACCATAAGTTAGGATTTCAAATTAGAATTCTTGAGACACCAAACTTGAATCAGTCATAACTTCCCATTTGGAAGTTACACTTATAAAATGTAATAAGATACTCCTAATGTTATCCTGTGGGAGATATAGGCCTTGCAGTAGTAAAAAACAAATGTAATCGTTTTTCACGACTAGGTAAAACTTAAAAGTACATGTCCAACTTTTTAAAATCACTGCACTTCAGGCTTCCCTGGTGGTGAATTATATGTATTAATAAGGAAGGTGTAAGCCTGGCAAAAGGTTTATTTTTCCAGGTTGAATGCCAACACAGGCTCTGCAATGGCAGGCCTGAGACATGTTTAAAGAGCTACCGAAGTGGGAGGCTCAATCAGTGCTCAAGAACCTCTGGAAGCGTTTAATTTACACACCCTGGGCACATGTAGTGCACTTACCTAGGAACCTATAAGTAAATTATATATGCCAATTGGGTATAAGCCAATTCTACCAAGTTTTAGATTAAGCACAAGGACTTATGCACTGTTAGCAGTGTTAATGAGTATAGAATTCTAAGGCCAACAAAAACAAGTCAGCAGACACATGAGGCCTGAAGGGAAAACGTTAGAGGAAACCACTCAAAGGATGCCAAACCTAACATCCAGGGTGTATTTTTGGTACATACTCAGATCCCAGGAATCACACTGTAGAACCCAATGATGATTGTCAAGCCTAGTGCCTTAGCTTTTTGGTAAAAAGAAAAAGTACTTCATAACGACAACTACATATGAAACCAACGAGGTGCTACTGGTAGGGCAATAATGATACACATAGGCAAATGGCTGGTGCATACGCACAGTGGGAAGTGTGAGAAACTTACTGGGTCTATGACTCAAAGGTCAGTCTCTTAACAGCACCCAGTTACTTATCAATTAGAAATTAGACCCCGAGTCTCAATGAGCAGAGTTCAGTTAGTGTTTATCTTGTTCATCGCAGCAGAACTCAGAAGCGACAAACTCAATTGATGTGGAGCACTTGGCCCTGCCTTCGCCCTGTGCAATACCGACAAAGCTGCAGATGCCACAGACATTCAGCATGGGCGGTTGCAATATCTTATGGTGTAATTCAGGCCAAAACAAAAACCTCCAAAACACTGATGTGAGACCACCTCCAGGTTACTGGTGAGTCTGGGGCACGGCTAGCAAAAAGTTATAGGTGACACCAACGCCCATCACAGTTCTTGGGGGCACTGCATGAGTAAGACTACTGGAGGCAGTCATGAATCTTTTTGTTGGTGTGTGTGCCAAGATTAAAAGGTTGTGGCAAGGAGACCCACCCCAGCCCTCAGTTTGGGTCCTGCAACCTTCCCTCCTATTTGGGGGTGACCACAGGGAGGAGTCATGTGGGGAATCTTCAATGTAGCGTGCCAGGCTCAATCTCCAGTGCCAGGATCGGACTCTATACAGCACCCAGGCCAGCTCCTGAGATGTCCCTCCAGCTTGAGTATGACGATAAGCAGTGGTCATGCTCTGAATTTTCAGTGCAGCATCAAATGCTCAAAAGGGTGGATGTAGCACCACCCACTACAGCACTTGAACTGGCTCCAGAGGCATCTTTCCAACTGGTCTGCTTTTCTGTCAATTCTATCTTCTACGTCCCTGCAGCTGAGCTTTTCCCCTGAGCAGAAGTCTCCTTCCAGGGATTCCCTTCACTTCACCGTCTTAGTAGGACAGTTAGACTACTTTTCAAGGCATACCAACCGCTTTCCTTCAGGAAGTAGTTGCAGATTTTCTGGTGATGTTCCTTCACCTCTGATAGACTATTTTTCGAACATAACTAGCCTTGACTCTCAAGAGTTTCTCTGACAGGTTGCAAAGGATCTTTTCTTCAGTCAGTGAGGAATCCTGGAACCCTGTGAGAAAGTTTTAAGCTTTCTTGTTGGACATGGCCCTTCTTAGGGGGATTTCCCTAAAACTATTTGCCTTTTGCCCTCTTGGTTTTTGCGGCCTTTCTTTTCATGACCTTAGGACTCTGGGCACATTCCCACAGTACTTCGGCCGGAAGGTGTGCGCACCCTTCCCAAACTTGACAGGATAGGGTGTTACATGATTGGTTTAGGTGTTGTACCTGTGAATGCCCTGTAAAATGATACACCACATAGCTTCGGCCGGTACGGCACTGACTAGTAGTGGGATGCAACACTGATTGTGCCACCCATCAGAATAGCCTGTCATCATGCTCAGGTTGGCCTTTCTTCTTCATTAGCCAACATGAGGGAGCCTTTAACTATCCACTGAGCGGCCGTACGGTAAGGGGTGGGGCTCAGGGTAGGTAAGTGCCATTTGGGTTTTCCCTACCCAATGGGTTGACTCTCCCCATGGGATGCCTCCCGGGGGTGGCTGATTCTCTTGTTGTGGCATTATGGCCTGGCCACTTTCCCACTGTAAATGCTGTGTGAAAATGCGCTCACCCTTTCTACCCATGTTAGGAAGTGGTGCTTAACTGAGGTTTCTAAACATACGTCAGGTCTGCCATTACCAGCTTGTGTGTGCACAATCGCACCTATGGTGGTTGTAAGCGGTGACCAGCCTGCCATTGCTTGCCAATGTGCTCACTTGTACCTATGATGTTTTAAAACTTGGGACCAGCCTGCCAATGCAAGCCAGTCTGCATATTTGCACCAGTGATGTGCTTGAAAATGTTTCCAGCCTGCCGTTGCATGCTGGTGTGTGCTTTTGAACCTGTGGTATTTAACATGTGTCCAGCCTGCTATTGCAACAGCTGTTCGTCTCTGCACCTATGGTGTTTCTAAACATGAGTCCAATCTGCCATTACAGATCTGTGTGTGCGCAATTGTGCTTCTACTCAGGCTGACCTTTCTAAATCCCTAGCCATCCTGAGTGGAACTTTTACGGGGAACATCGTTTACAACGTGGTGAAAACACCGCGATGCCTTTACAACGATGCCATTACAACGCAAGTCGTTACTACGACTTGCGCTTGATGGTGCTATTGTATAAGGAATATTGCAATTTTATATTCCAACACCTTCCCTACTGTTACGTGGACTGGTGTTGGAATATAAAATTATAATATTCCACAATCCACGCCCTACAACGCAAGTCGTTGTAACGACTTGCGTTGTAATGGCAGCGTTGTCATGTACCGCGATCTAAAAGATCGCGTTGTACTGACATACATCCACTTTTACTACCATCAGAGCACCGAGAGGATACGTTTTAAGGGGGGAAGTGAGTGGTAAGTCAAAGGCAGAGCAGGTACATACGGGTTCCCTGCCCAGGTATTGAAGAATACTCCTGAATGGCTTCACTACCTATAAGGTTTGCTCCTCCCATAGGCTAACATGGGGAATGCGGTTGGGCCTAGTTCTTCTAGTAATAATTCCAAGTGTGATTTTTTCCCAGAAAGACATGGGGGCTTATTTAAAAGCCCCTTGTCTCGCAGGTGCGCCACACTTTCCCATTTTAAAAGTGATGCAACGTCAGAGCAAGGAGCTTGTATATAAACCCCATGGTGTTTATGTTGTGTTGATTATTGTGTGTGTTGAATCCAAACGTTATTTTCATACATCATGTGAGAAGTCCCATTTGGGATGCTCAGTGTATTTATCGTGAGTGAGTGCTGTGCCAATGCTTTACAGATTGCTTCTGTGATAAGCCTGGCTACTCAGTGCCAATCCACCTAAGGGTGAGAGCAGGTTATTCAGTTTGTTTAATCACCCGCCCCTGAGGAGAGTGGTAGGTCCTGTCTGGCTAAGACATCACCTCAGCCAAACAGAAAGTGCCAGTTCAATCATTTCTCTAATCGTCTTTTTCCAGACAGGGAGTGTTAGTGCCACTGTCACTGTTCTAGAATCAGTTTGAGGCAGTTCACTCAGTGCACGTAGTGACCTAAACACAAAACCATAGTGAATTATTTAAGTTGGCTAACTCCGGGTAGGAGTGCATCCCCTCAAAATCACACAGGTGGCCTTCCCATACCAATGAACGCTCGGTCAGTTTAATCAAGAGATGCACAGGCAGCATACTAGACAGTAAGTGATGACAGACAGTTTATACAGCGCAGTAAAGGAGGCGGAGATATGCGGTATTGCATAGTAAAGGACGCTCTCTGGGACATAGTGTAAAGACAAATAACGGTTGAACAAACACCTTATTGAGCAAAATTGTGAAATGCAGGACCATCTGAAACTACTTGCTACGTGGTGCATTGAAGTTTGCAAACTTTGTATAACACAGTAAGTGAAGTGGCCAGCTTAAGCAGCACAGTAAGGGATACAGGGATTGGTTAGAATCCACAGTAAGTAAAGCAGGGACGTGGTGTCCTGCAAAATAATGCTTATACAGGCAACTTTTGAAGCACAGGAAAATACGGAGTGACATCTCACATCACACAATAAGGAATGCATAGGTAGGTTATGCAACACGGTAATGGATGCAAGGACAGGTTATGTTACACAGACATGGCTGATCAGATAGCTTCTACACACCCCAGTAAAATAAGAACATACATATTCGATACACAAAAGGATGCTGGTTCAGCCTATAATACACATGTAGAGATAAGCTGATAGGGTGTTCAGGAAGGTATGCAGGGACAATTATACCACACAATAAGGGATGCAAGAATAGGTTAGCCTTAATGCAGTAAGGGGTGCAGGTTACAGACAGCCTATGGTGTACTTGAAAGGGATGCAGGAACATGTAATGCAGCACAATTATGATGGTAAAACCAGATTATACATTGCACTAAGGGGTGCATGGACATGCCATTCTGCCAGGGTTTTAAGTGAGGTGGGCCCCCTGAGTCTCAGATAGGGCACTTACTAAAAACAGATTTTTGAAAGGAGTCCCTTTCAGGTTTTATAGTCATGTCCTTTAGACTAATGACAATAAAGACCCTTAAGCTAGTGAATATGGGAAATGCAATCCCTGTTTTCATTTTGCATTTTACTTCACCTTTCATGACCAAAGTGTATTTTCTTTTTACAGATATTGTGGGACAGATTGATCAAACTTCGACGCAACACAGCAAGCCACCTTGCTGTGCTGTGTGGAAAGGCAGGAATGCACCATGTTTAACATTCCATGGTGCATTCCTGTCCTTTCTTTGTGCTGGCCCACAAACTGCTGCCTAGTGACAAACCAGGCACCCTTTCGCCATGGTGCAAGGGCGCCTGCATTGAAAACAGGATCATTTTTGTGCAAGAAGGACCACTTCCTGCACAAAAACAATCCTCTGAGACATTTTCCTCTTTCTATGTGTCCTGCAGAATCCTGCACACATAGAAAGAGGAAATAAAGAGGAGAAACAAAGGTAATTCTCCGACTTACACATCACCTGGGGAGGCATAGCTTTTTGACTCATTCCCAGGTGTAACAGTAATAGTAAATCTGAGAATATGGCAAAATCCATGGGTGAATGCTTGGGAACACCAACCCTCCACCCATGGAAAGCATCCCTAGGGAAGAGCAACTTGTGCTGCCTTGCTTTACTCTAGATTTATCGAGCCATGAGACAAGGTGGCCTTGGTAGCTTGATAAATCTTACCTTAGTGTTGTGTCGCCCTGGCGCCCCCTTGCGTGTCGCAAGGGTGACACACCACATTGATAAATATGCCCCCATGTTTCTGAAGGATTGAAACTGCGGAGAACATTGATTTGATGGGAGAATGTGAGTGATTGATGCACTCCGAAGCCCACTGCCTCTTCTACAGATCTTAGTAATGTTTAGTTCACAACCTCCTACTTTTAGAATTGAAACATTTTCAATCCTAATTTTTCATATGAAAATCGTTGTTATTCTTTTATCTCATACTGCAAAAAAGCATTGGCAAAACCACCAGCTATGACTCGTATTAAGTATATGTCTGTTGTGCTATACGTCTGGCATCAGAAAACTCAGGGAGGCACTCCAAATGCTGTTAAGGTGTCACGCTGTGTGAAGTATGGAATATTAGTTTACATATTTAGAGCCACACCGTAAATTCCACAGATCACGTCACTTGGAAAGATTCCCAGTTATGCATCTTTAAACGCCCCTTTTAAAGACCTCGGGCCTCATTTATGAGGCTGTGCGTCACTTTTACGCCGCCGGTGCGGCACTTTTTGTGACGCACCAGTGGCGTAAAAAATGCACCTTGTTGCGCCATATTTACAAAGTGACGCATCTAGGTAGATGCGTCACTTTGTAAACCCCTGCGCCACATTATACCTGCGCCAGGTATAATGTATGGAAGGGGGCGTATTGACGCAAGGAAGGGTCGTAGAAGTGACGCAGTGAAATCTATGAGATTTCACTGCGTCACTTTTAGGACGCCGTTGCGTCAAAATCTAGCACCTGCCTCACACAAGGCGTAAGACTGACGCAGGTACTTTCACATGGGGCTGGCCCCATGTGAAAGGACGCATTGCTGGAGTTGCGTCACTTTTGTGACACACTCCAGCAATGTGTCACTTTTGCGCTTACAGATACGTCAGAAATACTGACGTATCTGTAACTCCTTGCGACATGATGCGTCATACATTAAATATGACGCATCAGGAATGTCACAAGGAGTGCGCACTGAGAAGTGACGCATTGCTGCTTTCATGCAGAGATGCGTCATTTCTCATAAATGAGGCCCCTCAAACCTTTGTCTTTCCACTTGAAACACTGCATCCTGCGTGTCTACGGCTGCCCAGACAGCTAATGCAGCACAGTAAGGAATGCAAGGACATATTATAGTGCACAGTAAGGGACGTATACAAATGACTTATCGCACAGGCATTTCTGCTCGTACAGCTTATAGAGCACAGTATGAGATGTAGGAAGATGTAATACAACACAGTAATTGCAGCACAAACGTTATGAGATAGGAATTCGTCTACATTATGCCATACAACAATGACGCATAGCTAGCTTATAAAGCTTAGTAAAGGTTGAAGAGGTATGGTGTACGATAAGACTGTGGGGGAATGCATCGACATATAATACTGCATAGTAATAGCTGCTCAGCAAGTGTATGCAGCAAGTAAGTGATAAAATGAAATGTTACAGAAGCAAAAGAGTGCTATACTGAACAGCGCTGGCTGCACAGATTCCTTATGTAGCAAAGTAAGGTGTGCACTGGCAGCTTATGCTGCATAGTAATGGATACTGCTCAGGAATTACTAGCGGGGCTGATTATACCACACAGTACGTGAAGCAGGGACAAGACACACTGCACAGTAGCGGCTGGATGGACAGTTTGTGCAGCACCGTAAGAGATGCATTGACATCTTATGCAGCACAGGTGCAGGATTCTGACATAGCACACAATAATGGCTGCTCGGACAACAAACGCAGCAGAGTAAGTGGCGCTCTGGCCTCCCCTTGTCACTATCTACATGCCCTTCACCGGTGTTTCTTTACAGCCCGCGCGCCCGGTGTCACGAGCACTCAGAAGATTAAAGGAAACTGAATTATGAATTCATAGATTGTTCTCAAGCTGCCATGATGAACGACGCTGCACATTTCATTGTCATGTCCCAGCAACGAACGAAGCCCCCTTACTTGACCCACGGGACCAACCCACCAACAGGAGCATCAAACGCCACACGCTGTCGTTCTATTTTATTAAGGAGCGTGACGTAGGACCTTCTCCAGTTATTCATCCCACCCGGCCTCGTGATTTGAAAATAGCTTTTTATGACAAGGCAGCAACAGTGCATGTAGACGATGTATTCCAGCCCTAACTTGCTGTTAAATGATTTTGCTGTAGAGGAAGTTTGGCTAAGAACCTTTCCTGGCATCTAAAAGTGGGAATGGGATAAAAGGAGGAGCGGGCATGCGAAGGTCCATAATTTGAAAAGGAGATGTGAAGGTTGATAAAAGGAACTCCAGATAGGAGGAGAGGCGGAAGTAGACAGTGGAACGGGTTAGGCTGGCAAAGAGAATCTGTTTGGGGGGATGTTAAAGGAGGGAGGTCGATCGAGGTGGTCAAAGGAATAGTACGCACACAACGTGACATTCATACCTCCCCAAATTTCATCACAGTTCCTCCTGCTGTGCCCAAGAACTCTCAGAATCAGAGTATGTTGTCCAAGGTGTAGCCCTTTTATTCACATCAAACTAGGTAATTCACCACAAACCAGTTCGCTAGTAAAAGGATCCTACTTGGATATATAAAATTATTCACAGCAACACACTTTAGCAGCATAAACATGTCAAAGGCAGTAAGAAAATAAGCACAATATTATACTTGAACTTGAACGTACACTTGACTTGAACTTGGCCGTCTCTACCCACCAAGCACCCATTCTGCTGCGCACATTGTGCCAGCAGGCCCCCACGCTCTACAGTAAACTTTTGCATCTCTTGAACTCCAGGGCACCGCATAGCGCACCGGTCCACTGGGGTACCTGCACACAAGCAGCCATCCCACGGTTCTACTCAGTCCTTACATTGCAGGTTAGGGCAGTAGAGTCCAGGACCACCAGCAGGTCAGTCCCCCCTCCCGCCTACCCTCTGCTCATGTCAATCCTACCCCCTCCAGGGGTCCCTCCAGTTGCTGAACCTCCATTGTTGTGCATCCCCCTTTGTTGTTAACTGTCAGTGCTCCATGAGGCCTTGTTCTTCTACCGGGTGGTTGGATGGTCAACGACTTGCTCCTGCAGCTTGCCTGAGGTCAAAGGGGACAAAGAAAATGAAAACCCCGGGACGCAGCCTTAAATAACCGGCAAGGTTTTCACTGCGCACCCCGATTATGTCATCTGGCCCCTTTGTTTTGCCAACCTCCTTCTTGGCCCCGGATGAGGCTCAGTCCTGTGGCACTACTAAGGGCGTCCCTCCACTAGGTGTGGGGGGAGCCTGGTCAGAAGCAGCCAGGCAGTGATAAATGTGGAAAAAAAACAGTCAGTTCCAGGGCTCTAGTCAGGAGACCACTGCAGCTTGCACGAAACATTGCCCCTCCCATAACTGCCAATGATAGTAACAACACAACTACTAATCATCTCACTCCTACAAGCGCGATAATTCGGGATATTTCATGCACCCAAACCTATAAGAATGGCTTGGTCGGCACGTAATAGTCATTTTTAATATATATTGAGTGATCAATTAACTGTTGTTGTGGTCATTTCTTAATTTGCCAGACAGCACCATCTTTTGGCAGACTGTTAATCTCTGGTGTTTACAATTAAGTGGCGGTGTAGAGCACGGGAGACCACAGGCTCAAATTAAGCACTTCATTATTTATTTATGCAATTTTATACCGCAGACTTTGTGGTAAATATTTTAGTAATTTACCTTGATCGGAATGTCTAGACAATATCAATAAGTTCAAGTATGAAGAGCAGAGTCCATGGTGGTTCGAATTCAGGGTCTTTATTCAGTAACTCGAGTTAAGGGAGAGCTCCGTCACCTGAGGAGGATCGGAAGAATCTCTATAACTTTATTATCGGAACACATTGTATTTATACACAGAAAAGAGGAAGGAGCTTCCCTTTAATGCAGGCCCGGATCATATGTTGCAATAAAACAGAAGTCATGACTAAGGAAAAGAGGCTGCGTCATGAAGAGAGGAAACATGGCAGAGGAGATGAGGCTGCGTCATGATTAGAATGAGGAAACAAAAGAGGAGCAGAAATGTGGAGAAATAACACTAGGCTGGTTCCTTGGATAAGAGAGAGGTGGTCGTGACAGGATGTCTGTTTGTCGTGTTTCAGCATTGGGGGGTTCTTCTTCTCGGAATTGGTTGTTGTGGTTTAGCAGAAAGGGGCCTATTTCTCGGAATCGGCCCGATTATAGGGGAATGGTTACAAATGGGGGGGGTCTTGTTCTCGGCATCGGCTTGACCACAGGAATGTACGGTTTGAGTGGGGAAGTTGGTTCTCGGAATCGCCCTGACCATAAGAATGTACCTTTGAATTTTAGGGGAAGGAGAGCGCGTGTGCAACTTTATGTGCGCGTGATCGGTTTCTGTTCGTGCGCTCGTTTTCTGGCATGAGGGGAGCTCGGGGACGTGACTGAAAGGGTGTATGATGGGACATAAACTACGAAAAATAATCATTTCCCACAACTTTACCCAATGGTGTCAGAGCGCTTTACAATAGAGCCAAGGAGGTTACATGAGGAGATTTACAAACGTACACGTATCCAGGAATAGTCAGATGAAGCCAGAGATGACCTAGCAGGGGGATAGCAAGCTTGAAGAAGGGAAGCCAAAGGGTGGCAGAGGAGACCATGGAAAAGAAAATATAAGGGTAGATTGAGGAAGGTAGTGGAGAGGAACACAGGGAACTATTACAATGCCAGTCAAGGCATCACAAACCGCCGGAAGGAAGCCGGCCCCAGGAGGCAAAAGAAATAAAAAGAGAAGAAAAAGAGGTGTGAGGTGGCAAAACTCAGAGGAAAGGAGCAGGCTTTGGAGAGAGAAGCAGAGTAAACCGCAGGAACAGGTGGAGGGATCCAGGGTAGGGTATTGGGCAGAAGGGAGGCGTCGGAAACCAGGCAAAGGTGTCAGGCAACAATGCAATGAGAATCCAGAGGAAAGGATGCAGGAAGGATGATGGCAGAGGAAACCTTGCGATTGGTGTAAGCAGCGGCAGGCAAATGAATAAAGGGAGTGCCGCATACAAACAAGAGGAGGCAGCTGTTACCAGGGTGAAGTGTTGAGGGCAATTTCACCACAATCACGTGAAGCAACAAGCCACCCCCTACAATGCAGATAACTTACTCACTTTGGTGTACCGTGATCCTGCCCTAGCGCGGTGGGCTGCAGAGTGGTGCTTGGAAACTCTTGCGATGATGTCTATTTTTGTACGCCTGTGCCTGAAGCAACAGGGGTGCTGTTAAAGTTACTCTTGAGGTAACTGCCATCCAGAGGGCGTAGCGCACCTCCACTGTCTTTGGTCATCGTCGCTAATGATGTGTGAGCTCAAAGGGACATTGACATCTCTAGATGACCCGTAAGGCTTCTATTTCCTTGCACGTGCATAGGTGCTGTAGTTGGAAAGATTAGAACAGTATGTCCTTGTATTCAGAGGTATGGATTTTGCATCAGTCTCCCATTCTCGTCTGCCTTTCATACCTATTGTGAGCATGAGAGGGGCTTAAGGCACAAAACCCTGTTTCACCTTCTTCGGACAAGCGAGAGCAGCAGAATCTGGCCCTTTTAAAGATTGGGGCCTTGTTCACGAAGGTAAATTTACATGTGTATATTTACTTAAGTGCAAAGTTATTCTTACACTTTGTAGTAACTTTACTACTTTTGGTAATTTACCATTTTTGGGTGTAAAGCTACTCCAAAGTGTAGACTTACATGTCTCTATTCCCTCAGTTTTGGGGGTGGAATCTGCATAAATATAATTTATGACAAGTACATTTATGACCATATTTTAAGTTCCGCACACTTGTCAGGGTCCTCCCCACCAGAGGCAGAGACCATTGAACTCGTGGTAGAAACTTCTGCATTCGGAGCAGAGACATCCACGTGTAGGATGGAGACCTCCGCCTTTATGTGAATTGGAGAATTACATCCACCTACAATAAATCACACATGCCGGACAATAACTCCATTGCAACAACCTAAATACCGCCTATCTCATAGGCTTTGATGTTTTCCTCTTTGCCTTCAGGTACTGCAGACAACACATTCTGCCTTAATGATGCAGACCGCATTTATGAAGAGCAAGATACACTTTCCTGAGAAGACAGCCCTTGTAGTTAAATGTGTGGTAAAATCCTAAAACCAATTAAACGGGCTGCCACCTTTCACCCTCAGGAACACTGAAGGCAGCCTTATAGCAGGAGGTGACAGACTCCATCAAAGCATTGGGGAAGAAGGCAGACCCTGTGGGGAATATTCAAAAGAGTTGGCAAGATGAGAAGAGGTGGGTGAAGGATCAGTTCTTAGACAGGCACCTCTCTAAGAGAATACTTTCCTCTCCACGATGCCCACCTACCTGCTATAAGTGCTGCTTCCTTCCGACAAATCTAATGTGGTGCCAGGGATGTTTTTAGACCCCTCTCTCACAAAAAACAAACATACAATCGCTCACCCATATGTTACATTCACCCCTTCCCTTTTTCAAGTAGATTGGTTGCACAGGGGTGAGCGAGTGTGAGTGCAGTAGGGCAATACACAGGGCAGGTCTCTCAACCCAACACAACTACACACAGAGGTAAGTCCTTATGCTAACAATGCACTACTATAGGGGATTTCTATGACTTGGTTTGCTACATCCTAACACTATATTTTACAATGTGTTTTGACTAATGACTTATAATTGTAGTCAAATCTGGCCTCTGACATTTATTGTGTTCAACTGTTATATGTTCATACACTTTCTTTTTTCATTTTGAAGGTCTTGCCTTGTTATCCCAAACAGCACCTGCCACAACTTCTATTTTTGTCCTTGCACTGTACCCAAACTTCAACCGGCACTGCAGATCACATGGATGGTAGAGACTGGTAAGTTACATTTCTGCCCTTTTGGGTTTGGTTCTAACATCTTTATGTATTACTGTCAGGATAGCTGTATGTCTATTGTCCTACATTCCTAATTGTACCCTGGTCAGCATGTAATACAATTGCCCTTAGAACTGGAATTGTGCGAGAGGCACTATAGAGATGTTATGCCTTGTCTTAACTTGTAGGAAAGGAATCTTTGTGTGCCTCAAATTTGGTATTCTAACCATCAAAATGTTATCTTCATGCATCATTTAGGATAACCTACTCTCCAATGTATCTCTCTCTCTCCTGTCAGTCTCTATCATACAGCAGCCCCCAGTGTCAGCTTGCAAACATCAACACCAAGGACATAAGAGAATAAGAAATGTGGTTATTGGTTGAGAAGGGTGGAAGCTGTACTAAAGCAACAATCACAGTCCTTGCCAAGACAAACCACAAAAGATACTAAATTAGCCTGTGCCTAACCCTGTGGTAGCTTGATACAAAAGCTTTCAGGTTTAAGTTACAGGCAATGTGTAAAGTATTTATGCAACACAAAAATAAGTAATAAAGTGAAAACACAACAACAGAAAACTCAAAAAATCTCAACATGTTTTAGAAGGCTACTATAATGGAAGGCACAATGAGTAATGCTGCTCACTACTGGAATTTAATTTACAGACCCTGGGTACATTTAGTACCATGTATTAGGGACTAACATGAAAATTATAATTATCATCCATGAATGTTTTCTAGTTATCAATGCATATATACCCACCTCCTAACGAAACATATGCAGAGTTTGTCCTACAGATAGAAACTAAAACTCTGAAATAAAATTTAACAATAACTAAAAATAAAGTTGGGCTAAGCATCAATTTTTCAGTCTATGTTGTAATAAATCTGTGAGACCATCTTCAGGACTGAAAATGAACATGTAGATCCATGACCCCCCTGTCAACATTATTTACAAATACAGGATTCAGAATGCCTCATGAATCAACGCAAGTAATTCTAAGACATACACCCGAGATGAGGTGACCCAAATCTATGAGGAAAATCATGTAAATAGGCACCTTCATCAATTGTCTGTCAGCCATCAAAGACACCTGCACTTGAGGCCACAGCATTGGCATTGGTCACCAATCCATAGCTCCAGCAAGGACTATCTGCAATGCCAACAGGAACTTCATGCTACATCAATGACCGTCCACGACACCCAGCATGTTCTTCACGCTACAGTGACGACCATCCACGATGCTCTCCCTACTCCTTATGGCCCTGTCCATCATGAATGAGACTCGTTGTACTGGAATTTGAAGCTAACTCTTTCAGCAGGACTGACCTGGTTCTCATATTTGACCTGTGCTCCATTGTGGTTAGCCTGAACTTGTGCCTTTCACCCTGTCTTGCCCGACCAGATAGCAGTGAGTGGCACTTTGTGCTGTTTGGCCCTATTTTCTCTTAAATCTTTAAAGTTGCATATCTCTGGTTCTACTAATTGGACGCTTGTTGTTTTGATATCAAATTATTTATTACATTTTACTCTATTTGTCTACATTTGTGTGGGATCTTTCTTTTGTTTTCACATTATTACTGTTTGAAGTGTTCCGTGATTACTTTACACATTGCCTATAGGTTGAGCCTGACTGCTTTAGGTCAAGTTACAAGAGGTTTGAGCACAGGGTAATTTGTGGTTTGCTTGTGACTTCACCCTGACAAGGAATGAGGTTACTACTTGAGTAGGGTTTTACTTGGTTAACCAGTAACCTAGGGCCAGATGTAGGTAAATTTATTTTACCACCACTTAAATACTGAATCATACCGATTCGGTATTTAAGAAGTGGTAAAATATAAGTACCGAGATGTAGGTAAATACAGATGTGCATTTACCGAATCGGTAAAAATCGGTAATTACCGATTCGGTAAATACCGACCGGTAAATGCCCATTCATTCCTATGGGCTTTGAAGCCCATAGGAATGATTGGGCATTTACCGGTCGGTATTTACCGAATCGGTAAATACCGAATTTCACAAGGGTGCAGGGGGTGTCACTTTGACACCCTCTAGCACCCCCAAAACGGGTTCAGGTGCCATGTGGCAGCCATACCTGCCCTAAGGGCAGGTCTGCCTGTCATATGGCACAGGTGTGCATGCACACATGTGCATGCACACCTGAATCGGTATTTTACCATCAAATTGTATTTGATGGTAAAATACCGATTTTGTAGGGCTTGTGGGACCATAGGAATGATTGGGCATTTACCGGTCGGTATTTACCGAATCGGTAAATACCGAATTTCACAAGGGTGCAGGGGGTGTCACTTTGACACCCTCTAGCACCCCCAAAACGGGTTCAGGTGCCATGTGGCAGCCATACCTGCCCTAAGGGCAGGTCTGCCTGTCATATGGCACAGGTGTGCATGCACACATGTGCATGCACACCTGAATCGGTATTTTACCATCAAATTGTATTTGATGGTAAAATACCGATTTTGTAGGGCTTGTGGGACTCAGAAGAGTCCCACCTACATCTCGATTTTACCGAATCTGTAAAAATACCGGTCGGTATATTTACAGATTCGGTAAAATTACCGAAATGGCCTGTTTTCAGGCACCTACATCTCAAAAGCCAAATACCGGTCGGTAACGGCCGAATTCGGCCGTTACTGACCGGTATTTGGCTACCTACATCTGGCCCCTAATTTCTTATTGAACCTGTACCACCCATCGATCATGTATGTTTGGGAGCCTTTGATCTTAGCTTAGCATCTCATCAATAATCCTTTCACTAGATTATTTTTCATACTGTGTTTTTATATAAAAAATATAAAATGTTAACATCATGGATTAAGCTGGTAGAGTGACATTGCTTTATATGTTTTGTTATGATCACATGGTGCTAACATTTATCTTTTTTTACAGTATAATGCCAATTAAATTAGTGTGAACTTTAGACATAAAACTGCACTTGATGTAATTCAACTGTTCACATCTTTGTCTTGAAAGCACTCAGGATATTGCACCGGATGATGATGCTGAACCATCTACAAACTGAGGTTGGTAGGTAATCCAAGGAGAGAATCCAATCCTCCTCCAAGCAATATTCGGAATGGCCAACACTCTTCAAAAGAAGAGGAGGAAAAGGAGGAGCTGGAGCTAGTTCAGGAGGGGGAAGACCCAGACAAGGAGGAGGATATTGTTTACCTTACAATAAATGAATGAATGAATGAATAGTGTGCTTGAAGAGCACACTATCACTCCCAAAGGAGCATCCTGGCGCTAAGCCACACAAAAGAACGACCTCATAACAAAAAATGACCTGAAGGGGGTTTATATAAAAGAATTAAGGAGTAATATTGCACATCGGGACAGCAAATAGCCAGGTCTTAAGCTGTTTTCTAAATATGGCTTCTGATTCAATGAGTCACAAATGACTAGGAAGTTGATTCCAGGCCTTCAAGCCCAGTACTGCAAAGGATTTACCTCCTCGAGATTTGGTCTGAAACTTTGGGGCAACAAAAGTTTGGCATGTGAAGACCTCGGAGACCTTTCAGTAGTGTAGTGGGTAAATCTGGTATGAGATATTTTGGCCCCAGCACTCTATAGGTTCTGAACATGAATAGGAGAATTTTGCAAAAGGGCCCTTTTATTCACTAGCAGCCAGTGTAGAACGTTTAATGCAGCTGAGGCGGAAGATTGATGATGTAGGTTCAAGACAAATCTAGCAGCAGCGTGTTGCACCACCTGTAGTTGTTGAATAGTTTGTTTAGAGGATCCTGAATACAAACTATTACAATAGTCTGATCTGGACGTTATCAGTGGAAGGGCTACTGTCTTTATCGCAGCTAGTGGGAGGTACTCCCCAACTTTTGGGGGGATTTTATTGAACTAAAACACATCCCGCCACTACAAGAGCTTGTGGGCAGACAGACAGAGTGGCAACAACTTTTACTCTGAGGTTGTTTGCAACCTCAACTGTGGCAGATGAACGGGGCGCGGATTCAGGCCACCATATAGCAGGGTCAAAGGAATTGAACTTACCAAGTAGCACAATCTCTGTTTTATTGGTGTTATATTTTAAGTGATTGGACTGCATCCACTGGATCACTTAGTTTAGGCAGTTTTTAAGGGTGAGCCCAGATCCAATGGATGCTTTATCCAATGCAAAGATCAGCTGTGTATCATCACAATAAAATGTAGTTTCAAGTCCAAAAGAGGTAAGTAATTCTTTATTGCGTGATTAATAAAAATCTTTGCAATTAGTATAAAAGGTGCTTGTCTTGAGCACTTTTGCAAGATACGTAAAATAGGGAAGGATAAAAGGAATACATTTCATTACAATCACATTTCAAGATTTGGCAATGTTAATAAATTTGTAAATAAATATGTGCAAAAAAAAGTCTTGTGCTGTCTTTAAATGGAGAGGAATTAAAAACCCAAGATTCCTGTGAGGCACTATCAGTGTGTGGTTTCTTTGCTTACTATAGCGGAGGGAAAAGGACACTGTCAAGCATTCGCAGTGAAGGTTCTTTTCATGTAGAGGTTTTTCACAGGTCATAGTTATTCCAGATCATGGAGTAACGGCTGGATTTAGTGCGGTATTTGCTGTTTTCATGAAGCGAACCAGTCTGCAGGCTAATTGAATGTCCTCCCCGTTAAAGCATGCCAACAATGTCTGTCGACGGGTTCGCAAACGTCTTTGGTTCCACGGCTGTGTTAGTTGTCTCCTTCGTACACTGTCTAGGGCTTTGCAGCTGCATATCAAGTGCAAAACATCCTCTTTTGGATCTTCGCAGAGTCTGCACTTTGTATTGGATTCTAAGCGTTTCCAAGGGGGAAGATGTTCTTTTGATGGTATTACCCCCATTCTCAACCGCAAGAAGGATTCTTTCACAGCCCTTGAGAAACCAGTGCTGGCCGCCTTCCTCGAGACGAACGGATCCCTCGACCTCTCGCAGTCTGGCTTCCGGGCCAACCACAGCACCGAGACTGCCCTGATCGCAGCAACCGATGACATCCGAGCGCTGCTCGACAACGGAGAAATAGCGGCCCTCATCCTCCTGGACCTCTCCGCGGTCTTCGACACTATCTGCCACCGCACCCTAGTGCAGCGCCTCAGCAACGTCGGAATCAAGGAGAAGGCACTGGACTGGATCATCTCCTTCCTCGCCGGAAGGACACAGAGAGTCCGCCTCCCCCCGTTCAAATCAGAAGCCACCAAAGTCATCTGCGGCGTTCCTCAAGGATCCTCGCTCAGCCCAACCCTCTTCAACGTCTACATGAGCCCCCTCGCAGCCATCGCACGCCAGCACAACCTCAACATCATCTCCTACGCCGACGACACCCAGCTGATCCTCTCCCTCACCAACGACCCCGCCACCGCCAAAGCCAACCTACACGAAGGGATGAAAGAGGTAGCCGAATGGATGAAGAACAGCCGCCTGAAACTGAACTCAGACAAGACAGAAGTCCTCATCCTAGGATCTTCACCCTCCGCCTGGGACGACTCCTGGTGGCCCCCCGCCTTAGGCAGCGCACCCAAACCATCAGACCACGCACGCAACCTGGGCTTCATCCTGGACTCCTCCCTCTCCATGACCAGACAAGTCAACGCCGTCTCCTCGTCGTGCTTCAACATCCTGCGCATGCTACGGAAGATCTTCCGGTGGATCCCCACCGAGACTAGGAAGACTGTCACCCAGGCCCTCGTCACCAGCCGTCTGGACTACGGCAACTCCCTCTACACCGGAACCACCGCCAAACTCCAGAAGAGACTCCAGCGGATCCAGAACGCCTCAGCACGACTCATCCTGGACATCCCCCGCCGCAACCACATCTCCGGATACCTGAGAGACCTGCACTGGCTCCCGGTCAACAAGAGAATCACATTCCGTCTCCTCACCCACGCACACAAAGCCCTGCACAACCAAGGCCCAGAATACCTCAACAGCCGCCTCAACTTCTACGCTCCCAAACGCCAGCTTCGATCGACCGGCCACGCCCTCGCCGCCGTTCCCCCGCATCCGTAGAGCCACCTCAGGGGGAAGGTCCTTCTCCTACCTCGCCGCCAAGACTTGGAACTCCCTCCCGACCCACCTCCGCCTGACCCAGGACCACCTCGACTTCAGGAAGCAGCTCAAGACCTGGCTGTTCGAGCAGTAGCGGACCCACCCTCCCCCAGCGCCTTGAGACCCTCCGGGTGAGTAGTGCGCTATATAAATGCTTTGATTGATTGATTGATTGAGTGCGTAGATAGGCCTGTGGATGGGGCCTGATGTAGCTCTGAATCACGAACCACCCGTGAGTCCTACCAGTTAGTGCTGCTTTATCTTCTTCCAGGGATTGATACTTCACAGTTTTGTTAACAAGCCGTTTGAAGCATTTGTGTGAGCAGCTTCTGTCCCAAAGATCTTTTAGCGCAAGGGTGTTTATTGCTGCTTGAAGATAGACCATTGCAGGGCTGTTCATGTTTCTTTCCAGCTCCCTCCATAGGTGAGTGTTCAGGGTGCCCGTCTCAGAGCTCTTTGGCTTGTGCCAGCATTTTGCATAAGCACCCTTGCGTGCTATTTGTTGTTTCTGTAGGCCAAACTCAAGCCTTAGTTGAGCTGGCGAAGTGTACGGAGGGAGACTGAAGAGTATTCGCATTGATTTTGCTACTACTTTATCTAGTGTGGACTCGTCTCTTCCTCTCATACATTCGCTACCATAGGATTTCGATGGCAATAGTTTAGCTTGTAGAATGTTTAGCAGAGGGATTAGGTTTGGTCCCACTATTTTGTTCTTAATGCCCTTTAGGGTAATTGCCAGGGATATCCCTCTGGTCTTGATTGCCATTTTTTGTTGTTTGAACGAGCCTTTTGAGTCGAAGATTATGCCCAAATATTTATATTCTGTGACTGTTTCGATCTTCTGATCTCGCAGGAACCATTGTGAAGGCTGCTTTTTAGATTTTTGATTTAATATCATCGCCTTTGATTTTCCCAAGTTTATGCTTAATCCGTTCTTTTCTGAGAAATCGCTTGTTGTGTTAATGAGATGTTGAAGGCCAACAGGGGTTTGGCTTATTTGAATTTTATCGCCCGCGTCCACAGGTTCGACAAAGTGAGGCCCCCTATCTTTGGGGCGTGATGATTGCATTTTTAAGGTCGTTGGAAAGATCGGACATAAAAAGGTTGAACAGGGTCGGTGCGAGAAAGCACCCCTGCTTCAAACCTTTTGTGGTAGTTATTTTTCTAGATAGACAATTACCTGCCCCCAGTTTTATTTGGATCCGGTCTCTGAATGCCATAAGATCAAAAGGTTCAACAGTTTGGGGTCGAGGTCCCAGCTTAAAAGCTTAGCCCAAAGTTTTCTTCTGTCTATGCTGTCAAATGCGGCTGAGTAGTCGATGAAGCAGACGTATAGCTGTTTTTTTTTTTAATTGCAGAATCTATTAGTAGGGGGAGGGCCAGAATATTTGTTGTTGTCCCTGTGTTTTTTTGGAAGCCGGTCTGGTTAATGGGGATTAAGTTTTTCTTTGAAGCCCAAGCAGTTAGTTCTTCTAGTAAGAGCCCCGAGAAATACTTGGCATCTATGTCAATAAGGGCAATGAGCCTATAGTTTTTTGCTTCGCTCCTGTTGCCTTTTTTGTAGATCGGGGCAATAATTGATCACAACCAAGAACTCGGGATTTGTTCGGCCACCCAGATTTTCGTGAAGATTGGGAGCATTTGCTCGGCCCAGTAATTTGGATCTTCCTTGTAAAGGGCGGGGGGAATTCCGTTTGGCCCCGGGGCTCCCTCTTTCCGGCCTTTCGCGATTCTCCCTTTAATCTGTGTTGTTGAACCTGGGAAGTTCGTCTCCTCGGCTGGAGGCTTTTGGCAATTCGTTTTCTCCTCCCAAATGTCTGGGTTTTGTATTATTTTATCGGTTTCATTGTTGAAATGATTGGTTAGATGTTTTACCCAGGTCTCCTCCGTGATATGGGAGTTTATTCCAGGGGCTTTAGGATTCTCAATTTTGTTAACGGTGTTCCAGAATCTTGCGCTGATGTTGCTTCTTGCGTCATAAAGCAGTTTCGCCCATGTTTTGTCAGTAGAGTCCTGTTTTTTTCGCCACAGGATCTTATTCTTGTTGGCCTTTAATGACCACAGTTCAGTCAATAGGTTTTCGTCATTCCCGTTTTTCCGCAGTCCACGGAGTGTTCTGTTGATTGCTGTTTTTATTTGCATTAATTTGGAGGATCGAGGTGTCTGTGGCTGAGTTTTTGGATTGCTTGTCAGCCTGGGGTTTTGATCTTTTAGCCTCGTAGGTGCGTTGATTTCTTGTGAGAAGTTGCTCTTTGTGTTAGCTAGACCAAAAGTTTTCAGAAAGGTTTCCCAGGCGGTTATGTTGTTATCATTGCATGGCTTAGCACTTTCCCAGCAGATCTTAGCGTCTTTCGCAAATTTTTCTGGGTCGCTTATTTTGCATTGGATTCTTTTGCACTTTGCCGTGAGCGTTAACTTTTGCATGTCAGTTGGAATTGTTAGTGCTGGCCCGTGTGCCGTCAGTGTCAGTTCTTGCGGGAGATGGTCTCTGCAGTCAGATGTGCCAATTTTAAAATCATGTACTAATGAAAAAAGTGAGTAAGATAGAAAGGTGTAATCTATCGCTGTGCTTGAATTGAAGTTGTGGAAGGTTGCGGCTTCGGGTCGATCCGCCGGAGTTCGGCCATTAATTGAAATGAAGCCCAGGTTTAATAGGTCGTTTAGTAGCTTTTTGGATAAGGTTGTAGAGGTGATCAATAAGATCAGGGAGGCCATGTAGATGTTAAATAGTAAGGGGCCGAGTGATGAGCCCTGTAGTGCCCCTGAGGTGACATAGAACATCTCCAAGAAAAACACTTCACAGTGGAGAAGCAGTCTTCCACCAAAATCAGTTCTAAAAAGTTAGTTAAGTGGCCATGGATGCTTGTTCCACCTACACAAGATCTCAACTCAGCCTTTAACTAACAAGTAAATCTTTACAATCTCCTACACACACCACCCATGAAGGTGCATCTCTGGTCTTCTCTCATTCATCGAAGGGAAAGAAAACACCCAGTGTGAAACAGATATCCCCCCCTTCATCGTTCTCCTCCCACAATCACGACAATGACACCTCCATCTGTGATGGTTAACCTACTGTCCATATCAGATAGTCATGCATGTAGGTAGGGGTAGTTTAATGCTGATCCCTGACAGGATACTTTTTTCTAACAACAATCTAATGTGTAGGAGGATATTTATGCACATGGTATACTCCCATGAGACAGCTTTCACCCTTAAAGGACTTGCTCAGACGATTGATAGGCAACTTATACCTTGGATAACATTGCAAAATGTTACTAAGACATGGCAAAGATGAACCAGAACCTCGTTGAAGTTTAAGGGACGAAAGTACAAGGTAACATGCCATGGCCACAAAGATGATAAATGCAACAAGAAAAATATTCTGTCATTCTTCACAGCCACTGCATGCACAAGATTCTAGCGGACCCTCAAACTAAGAGGGACACACCACCTGCCTATCTCCCACCTCTGCCACAACCACTTGCACCACCTCCTGTTCCACCAGCTCCACCTCTACCAACTAACCCCCACCACCATCAACTCAATGACAAAAAAGACAAGACCGATGTCAAACAATTTCTGCCGAACTAGTATTACGTTGGAGGAATAGTAGGGTAATCCCCCAAAGAATTTTGATTGTTAAAATTCTCAACTCTATCTCTAAAATACTAATTGAAAAACCTTTTGGAAAAATAATCTACTGTATATGTTTTGTCTATTTTTCATCTGTGTAGAATGCTTGTTGTTGATGTTTCTGCACATGAAAGTGTTATTTATGTTCTGTTCTTTGTCCATGAATCTCTTCAATTGCCACAGACCTCCTTGAGAGCAGGCACAGACAGAGAACTTGGGCACAGTGTATGGGTTACACATTGGCGTTTTGGGGTATCAGGGGCTGAGGTATCCCTAGACTGCTCGTGTTGTTCTGGGTGGGCAATTGGTGGAGGAGATGAAGCCTATGTAGGTAGTGCAGCTGGAGGCCCCAGTAGTAGGGGAGTCTCTAGATTTAAGAAGGGAACGGGGCAGTGGCATAGCCAGTGTATCATGGGCCCTACAATAAGGAAGGAAATGACTGTCTGGCGGTTGTTTGAGCTGTGAAATATAGCAATAGTCAGGGTTCAGAGGGCCCCTCAGGCCTCGGTGCTACTGTCTTGCTGCACCATTTGGAGTTACGCCCCTGGTCACTGCAGACCTATATGGATGTGGGGCTTGCTCTTTGGACACCTCTATTGTTCTTTTCTCAAGGTCTGGGGTAGCTGTCCATCTTGGCTGGTGGTGTCATTATCCGCCTTCCTCACAGTTGCATCTACAGTCTTTGCACAGAGTCTGTTAATGACAGATCTTTTTTGTCTCTGGGGGGGCACACTCGCCCTGCTTGTGTGGGTTTCCTACTCCCTGCTGGTGGAGAATAGCCCTCTGCCCTGGTTCCTAATTCGATGATGCTTGGCCAGCCTGGTCCACTGTAAAGGAAAGTGAAAACATTAAACATATTTTGCATTCATGTGCTCAATACTACATATTAAATGTACTATTTTTAAAATTGATATTTTTGATCATTTTAAAAAAGAAGGAGGAGAATTTCTTAATTATTACAGTAGGCGGAGATCTCTGTCTTGATACAGGGGCGTAATAAACGCCCCCGCGGTGCAGGGGAGGCCCACTCTCTTCATTAAATAAAGGGGGCCCCTCAGCTCTTCAGTGAGAGCTGTGAGAGAGGCTTGCGCTAAAGCAAGCCTCTCACCCTCTAAAGCAGGTACAGGCTGACTGCAGTCTGTTCTGAGCCCCTCCCACTGACTGAAGAGAAACAATGTAACAACTTACATTGTTTCCCTTCAGTCAGAGCCCACCGGAAAAAGGATGGGAGTGGGGGTCCAGAGACAGCATTCCCCACAGGGCTCTGCTCCACTGAGAAGAGACAGGACAAGGATGGGGTGGGGGCCCCAGATACAGCATTCTCCAAGGCAGAGCTTATTTGAGAAGGGATGAGGCAGCAAAATGGTGCCCTCAGGTAAGCACTCTTATTAGAACGCATCATGGGCGTCCGCAGGGGGGGCAAAGGGGGGCACTTGCCCACCCCTGGATTGCCAGTGCATCTGGTGAGGGCCCAGTCAGGGCCGGCCCTAGTCCATCATGCTTTTGAAATGGTGCCATTGTTTCAGGTGGCAGTCCCCTCCATTGAGTGGGAAGGGTGCAAGGGGGTGGCCGAGAAGGGTGCAAGGCAGAGAGGAGAAGGGTGCAAGGCGGAGGGGAGAAGGGTGCAAGGCAGAGAGGAGAAGGGTGCAAGGCAGAGGGGAGAAGGGTGCAAGGCAGAGGGGAGAAGGCCGCAAGGCAGAGAGGAGAAGGGTGCAAGGTAGAGAAAGGTGCAAGTAAGAGTGGAGAAGGGTGCCAGGAAGAGAGGAAAAGGTGCAAGGCAGAGAGGAGAAGGGTGCAAGGTAAAGGGGAGAAGGGTACAAGGCAGAGGTGAGAAGAGTGCAAGGAAGAGGGGAGAAGGGTGCAAGGCAGAGGGGAGAAGGGTGCAAGGCAGAGAGGAGAAGGCCGCAAGGCAGAGAGGAGAAGGGTGCAAGGTAGTGAAGGGTGCATGGCGGAAGGGAGAAGGGTGCAAGGCGGAGGGGAGAAGGGTGCAAGGCAGAGGGGAGAAGGGTGCAAGGCAGAGGGGAGAAGGGTGCAAGGCAGAGGGGAGAAGGGTGCAAGGCAGAGAGGAGAAGGATGCAAGGTAGAGAAGGGTGCAAGGCAGAGGGGAGAAGGGTGCATGGCGGAAGGGAGAAGGGTGCAAGGCGGAGGGGAGAAGGGTGCAAGGCAGAGGGGAGAAAGGTGCAAGGCAGAGGGGAGAAGGGTGCAAGGCAGAGGGGAGAAGGGTGCAAGGCAGAGGGGAGAAGGGTGCAAGGCAGAGGGGCAAAGGGTGCAACGGGGAGGGGGAGAAGGGTGCAAGGCAGAGGGGACAAGGGTGCAAGGCAGAGGAGAGAAGGAGCAAGGCAGAGGGGAGAAGGGTGCAAGGCAGAGGGGAGAAGGGTGCAAGGCAGAGGGGAGAAGGGTGCAAGGCAGAGGGGCAAAGGGTGCAACGGGGAGGGGGAGAAGGGTGCAAGGCAGAGGGGAGAAGGGTGCAAGGCAGAGGAGAGAAGGAGCAAGGCAGAGGGGAGAAAGGTGCAAGGCAGAGGGGAGAAGGGTGCAAGGCAGAGGGGAGAAGGGTGCAAGGCAGAGGGGAGAAGGGTGCAAGGCAGAGGGGCAAAGGGTGCAACGGGGAGGGGGAGAAGGGTGCAAGGCAGAGGGGAGAAGGGTGCAAGGCAGAGGAGAGAAGGAGCAAGGCAGAGGGGAGAAGGGTGCAAGGCAAAGAGGAGAAGGGTGCAAGGCAGAGAGGAGAAGGATGCAAGGTAGAGAAGGGTGCAAGGCAGAGGGGAGAAGGGTGCATGGCAGAAGGGAGAGGGTGCAAGGCGGAGGGGAGAAGGGTGCAAGGCAGAGGGGAGAAGGGTGCAAGGCAGAGGGGAGAAGGGTGCAAGGCAGAGGGGAGAAGGATGCAAGGTAGAGAAGGGTGCAAGGCAGAGGGGCGAAGGGTGCAAGGCAGAGGGGCAAAGGGTGCAAGGCAGAGGGGCAAAGGGTGCAACGGGGAGGGGGAGAAGGGTGCAAGGCAGAGGGGAGAAGGGTGCAAGGCAGAGGGGAGAGGGAGCAAGGCAGAGGGGAGAAGGGTGCAAGGCAGAGGGGAGAAGGGTGCAAGGCAGAGGGAAGAAGGGTGCAAGATGGAGAGGAGAAGGGTGCAAGGCAGAGGGTAGAAGGGTGCAAGGCAGAGAAGAGAAGGGTCCAAGGTAGAGAGTAGAAGGGTGCAAGGCAGATGGGAGAATGGTGCAAGGCAGAAGGGAGAATGGTGCAAGGTAGAAAAGGGTGTAAGGCAGAGGTGGAGTAGGGTACAAGGGAGAGGGGGAGAAGGGTGCAAGGGGGAAAAGGGAGAAGGGTGAAAGGGGCAGGGCGAGAAGGGTGCAAGGCAGAGGGGAGAAGGGTGCAAGGGGTATGGTGATGAAGTTAAAAATGTGCCCCCTGAAACATTTCTGCGGACGCCCATGGAACGCACACTAGTTTGTGAGAGAGAGTGGGAGAGAGTGGAGAATGAGTGGAGAGAAAGAGAGTGGAGAGATTGGGGAGAGAGAGAGTGGAGAGAGAGTAGAGAGAGAGAGTGGAGGGAGACAGTGGAGAGAGAGATTGGAGAGAGAGTGGAGAGAGAGTGGAAAGAGAGAGAGAGTGGGGAGAGAGAGTGGAGAGAGAGTTGAGAGAGGGTGGAGAGAAAGTGGAGAGAGAGTGGAGAGAGAGTGAGAGAGCGGAGAGAGTTTAGAGAGAGAGAGAGTGGAGGGAGTAGAGAGAGAGTGGAGAGAGACAGTGGAGAGAGAGAGAGAGAGTGGAGAGAGAGTAGAGAGAGAGAGAGAGAAGTGAGAGAGGGTGGAGAGAGAGAGAGAGTGGAGAGAGAGTAGAGAGAGAGTGGAGGGAGACAATGGAGAGAGTGGAGAGAGTGAGGCTGACTGAGGTAGAGAGAGAATGACTGACTGACTGGGAGAGAGAGAGAGAGACTGACTGGGAGAGAGAGAGACTGACTGACAGAGAGCGAGACTGCCTGACAGAGAGATAGACTGACAGAGAGAGAGAGACTGACTGAGAGAGAGACTGACTGACAGAGACTGACAGAGAGAGAGACTGACTGACAGAGACTGACAGAGAGAGAGAGAGAGAGACTGAGAGACTGACAGAGAAAGAGAAACTGACCGACTGAGAGAGAGACTGACTGACTGACAGAGACTGACTGACTGAGAGAGACTGACAGAGAGAGAGAGACTGACAGAGAGAGGGACTGACTGAGAGAGACTGACAGAGAGAGAGAGACCGACTGACTGACAGACTGACAGAGAGAGAGAGAGACTGACTGACTGACTGACAGACTGACTGACTGAGAGAGACTGAATGACAGAGAGAGATAGACTGACTGAGAGAGAGAGACTGACTGACTGAAAGAGCGAGACTGACTGACTGAGAGAGAGGGAGAGAGACTGTGATAGAATTGGGGTCAAAGTGTGTATGAAGCAATGCAATGCCTCTTAAGATTGCTATTGTCTACTAATAAAAATGTATCATCAAAATGTGCTCTTTGTAGTTACATCTGCTTTTGAAATACTGCATTGTCGCATTGTCTAATGTTTTAAAACAGAAACAAGAAGGAGCAGTGGATGCATTTTTGTCAAAACTGAACGATGAGTGGGCCCGATGTTGTATATCATGACAGGAGTCTGCATCAGGAAACCCACCTAAAATAGGGCAAACTTCCCCAGCCTACTGATGGCAGGGACCCTCTAATGAATCGACCACCACCTATGAAAGCCTGCTGGCAGACTAAGCACAACCTTTAACTCCACCATCCAGTGTTACTTATAACGGCTGTATTGGTGACAGTGGCGTAACAATAGCCCCGCTTCCCCTGCAGCATGGCGGGTCGCTGGTCTGAGAGCTCTAGACTGGCACGGAGGATGGGAGGGGGGCCGCCTCCATGTAGTTTGCAGGGGGGCCCCCTCAAGTTTCGTTACGCCACTGTCTCGATATGGAGATCATAGAGATGTACACATGTGGGTTAGAGAAACTCTGCATGCCAGATGGAACCCTCTGCAATCAGAGGCAAACCCCTGCATGCAGGAGGGAGACCCTTGCATTGGAGAAACCCAAAAAATGTAAAGGATCCCAAAAATTAAAAATGTGAGTGTGTATGTACATCATTTATGTGTCAAAAGTAAATTTTTCAGAAAATATGTGTGGTAACATGAGAGTACTAAGTAAGAGCTTCTACTTAAATGTTATTATTGAAAACTTTGTGAACGCTACAGAAATTTTAGTGCCATTTGGTTGACCTTTTTGGCTGTAGTAACTTTAGAAGTGTAGTTTGTGAATAGCAAGGGGCTTACTCTTTTGCGGATGGTGTTTGTATTTGTATGACCGCCCCAAACCCCCATGGCACTCCCTAATCTCCACCCATTTAGGAGTAAGTGTTCCCAATTTCCCAACAACTCACCCATCTCGCTAATATTTACTAGCAAAAAATACGCCTACGTTCATGTACATTGCCACACACCGGTTAGAGATTTCCGCACAGAAAAGATAGAAGTGGTGGAGGTGAAGATCTCCACATGTAGGTTAGTGAATAGCAATTATAGTATGTGAGTAGCACTAGTCTAGTACTACGATACATACTACAAAATACTATTTCTGAATTAGCCCCCGCCCCCGGTATATTACTAATTCGAGGATCCTTTTTTATGCTGAGTCTCTTATGCACACCTTGAAAGCTGAACCACATTTTAGAATGTGTGTAATCCCGCACACACTGATGGAAACAAACAGCCCCAACACGGAAGTAAATCTGTCTAGCACTGGAATGTTCTAGGTTCTGAGTGGACCAAGGAAACACATTGAGCACCTACTCTTTCTGTGCTCGAGTGAGTGCCTCCAAAGCCATTCACTGTGCTATGCGTGTTCCATTTAGAGACACAATACAGGGGAGAGAAGCAATCTGTGCAATCATCAGAAGACACAGGAGAGTGAAGCAGGCATGCAAACTAACAAAGCCACAGGGAGGAGAATGCTGTGCAAGGGGAATAAAACACAGAAGAGGAGTGGACAGTGCAGAGGGAGACAAAGAAATACAAAGATAAGGAGAGGAGCAGGCAAGGGGAGGCACATGTGCTGGCACTATGCGGTAACCATTTGGAATCTGGTTTTGGCATCTGTTCTTGGGTAGGAAACCAGAATCCGGGACAGTCTCTGTAAATCACCCCTACTGTCTCTCGAGCCAGTGTGCTGATACCGAGATACACGGATCGTTGCACCCCGTACACTCCCTGTGTGCCTCCCTGGCCCGGCTCTAGGGCCGTGCGACCGGAGTCACCACACCGGGCACTGACTTCACGGGGCGCCGTGTTTGCAAGTTTATTATGGTTTTAGAAGCACCTGCTGAGCTTCCTTGCCTCCAGCAATTTCCAGGCAACAAAAACAATGTCAGACTAACTCCGATGATTAATGTAAATCCTGGAGAGAGATTGGAGTTTTGTCTAGTTGAAGTTTCGACTCATTATAAAATAGGCAGAGGATTAATATGCCTGCTGCAGAGAATGTGTACCATGCAGATCACAAAGTGCATATAATGTAAATAGGTCGGCGGGGTTCTGCATTTGTAAAATACATCTTTTTGTTACTTGCAGTTTATAATTTAAAATCTTAACATAGAGCAGTGATTTTTTTTTTTTTTGTTTAGGAAATTTTTATTTATCATTTGAAAGATAATACAAAAGACATGTCGTAAATATTGGGAAAAAGTACATAAGCATAAGTATTACATGACATGCGTAAGCACAAAGAAATGCATAAGTAAGAGGGAAAAAGAGAAAGAGGATAGGTAAAGTTAAGGGAAAAGAAAAGGGAAAGAGAAAAGGGAAGAAGGAAGGAAAAGAATAAAAGAAAGAGAAGATAGAAATATACTACGTGGGACTAGTAGCAAGAAATGAAGTGGGTGATTTGGAAGAAAGATAAGTGGTGAAAGGAAGCCAAAGTAGATCAGATTTAATTTTCAGGGGGACAGAGGTGGAAGATGCGATAGAAATTCTGTGTTTATCACAAATAAAATTCCACCAGGTATGCATAGAGAGCTTAGAATTATCTTTCCAACACAGTAAAATAACTTTAAATGCAAGAGCAATAAACAGGTCCAATAACTTAGCAGAAGAAGATACAATAGTGATATAATCGGATAAAGAGCCTAAAAAGACATTCGAAAAGGATAATGGGGCGGAGCAAGAAAACATTGGCATGCAGATATTCCAAATCTAATGTAAAGGCGTTCCTGCAGTGGCCTTCTAATTCAATTATACAATTAAGTTAAAGAATATCCAAACCAGGAGAATATTTTTGTTTGGAAGCGTTTTATTGATGAAATTTTTTTCATTTGGAGTGGGTCGGACGAACTTTTACGTACTTTCTTTCTTTGGCTAAACGCGAGTGACACCAATCTAAGGTTTACTATGAATTCTAGTCCCCGGAAAGTAGACTTTCTAGACATCAGCATCGAAGGAACTAATGGATTCTTGACAGTTAGCCTATTTAGGAAAGATACGGCAAAGAACACCATCTTAGAATATAACAGCTTTCATCCCAACTGTCAAAAGGACTCCGTGCCTTTCGGTGAATTCCTCCGAATTCGCCGTAATTGCACAGATATTGCGTCTTTCCACTTACATGGAGACGCACTCAAAGAAAGATTGCTGAAGAGGGGCTACCCACATCGCCTAGTGCGGCATGCGTATAAAAGAGCCAAATATTACGATAGGTCCGCACTTCTATCGGGTAACACACGAGCCAAACAAGATCGGATTACGTGTGTTATCGATCACTCTACTTTGAATTTGAAGATCCGCAATATCATCAATAAAAATTGGAGAATCTTGAACATTGACGAGGATGCCACGGCACTTCCTCTCCCTATGCTAGCATATAGGAGAAATAGAAATTTACGGGATATGTTGGTTCATTCGAGACCTCTCGCCAAAAATTCTCTATCCAACAACCAGTCTTCCATCACAGGTCTACCAATAGTTGTGGGCAATCACAGGTGTGGTTCATGCCACGCGTGTGACTCAGCCATTGTATCTGACACGATAACATACAATGAAAAACACATCAAACTGCGATTTTTGACCAACTGTCGGAGTAGCAATATCGTGTACATCATCTTCTGTGGCTGTGGCTTAGCTTATGTGGGTGAGACGGGTCGCGAATTTCGCGTCCGATTCAGCGAACATAAGTCTGCCATCAGGACGAAAAAATTATCAGCCCCCTTAGTCCAACACTGTCTGGAGAAATCTCATACCGAAAATGAGATGAAATGGTGTATCCTGGAAAAAGTGACACCTAAGTTAGGTCAAGCGAATGAGATCACACGCAAAAAACGCGAAACTTTTTGGATCTATCTTTTGGACAGTGTCAAACGTGGACTGAATGAAGAACTTGCTTGGTATGTGACCAAGTGATTACCTCTGATGTGCCTGAGACATATCTGTACTGGTTCTGATATGATTTACTGAATTCTGATTTAACCTCAGGGTTGCTTTTTTATAATACTGTTGTTTCAACTATTTGCACCCTTAGAGATTTGTTAGTCTGACTTCTCTCTTATAAAAAGGCAATTATCACCCCGAGTTTATTAATTTGGTTTCTTATGATAATTGCCACACTGAATTATTTGGAGTACCCTGATCTTGTGATCTTTCTGGCGGTTGGGTCTCTTACCCGTGCATTGCCCCTTTTGTTTTGTCTAAATCAGTTACATCCTTTTAGGACACTAGCACTTTTGTACCTTCTCCATTATGTCACTCGCAGCTTCGTCGGATGCCTTTTAGCCACCACAGTCGACGTTAACAGCTAAATAGTCCTGCCTTTATTTTTATTGGTGGTAGGATTATGTTGACGGAGAGAGACCATGTTTGCAACTTAGTCCCTTTGTTATTTCTATGAGGCGATGCGTCGGCATTACGTGCACAGAAAGCGACCTCACGTGATACAATTAGCCCGACAGGATCTATTTAAAAACGAAGGATCAGTTAATGCCTGACAGCTCTTGGCGGAGAAGGCTTGGTGCGGTGCTGATATACGGCCCCAATTGTGGTTTTTACGAGGTAAGTGAGCCTTCGTTTCGAGGGGAATGAGACCCGCTTGTGTAATTCATGCCACATTTAATCATTGGCCTTCCCGGCTGCCCGTTAGTTAGACTCGTGCCTCTGTCCACTTCGGGCAAGCATTAGTTATACTTATGCCTGTGGTCGTCTCGGGCTAGCATGCCGCATTTGCAATTTATGCCAAACTTAACTATCGGCAATTTCGGCTGCCAAGGAGTCATAATTATGCCTTCGGCCGTTTCGGGCTGTCATGCCGTCGAGCAGCTGCCTATTACCAAGAGGAATAATCTTAATTAAGTTGGTCCTTAGACCTTGTGTCCCTGTGCCGGCCGGTTGCAGTGCCACATAATTCAAGTGGCCCTTTTAAAGTGGTGCAAAATCCCCTAAATGTAGCTTGAGCTAGAAAGCACTTCAAACATCTAACTACAGGTCTATTATCTAAACTTAGACCAGGGGCAGGATCGCATCTTACAGCAAATATTAGTACACCTTGAGCTATGCTGCGTCAATCGGATACAACAACGTGTTCTCATTCTATTTTTCAGGGGACTGACTGTGGAGCAACTTTAACATATATAAAGGACTCCCCTCGTATATTGAAGTAAGACTATGCTGGACACCGGGATGTACTTGTCGAATCTGTGCTAGTCTAGGCGGTGCTACTGTATGGCAGAAAGTTTAATTAGATCGATTACCACATTTTTCTTCTTGTTATAGATTATGGTGTAAAACAGGACAGCAGACCGTTGAAGCCCTAAGCCTCCCCTTGACTTCAATTTTCTTTGAACAAGCGGCGAATTTGTGCACTTTTCAAATATTTAATAAATTTCTCAAAGGCCAAAAAAAAGGTACTTTACCTTCTGTAGCTTTTGAGCTTTATAATAAATGGATTTCACTCTAGTGGGTGCAATGAGTTTTACCTCTAATGTCTATATAAGATAAAATGTGAGATATCTCTTCCCTGCAGTTACTTATTGGCGGCATAGGATGCTTTGTCCCCCTATATGCACTGAAGACGTTTGGTGACATCTTTGCTACTTGATGCAACTGGTAAGCTCTAGGGCTATGTCCTGTGGTGTAACTGATGTGATTAGTTGAGGGCATTACTTAGGGTTAGAGACCCTCTCGCTTTATGTTTACTGCTTGATAGTTTAGTACCACTGACTTACCTCCTTGATTAAAATGACAATGGGTGTTGTACTAAAGGCTCAGTCTCAGACATATTACCATTACTAGGACTTTGGGTAAATGCATTAGGTATGTTCTTACTATTTAATTAATTCAGGTCTTGTACCATTTAGATCCCTTCCCACTGTGGTCATGTTGTTGAGCTCCTGTTGTTTCGCAACAAAATGTACTTGTCTAAACGTTTTGGTGGTGACAATATGCTTATATATTTTTTGGTGAATACATATATATATGTTTTTCAGATCCCTTGGTATCTGCACAGTCACGATGAAAAAGGTCCTGATGAAGGCGGCTTAAAGCTGCCGAAACGCGCGTAGACCTGTTGCGGGAGCCTTAAATTACATCTTGGCCCATGTTTTTAGCATTGTCATCTTGCTAAAAATTAATTCAGTTCCTTTTACCATCCTAGTTTGTAGTTTGAGTGTGGTATGAGTGTTAGCACGTGAGTGTGTTGAGAGATATGGTTGTTACCAAGGGCTATTATTAAATTATTTTGTATATTGTATGTGTATTATATATTCTTTGTTGTAGATATTTATGACTCAATTATTCTTGTTTTGAAAAAAATTTCTTTGATATGAATTGAAAAATGTTTGTCTTGTGATTTCTGATTAATAACAGAATTTATATGAATTAAAAGATAAAAAGAGAAAAAATAAACTTTTATACTTTTTGAATAATTTCAGTATAGTATCTATCTTTTGTCACCTGGTTTGGATATTCTTTAACTTAATTGTATAATTGAATTAGAAGGCCACTGCAGGAACGCCTTTACATTAGAATTGTTGTTTGTTCCCCTCTGTTCCTGGGCCATAACTTATCCTTTTGAGGGGGTCCCTTCTTACATGTTGCTAACATTCGCAGTTTTTCAACTGTGGGATTTTCTTTCTTTTAAATGCCTTTTCCCTTTTATAGGTTTTTTTCTGTAATGTTTGTACTGAGTTTTGTGGCGTACTTCAGGTAGCTCACACGTGACCACGTTGCAGGATTGTGATCAGGTGCTGAGAAACTTCTCTCAGACTTCTTATTTACCCCTGGCCAACATAGTTTTGTCCTCTGGTGTAAGATTATTAACCATTGGATTAATATGGATAGCCTTCAAACTTTTGGGTTTACCGATGATGACTTTAACACACTGATGGGGAAATTGGCGGGTGACGGTGGCCCTGCCCCCACTCACCAATTAGGAAATAGTGAATGGCAGAACCTCCTGAACATGCGTAAGAGACTAAAACGTATAGAATCCCACGCATTCTATATGTTTGAATACCTCAAAGTGGGGGTTATTCCCTCAGGCTTGAGAGTCCGGAATGCTCCTGCACTTTTTGTCGACATCAAAAAGTTCCTGGAGCGGTGGTCTTTAATATCTAACCGCTGCTCCAGGGACTGGATGATGCTGATAATTGAAACAGCTAAGGATGTAGCATCCACTCTCCTACAGGAGATCAGTGACCTTGAGGAAAAACTCATTGCATCTACAGCAGTGGAAGAAGGTAAGAATTGCCTTGAGAAAATTAAATTAGAAATGAAAGATTTTGAGACCTATCTCACTAATAAAAAGATGGAGAAGTTAAAAAAGGATGTTAGGTGGTTCGCCAAAGAAAAAATCTATCCCTACCTAACCCCTAGTTACTATCAGGAAGTACCACAAAGCAATCAAACGACTAACTATAACGGACATTCTGGAAGGAGATATACCAACTTTTCAGACTCAGGATCCTCTGGATCTGAAGGGGACAACTATCAGGACAGTAATTATGGTTACCCAAACCCTGGTCCCTTCAGGGGCAGATCTAGCCAACGCCCAGTTCATGGGAGGGGTTTTTTACCTCGGGCCAATTCAGAGGGAGGAATGTCCGGTGGCAGGACCAAGCTGCACATACTCAAATGAACCCACAACCTCCACAGCAATACATGCGGACGCGCAATCAACAGTATTGGTGGTAGGAAGTTCAGAGATATCTGATTCTGGACCTGCCCAGGACTTACCCATTTACAACTTATCCACGATAAGCCTGAAACCTGAAGATGTCAAAGTTTTAAGTAGGGGTCTCTCCTTTGTCCCTAGTATCCATCTAAATAAATTTAAATTACATCAGGACCTTTTTGCCTTCTTTCGTAAAGTCAGACTTAACAAATTCTTTTCTGACCGTCCACTGACTGAGGATGTCAACAACATGTCAGGATGCAAATTACCATCGACCTTCACACCCACACTGGACATGGTGGGCACTGAAGTTCGCATTTTTGAAAAGCAGGTCCTCCAAGATATTGCACGAGTCATAAAAAACCCCTACAAACCAACATCCAACCTCTCCCCATTGGAAACTTCTTCCCTGAATGAATTGAGAACTAACCCATCAATTGTCATCAAACCTTGTGACAAAGGTGGGGGGATTGCAGTATTTGATAAGGAGAGTTACGACGCTAAAATGTTGGAAATGTTGGCAGTGTCTGAACATTATAGACCGGCACAACGTAAGGAAGTGGAAAGACTCAACAAACAGATTCAGGAAATGACTCAGATGGCATTTAGAGATGGTTTCATCTGTGAGGATGAATACGACTTCCTCAATAAAGTAGCCCCCACTACTTCTGTGCTATATGGTCTTCCAAAGACGCACAAATCAGAAACCAACCCTCCCATGCGTCCCATTGTTTCGACTATTGGCTCCAGCACGGAGCCACTGTCGAAATATGTGGACAGATTTCTGTGTCCATTAACTCAGAGATATGCCTCATATATTCGTGACACAGGGGACATAATTCAGAAAATAGAGGGCCTACCTTTCAACCCTGAGACGGACATCCTTGTGACGCTCGACATTGAGGCATTGTATACCAGCATTCCTCAGTGTCGGGCGTTACGGGCGGTCTCCGATCTCTTGAGAAGATATCCATCTGATCGCCCGGATCCCTTCATTCTCCAATGTTTGGAGATTGTGTTGATGAACAACTTTTTCGAATATAACGGCAGAACTTTCAAGCAAATCATGGGGACATCTATGGGGGCTTCTTGTGCCCCTAGTGTGGCCAACATATTCATGGGAGAATGGGAACTCCAGAATATTTATAATGAACTAGCCCCCTTTTTTGAGAATATTTTTGTTTGGAAGCGTTTTATTGATGACATTTTTTTCATTTGGAGTGGGTCGGACGAACTTTTACGTACTTTCTTTCTTTGGCTAAACGCGAGTGACACCAATCTAAGGTTTACTATGAATTCTAGTCCCCGGAAAGTAGACTTTCTAGACATCAGCATCGAAGGAACTAATGGATTCTTGACAGTTAGCCTATTTAGGAAAGATACGGCAAAGAACACCATCTTAGAATATAACAGCTTTCATCCCAACTGTCAAAAGGACTCCGTGCCTTTCGGTGAATTCCTCCGAATTCGCCGTAATTGCACAGATATTGCGTCTTTCCACTTACATGGAGACGCACTCAAAGAAAGATTGCTGAAGAGGGGCTACCCACATCGCCTAGTGCGGCATGCGTATAAAAGAGCCAAATATTACGATAGGTCCGCACTTCTATCGGGTAACACACGAGCCAAACAAGATCGGATTACGTGTGTTATCGATCACTCTACTTTGAATTTGAAGATCCGCAATATCATCAATAAAAATTGGAGAATCTTGAACATTGACGAGGATGCCACGGCACTTCCTCTCCCTATGCTAGCATATAGCAGAAATAGAAATTTACGGGATATGTTGGTTCATTCGAGACCTCTCGCCAAAAATTCTCTATCCAACAACCAGTCTTCCATCACAGGTCTACCAATAGTTGTGGGCAATCACAGGTGTGGTTCATGCCACGCGTGTGACTCAGCCATTGTATCTGACACGATAACATACAATGAAAAACACATCAAACTGCGATTTTTGACCAACTGTCGGAGTAGCAATATCGTGTACATCATCTTCTGTGGCTGTGGCTTAGCTTATGTGGGTGAGACGGGTCGCGAATTTCGCGTCCGATTCAGCGAACATAAGTCTGCCATCAGGACGAAAAAATTATCAGCCCCCTTAGTCCAACACTGTCTGGAGAAATCTCATACCGAAAATGAGATGAAATGGTGTATCCTGGAAAAAGTGACACCTAAGTTAGGTCAAGCGAATGAGATCACACGCAAAAAACGCGAAACTTTTTGGATCCGAAGGATCAGTTAATGCCTGACAGCTCTTGGCGGAGAAGGCTTGGTGCGGTGCTGATATACGGCCCCAATTGTGGTTTTTACGAGGTAAGTGAGCCTTCGTTTCGAGGGGAATGAGACCCGCTTGTGTAATTCATGCCACATTTAATCATTGGCCTTCCCGGCTGCCCGTTAGTTAGACTCGTGCCTCTGTCCACTTCGGGCAAGCATTAGTTATACTTATGCCTGTGGTCGTCTCGGGCTAGCATGCCGCATTTGCAATTTATGCCAAACTTAACTATCGGCAATTTCGGCTGCCAAGGAGTCATAATTATGCCTTCGGCCGTTTCGGGCTGTCATGCCGTCGAGCAGCTGCCTATTACCAAGAGGAATAATCTTAATTAAGTTGGTCCTTAGACCTTGTGTCCCTGTGCCGGCCGGTTGCAGTGCCACATAATTCAAGTGGCCCTTTTAAAGTGGTGCAAAATCCCCTAAATGTAGCTTGAGCTAGAAAGCACTTCAAACATCTAACTACAGGTCTATTATCTAAACTTAGACCAGGGGCAGGATCGCATCTTACAGCAAATATTAGTACACCTTGAGCTATGCTGCGTCAATCGGATACAACAACGTGTTCTCATTCTATTTTTCAGGGGACTGACTGTGGAGCAACTTTAACATATATAAAGGACTCCCCTCGTATATTGAAGTAAGACTATGCTGGACACCGGGATGTACTTGTCGAATCTGTGCTAGTCTAGGCGGTGCTACTGTATGGCAGAAAGTTTAATTAGATCGATTACCACATTTTTCTTCTTGTTATAGATTATGGTGTAAAACAGGACAGCAGACCGTTGAAGCCCTAAGCCTCCCCTTGACTTCAATTTTCTTTGAACAAGCGGCGAATTTGTGCACTTTTCAAATATTTAATAAATTTCTCAAAGGCCAAAAAAAAGGTACTTTACCTTCTGTAGCTTTTGAGCTTTATAATAAATGGATTTCACTCTAGTGGGTGCAATGAGTTTTACCTCTAATGTCTATATAAGATAAAATGTGAGATATCTCTTCCCTGCAGTTACTTATTGGCGGCATAGGATGCTTTGTCCCCCTATATGCACTGAAGACGTTTGGTGACATCTTTGCTACTTGATGCAACTGGTAAGCTCTAGGGCTATGTCCTGTGGTGTAACTGATGTGATTAGTTGAGGGCATTACTTAGGGTTAGAGACCCTCTCGCTTTATGTTTACTGCTTGATAGTTTAGTACCACTGACTTACCTCCTTGATTAAAATGACAATGGGTGTTGTACTAAAGGCTCAGTCTCAGACATATTACCATTACTAGGACTTTGGGTAAATGCATTAGGTATGTTCTTACTATTTAATTAATTCAGGTCTTGTACCATTTAGATCCCTTCCCACTGTGGTCATGTTGTTGAGCTCCTGTTGTTTCGCAACAAAATGTACTTGTCTAAACGTTTTGGTGGTGACAATATGCTTATATATTTTTTGGTGAATACATATATATATGTTTTTCAGATCCCTTGGTATCTGCACAGTCACGATGAAAAAGGTCCTGATGAAGGCGGCTTAAAGCTGCCGAAACGCGCGTAGACCTGTTGCGGGAGCCTTAAATTACATCTTGGCCCATGTTTTTAGCATTGTCATCTTGCTAAAAATTAATTCAGTTCCTTTTACCATCCTAGTTTGTAGTTTGAGTGTGGTATGAGTGTTAGCACGTGAGTGTGTTGAGAGATATGGTTGTTACCAAGGGCTATTATTAAATTATTTTGTATATTGTATGTGTATTATATATTCTTTGTTGTAGATATTTATGACTCAATTATTCTTGTTTTGAAAAAAATTTCTTTGATATGAATTGAAAAATGTTTGTCTTGTGATTTCTGATTAATAACAGAATTTATATGAATTAAAAGATAAAAAGAGAACAAATAAACTTTTATACTTTTTGAATAATTTCAGTATAGTATCTATCTTTTGTCACCTGGTTTGGATATTCTTTAACTTAATTGTATAATTGAATTAGAAGGCCACTGCAGGAACGCCTTTACATTAGAATTGTTGTTTGTTCCCCTCTGTTCCTGGGCCATAACTTATCCTTTTGAGGGGGTCCCTTCTTACATGTTGCATGCAGATATTCCATACTTCATTCCAAAATGACAAAACATATGAACATTCGTATAATTGATGTTTAAGTGTCCCAGTTTCCTTGGAGCATGACCAACATAAGGGTGAGGAAGTTTGGGAAAACTTATGGATACTAACCGGGGTAAGAACAACTCTATGATAAATAAAGAGTAAAGATTGAGTAATACGTGCAGCAATAGATACTTTAAAAAGTTTGGACCAAATACGATCCCACAATACAACAGGCAGGGAGACACCAATGTCAGTCTCCCAAGCAGTCTCTACATTTGATTTAGAACGTTCTGAAACATTAGATAACAAAATTGAATAAACAAGAGCAGCTTTTGGTTGTTGAGTAGAAAATAAGGAATACAATTGAGTGGTAGGTATGAAAGAAGGAAAAGTGTCGGGTAGGGAGAGGGAAGACAAATGTGATTGAATGGCAGACGTTATAATGGTATATTCAGTAAGAAACGATAAAGGCAAATGGAATAGAATCTGCATTACTGAAAAGGAAAGAGAGATGGACCATCAAAAGACTGATGTACAAAGCAAATATCATTCTCTTTCCAGTGTTTAAAGTAAAATGATTTGCCTTTATATCTAAGGAATTTGTTGTACCACACAATAGAGGATAAAAAACACTGAAGAGGAGATAAAGTAGAAGAGAAAACAGTATGTAATAATAATTGGGAGTACTTTAAAATGGGATATTTGGACAAAAAAGAACAATTTGACATGAAAACAGTATGTTGGAAGGAGAAGTCTTTCAAAAGGGAACGTTCCAGGAGAACCCACTTAGGTAGAGGGTTATCTGTGAAGTCATAAGCCAAGGAAAAGGACTGTTTAATCAAAAAGGCAGAGTGGTATGTTTTAAAATCAGGAAATCGAACGCCACCATCAGATTTAGGTCGAATTAACTTGTGTAATGCAATGCGAGGGTGTTTGTTGTTCCACAAAAATTTAGTACAAATAGTATTAATACGTGAAAAATAGGATTTGGGAATTTTAAAACGGAGCATGGAAACAGTATAAAGAACATGTGGAGAAATCATCATTTTGATGGTATCTAGTCTGCCCCACCAGGAAAGGAATAAGGGGGACCAAATTTGAAGAAGGGATTGAATTTTCCTAATGAGTGAGGCAAAAGTTAATTTAAGGGTGTTCGTTAAAGATGAAGAAAACCATATACCAAGGTATTTGATTTTGGAAGGACACCATGTAAAATCCGTATTGTTAAACAGATATTGGAAACAGATCGAGTTTAGGGGCAGAACTTCAGTTTTAGATCAATTGAGTTTGTATCCTGATATAGAGGAATACAAACGCACCTCACTCAAAAAGTGCGGGAGGGAAGATTCAGGATCAGACATGTATATCAGGACATCATCTGCATAAGCAGACAGTTTAGTTTCAGTAGAAGAGAGTTTAAGGCCAGTAATATTAGGATTAGAGCGAATGCGTTCTAAGAAAGGTTCAAGACAGAGAATAAATAATAAGGGGGACAGGGGACAACCTTGTCTCGTGCCTCTAGACAATGAAAAAAACCTAGAAAATTGATTGTTGACAAAAATACTGGCACAGGGAGAAGAGTAGAGGAGTTTAACCAAAAGAGGGACTAAAACCAAACCATTTGAGGGTATGAAACATGAATTGCAATTTATACGGTCAAAAGCTTTTTCAGCATCTAAGGACAGGGCCGCCAACGGTACTTTAATGTTCTTACTGCATGAAATGACATTGGAAAACAGGCGGGCATTGTCAGCAGCAAGTCTACCTTTCACAAACCCCACCTGGTCAGTATTAATTAATCGGGGAATAATAGAATCAAGACGAGAAGCAAGGATTTTAGCAAAAATTTTACAGTCGTATTTAATTAAAGATATGGGGCGATAATTTTTACAATGTGAGTGATCTTTGTCTGGTTTGGGAATAATGACGATTAGAGCGTCCAAAAAGGACCCAGAAGCCTTGGCATCAAAAATGAATGAATTAAATAATTGAAGGAGTTTCGGTGCAAAAAAGGAGTGAAAAGAAGAGTTAACTTCAACCGGTAAACCATCTGGACCAGGGGCCTTAGACTTTTTGAGAGAATTAATGGCAGTAGTAACTTCCTGAAGAGTTATTTCCCGTTCCAAGTGAGCAAAGTCCACCGGAAGAGAAGGAGGAGAGGGGAGGCCTTCAAAAAATGACGTTAAGTGCACTTCAGAGGGGTGGGTGTCATCAGTATATAAGGCTTGGTAGTAATTATGAAATACTTCAGAAATGTCTTCATCAGATTTAACCAATTGATTTGTGGAATCATTAAAGATGGGGCCAACAGTTTTACGTTCGGATTTGATTTTTAAATAATTCGCCAACATTTTCCCTGCTTTATTTTGGCCACCATGGAATTTGGATTTGATTTTAAGAAGGGTGTGACAGGCTTCATTAGTGATAATTTTGTTTAGGTCTGTTTTGGCAGAAATTAATTCCTGAAGGGCGGAGGAGGATTTGGAGGAAAAGTAGGAATGCTCAAGGCGCTTAATCACCTGAAGCTGGTCTTCGTACTTTTGTCTATTAAGTTTCTTCTTTTTGGAAACGTAGGATATAGTGAATGCATGAAAAGCAGCCTTAAAGGCATCCCAAGTGTTGGGAATAGAGGTGTCAGAGGGGTTATTAAAAGAGAGAAACTCAGTAAAAAACTCCACACTCTCTTTCATAAAACTGGCATCAGACAAAAGAAAGGAATTACATTTCCAACGACTAAATTTAGAAGAAATAAGGGAAAGGTCTAGGGTAGTATATACAGGAGCATGGTCAGAAATGAATATAGAACCAATGACAGATTTTTGAAAGGAGGGCAAAAGAGACTTACTAATTATAATGTAATCAATTCTCAAGCGTGTATGATGTACATTGGAAAAAAAAGTATATTCTAGCAAATCCGGATTACACATTTTCCAAGAATCATATAAAGGACGAGAGGCAATAGCAGATTGAAAACTCTTATGAGATTTATCAGGTTGAAATTTACTAGAGGATAATCTGTCTGAAAAAGGGTCTAACCACTGGTTAAAATCACCTGCTATAACAAAGTCAGGACAATCTATGGACGAAATCAGGATTTTGATGTCTTTCCAAAATTTTGGATCAGGGCGTACTGGAACATATATGTTGAGTAATACCAACGTCTTATTTTGTATAACAACCTTAGCCATTGCCCAACGTCCTTAATCATCATTATGAGAAGAAATAATCTGAACATTTAAAGACTTGTGAAACAAAATAGCAACCCCTCCCTTTTTATTAACAGCAGGGGAGAACACAACTTGACCCACCCACTGCCTCTTCAGCTTAGCAGATTCAACATCCGTACAATGCGTTTCCTGAAGAAAAACAACCTGCGAATTGAATTTAGATAAATGAGACAATACCTTTTGACGCTTGACAGGATGACCAAGACCACGCACGTTCCAAGAAACAAAGCTACACATGCCGGTGGGTGGGGAGAATGGGCGACAAATGGAGCAGACACATGGCAAGGAGATAACTACAAAAGGGAAGACAAAAAATACATAAGTGATTGATAAAGAGAACTCCCAGAACATTCACAATACCAAGACCAAACAAACCAATAAATACAAGAAATAACAACATGAAGAACAAAAATAGAAGTGGAGACCGCTTAGGAATAGACTGGAACTGAAAAAAGGAGAAAGAGAATAGAAGCGAAGAGGAAGGAGGAAGGAGGAAAAAAGAAGAGGAAGGAAAAGGAAAAAGAGACAAGTAAAAAAAGAAAAAGAGTGAACAGATCAAGGCACAAAGGCCTGATCGGAGAAAAAGAGAATGACCAAAACATTCGAGGCGAGGATACACCAGAGAGGACATACCCCATGAGCTACCAAAAAAGGACAAATACAGAACAAAAAGAAAAACGAGGGTGAGAGCAAAACCTCTAGAAGAGGATCAAGATAAAGGAAAGGATCAAAAGAGGTCAAAAAAGAAAATAAGAAGAGTTACAGCAAAGAATACAAAAGTGGAAAGACATTATATATTAGTGTCCATATTGGAAGGAGAAACACTCTGAAGATAAGCATGACGCTTCTGTGGGTCATCAAAGGATCTGGTACGGCCGTTAGAACAGACATTAACTCTGTAAATTCCAGGAAAAGCATAATGATGCCACGTGGTTTGGTAGAGTTGGAATTAATGCGGCCAAGACGATGGGCTCTCTGGATATTTAGAGGATGTACCGTTGTTTGAAGATCCAAGAGTTCCTGTAGAAATTTCCGTATGAAAGACACCATGTCAGATCCTTCCACATTTTCCGGAACACCATAAACACGTAGATTGTTCGTCCGATTGCGATTTTCCAAATCCTCTGTGTGGAGTTTGAGTTCGTGGATCTCCTGCTCCAATAATGGGATTTTAGATGAGGCGTCTTGAATATCGCTCACACGCTGTTCCAGACATAAAACCTTGCCTTCCATGATAACCCAGCGCTCCTCAATCTGCTGAAGCTTCGCATTAGTGGGAGCCATAAAAGGTTGAAGACCACGCACTTCCTCAAGAATAGTATCCAAAACAGGGTTAGAGGATGACTTAATGGGAGAGGGTGGGTCGTTCTTAGGCCTCTTAGGTTTGGTTCCAGTCTGTGAAAATTTTGGAGGAATAGAGTCATTCGCCATGATGATGAAATCCTACCAAAGAGCGCTCAACAGGAAGGTAGGAAAAAATGTGAGCACCACAGAGAACAGCAGGAACCTATGTAGGTGAGGAAATTGCACTGGCTCAGAGATGTTTAAGTAGAAATAGAGGCATACAAAAGTGATGAGATGCGGCAACAAAAAAGAGCAGGCAAAGGAATGGACGTCACGTAAGAGCTCAGTCACTCACAGTGGTGAAAAAGACCTGCTATACTGTGGAAATAAAAACCACACACCATATATGAAACATCCGCAAGAGCCAGCATAGATATGTTGTAATACACTGTGGCAGCGTTATCACTTTAAAGACGATATTACAAATCCTGTATGGTTAAAATGGCGGCCGTGTGATCCTCACAGAGCAAAGGTAGAACATTACCAATGCAGGAGCAATGGGTTAGAGGTCAGGAACGACAAGAGAGGTGTGCATAAGCAAAAACTATTGTCAGGCATGACTCCAAATAAGATGCGAGTGAGGAAAAACATCGATAGAGAAGCAGAAGAGAGCACTTCAAAAATCGGCAATTTTAAAATGGCGGCCGGATTTCCTTACGGAGACCAAATGTAAGGCAGTAAGAGCAAGAGTTAAGAGGCAGGTGGCAGAAAGCTTCAAGAGACTTGCAGAGAAAGAGAAAAATATGGCAAGGTGTCACCTTCAGAGTCGGAGAGTGTTCATGAAGGGAAGCAGCGTGTTAGAAGAGGTATCTGCGTAAGTTCGGCATACAAAATGGTGGCCGCCCGTGTTACGGGAGAAGATGAAATTACCGGAGCAGATATTTGCCGGTCTGCCGCATGTAGACACCGCACAGCTGCATCCTCTTGGTCCACGCACCTTCCGCCGACACTGCAGCTCAGACAGCCGTCCAAAAAACGGCAAAAGAGGCTCTCACAGCATCCGCGCTGAATGTCCACAACGGAACTCACGGAGAAGCCGACCTGTCTCGATGGCACGCAAGCCACGCCCCCTAGAGCAGTGAATTATTAACTGTCCTCAAAGAACTGCATGCACACTGCACAGTAGTATAGATTAGAGCATAGATTAATGTTGCAAAAAAGGTTCACTTGGGTAGAAACAATTCTGATTATTAAATAGAACCCGCAACAATCTTGTTCTGTTTTCAATTCTGAGATTGTGCTTCTCCATACCAAGCACTATTAAACTATACAACCTACCAGTATGGATGACATGTCACTCCTACACCTTGTAATCCTCTGGCTTATGTAACATTACCTATATGCTGATTCACACATGTATTGATTGATTGTCTCTATGTAACGTGTGTATGATGCACAGTGATCTGCCACCCTATACTGGTAAGAGTGGTGCATATAACTAAGGCTCCCGGCTTTCCATTTTTACTGATTTTTACAGATAAATACAGACAGAAAACATCAATTTTCTTGTCTGTATTTATTTTTAAATGTGGATACAAACGGACATTGGGTTGCTTTTTTGAGTAATTCTAATTACTGTCTGCCATGACTGCCAGGCTAATAGATGCGTGGATTGAGAGATAAGGGGGTTAAAAAAAGAAAGGAATTTTAGTAAAGAGGCTTTAACAGAAGTAGATATGCCCATGGTTGGTACTGAAATTTGCATATTTTCATATAAGTGCTCAGATATATCTTCTGCAGGTGTCCACAGCACTGAAACCTGGCAGACATTCAAGCATAAGTGCAAATTTATTGGTTAAATAAATGTGGAAAAATACTAATTTCAGCTTAATTTTCCCATAAAACCCAAAATAAATATGGATAAATACAGATAATATTAGCAAAAAATAAATATGGATAAATACAGATGGAAAAGGCAAAAAAATAAATACCATAAAACCGGGAGCCCTATATATAAGTAATTAAATGCATCATCGAGAGAACGGGTATTGATACTTGCGGGCACTGTTAAAGGGTGGGGGTGAGGGAATCCATGGTGGAAGTTGTCACTACCTCCACCATGGATGGAGGGGCTTCAACAAACAGTGTCGCACCGGGCACCATCAGCGCTAAAGCCGGGCATGGTGCCCCTCAGTGCAAAGCCTTACCGCCATGGTGCAAAGTAAGAAATACCCTGCGCATCTCCTCACAAATTGCCCATGTTTAAAAGGTGAATCATATAAAGGAGGTTTTAATTTGCTTCCTGTGTGTATGTACGCAACACACGTATGTCTACCTGTGGTCCACATATATGCGTGTTATATTAGTGATAATCATTTATATATCACACAATACAAACTGAGGCCCAGATTTATCATACTTTCATGCAGCAGAATGCAGCAAGCCCCCTTGCTGCGTTGCATGAATAGGCAGGAATGCACTGTATGTAACAATATTCCTGTCCTTACTTGCTCTGGCACAAATGTGCTGCCTTGTGCCAACACAGGTATCCTTGCACCATGGTGCAAGGGTGCCTGTATTGTAGGCAGGATTGTTTTTGTGCAGCAAGGGATTCCCTTCCTACACAAAGAAAATCCTCAGAGGCATTTTCCTCTTTCTGCTCGAGCAGAAAGAGGGCAAAAAGAGGAAATCAACATATACCTTCTCATTATAGCCTGGAGAAGGCATATCATTTTGAAGCATTCCCAGGTCTACCACTAATGGTTATCTGGGAATGTGGAAAAATCCATGAGCGGATGTGTGGGATCAAGCATGCTCCACCCTTAGAACTCATACATTTGAATTTAAAAGAATTTATAAAGCACGCATTCACCAGGCGGTTTCTTGGCGCTGGGGGATACTAGTGCCGGGAGTACAGAGAGCTAGGGAAAAAAGGCTTGCTGGTACAGAAAGGTTTTAAGAGCCCTACGGAACTCCATATAGGAGTCGGAAGATCTAATAAGAGACGGAAGTGTGTTCCAGAAGGTGGGGGCGAGAACAGAAAATTTCATACCACCAGATCTGCTGTTCTTGAAGCGGGGGATTGAAAGAAGGGATTTGGAGGAAGAGCGCAGGTCTCTAGTGGGGCAGTAGGCTTTAATAACAGAAGAGATAAAAACAGGGGCCGTGCCTGCACGAGCCTGAAAAGTCAGGCAACCCAGCTTAAAAAGAGCCCGCTGTTTGATGGGTAACCAGTGTAGTGATTTGAGTAGGGGGGAGGAGTGGTGAAATTTGGGAAGGCCGTATATCAGGCGGGCGGCCTGGTTCTGCACTAGCTGGAGGCGCTGGAGGGCGTAGGCGGGAACCCCGTTGTATATAATGTTCCCATAATCGATCCGAGACAGGACCATCGCCATTAAAATCAGCTTGAGTGCAGGAAGGGAAAAGAAACAGGAGATTTTCCGAACAATACGCAAAGTAAAAAAACAAGAAGAGACAACAGAACTAATGTGGGAGTGAAGTGTAAGATGTTAGTTAAGAGTGATTCCCAAGATTTTGACTGAGTGTGAAGGAGAGGGAGATGGGCCTAGGGAGGGGGGCCAAAAGGAAGGGGACCAGGGGTTGCGACTGCCACCAGTCAGGACCAACTCTGTCTAATCCGGGTTGAGTTTAAGGTGGTTGGAATTCATCCAATCCTGGATAAACAGCATGACCGATTGGAAGCTGTGAATGCCTGCTGTGGAAGGGGACAAATTAAAAATGAGTTGGAGGTCATCGGCGTAGTTATACACTGTGACCTCCATCTGCTGCAAGGCAAAAACCAGAGGGTAAATATAAAGGTTAAACAATAAAGGGGAAAGGGAGGACCCCTGGGGGACGCCACACTGCACCTTGCGGGGGAGGGCAGAGAAGTCGGCCAAATGGACGGCCTGGGTACGGTCACTCAGGAAGGAGCTGAGCCAGGCCAATATTGGGCCCCCCATGCCCGCCGCCTTGACACGGGAAAGAAGAATAGAATGATCAACCGTGTCAAAGGCGGCGGACAAGTCAAGGAGGACAAGAGTCTGAGGAATGTTAGTATCCAGCCCCTCCCTAAGCTGATCCATGACCGAAATCACCACCTTCTCGGTGGAATGCAGAGGGCGAAAGCCCGCTTGGCAAGGTGCAAGGTAACCGCTATCCTCCACAAAGGAGCTGAGTACCTGAGTGATGTACGACTCAAGGACTTTTCCCAAAAAGGAAGAAGGGAGATGGGACGGTAGTTTGCCGGGGAAGCGGGGTCAGCCCCGGGTTTTTTTAAGATGGGGATGATGGTGGCGGTTTTGAAAGGAACAGGGACAACACCCGTAGTGAGGGAATCGTTCAAGAGGATAAGGGGAGGGGAAGGACAATCTGAAAAAATCTGGCGCAAAATGTGAGCTGGGAAAATGTCAGCAGGGGAGCCAGATTTGACAGCTGAGAAAAGGGAGAAAAGCTTCTCTGGTCAATAGAAGAATGTGAGTGAGAGCAGACTTATTGGATGGCGGTTGGGGGTCGCTGAAAGTGGGGGAAAGGGGGGAATATTGGCCTTGATAAGTGCGACTTTCTCAATGAAAAACTCATTGAGAGAGTCGCAGAGGTCCTGGGAAGGGGGAATTTTTGACGATGTCCTGTCAGATGAGGCCAGCTCACGAACAGTAGCAAAGATTTCTCTTGGCTGACTCTCAGCAGCCAGGATTCGCCCAGAGAAATTTTCGGCCTTAGTGGCAAGAATATCTCTTTTGTATTCACTAAGAGTAGAATTATAGCGTTGCTTGCGAATGGGACAGTAGGCGAGCCTCCAGGCTCGCTCGGCTTGTCGCACCTCCAGTTTTTTGGCTTTGAGGCCAGAACTGAACCACTTGTTCGCATCATGAACGCGTCTGACTGTGATGCGCTTCATGGGGGCTACTTGATCGCAGGCCCTCGAGAGCCAGCGGTCGAGGGTGGCTACTTGGGATGACACAGCCAAGCCAGCTAAGCCGGGCAAGAGGTTGTCAACGAACCACACAGGGAAGGGATATCTACTCTACCCCAATTCCTTGCCCAGGTGTTTCTGGGTAAAATCTCTAGACATATTGTCTTCTGCGGGGTCATTGGGCCAAAAATTAAAATCTACCAGAAATAAAACTGATGCGTTGTTGACTACCAGAGTGGCTAGTAGGTCCTGGATAGCAGGGATAAAACAGGGGCTCGGCTGGGGCGGGCTGTAAACTAAGACACACGTAATGGGGGCCAGGAAGGAAGCGGAACACACAACCAGGCAATCCGCTGCCGGAATCGTGGGAGAAGGAAGCGTCTGAAAGTGGAGTCCTTTGCGAGTAATCAAGGCAACCCCGCCACCCAACTTCCCCTCCGGGCGGTCAGCGCGGAGTAAGAAGTAGGGGGCCGGTAGAGCGGCAAGGACGCTTGGCAGGGAATCTGAACGAAACCATGTTTCAGTCAGAAACAAGAGGTCCGGTTTATTAGAGTCCAAAAAATGAAATAACTCAAGTTGGTGCTTGACTGCAGACCTAGTGTTCAAAAGGAAGGCCGAGATAGTGGAAAGGGAAGTGGAAGGAGGGGGGGAAGGGGGAGGGAACCAAAGGAAAAGAGGACAGGGAGGGCAGGGAATCGGGGAGGGAGGATGAGGGCAAGGGTCGGGCTACGCCAAGTGCCTGGGTCCGTAGTAACGTCGCAGACTGGAGAGGCCAAGGACCCTGAAGGGAGCACAACTGTGAGGCAGAATAATTAAGAATGCGAGCATGATAGTGTGCCCCTAGCTCCGGCCGGCCGCGGACGGGCGCAGACGGGCTTAACTTTGGCACGCCTTCGTCGCGCCCGCTGCGCTCGTCCACTGCGCCTCCGGTTACCCATGTGCACTTTATGCGGAAGAGCCTCAGACAACTAGACCGCTAACTCTGGTCTCAGTGTCCTTCAGGCTCCCCCAAGATGGCGCCCGCTTTCCACCCGGCAGGCACAAAGAGCCGCGGGGGAAGAGCCGCCCTCCACACAACGGCAGAGGAGCCGCGATGGACCGGGGCGAGTGCAGCCACACAGATTGTAAGCCCACAGCGGACAGAGTAACGCAAGGAACTGCTTTGAGTTACTCCAGATTTATCAAGCCATGCAGAGCAATGCAGGTTTGCCTTGCGGGGCTTGATAAACCTGACTTTAGTGTTGCGTCGTCCTTGCACCCCCCTGTGTGGTCTATATCAAAAATGGGGACAGTGGGGCTTTTTAAAGAAGTGCGGAATACGTGCCCTATCAGATCCTTAAAGCAAAAGATGAATGTTGTTCCTCTACTGGTGGTGCCTTGTTAACTTAGGTACGGGAGCGAACCGCCAACAGGTAAGTGGTGGTGGAGGGGTAATGCTGGGAGGAAGAGGGATAAAGGGATCCCGCTTTTGCAGAACTACGGTCCTCACACACCCAGCAAGTTAGGTGTCATGCTTCATCATCTGGACCTGCTCTTCGTTGGGCCGGCGCTGCAATACCCAAAAGGCACCAGCGAAGGGGCTCTTTATCGGAGATCTTTTGTTCTTTTGCAGTATGTTGAACTGGGGGTGTGTGGCACGTGAAGGTGTAGATATGGTGAAGTGCAGTGAGTGCGTTAAAAGAGGTTGGATATTCCAAATAAGGTTTTATTCTGCTTGGTAATCAACCTTGTTAAAAACGTGTAGAGTGTCAATTCCCCTATCGAGGGGTGGTCAGTTGAAACTAAGCTCATCTCTTAGGGTCGACATGTTTCTTGCCTGCTGGTTGCTAAATACCGTGGCAATTATTCAAGACCTATTATGTGAAAAGTGAAAATATCTACACTAAATGGTGCAGCGAATTGCTAACTACCATAGGAAAAGCACTACATCCGGTCGCTCCAGTAGTGCTCTTTGAAAACCTAGGGAGACAGTATGCAAAAGGAGTGTTAGTTCAGATAAGTCCTCCTCTATGATATCGTGAATATCCCTATAATTGCATGCTGGTAACCTGCAACCTCCTCATTCACTTATGGTGAATGGCAGTTATAAGAAGTGATTAAAATCCCTCTGGCGTACTATACGCCATCGTGTTACAACCAGTGGTATTAAAATCTGGGTGTGGTGATAAACCCTGAGAGCATTGAAAAGGCCTGTAGTTGGAGGTCGTCCAACCACACATCAGAAGATATATCTATCGTTAGTGACTGATTAGTGAGGCATACAACAAATATATTAGCGCGTGAACCTGTGCTCTGTCCAGGATAGAGCCAGCTAGGACAGTGTGGGCGCGGTGCCGCACTGTGACTCACCTCCCTATTGTGAGATATTCGCCTCAGCTGGTACGATGAGTCAGCAGACTCCTCCAAATTAGGTGTCCTGTAAGACAAAAGTTGATTTCGGGCAGTGGGTAGGTTAGTGGAGCCACTACCTGGCTGGAAGGTACTCCCTCCTGGTTGTAGGCAGGCACCCGCCGTATGGCGCACCCCTCGCTTCCCACCATGAACCACCAGCAACCGAAGGATTTGGCCGGGCACCGACAGTGTGAGCGGTCACACCGTATAGTACCCGACCGACCCCCAGAGTGCTGACAGTGACCTGAAGTGAAAGAGCAGTGCACAGCACTTGGCTGCGGCGTCGACTTTCCTGTTTAAGAAGACTAGGGGTAGCGCCTACAAGGTGCTGCATTACCGGCCGTTACTCATGCATCCAAGGAGTACTCACTTGCCCAAGGGGTGGACCGCAGTGGATAACCTACCCTCCTCGCTCATACCAGGATCAATGTTCCTGTCTCCCGGCGGAGTACAAGTTTCAATTCCGGGTAGCTTGCGCTTTGGGAGGCGGGCCGCATCCAGGCTGCGTCGTGGACTGCTACTCGTGCTGGGCGTCACACGTACGTGGCTCATTATAGCGGCTATCTTGGAGTGTGCAACAGGCATCCACAGTGTGAAACACGGTGGAGCTATGGGTTCTATAGTAGTGTTTAGCGTGCATATAGACCATGGGGACCATGTTGGTAGACTGGGACCCGCCTAGTATTGGTTGTGGGTGACGGGGTCGTCAATCAATAATTGTACAACCATCCACATGTAATGTGGAGAGAATCTAAGTGGTAATAGCGACCATCTTGGAGTGTGCAACGGAGCGTCCACAGTGTGAAACGCGGTGGAGATATGGGTCTGTTGTAGTGTTTAGTGGGCATATAGCCCATGGGGACCATGCTGGTATATTGGGATAGGCATAGTAATGGCTGTGGGGTGACAGAGTCCTCAATCTGTAATTGTACTACCATCCACATGTAGTGTGGAGAATACCTAAGTGGGGGGTCAAGGGGATGAAAGCTAATGTACAAGCCTTATAAAGTATGTCCCTCACTAACGGGGGGTACTCACCACGTGGATCGGAATAATAGTGCACCCCACCATTAGTATTGTGTAATCAGAGATGCTCAGAGCATGCAGTGTTCACTGTCCTATGGTGCTGTCATGTAGGTGTTGACATGCACAGCAAGTGTCTCGGGGTCATGTACGTCGTGGAGCTGCTGGTAAAAAGAAGGATGGCAAATACATACGTTCGGCCAGTGCTCATCTGTTGTTCAGGGTTGCCCATGGAATGTCATCATTCAGGCCATGAGTGGATGTGGACAAACGGTATATCCGTCGTTGTTCTATCCTAAAGAGTGCCTGTTGGGTGATCTTAGGGTGGCATTCTAATACCAACCATTGTAGTGAATCTGGGTTGTGTCCCTGCTCTTGGTAGTTTGTATACATTTTGGTTGTGACCCTTTGGCATCTAATATTACTCTTGTGTTCCGTGATGCGGATCCTCACTAGTCTCATTGACATCCCCACCTACATTTTACAACAAGGGAAGGTGATCAGATAGATGCATTTAGGGGTGTTGCAGTTTGTGTGTGTCTTTAATGTCCATGTGAAGGACTCTGATAGGGCTATTGTTTTCACCATTCTGGTCTGGTCGCAGACAATACAGCCACCACAGGGGTAGTGTCCGGTAACAGAGGGGAGCCCCCAGAGGGTTCTCTGTGTCTCATTCTGTTTATTACGGGGTCTAGTGTGTACAATCACATCTTTCAGATTCTGCGTTCTCTTGAAAGCAAATCTAGGCTCGGGAAACTCAATCTCACCCGTGTTCAGAATGCCCCAGTGTTTCCTGATAATTCCCTTAATGTGTGTGGAATTAGGCGTGTACGATGTGACACAAGTCAATGACTCTTTGGGCTCTTTATGTGTCTCTTGCAAGAGTGCTTCCCTGGGGTTGTTCATTGCTCTCTTGGCGGAATCCTACCTTGACCAGTTTGACGGTATAGCCTCTGTGTTTAAGATTGTCCTTAAGTACATTAGCCTCTGCCCTGTAATCGCTTGTGGAGCTACAATTGCGCCTAAGGCGCAAGAACTGGCCACATGAAAGAGTGTCCTTCAGGGCCTTCGGATGGTGGCTCTGGTACAGTAGTATGCTGTTCCTGTCAGTGGGCTTCCTGTATAGGTTAGTGCTAAGGCCTGTCCGAGTCAATTGTACATTGAGGTCAAGGAAAGGTATATTGGTCTCTGAGATGGTGTGCGTGAATCTTAAGTATTGGTTTTGTGTATTCACCCACTCACAGAATGCCTCACAGGTGGTGCGGTCACCCTTCCAGAAGACCAGGATGTCATCAATAAACCTCCTCCATAGGGTGATGTTATTGATGTATGGGTTATTGGCATTACTGATGACATCCTCTTCGAAAGTGGGCATGTAGAGGCATGCCACACTGGGGGCGAAGACACTCCCCATTGAAGTGCCTTGTGACTGGTGGAACTACTGTTTTTGATACTCAAAAAAGTTCTCTGTGAGAGCAGGAGTGGCAAACCCCATGATGAATGAGATGGGTGTGGGGGAGCTCCAATTCTCCTTACTTAGCCATGTCTCTACTGCACTAAGTGTTTCTCTTTGGGGAATATTGGTATAGAATGCTTTTACGTCTAAGGTGACTAGAAGGTTGATTTCAGAGATGTCGTCTACTCCCTCTATCATGCGTATATCTGTGGTATCGCGTACATATGATGGAGTCTTTGCAGCAATTGGCTGTAGAAAATAGTTGCAGAACCGGGACAGTGGTTCCAAGAGTGACCCTATTCCTGACACAATCGGTCTCCCAGTTGTAGAGGTGGTACCCATTGTGGATTATGGGGAGTGTGTAGAAATAGGGTACCCTGGGATCCCTAGTGACCAAAAAATCAGCCTTTTTCTTGGATATCCATCCATTTGCCTCTGCTTCGACCACCATACTGTTGATCTCGGTCCTGAGTCTAGTGGTAGGATCAATCGAGATAGGAATGTAGTATCTGGTGTTAAGCTGACGTCTACACTCCTAGTCAGAGTCGTCAGAAGATTGGATCACAGTGGCACCCCCTTTGTCTGCCTGCTTAATGGTGATACTAGTGTCCTCCGCGAGGGATCTAGCTGCTGTTTCTTCAGCATTGGACAGGTTATTAAAGGGTCTCACCCTGGGGATCCCACCCAGGTCCTTCAAAACTGCTTTCTCGAATGGCAATACCTCCGGGGGCACCATCCCGTTGTTGGGAGTGAAAGAGGAGGGGTTCCTGAACCCTGAGTCCTCATTCTTAGTCGATGGAGTGTCGTGGAAGAACGCCTTAAGTCAGATCTTCCTAAAGAATTCCTGGATTTCACAGTTGTCACAGAACCTGTCAGTACTCGGAGTGGGTACATATCCAAGTTCCTTTTCCAGTACCTCTACCTCAGTCTTGGTCAAGGTCCTGTGGGATAAATTGACGACCAGTGTTTTCAGTTCCTTTTGCCCTTGGCCCCAGGCCCGGACTGGCCCTTGTGGGCACCGGGCAATCCCCCGATGCGCCGCACAGGTGGGGGTCGGTTCTGGGCACCTGGGGGCCGTTTTTGTTACAGGGCCGTTTTTGCAGCATAGCTGCAAAATCGGCCATGTAACAAAAGCGGCCGAAAACCGGCCCCGGCAAAGAGCTCGGCGGCACCTCCAACCCCCCCGAGTGGGGAGGGTGGGCCGGCCGAGCACTTTGCCGGGCTGTTTTTGGTTCCCAGTCCAGCCCTGCCTGGCCCGACTCCTGGTCTCCATTGGTAGTGAGGCCTGATCCTGCCACTGTACCCCTTTGGGTGTCCCCCTGTTGCGCCCTCTTCCTCTGCCCCAACCACTGCCTAAAAAAGTAGTTTTTTTGAAGGGGTAATATTGTGGTTGTCCTTGCGGATACATAGGAAATTGCCAAAAGGGGGCATGCGGGGTGGTGGCGGCTCCTGATACCGGGCTGCATTGGTATAGTTAGTTTGGGGGTGATAGTAGCTCCTTTTCTGGGTGTGGCTCCCCCTACTGTCGGCACTGGAGTCACTGTTGGAGGATCCCATTCTGCTACCGTCAGCCCCTTCATCTGATGAGTATCCACCCCTAGATGAGGTGTAGGTATCTTTTAGGGAGGGGTATACTGTCTCCTTGTTAAACTTTTGAATATCTTTTTGAAGTTTGGTTATCTTCCGTTTAAGTAGATATTCTTTGTTTTCAGCGATTTCACTGTTAATTTCAGCCAACTTGGACCTGAAAGGAGTGGATTGTGTTGCTCATTTAAGTGCAGCCTCTGCTGCCTGGATCCTGACTAGTAAAGCGTCTGCCAACCTCTGGGCGGTGTTAATAATTAAGACTAGGAGGTCCCTCGTACATTTCCAGGAGACCATACACCAGTCCTTCTTGAACGCAGGATCTTCGAGGAAGATCCTGGGTATGCTATTGACAATTAAGCCCTTGGGGGCTATGTTGGCCCGCAGATATTCCGTCATCATAGCCCTATGGAGGGTGATCTTAAGTCACTTTTTTTAAGGCAGATAGTGAAGCCCAGTCCTCACTCTGTGACCCTGAGGCCACATTGGTAGCAGTCCCTAACAAGGACGGTGTCTTCTTTAAGATGTCAGCAACTGCTTCTTCATTGAAGCTGAGGCCCTGGTTGTCTTCCATGCTGGATAGGTCCAGAGGAAGGGCCCCCGTAAGCAAGTCGCCGGGAAGGGGAAAGGGGGATGTCGACCAGTAAGTGCAATTTGGCACTATCTGGTAGCCTGGTGTCCCACCGGTAGCAACCGTGCTGTTTATCTATATCAAAAATGGGGACAGTGGGGATTTTTAAAGAGATCTGGCATACGTGCCCTACCTTTTGTGGTGCAAGGGTGACACAACACCAATAAATATGGGCCTGGATGTTTTGGCCCGCAATAGTAATGATTTATTACGGTTCAACATTACCCCTTACAAACAATTTTAGAATAAAGAAAGACGCAATTGAAATCAGCAAGGTTTAAAACGTATGCCTTGGACGTCACGTAACTGTTTGTAGAGGTGAACACCTCACTGAGCAATTTTACCAGGATTAGAATTAATGACCTACAGGTTACTCCGGTATCTATGCAACAACAACTTTAACCCATGGAGCTGTCTTATTAATGAATTTCTGCCAGAATATCGACGTCAAAAATATCGACGTTAAAAATATCGGAGGCGGAATATCGATGTCAAGAATATCGAAGTCCTTTCTACATTACGGTAAGTACAAAAATATTGGAAAAAAAATATTGTTAAACATATCGTTGTTAAAAATATCATTTTTTTAAAATGTTTAAAAATAATGTAAAATTAAATAAATAATACATCTAATTAAAATAAACATAGTTAAAAAATGTCTAAAATTATAAGTAATACATATAATTTAAACAATAAATAAACATACACATATAAAATATAATATATATACTTAATATTTACAATTAATTATTATATGACATAAATTGTTATTTTTTTTATAAATTATAAATACATACATACAACAATATTATACATAAAAATATTAAAACTATATATACCAAATTATAGAAACATTTTTAAAATAAATGATACACTACATTAACTAAAACAGTAAATATTGGATAGCGTAGGGGTAAAAATTACTATTCCAACTCCAGAGAGTGCAAAAGTAGGGAAAGTGTTGGATAGCGTAGGGGTAAAACATAATATTCCAACTCCGGAGAGTGCAACAGTAGGGAAAGTGTTCGATAGCGTAGGGGTTAAAATTTCTATTCCAACTCCAGAGGGTGCAACAGAAGGGAACATGTTGGACAGTGTAGGGGTAAAAATTACTATTCCAACTTCCGGATGGTGCAACAGTAGGGAAAGTGTTGGATAGCGTAGGGGTTAAAATTACTATTCCAACTCCAGAGGGTGCAACAGTAGGGAAAGTATTGGATAGCGTAGGGGTAAAAATTACTATTGCAACTCCAGAGAGTGCAACAGTAGGGAAAGTGCTGGATAGCGTAAGGGTTAAAATTACTATTCCAACTCCAGAGGGTGCAACAGTAGGGAAAGTGTTGGCTAGTGTAGGGGTTAACAATACTATTCCAAACTCCAGAGGGTGCCACAGTAGGGAAAGTGTTGGACAGCGTAGGGGTAAAAATTACTATTCCAACTCCAGAGGGTGAAACAGTAGGGCAAGTGTTGGATAGCGTAGGGGTTAAAATTACTATTCCAACTCCAGAGCGTGTAACAGTAGGGAAAGTGTTGGATAGCGTAGGGGTAAAATTACTATTCCAACTCCAGAGGGTGCAATCGTAGGGAAAGTGTTGGATAGTGTAGAGGTTAAATGTGCTATTCCAACTCCAGAGGGTGCAATTGTAGGGAAAGTGTTGAATAGTGTAGAGGTTAAATTTACTATTCCAACTCCAGAGAGTGCAACAGTAAGGAAAGTGCTGGATAGCGTAGGGGTAAAAATTACTATTCCAACTCCAGAAGGTACAACAGTAGGGAAAGTGATGGATAGCGTAGGGGTTAAAAATACTATTCCAACTCCAAAGAGTGCAACTGTAGGGAATGTGTTGGATAGCGTAGGGTTTGAAATAACTTACTAATAATTAATATATATATATTTTTAATTAATTATTAACCCCTTGCGTGCTTCTGTCCCCCAACGACCGTCGCGGGCACTATCTTCGTAGTGCTGCGCACGTCCGTTGGCCGACGCGGGCCCGCCACTCCGCTGAGCCACCGCACCGTGGCAGAATTGCCGACACGGTTAAGCAGTTAAATAACAATACATTAATTAACAATACCAATAAATAATTACTTAAAAATAGTTATCAATCAATAATTAATTAACAATTAAAGTGATGATAAATACAATTAAATAATAATTATTACAAAGGTATTACCAAATAATAATGGAAAAAAAATATTAATTTTCAATACCAAAAAACAATAATTATTCAAAAACATCTAGCAATTAATAAATAATTAAAAATACAATATTGATAATTACCAATACATTATATTTAATCAAATTTAATTACCAATTATTAACTAATGAATAATAATTACCAAATTAAATATTAATTATTAAAATGTTATTACCAATTAATAATTAATTAACAATAAATTAATTATCAATACTCCTCAGTAAAATAAATAATTACTTAATTACAATTAAATTACTTCCGACCCTATTGCTCTATAACCTCACAACACACTTCAATAATTAATTAATACACTTAATATAATGACCAATTAATCAATTACTAAAAATTAATTAGCAACTAATAAAAATGTATTACCAAGTAAGAATTATTTAACATAAAGCTGCTGGAGGAGGTGCAATTCGGATTTCGACCTGCCCACGGGACCGAGACAGCCTTGGTGACCGCTATGGATGAGCTGCAAAGGCGTGCGGACAGGGGACAGGCAGTTGCATTGATTCTGCTTGACCTGTCCGCCGCCTTTGATACGGTTAACCACGTGATTCTTCTGAGAAGACTGTATGAGGCTGGGGTGAGAGACTGTGCGCTGCGCTGGTTTCGATCATTCTTGCAGTATAGACAGCAGTCGGTGTCTCTTCCGCCTTTTCAGTCTGCGTTCTTTCCTGTGTCGCACGGGGTTCCGCAGGGTTTGGCATTTAGCCCTATGCTATTCAATATTTATCTTAAACCCTTGATTACGGTTATTAAATCCTTCAGGATTAATACCATAAACTATGCGGACGACACTCAGTTAATCCTCTCCTTTGAAGGCGAGGACTCGACACCGGTGGAGTTGTTTCATGAGTGTTTACGAGATACGGCCCGCTGGCTGCAGAACAACTCCCTTCAATTTAATGCGGCTAAAACCGAGGTGCTTTTCGTGCAGGGGGGAGGATTCCTTGTCCTTTTCCTGATGACTTTTGGCCCCCTGAAACATCGGTCAAAGTTCAACCAGTTGAAATTGTCCGCAATTTGAATATTATGTTGGACAGTAGACTTTCTATGGAAGCTCGAGTCACAAAGACTAAAACCTACTATTTTGCAATAATTAGGTCTCTGCGGAAGATTATGCCTTTACTTCCCTCTCACGCACGGGCTCTTGTAGCCAGATGTACAATATTGAGTCGGCTCGGTTATTGTAATGACCTTTTACTTGACTCTCCTGGCTTTCTGTTGGATAGGCTTCAAAGAATTCAATCTGCTGCAGCTAGGCTAGTCTTAGGGTTGCCCAGAAGATCGTCCGCGTCAGAAGCACTGGCTGAACTTCATTGACTTCCTCTCAGGCAGAGAGTACAATTCAAGTCTCTCTGCCTGCTCTTTAAAGCCCTTCATGGGCTTGGACGCCTAATAATGCAATCTAAATTTGCTTGGTATTCTCCCTCTAGACTGCTTCGCTTCTCATCGGCTAGATTGGTGAGAGTACCTAGATTCTGAAAAGTTAGATCAGGGGGCAGATCTTTTGGGGTGGCAGCCGCTAAGCTGTGGAATAGCCTCCCTTGGGAGGTTAGGCAAATTAGGGAACTTCTCCCTTTTAGGAAATCTGTGAAGACCTGGCTGTTTCCTAAGCCATAGTCTCCTGTGCTCGCATTAACTTCTCTTTTGCCTCTTGTGTAGCCACCAGCGCCAGGATGCCTGTAAGGTGACAGTGCGCTTTACAAGCTGATTAAATAAATAAATAAATAAATATTCAAATGAATTATCAATACCAATAAATAAAAATTTAATAATTACTTGATTACAATTAAATTACTTCCCACCCTATTGCCCTATAAACCCACAACCCGCTACAGAACTAAAACACAAAATGTATTTAAAAATAATTCATAATTCCTAAAAACATTTAATTAATTTACTATAATTAAATTACTTCCCACCCTATTCCCCTATAAACCCACAACCTGCTATGGTACTAAAACACATAATTTACTTAAAAAAATGATTACTAACTTCTAAAAATCTAATACATATATTCTAAAACTAATACAATAATTAACAAAAAATATAAAAACAAATATATAAAATACACAATAAAATACATAACACTAATATTAATATCAATATTAGTAACATCGATATTTTTGCTATCGATATTACTAACTTCAATATTAACAAAAACGATATTGCTTACCTTCAGGTCGATATTCTTGATTTCGATATTATGTCCCTACAATATTTCCAACTTGATACTCTTGGAGGCCAAGATAAAAAAAATGATATTTAGACTGTTTACCCTTATTAATATGGAAATCTGTTACCTGCATGTTACCTTCAGTGCTCCGAAGGAGACACTTTACCCCTGATCTATTTTATGATGGCTCAAATACAGATATTAAGCATACACACACCGCACATACCTTTAAAACAGGTGCATTACCCACCAAGTTACCTTACCCATATCATAACTTGAAACGTACTGGATACACATAGATGTCCAGAGCAGGTGCCTTGACCGGTATATGTAAATTAATAGTTAAGTAAACCTAAACAGCTTTTCTGTCAGAGAGATCCAAGAGAGATCCATGTTGCTAATATGAGGATAGAAGTTTGAAAAACCATGATCAAGCTGACTGTCATTGCACCAGCCCTTACCACACAACCTGCTTTCTAGTACCATCTCCTGCCCCAAGTTGTGGGCGCCCAGGGTACATTGTTTTGATTTCCGGCACTGGCCAGCGTAGGAAGCCTGGGAAGCAGAAGCCACTGGCAGGGAATGAGGGTGGAGGGGTAAGGGGGAGAGGGGCTGGTGGGGGACAAAATAAAATAACAGTTACCTGTTCTGCTGTCTGCATCTCTCCTACACTTCTCGAGTCCCGGACCAGGAAGCACCCAGACTCCCCATAGCCAATTTCAACACTACAATGCAGCATTGTGATTGGTCTGAGCACCGTGGTTCAGTGCTCAGATGGGGACTGGGGGCCTGGGCATGTTCCCCACCGTGATTTGTACTGCAGCCAGATGGGGAACATGCAAAGTGTACATGATTTTTTTGGCCTGGCAAAGACTGCAGGCCAGGCATTCATGGGCACTGGGAATGTGCAAAACACTCCCCCACCCGTGCCTCAAGCACCACCTGCCCTAACCCAGCCCTGAAACAGAGAAAAATAAAATTATAATAAATAAAAATAAAATATTGGTAAGTATGTTATTAGCATTTTATGTTTCCTGTTCAAAGAGCAGTGGGGAAATGGTCTTCCACGACCCCTGCAGGGAAGAGGATCAGTCAGAGGAGGCAGAGACGTTTAGCATGCTGTTCAAGCAGAGTTAGTGTGGTTCAAGGATCGGAGGAGAATAAACCGAGGAAACCACATAAAGGAGCAAGAGAGAGAGGTCAGATGAGAGCCGGAAAACAAACGCTGTGTGTACAGATTATTTGAGGGTAGGCGGTAAGAGCGAGAGGTCGCCAGAAAAAAAGGAGAGGTAAGTGGGCAGAAACAGTCACAAGAGGGGACCAGAGAGGCGAAGGAGGCAGAACAACTACTGTAATTATCAAGAAGCTTTTTAAAGCTGAGGCTAATTGAATTTATTAATCAGAATCACATATAAAAAGACCCACTCTATGGAAGATCAGAAAGTATGTAAATTTAAGGCAGAGGAGGAAGGAATGGAAAATGTGGGGGTAGGAGATTTACTGAAAAGTGAAAATAAGGGCAGGAAGCGATGAACGAGTACATTATGAAAAAGTAGAAGATGAAAGAACGACTGGATTAGTCATTGGAGGGATGGGAGTAAAGAGAGGAGGAGAGGGAGCATCCTGCTGAAGGGTTGTCAATGGTTTTATTAATCTTGTTCCTAGAAGGGGCTTTGCAGCTTAGGAAGCTTCAGACACCTTTTGAACAAGGGGATAAGCAGAATTTGCATGAAGGAAGGGCACGGATTAATGTCTGCAAGAATTAACTGAGACATTGTTAGCAATAAGACACCCAAGGTTAGCAAGAGAAATAGCAAAGTTATACTTCTAGAAGATGACAAAATGGGCACTTTTAAAGTAATTTGCTCTCTAGGAGAGTGTGCAGTTGCAAGTAGGAAGACCTGTAAATTAACATTTTATTTAAACTGTGCATTCTCATCTGGGGGCGTGGCCATGATGGCGGACTGAACGGACGCTTCTCGCCGAGCTCCTCCGACCCGACTGGGCCCAAGCCTACCTACTAGCGTTCTCCCCCTGCCACCAACCGGTGGAGACCGCGGGGGCGAACGGCACATCCCGGTCCATCACACAGCACACCGGGGCCCCGGTAATTCAATGGCAGAGGCGGCGGAAAGGCAACGCGACAGCCCGCCGAGGCAGCCGGAGCAAGAGGCAGCGTGAGAGGCGCCAACCCGAGATCGGCGGCTGCCTGGCCAGGTCAGAATTCGTGCCCTGTGACCGACGCAAGTGTAGGGGGAGCGCCGCCCGGCCCAGCGGCGCAGCACGGCTCGGAATTTGGACGGGCCCTGGGTCGCGGAGCCCAGTGGAGGCGGGGACGACCGCCCCATTACTAATCGAGGTTGCGGCTGCGGCCAATACGGGCGTCAGACGCCGCGGCGCCAGGAGGACCCGCCAGACGGCCCCCGACGCCTTGACTACCACAACGACCCCAGCTCGGGCTCCCCACAAAGGCAGTGACGGAGGGAGACCCCGGCCCACTCAGCAGGATCCGAAGGAGCGATCAGCGCCTAACCCCTGCCGCCATTTTGCCTAAGAGCGCCCGGGCCTGGCGGAGCTCGGGGCGCCGTGACCCAGCCTGACCAGACCACAACGCCCCGAGGTCCTGGGTCGAAGCCCGAGTTAACCTGGGATAACCGAGGTGGGCCTCACGGGGGGTCCTGGTCACACCAGAAGGAACAGTGCCTAGGAGGCGAGGGGTTCATCTCGCAGCAGGAGAGGGGGCGGGCAAGAACCGGCACGGCTGGAGCCACCGGCCATATCGCGAACCCCCAGCGTGGGCATTGCTGGGCGGCACTGGTCGATTGGAGAACGTGCGGAGCCCTACAAGGGACGGAGGCCCACACGGCCTAACCACGAAACCCCGCGGCCGCCGCACTCACGTGACACCGGAACGGCGCGCCTGTGGTCAGCTCGGAACAGCGGTTGCCCCCCTCGAAATGGCTGCTCAGAGGGGGGGGGAGAAAGGCGAGCGGACGCTGCCTGAAATGCTGAATAAACCCCAGGCAAAATCAGACATGGGAAACCCATCGCCGGGCTCGTCAAAGGCCCAGCAGGACTCTGACACAGGTGAACCGCCCATAACCCGCTCCTTTTTGGAATCCCTCTTCAATTCCTTACGGGAGGACTTCCATACGCTAAAACAGGAGGTGGCGGGCAAGGTCAGGGAGGTGCGGAGAGAGGTGGACAGCCTCAGAGAGAGGGTGGCCGCCATGGAAGGCGCCGACACTGCCAGGGATGAGGAGATAGTACAGCTACAACAGGAAGTAATACGCCTGAAAGACCAGCAACTGGACCTCCAGGCCCACGCCGAGGACCTTGAAAATAGGTCCCGTCGAAATAACATCCGGGTCCGAGGCGTTCCATCCAAAGAAGAGGGTGCTGATGTGGCGAGTTACCTGCAGGACTTGTTCCGTGACATACTAGGCGAATCGGCAGACTTCCACATCCGGATTGACAGGACCCACCGCGTGGGGCTTGCAAGGCGGACCTCAGCCCCACCGCCGGACATTTTGGCCTTTCTTCCAGATTACCCTCTCAAGGAACGTATTCTCAGCGAAGCCAGGAAGAAACAACCCCTGCAGTTCCGAGGACACCCGGTTGCCCTATACCAGGATCTGTCCGCGATAACGCTCCAAAAACGCAAGTCTTTTAAAATTGCGACGGACTTCCTGAGGGAACATGAAACGCCATATGCCTGGGGCCAGCCTTTACGCATCATCTTCAGGTGGAATGGGACTCTGCACCAGCTCCGCTCCCTCCAAGACACCTGCGGAGTGCTGGGGATCACTGCTACGGAGGGGGACACCCACACCCCGAGGCGGCGGCGCTCGACCAGAGATGGCTGGCAGCAGATCTCGAGCCGCCGATCGTCTGGATCCAGCGCGCGCCCGGACCCACAGAATATCAGAGCGGATATAATCAACGCGGTGCGGGAGGCGACCCGAGACACTGCACCGACTGCTTGAGATCTTCTCAGGGGGAGACCAATTCAGCAATACTCCTTTAGCAGGTATTGGGTTCTGGGGAGGGGGGGTGAGGGTGAGGAGCCTGGTGGCTGGACGTCCACTCAGGTAATTTCCACAGACTTGTCCCCCAGTGGGACTGGACTTGGACAATGGTGCGTTTTGGGGCCGATATTGAAATGTTTACACATGGTTGCTTGTTGGGGCTAGGGGGGGAACCGGGGGGGACTGGGAAAGTTGGCAGTGGGAGTTGGGGGGGGTTTGGGAGAGTGGGTGGGGGGTCCTCCTTGTCCACGAGCTCTACACAGGGCCAGCTCTCACGGCCCGCACATGTGATCCACGCGCACAGCATGGCTTCTCCAACTGCAGGTTGACATGACACGCCCGTTGACTGTTCTCACTCTCAATGTGCGAGGACTCAACAACCCGATTAAACGCAAGGCGGTTCTTTCGCTCCTGGAGCACTCCAGAGCAGACATCTGCCTCCTGCAGGAGACTCACCTGCTCTCCAAAGACCAGCACAGACTTAAATCCCGCTCCTTCCCATGGCAATTCTTTTCCTGCACAAACAAGAAAGCAGCCGGGGTGGCGATACTAGGGGCTAAATCATTTGGGGGACGGATCTTACATAAAGTGGCCGAAATTAAGGGCAGGTTGCTGGCACATCGCTTCCACATTGCGGGACAGACGCTGCTAATAGGCTCCATATACGCACCCAATGAGGGCCAGGAGGCATTCTTACACAGGGCATTGGAGATGGTCACAGCCAACACACACTCACACTTACTGCTGGGGGGGACCTCAATCTGGTGTTTCATAACACCGGAGATCGGTCCGGACAACGCTCGGGCCAAGTGGGAGCACTCTCGAGAATGGGCCAGGCCCAGCTTGCAGACTTGGGGCTCATTGACTTGTGGGGACAGGTACACCCACAAACCACAGCATACACATACTACTCGGCAGCCCACAAAACATACGCGCGTTTGGATTATCTGTTGTGCTCCTCCCATTTAGCGTCTTGTGCACGGGACGTCGAGATTCAACCAGCCTCCCTGTCGGACCACTCCCCATTGGTGGCGTCCTTCATGATGCTGGCCTCCCCGAGACCCCAGCGGCACTGGCGTTTACGCGATAATCTATTGCACAGCCCGGCTGTACTAGAACGCATCAAGGCTGCCCTGAGCCAATTTCTCGCTCACAATGCGAACGGCGACACCACCAAAGCTACTCAATGGGCTGCACTCAAGGCTGTCCTACGGGGTGAGTTTATCTCCCTGGCCGCAGCCAACAATAGGGAACGCGCGCAGAAAAGGTCCGAGATCACCCAACGCGTGGCAGAGCTGGAACAAATGCACCAGCGCACAGGAGCGGCCAGAGCTTGGCGCCAGTTATGCGCAGAAAGGAAAATGCTGGCGGCCTTGGATCAGGATGTGGCTGAATACGCCACTCTCCGGTTGCGCCACGCGTACTATACTGGGGGGGACCGATGCGGGAGGCTCCTGGCAAGCAGGCTAAGGGAGCAGCAACAGCGGCAACATATCCGGACCATCCAGGTTGGGAGTGGTGACCCGATAGGAGAGGACGGGGCGATTGCCACTGCCTTTGGGGACTTCTAAGCCGACCTCTATGAGGCGGACCGCTTAGACCTGCAATCTAGCCGAGATTACCTCCAAGGTGCAACCCTCCCCTCTTTAAATGAGGCACAGGCGGAGTTCCTCGATCGCCCCATTGGACGAGAGGAAGTGATCTCAGCGATATCCCGCCTCAAGCTGGGTAAGTCACCGGGTCCGGATGGCTACTCAGCGGCCTTTTACAAGACATTCTGCCCACAAATAGCCCCTTTACTACGCGACCTATTCAATACCTTCGTTCAACCAGGTGCTATACCCCCAGACCTCCTAGAGGCCGCGATTTCGGTGCTGCCCAAGCCTGGCCGTGACCCCACCCGGTGTGGATCGTACCGCCCAATATCCCTGTTGAATATTGACTTCAAGCTATACACAGGGATCTTAGCGAGCAGACTCGCCCCTTACATGCAACAACTAGTGGAACCCGACCAGGCCGGATTTATTCCGCAGTGGCAAACCAGCGACAACACTAGGCGAGTCCTCCATTTGATAGAGGCTGGGTCTCGAACGAGACCGGGCTGCATGCTCCTTACCGTCGACGCCGAGAAGGCATTCGACAGAGTGCACTGGCCGCACTTAGACCTGGCACTCCAGAAGTTCGGCATAGGAGAGACTCTCCGTAACCGGATCTTTAATTGTTATCGCTGGCCTACTGCGACTGTTAGAGTCAATGGCCATACATCCACGCGCTTTCCCATTGGCCGAGGGACGAGACAAGGCTTCCCACTGTCCCCCCTGCTGTTCGCTCTCTATATGGAGCCATTGGCGCACCGCATCCGACAGAACGGCCTCATTGAAGGCATCCCATTCGGCGGGGACACGCATAAGATTAGTCTGTATGCGGACGATATTCTACTCTCCCTGATGTCGGCGATGCAGTCCCTACGGGCGCTCTTCGTGGAGCTGCACACATTTGCTCTGGCCTCGGGCTTCAAGGTCAATGTGGAGAAGTCGGAGGCACTGAACATCTCCTTGCCACCCGACGTGTTGGCGGAGGCCAAGGCCGAGTATGACCTGCAGTGGTCCACCTCCCCCATTTCCTATTTGGGGGTTCTGTTGGCACCGACGGTACGGGCTACAGCAGAAGCCAACTACAAGAGGCTCAGCACACGCCTCAATGGAGAACTCCTGCGGTGGAAACATCTCACGCTCTCCTGGTTGGGCCGCATTGCAGCTGTCAAAATGACTCTGCTGCCGCAGGTTCTATACGTCTTTCAAACTCTTCCCCTATGCCCGCCAGTGGGGTGGCTCCATAAAACGCAGTCTGACTTGGCGCGATATATCTGGAATGGCCGGCGCCCACGCTTTAAGCATTTGATTGCTACACTCCCCCCCCGTCCATGGTGGCGTAGGTATACCTGATCTCACCCTATACTTCCAAGCCGCCCAGCTGCGCACATTGGTGGAATGGCATCAACTAGAATCCAGTAAACACTGGCTCTTCCAGGACCAGGCGGTGGCGGGCCGACCGCTGCAGGGTGTCCCATTCTTGCCGCGCCGCCATAGGCCACCCAACCTGTACGCGTCCCAGATCACGAGCACAGTTCTGGGCACTTGGGACGCAGTGGCGACGTGGCGGGGCTTCACCTCATTTCCCTCACCGATAACACCAATCTTCAGCAACCCGGACTTTTCCCCGGGCCTTGATCCCCAGGTGTTTGCAATATGGAGGACGACGCCCTGTAGAGCTATGGGTCATATGTTTGACCTTAAAGGTATTCTTCCCTTTCCAAAGGTGAAAGAAGATTACGGCATACCGGAATCCGACCGCCTGCCATACCTACAGGTTCGCCATTGGGTTCTTCACCCATCCAATAAACCCGGCGCACAGCGACTCCTCACGCCGTACGAACGATGGTTAGTGACCCGTACCTCCGATAAAAAGCTGCTCTCGGACTTGTATCAGCATTTACTACTCACTAGCATTCATTCCTACAATGCAGGGAAAGCCAGGTGGGAGAGAGACCTTGGGAGGACACTTACGCACAAGGAATGGGAAGGCATATATCACAGGGCCCGCCACTCGGCCTATCATACGGGCCTTACTGAAACACTAACAAAAGTGGCCACATATTGGTACCACACACCAGAACACCTGCACCGCTGGGATTCCCGAGTCACTGACCGCTGCTGGAGGGAATGTGGGGAGATCGGTACACTAGAACACCTACTCTGTGCTGCTCGGCCTCCCCAACGCCTTGATGTACCCCCTGAAGTCCCTAAGGGGGAGACTTATAGCAATAGCGCTGGGAGCAGCGATACAGAACATTGTGGCACACTGGAGGGATGTTCAGCCCCCTCAGCAACTTGGGTGGTTAAATAGACTCTGGACGATACTAGGGATGGAGAAGCTATCACTGGCCAAGGCGGGAAAGGGAGACGACTTTGCAGAACTTTGGCAACCATTCCTGACTCTACTCACCGGGGAGTTCAGGGAGTTAAGTTGTCCCCGATACCTGAGGCTGCTGCGCCTGGCGGACACCCCACTCGCAGACCCTAAAGCACAATCTCGTGAACCGAGAGCTCGGAAGCACGCTGCCCCGCAGGACACGCTTTAAGGTGGAATCAGTCACCTGCAGCTCTTTTACTCGTTGGACAAGGAGGGGGGTGGGACGGGAGGGGTGGGGGGGGATTTGTTGAGGTTATCACTGTTCTGATTAACAGCATAATATATTTGAAGGTGGCTTCCAAACCTTAACAACGCGGCCGGCCCAGTTGGGTTGTAGGCGACTTGCTGTGTTTACACCACTGTACTGGGCTCAGTGCAGACTTCCTAGTTGCTTGTATTACCATTGGTGGCCCGTGCCCCTTCTAGCATGAACCGTGATACCCTTTGTATTTTCTTGCAATAAAAAAGATTTAATACTAAACTGTGCATTCTCTACCAAGAGCGACCAACGTTAGTGGCCCTTCATCTGCCACAGACTGCAAAACATGTCTCCCCAGCGGAATATCCCTTGGCTCACCACTCAAACCCTTTCTTACTCTCTATGCCCCCTTCCTCTCTTGCAAAGTCCCTTTCCTGAAGATCACCCATATGCAGTTCTCAGATCCCCACTCCCTCATACCACAGTCTCCACAATCCACCCAACAGTAGTCCCTCACAATACTTTTGAGGCCATTTCAAGTGGTACAATAGTCTACTATTCTTGGGTAGGACATCCTGCAACAGGAACTCAGCTGAGTATGTAGCTGTAGGCAATTTAAACTTCGCCCTCCCTTAATAAATATATGTAGGTGTTAGACCTGGCATCATTGGATTGGGGCTCCCCTGTATGTTTGCCTTTGCCTCTCGTGTTTTGCTGTGTGTTGGATTTAGTTTTGCAGGTCTAGATGCTTTGAGATATTTGCCACTGCTGTTCAGTGCCGAAGTGCAAGTGCTCCCTTTCTAAATTGTTGTTATGGATTGGTGTTTCAATGATTGGTTTATTTGGTTTACTGTTAAGTCCCTAGTCGAGTGGACTGTGTATGCCGAGGGCCTGTAAACCAAATGCTGCCAGTAGGCTTGCAGCACTGATTGTGCCCCCTACACAAGCAGACTTGCAACAAGGTCTCAGGCCAGCCATTGCGGTGCCTGTGAAGTAGTGTGGCTCACTGGTTAGAGGCGGCAGACCCGAGAGCAGAGGACGGCCCGGGACCAGGGTTCGATTCCCGGCGCGGCAGGTTTCTGGACCAGGGTCAGCGGACTCGATAATTCTCTCGCCTCGGTGCCCACTCTGATCAGCGATCACACTCGGCAACTCTGGGCATTAGCTTGCCTCATCTTCACTAACGGCCCCACCAGACCGCCGGGGATGCCTGGTCTCACCCTGGAGATACCCATTAAGGGACCATCCCTCAGGGAAGCCAGGAAGGGTTTCGCAGTGGTCGAAGCGCCTTGGGACCCTACGGGTAAGTAGTGCGCTATATAAATGCCTATACATACATACATACCTGTGTGCCGTGTAGTGCTGCCATGTGGACCTGGCAAGTGCACCCACTTGCCAGGCCCTAACTTTCCCTTTTCAATGCTAAGGTAGGCCCAAGGTACCCCTGTGGGCATGGTGCAATGTACCTGAAGGGTAGGACATGCCCTTCTGTGTGTGGCATGTCCTGATAGTGAAATACTGCCAATTCTGTTTTTCACTATTGTAAGGCTATCTGTCCCATGGGATAGAATGGGAAGTTTGCTCATACCATCTTATGAGCATTACTGACCATAGGAAGAAGATAGGAAAATAAAGTTTGATACGCTTGAACTCAGAATGTTAAGATGCATTTTTTTAGTGAGGGTGATTTTTACATTCTGCGTTTGAAAAGTAGAAAGTAGGTATTTTCTTGCCTAACCATCCAGTGTGCCTCTGCTAGAGTTGTGTATTGACTGTCTGGCTTTGGAGTGACAGGAGCTGGGGATGTACATTCCGTTCACACAGTCACTTGGGGGGTTGAGGTGTGCCCTGCCTTTCCATAGTGAGTCAGGGCTGGACTGAATAGGCCTGGGCTGCATTCAGAGTAGGGAAGGTGATTTCTTTCACACCTGAATGGGCCTGGTATGCCAAGAAAATGCTGTCTCCACCTCCTGCCAGGAAGCTGCATCAGAGAGGACAGAACTGGTTTTGGCTGGGCAAAGAGCTTCTCCGCCACAGAGAACAAAGGATTTTGTATTTTAAAAAGAGGGTGCCAGACCCCAGACTTTTAGATCACTTCTAGGAATCAAGAGGAACCTTTGCCAAGAAGAAGAGCTGGAGAAACTGAGGAGGAATACTGCCCCTGTGCTGTTTGCTGTCTGGAGATGGCCTGGAGTGGCTACTTTCTGCCAAGAAAAGTAGGAGGACTTTCCTGTTTGCTGTGTCCCCCGCTTGAAGAAGATCTCCAAGGGCTTGAAATAGAGCTTGCCTCCTGTTTTGAAGTCTCAGGGACACAAAGACTTCACCCCCAGTCCTCCTGAACTCCTTTGCTGGGAGTTCTGACCTGCTGATAGGTGCCTGCCAGTGTTCTGGACCTCTGGAGGTTGTTTTGGACTGTAAACTGAGAAAATAGACGCATCGCCTGTTTCTGACACATCGCTGCGGTGCGAGAAGAATTTTCCGATGCATCGCTACTGCCAAAGAATCAACGCAGGACCTTCTCTTGGCTGAAGTGTCTGCTGTGCAATGAATCCTGTGCACCGATCTCTGACGTCCAAGAACACTGCGCTGATTCTGACGCAGGCCCTGTTGGAGAAGAACGAACCCATGAAGGGAATGCGGCTGAAGTCATTGCAGCACATCCCGGGACTTACGCATCGTACCGGATCGTCACGCATTGAAGCGCCAAGTCTGTCGCAACATTGGGGGATGCAGTAAGAAACTGACGCATCACCTCCCCACGCAGTAAGAAACCGACACATAATTTCCTCTTCAGTAAAGAACCGATGCAATACCCCCCCCTGTGCAGCAGTAAGGAACCAACGCATCACCTTCCATGGAGCAAGGAACCAATGCATCACCATCCGTGAGTGTAAGGAACCAACGCATCACCTTCCCTGCGACCCTTTTTGCTTGCATTTTTCGACGCGTCCGAGATACTTTGTGCAAAAGTGTTGCATCCAACATTTTCTTGGATCAGAACTGTTTCTACCTTTTAAGAATCATATTTTTAGTACTGTATTGTGGATTTTTGTCGTTTTGGTCTTGTTTTGGTTTAGAGATTACTTATTTTTCTAAACTGGTGTGCGGTCAATTTGTAGTGTTTTCACTGCATTACTGCGTGTGCTCACAAATGCTTTACACCTTGCCTCTGAGATAAACCTGGCTGCTTGTACCAAGCTACCAATCGGGTGAGCAGAGGTTATTTTAGAAGTGTATACCCCTTACCCTGACTAGGAAGATGGGTCCCTACTTGGACAAAGGTACCTACATCTGCCACCTAGAGACCACCATTTCTAACAGTAAGGAACCCCAAGATGGGCACTGTTCTTTTCAAAGGGAGCACTTTGTTAAGTTATGTGTAAAGTGCACTATCACACACAAGGGTATGTTATCATTTAGCAGGTGTGGGACCCTGACCCTGCCTAGGTTAGTTTGATTAATTTAATATCCAGGGCTTCAGCTTCTTGTGGAATTCAAGAAGAGAGTAGGAGACTCTCGTGTGGAGTAGACAGTGGTTCCATTCTTTAAGGTTGATGTAAGAGAGCGCCCGTCCTTCTGATCTGTTTCTATTTATGTGTGGGATGTAAGCAAGTCTGAACAGAGGTGTCTGGGTAAGTAGAGCATAAGTTGTGTAGTGCATTGAATGTGTGTGTGAGGAGTTTGAAATTAGCATTTTTTTCGGATGCCAGTGGAGTTCCCTGAGGTGTTGTGTGGTGTGAGTTTTGTGTGGGAGGTTGAGTACAAGTCAGGATGCCAAATTTTGGATGTTTATTGTCTTCAGGTGAGTTGCTTTGTGATCCTGGTATAGAAGGTATTCCAGAAGTCCAACTTGCTCGTAACTAGGGCATGAATGATGTTTTCTGGTGTTGCTTAGGGGGCTTTTGAAATATTCCTTTGCGTCCTTAGGGTGTGGAATCTGGATGTAGTGACGGTGTTAACTTGTGCATCATGTTCAGTTTGCTGTTGATGGTATTTCTGAGATTCCTGGCATGGGTGCCGGGTGTGGGTCCGAGTTTGGCCGGCCACCAGTTGGAGTCCCATTTTTTGGTTTCCTTGCCAAAGATCACTAATTCTGTCTTTGAAGTGTTGATCTTGAGACAGTTGGCTTTCATCCAGTTAGCGACTTCGGTCAAGCAGGTGGTGAACTAGTGATTTGAATTTGGAGTCTTGTCCGAACAACAGGTTGTGGGTTGCATGGCCCTTTCAGTGCCAAATCCGAGCTTGAAGGAAGGTGAGATTACTGAATTAAGTTGGTGCAGCTAGCACTAAGGGAGGAGTTGGTTTAATGCTGTTGCTTCACCTCCTCAAGAATAAGAAAAGGGGGCAAAATCCTGAAATAGTTTCAACCCTACATCAAGTCAAGATCACAGTTTGTTGAAACAGACAAATTCCGATCACACCATTTTCTACTTTCATGTGACATTCTTCATGGCCCAATTTTATCACCCCTTTTTTCAACCTCTACATGGATCCTGTTGGACCTATGAGTCACATGAAGGGGAAAATAAAACAGGGAGCCGACATCCAAATATACCTCAAAGCGTCAAACCCATCAGACATCCCTAACCTCAGATTGTTCATGAAACGTTTGGTGAAATGACTGAACACATTCTCTCTTAAACACAACCAGCTCAAACTGAATTCCGTTTCGTGCACACACAAAACACACCTCACCTTGTTCATCACTGGCACAAGGCCTTATCAACCATGGCTTAACACCATCAATGGCTTCTGTGCTACATTCTGAAGATTCACCCTTGACCATAACATATCCATGAGCATACAGATGTCCAAACTAACCAAAATGCCTCATTGTAGCTCCACTTCATTAAATAAACCAAACCCTCCATTCCACCTGATGAGTTCTGGACGGGAAACATCCTTTACAACTTTTACCACGCAGTGCCTTTACGACGCAACTATTACAACGCATGTCATTACAACGCATTGCGCTGGGGGGCGCTCTAGGATAAGGAATGGATTTAATTTACTATCCAACACCTTCCCTACTATCCACGGGGACTGGAGTTGGAATAGTAAATTAAACTATTCACTATCCAGCACCCCTAAGCGCTATGCGTTGTAACAGCATGCATTGTAAAAACTGCGATGTAAAGGCATGCGTGGTAAAAGCATGCATTGTAATGTCATACTTCCGTTCTGGACCACAATGCAAACCATGGTGCTATCATACGTTAATGGCGGCAATGCCTTGCAACATGCCTCCCTAAAGCTAACCTTGCCTTTCTCAAGGATATGTTACACAATGCCACGGCCTTGCCAGTGGTGCAAATAAATACACGCACATCACTCAACCCTGAAGGATTTCCATTGGCTGGCTCCAGATGCAAGACTACATTCCAAAATGGCCTACATCACCTAGGACCGCCCTCTTCCCTGAGAGGCAAACTCAACATCCCTCGAGGGAAGAGGATTACCAGAAACTAATCATTAATGAATTTATGGATCCCAAGAGTAAGACAGTCCAAAACACTAAAGGAGACCATCTCATATTTGGCCCTGAGATTCTAGAACATCCTTTCTGGAGACCTGAGGAGTAATGGCAACCTTCAGCACTTCAGAAAGAACATGAAAACGCACATTAGAACCTATCTATATTACCTAGCTGCCTCTGTTCCACTCCAATACCTTGCTCGCCAGTGCATCCACACAACAAGGAAGGGAAGAGAATGAGTAAAGATGGCGGAGGAGGTAGAGCATGAAGTAAGGGTGAGGCATCAGCATTCCCTTTAATAGGATAACTCTTACTGAGGACCTTAGAGGTGCTCCACAGTGTGAAGATTCTGCAGAATGTGCACAAACATCACTTTTTAAAAGCTGTGCTCCACCCGCACAGAACAGGCGACTTGCTGGGCACTTTATTTTATCTGTCTGCATTCACTCCGAGTATGCAACGTTGCTGCACAAGAAACAGTTTTTTTCAATGTTCCCCGTTTTCTACCTTCATCACATTAAGCAATCTACGCAAGTTATCATTGAACAAGCCACAGAATGTGTGGACTTGCGGAATGTACAAATTCCACAGACATCTTGAGCCATGTTTAGCAGCTCTCCCCACCAGTAGTAGTGATATCATTTTCACACAAAAAGAGCACCCTTTGCGGATAAACCCATGAAATAATATGTTATATGCTGTAAACAGGGTGGTCTCCCAATCTTCTTTTTTCTCCAAAATCGGTCTTCTAAGCGCCAAATTTCTCTCTACCAAACACATCACATCGATAAACCGCATGAGGATCAAACAAGAGAAAGGCGACCGGGTGAGGGACAAAGCAGATGAGGCTGATAAAAGAAGAGAGAGGGAGAGAAAGAAAGCGAAAGAGAGAGCGAGAGAAAAACAGAGGAGAAGAATCTAGAAAAAAAGAGTGAAAGAAAGGAACAGCACAAACCAGAATGAGAGAGAGGGAGAAAGGGAGTGCGCCAGAGAGGACGAGATGGAGAGAGAGGCAGGCATGAGAGTACGAAGGGTTCAGAACGATAGGAAGAGAGTGAGAGAGGAGGGTGATTGAGAGAAAGAGGGACCTAGAAGAAGGGGCAGAGAAAAAGAGAGTGGGCGATATTAGGGGGAAGAGTGTTTGAGACAGAGAGAGGGGTGAGGAAAGAGAGTGGGGTAGAAAGGGGGAGGAGAGGGAGAGCAGGAACGAAAGAGCTAAAAAAAAGCAAGAGAATGAGAGAGAGAGAGAGAGAGAGAGAGAGAGAGAGATACTGCGGGAGAAAGCGAAGGAGAGTAGTTGTGGTGAGACAGAGAGCACGCGTGTTAGAGAAAGAGTGAAACAGTGAGAGGAGTCGTAGAGAGAGTGAGAGCGAGAGGGAGTGATAAAGAGCAAGAGAGGGCGAGGCAGAGATAGGAAGATAGAGTCAGAGTATTGGGGGAGGGTGGCAAGTGAGGAAGAACTATAAATCCCTAATGACCCACATCAATATTCTCTGCTAAGCTGATCCCCAAGCTGCCTCACTCATGCTCAAAATGCAAACCACAATTACATAAACATGGTTGACCTTTCAGTAACAAAGGCTGATAGACTGAGCGCTATTAAAGGAAGCCAGGCACGTGCGCTCTACACAGAGCCCTGCAATTATCATCTAACGAGGGAAAATGTACTAGAGGGGAGGGGTGCACTGTACAGGAGAAGCTGAGGTGTCCTGTACAGAAGGGGAGAGATGCTCTGTACATGTAGGAAGGGGTGCTCTGTACACTTTGGAGGATGTGCTCGGTATAGAAGGGGAGAGATTCGCTGTACACTTGGGGAGAGGTGCGCTGTACAGAAGGGCAGGGGTGCACTGTACAGAAGGAGAGTGATGCTCCGTACAGAAGGGAAGGGATGCACTACACTGTACAGAAGTGGGGAGATGCTCTGTACAGAAGGGGAGGGGTGCACTGTACAGAAGTGGAGAGATGCTCTGTACAGAAGGGGGGGGGTGCACTGTACAGAAGGGGAGAGATGCTCTGTACAGAAGGGCAGGGGTGCACTGTACAGAAGTGGAGAGATGCTCTGTACAGAAGGGGAGGGGTGCACTGTACAAAAGTGGAGAGATGCTCCGTACAGAAGGGAAGGGATGCACTACACTGTACAGAAGGGGAGAGATGCTCTGTACAGAAGGGCAGGGGTGCACTGTACAAAAGTGGAGAGATGCTCCGTACAGAAGGGAAGGGATGCACTACACTGAACAGAAGGGGGGAGATGTTCTGTACGGAAGGGGAGGGGTGGACTGTACAGAAGGGGAGAGATGTTCTGTACAGAAGGGGAGGGGTGGACTGTACAGAAGTGGAGAGAGGCTCTGTACAGAAGGGCAGGGGTGCACTGTACAGAAGTGGAGAGATGCTCTGTACAGAAGGGGAGGGGTGCACTGTACAGAAGTGGAGAGATGCTCTGTACAGAAGGGCAGGGGTGCACTGTACAGAAGTGGAGAGATGCTCTGTACAGAAGGGCAGGGGTGCACTGTACAAAAGTGGAGAGATGCTCCGTACAGAAGGGAAGGGATGCACTACACTGAACAGAAGGGGGGAGATGTTCTGTACAGAAGGGCAGGGGTGCACTGTACAGAAGTGGAGAGATGCTCTGTACAGAAGGGGAGGGGTGCACTGTACAGAAGTGGAGAGATGCTCTGTACAGAAGGGCAGGGGTGCACTGTACAGAAGTGGAGAGATGCTCCGTACAGAAGGGCAGGGGTGCACTGTACAAAAGTGGAGAGATGCTCCGTACAGAAGGGAAGGGATGCACTACACTGTACAGAAGGGGAGAGATGCTCTGTACAGAAGGGCAGGGGTGCACTGTACAAAAGTGGAGAGATGCTCCGTACAGAAGGGAAGGGATGCACTACACTGAACAGAAGGGGGGAGATGTTCTGTACGGAAGGGGAGGGGTGGACTGTACAGAAGGGGAGAGATGTTCTGTACAGAAGGGGAGGGGTGGACTGTACAGAAGTGGAGAGAGGCTCTGTACAGAAGGGCAGGGGTGCACTGTACAGAAGTGGAGAGATGCTCTGTACAGAAGGGGAGGGGTGCACTGTACAGAAGTGGAGAGATGCTCTGTACAGAAGGGCAGGGGTGCACTGTACAGAAGTGGAGAGATGCTCTGTACAGAAGGGCAGGGGTGCACTGTACAAAAGTGGAGAGATGCTCCGTACAGAAGGGAAGGGATGCACTACACTGAACAGAAGGGGGGAGATGTTCTGTACAGAAGGGGAGGGGTGGACTGTACAGAACTGGAGAGAGGCTCTGTACAGAAGGGCAGGGGTGCACTGTACAGAAGTGGAGAGATGCTCTGTACAGAAGGGGAGGGGTGCACTGTACAGAAGGGGAGAGATGCTCTGTACAGAAGGGGAGGGGTGCACTGTACAGAAGGGGAGAGATGCTCTGTACAGAAGGGCAGGGGTGCACTGTACAGAAGTGGAGAGATGCTCTGTACAGAAGGGCAGGGGTGCACTGTACAAAAGTGGAGAGATGCTCCGTACAGAAGGGCAGGGGTGCACTGTACAGAAGGGGAGAGATGTTCTGTACAGAAGGGGAGGGGTGCACTGTACAAAAGTGGAGAGATGCTCCGTACAGAAGGGAAGGGATGCACTACACTGAACAGAAGGGGGGAGATGTTCTGTACAGAAGGGGAGGGGTGGACTGTACAGAAGTGGAGAGATGCTCTGTACAGAAGGGCAGGGGTGCACTGTACAGAAGTGGAGAGATGCTCTGTACAGAAGGGGAGGGGTGCACTGTACAGAAGGGGAGAGATGCTCTGTACAGAAGGGGAGGGGTGCACTGTAGAGAAGTGGGGAGATGCTCTGTACAGAAGGGGAGGGCTGCACTGTACAGAAGGGGAGAGATGCTCTGTACAGAAGGGCAGGGGTGCACTGTACAAAAGTGGAGAGATGCTCCGTACAGAAGGGCAGGGGTGCACTGTACAAAAGTGGAGAGATGCTCCGTACAGAAGGGCAGGGGTGCACTGTACAGAAGGGGAGAGATGTTCTGTACAGAAGGGGAGGGGTGGACTGTACAGAAGTGGAGAGAGGCTCTGTACAGAAGGGCAGGGGTGCACTGTACAGAAGTGGAGAGATGCTCTGTACAGAAGGGGAGGGGTGCACTGTACAGAAGGGGAGAGATGCTCTGTACAGAAGGGGAGGGGTGCACTGTACAGAAGGGGAGAGATGCTCTGTACAGAAGGGCAGGGGTGCACTGTACAGAAGGGGAGAGATGCTCTGTACAGAAGGGGAGGGGTGCACTGTACAAAAGTGGAGAGATGCTCTGTACAGAAGGGGAGGGGTGCACTGTACAAACGTGGAGAGATGCTCTGTACAGAAGGGGAGGGGTGCACTGTATAGAAGGGGAGAGATGCTCTGTACAGAAGGGGAGGGGTGCACTGTACAGAAGGGGAGAGATGCTCTGTACAGAAGGGGAGGGGTGCACTGTACAGAAGTGGAGAGATGCTCTGTACAGAAGGGCAGGGGTGCACTGTACAAAAGTGGAGAGATGCTCTGTACAGAAGGGGAGGGGCGCACTGTACAAACGTGGAGAGATGCTCTGTACAGAAGGGGAGGGATGCACTACACTGAACAGAAGGGGAGAGATGTTCTGTACAGAAGGGGAGGGGTGGACTGTACAGAAGTGGAGAGAGGCTCTGTACAGAAGGGCAGGGGTGCACTGTACAGAAGTGGAGAGATGCTCTGTACAGAAGGGCAGGGGTGCACTGTACAAAAGTGGAGAGATGCTCTGTACAGAAGGGCAGGGGTGCACTGTACAGAAGGGGAGAGATGTTCTGTACACTTGGGGAGAGGTGTCCGGTCCAGAAGGGGAGTTGTCCTGTACGGGAGGAGCAGAGGTGTCCACACGGAAAATGAGGGGGGGGAATCTCTACAGAGGGGTAGAGGTGCTCTGTCCACTTGGGGAGAGTTGCAGTGTACAGAAGGTGAGAGATGTTCTGTACGGTTGGGGAGAGGTGTTCAGTTCAGAAGGGGGGTTGTCCTGTACGGGAGGAGCATAGGTGTCCGCACGGAAGGTGGGGGGGGGGACCTCTACAGAGGGGGAGAGGTGCTCTGTGCACTTGGGGAGAGTTGCAGTGTACAGAAGGTGAGAGATGTTCTGTACGGTTGGGGAGAGGTGTTCAGTTCAGAAGGGGGGTTGTCCTGTACGGGAGGAGCATAGGTGTCCGCACGGAAGGTGGGGGGGGACCTCTACATAGGGGGAGAGGTGCTCTGTGCACTTGGGGAGAGGCGTCCTGCATAGACGGGAGAGGTGTCCTTGGCAGGAGGGGAAAGGCACCCTCTACAGGTGGCTGGAATCAGAGAGGGGCTTTTTGTAGGAGGAAGTGGTGATCTACACAGGAGGAGGCCGGTGTCATGAGCTACCGATCACACACTGAAGAAGACCAGTCTGAGGGCAGCCCTGGGGAGGGCCAGAGGATCTGGACTGACAGAAGGTCAGCCGGCCCTCTACTCTGCCCCATACCCATCCCGAACCCTCCTGAAGAGGCTTCAGACACATCAAAGGAAAGTGTTGTAGGTCATAAAGAAATATTTTTTGCCAAAAATTTCCTCAACAGGGCGAGGGGGTCATTGTCCGCGCATGCCTGAATAATCCAGATTATTTCTCTTGATTGGCAAAATGACTCCAGAACCGTACCCCAGAATGCTGTCCTTCCCAAGGGCCCTCGTGGGATATTATAGGCACACCCCCAAAGGATTATAAATCAGTTGGTAACCCTGGGGAACAACCAGAAGGTCTGAACCACCAGCAGGTCAGCACCCCTCACGCCAGCCTCATGCCCCAGTGTGACATGGTACACCATGCCAGATCTCAAAGCCATGTTATGTAAACCAGGGACCAACTTTTTTGCACTGTCACTGCCATGTATCTTACATGGTCCGTAGTGGTCACACCCTGAAACTGACAAGCTAACAGACAGCCCTGTGGAAAAAAACTGAAGGGTCTTACCTCCCAGCAGGTCACTCCCTCCCTTCAACCAGCTACAACTAGTCTCTGATGGAGGTACTGTCCCGGAGGAGACAGTGGTCCCAAAAATAGGGGACAAACGGCAGCCGGCGTGGTCACAGATGTAGTAAGGCACCGCTGAGATGTTCGCCACCCAAGAACAAGATACTCACCTCTAAACATGCACCCCCTAAAAATAATACACTCGCAGTTTTAATGACGTGGAGGGTCAAAGAAAGCCATTTATTTGTTAACAGTGAGTTTGTGAGCGCCTTTACCAAGATACATTAATTTGGCAACACTAATGAAACCTTGATGGAATTAAGAGATAACTTCACAGACTGAATATTGCATGAAAAATAAGCATCAAATAAATGGTGCATTTCTTAGCACGCAGGGCAGTAAATGTATATATATATATATATATATGTGTGTGTGTGTTTTAACCTGCTTACAAGGGACAGCTAACACTGTCTGCAGAAATTTCATAAAAAGTAGCCCAAACTAGCTCATCTTAAAGCACATTCGGTGAGTAACAAGTATTGTCCAGTTCCTAGTAACAGTTGTTGCCAGTTTCACATATCCAGTAAAATGCATTAGCATTTTCCACATGTCGAGCAAGTGGTATGAGATCTTTCTCACTTTAGGATACACCCTGGCTGAGCAGGCTTCAGGGATTGGCAGCCGGGGTCATGTCAGTCAAGCTCCTCACCTGCTCTGATTCCTGGTACCGCACTCTAGGTGGATAGTGGTGGTAACTTAATCTTACACCGTTTGATGTTCAAAGTTTCAGGGCCAAGCTGCCCAGGCATGTGGGTGGCCTGGGTACAGTATAACACGTGCTTATTTTGTAGAAATGTTAAGTGCTGGTGCCCAAACGTTTTCTTAGGAAGCCGCCACCCACTTTCTCAACTGGAGCAGCCACTTCCACCACTGTCCAGGCCCATTCCCACTGCTTGGTAGCACCCACTGTAACTTGAACACCGCCCTCTGTATTCAGCACTAATGCAAGATCCACCAGCCAACATAGTGAACATTTAACATAGTGGGGTACCGTTATTAAATAGGATTGTGGAGTCAGCGATGCAATTAAGAACTACTTGTTAGAGGGTGTTTGGTGGGTCTTCTCTGAGACAATTAAAAGAGTGTCAAAAAATGAATTTTACAACACAGTTTTCACATAAATGGTTTCATTCAGAGGTTCTGATTGACAGTAATGAAATGTTCCAGTACGTTTGAGGTATGCTGAATAAGCCCTATCCCTCCCAATGGTTATTGAGGCTTTCCTCTACAAGAAATATTTGTCAAATTGTTGCAAAAAGGTGTATTTTTCAGAACAAATTACCTAACAGTGTGGAATCAAAGGTTCAGGCAGGTCAGGTCGATTACCCCTTTCCCATATTTGCCCGGCGTTAGCCGCTTCTCACCTTACTCACGATTACCAAATAAAGAGGCAGGCGCTGGAGACTGGAAGGCAGGAAACAGGAGTTTATTTCCGACGGAACAGAACACGTCAAATCAGACAACAGGGTATCTTCTCGAGGTGCTCTAACAAGTTTCTCTACGGCTCCGTCTTTTATACACAGGTTTATGATGCACAAACATTCCTTATTGCAATAAAGACACTTTGAAGTACGAAAAGGCATGTTTGGAATCCCAGCTTCAGGCCTATTCCCATACCGGTCGCTCTGATGTTGTGTTCCCCTCCCAAATGTAACATGTGATTGTAATCTGCAGCCGGACATTCCAACAGGACACGAGGGCAAGGGGGGGTGGTCAGATCTAAGGTGGGATAGGCGATAAGATCACGTTTCGCTATGCGGGGCCGGGGGGTACATCCACGAGACCTGGGTTTATGACATGGGACTGGGTCGAGAGGCCACGTGTAGCCGGGGGGGGGGGGGGTCATCAGAAGAGAGGAAGGGTGTTCCTGGGAGGAATGCAGGGGTGTCGGTCAGATCTAGGGGTGTGAAGGCCTTGATTAATCACCGCTCTTCTGATGTGAGGCGAGGTCCTACTGTAGGGAGCAATAAACTGCATCTGTTGGACTAGGTGATGGCCTGGGATCAGGCCGGGCAATCGGGCAGGGAGGAAGAGGTTACCAAAAGGGCCTGTTCTATGGGTAGGATGAAAGAGCGAGGGGGCAGGGGTTCAGCACGGAGACAGGGTCGTGTTTAGAGGTGCGTTTATGGCCCGAGCAGGAGAGACCGGGGGCTGTCGGGGCGAGGGGGAATACTCGCGAGGCTGGGGAGGGGGGGGGGAGAGAGAGATGCAGGCTATTGGCAGTGGGCAGAGAGGTCATGACACACAAAATGGCTACTATCTATGTTCGTGATGGGGCCTAAAAGGGACAAGATGGCGGGGCCACTGTTTCGTGACTTTCGCTTTACCTTCAACAGTGGCGAGGGTGAACACAAATGAACGCCGCTTATGTACATATACATTGTCGTTTTCCAAAGTCGCCGCTTTTTAACATAAGTTAGGTCATTTCCGTGTTTATCATAACTGACGGGGTGTACATATGGTCGTGTGTTGTCAATGAAATCGCGTTTGTCAATACTGGTGGATTTGCATATAACCGTGTGCAGTTGATGCGACATACGAGGTGGAATACATATAATTTTACATTTGTCGTATTTAAAAAGTGACCGATGAAACATTTTGAAGGCAACAAAAGTGGTTGAGGTAGGAATTTAGTCCAATACAAGCAATTAGTTCAAGGGGGGGGGGGGGGGGGGGGGGGGGGGGTAGAAAGTTCAGAAAAAAAGGGGGGGTCTTCGCCACAGTGTCTTTTTAGTAGTGAGCCATCACTGGTAGGCTCTGGTAGTTCGTTTTCTTCCGTTGGCGCTGTTGAGCACCGGCGGTGGAGCTATAGGTCCAGCTCGGATCCATCCTTACACGTTGCAGGGTGCGATCTGTCCTCTGCTGTTAGACCACAGTCCTGTTTCCTAACTAATCTTTTTAAGGGTGCCTCATGCTGGGCACCTGCATTTCTTTCTCCTTTCGCGGCAAACCCTATTCTACCTAAATGCTGTTCTTTTTCTCTGAGTCAAAATCCACGTGAAAAGGAAAAGAGGGGGGTTTTGTCGGATAATCGAGGGAAGAGAGGGCGGAGTGGGACCAGATCTTTGAGACAAACCAAGGGAGCAAAAGGGTGATGCGCAGGCAGGTCCATCAATCGGGCTCAAAGGGGCGGGGACTTCTGGCACGCGTGGGTCAACAAGTAGAGGGCTTCAAGGCAGCCCTCCATTCCTTCATTTTCTGCGTTTGAGGGTGGTGCATCGTCCCGCGTCCCGTTGCTCTGCGGCTCCTTTTTAGGTCGAGGTCACACGTGCCTCATGATCTGTGGCCAGGCTGTGCGTCATGTCTGGCACCTCTCCTCCGGTGACTGTGTATCTTTGAATGGGTACAAAACAAGCTTTAGAGAACTGGCAGGAGAAGACATTTATACATTTCAATTCCGTCCCAGATCTAAGTAGTTGGGGGTACGTTCATCGGTCACGGTCAGAAGTTATCACTGTGGAGCATGTATGCGGGCATTTCTACTGAGTTTGTACTAAGTCTATTTGGCGTTCATTCATGACGTATATGGAGAGAGGTCAGACTCCTATCAACTGCGTATTCCATCAAACTCGAAATCGGATTCTTCGGTAGAGACTCGTCTTTCTAACCCAAGCCCTGGCAGTTTTCTACCATCATGAGAGGGGGGCAGAGGCTAAACATTCTTTTCTCGGGGAGCAACAGTTAATCAGGGTCATCAGTTATACTTCGGGATATGGAGGTGGGGTCAATCGGGAGAAACGGGGACGTTTTGGGCATCCGTACTTGGGTGCAGAGAGGTGGGACAATCTGAGCATTGGAGATTGTGTTTCTAACGAGCTGAGAACAGAAGCCACTGACATATAGTCCTCCTATAAGAAGGCCAGATTAGGGGACTTCAGTCGTCTTACCTGTCCTTTCCTTCATAGCCAATTCAAGTTCCATCATTTTACAGAAAGGAGAGGTAGTAATATGGCAGATTACAATTGTTTTAGTTTCTGTCAATTTGCCGAACACCTTTGTGTTCGAAAACCAATTAGGCTTGTGCCGGCGGGGCACAACGTTACCACACAAAGGAAGAGGGAACAGGGGGACCCTCGGAGGGAGAGTCGTCCGTATTTTAAATGAACTATTCGGTACACGTACAACATGAAGAGAGAGAAAAAGAGAGAGAGAGTGAGAGAGAAACGTGTACAATAATAGGCCATTTAATGCGCACACAACACAAAACAGTAGGGGTCATGTTATATAGAAACACAGACTGAGGGACAACCTAAATCCATATACTACGTACACATGAATTCAGGCGGGGGGGTACATGTATTATATACAGAACTCAAGACAAAACATAGAACAGTACTTGGCCAAAGATATTTCCTCCTGCATGCTGCGCATCCTTAGTATCCTATTTAATTCGCCTGGCTGTCTTTTGCTGTTGGCCTCTGTTGCAAATACTTACACTTTCGTCAATTGTTCGGGAACTAACCTGGTCGGGCTAGTACTTACGGTGGGATCTTTGAATCGTTTTTAGCGAATGGGTATCCAGGCTGAGGCAACGGAGGGTGTCAGTCGGGGGAACAATGGGCAGTTTCGAGTTTCATGTCTATGAGGGTGCAAGAAGGAGGTGGTAAATCTTAAACATTGACAATATTCTTAGTCTTCCAGGAGGAGGGTACTTGGGTAAACCTCACCCCGGAATAGTCCTGAACCTTCCACTATTTAGTTATCGTATGAACCTACTCGTAGGTGCACGTCATTCTTGGTTGCATTATTCGGGGGCCGGTTGGAGTCATATTTTTGTCATACTGCAATAACCCGTCAAGTTTCTGCTTCGGGCCACCCTTCCAGTCGTTGGGTTCAGAGAGAGAGATGGTCGTTTCTAAGTAAGGGAGTGTTATATCTATGTTTGTTTGTCGTGTATAGGCACCATGTCAGACCTCCTTTTTCCCCATTCCATCGGCCGTTCGATCATCACTCAAGTCGTACAAAAACATCTGTCTTATCAAGTCAACGCGTGCAACGTATATCCAGTCGAGTTATACACATCCGGTCATACACGCGTGCATTCATATCACCCAAATTCGTCATGTCCTCAGGGGCAGTCCCCATGGATAATGTATCATTTTTCCCCACGGAACCATGGCGCGTTGCTTAGGTCTTCTCCATACTTCAGTCGATGTTCCGATGTGACCTGCAGAAAGAAGGGGAAAAAGAAGGGGTGGGGGCAGCGTTTTAAAACACATCCGCGCGCATAAACCCAAAAGGCTTTTACTTACCACGTATTCGACCTATCTCCGCGGGGTGCAGTCCCTTCAATCTCGGCGTTTTAAGCCCAGAGGGACTGGTAGTGCGGGAGGCATAATCATTGATGGACTGCATATTGCAAAGATCGCCCACGTGTGGTGTTGCGGATTTTGTGTAGGGGAGGGTCGAAACAAAAGGGTAGTCAGTGTAAAGTGGGGTGAACTCGTGCTCTCCTTCGAGGAGGAGGGGTGGTTTACAGTGGTACCGGGTCTGGCTTAGGGGCATCTGAAACAATTTCCCTGAGATATGTGGCATATAAAGTAAAGGCCAAACACCGGGACCTTTATCGATTGCTTTATGTTGCACAAAAGTAGAAAACACACGCAACGAACTTGGACCATTCACATTTGCAATATTTCTGTGTACTTTGCTTTTTTTTTTTTAACCTTTGTTTTACGTATAACGGTAACAATGGCCATTTATTTCGAAACTTACCAATCCAAGTGCTACAACTATATTTGCTTTTCACAAAACCTTTATTAAAAAATGTTGACGTACAAATGCAGGCCTACAACCACGTGGGCCGGCCACGGAGCAGACTGGAACTGTACATGAGGGCATATTTATTTTAGGGAAACGTAACTGAGTCGGTGGTCGTTTTATTTCATAAAGGTACGATAAGTGCAATAAAATCATATCGAAAATTCATTGTGGGCAAGTACCATAAGTTCCGAAAATTCGAACCTTCAATAATACTGTAATCAATGACGCGTCAGAACTCAATATCAATTCATCGTCCGAATGTTCAATCAGTACCCATCCCCTCCCGCCATGTGCTTCAAAAACTGCATACATATCTCATGATATCAAGTCTGAGCATCCGGAACGCAACGGGGTGTTGCGAGTTTCGTTTGTACCGGCGCCATTTTGGGTGGGGTCAGGCGGGTCCAAGTATAGTCAAAATGTCTCCACCAATTCGGGGTTGGACCAGAACCTCTTTCGGCAGTCCAGAAGTTTCGTTAAGGGGCAACAGAAGGGACCGGTGACATGAACCATCAATCAAAGAAAAGGGAGGGGGCAACAATCTTTCCTACCGGGTCATACTGGTGTTCCACCGGAACTGATCAAATCGGTAGTCTGCAGGATTTTTGGTCATTCAAACTGAGGCTGGCGCTAGCATGAGGGCGCCAACGTCTCGTGGCTACGTCTTGGTCGTTCTGCGGGCAATCATGGCCGTCGTTCCCCATCGGGGGGCCTGGGGCCCCTGCAGTTCTCGTAGAATCTTCAAAGCTGAGGAGAGCGCTTTTGGACGGGGGCCCATTTTCTGGTTGACAGGCGACCAGGCCATCTTTTCACGCCAGGCCCATTCCTGCAGAGTCGACCGCCATTTTTAGGAGTCCTGCAGCTACCGGCAGTCACTGGGTCGCAAGAGCAGACGGACTCCAGCCTGTCGGGCGAAGCGTCGTTGCACCGCCACAGTGGACGAGACCCTGCTGGGTGAGTGGAGCGTCGCTGCACCGCAAGAGTGGACGAGCCCTTTGCCGGGTGCGTGGAGCGTTGGGGGTGCAGCTGAGGGGCCTCCACCTGGGGAGGCGGGAGAGGCTTGTCTGCGCCGCCTCTCCCTCCCAGTGCACCCCACGGCGCCTCGAAGACATTCGTTATGGCCGGACCAGGCGATGAAAGAGGGGGGGGGTCGGAGGCATATGCAAGACATCCCCCCCGTGGCCTGCAAGGCGCCGGAAGAAGAAGAGAATGGGAAGACCAGTACATTCCGGGCCTGGCCATTCACCCCATGACTTCTCCGGCCGATGGCAAGTCGAGTGTTGGAGGCGACCCCCTACCCGGAGGGGGAAGGGGGGGGTCGTCCGCGCCACCTCTGGACATCCTGGGGACAGGCCTTGGCGCGTGGTGTCGCCTCCGGGCTGTTCGCGCAATGGCCCTCTACCCCAGGCCGCCACCGACGCTACCTCGCCAGCTGATGGCTTTTGTAGACTTTCTAACGCCCAAAAACCTACCAAAAAGTAGCCCAAAGCAGCCCAACATTGCTACTTTTAGGAAGGAGGGACAGGAACGGCGTCAAGCAGACGGCGAAATGCATTGTGGGTTTGTTGTTGCAGCCGTTTGCCATGTAAATAGTTGTTTAATATATAGTTGTAAAATAAAACGTTTTAACATGTTACCTTGCTGGAGTGTTGTATATTTATAATATTTGCCTAGGGTTTGTCGTTATTTGGGCGGGGTGGGCGGTGGAGCCGAGCTGTCTTGAAGTCATAGCGTCGAGTTTGGCTCTTCTCACTAGTTTCATATTTCCTGAGGGGTTATTCCTAATGTTTCCATTTCAGCGAGGTCGAAAAGAGATCTCATCAGTGGCCTACTGATTTTGCTCGATTCCTTTTGTTTTTCCTAACGATTTTTATGTTCTTTTATTTGCTAGCACGATACAGCGGCTAATCCGCATTTTTCTTTATATATGTCCTTTTTATTAGGGGTATTCTCCGGTGGAGCCAGATGGTCTACCTCTAATAAATGGTCCGGGCTGAACCAACTACTGAGCAATGGGGAGAAGATAGGCATGACGGGATACAACGGGGACAAAAGTCTGCACTACCTATCCTTCACTACTTTGCGGAGACTAGATATTTCTATTCTACAGTATTCGCAAATAGGGAATACCCAAAGAGAGAACCAATTCCAAACAGTCAGTGTTCGGACAAACAATCAATCAATCAAATGAGGAATAAAATAGGCGCGACGGGTTACAACGGGGGCAAAAGACTGCGATACCTACCCTTCACTATCTGCAAAGAGAGAGATCTTCCTGTTCCTCCCTGTTTGTAGGCAGAGAAGATCCTTTCAGAGAACCAATTCCGAACAATTAATGTCCGGTCAAACAATCAATCAGTGGGGGATAAAAATAGGCACGACGGATTACAACGGGGGCAAAAGCCTGCGTTACCTATCCTTCACTATCTGCAAAGACTAAACAGAGTATGGCGACTCTGTGCTTGTTTGCAAATAGAGAATTATCCAAAGAGAACCAATTCCAAAACAATAAATGCTTGGATAACAATCAATCAAATGGAGAGGGAAGTAGGCGCGACGGGTTACAACGGGGGCAAAAGCCTGCGCTACCCACCCTTCACTATCTGCAAAGGGAGAATACTCCTATCCTTCCCCGTTTGTAGACAGAGAATCTCTCAGGACAAAACAATCAAATGCGTAATACTAGTATTTTCCAATGACAATTAAACAATCAATTCGCAATTCGTCATGTTACACAACCTTACCCGGACCGTATGGACAGTTTCTCGTCTTCTGCTTCCAGCGCCCGATCGTCCTCTATTCTCCGTAATTGCTGTGGCACTCCTGGTGGTTCCCAGTCAGGACCGTAGATCACTCGAGAGAGGTCTGCTCGGAACCAGTGAAGTTCGGATGATCGGCTGCCAGACAAGGGTCTATCGGGCAGGAGCTCTTCCCGATCGTTGCAGTCGTTCACTCTGTCGTTGGGACCTCTCTCACTGGATCCACGTGTCGCTGATGGGCCCCACGTTTGGGACGCCAATTGTGGAATCAAACGTTCAGGCAGGTCCGGTCGATTACCCCTTTCCCATATTTGCCCGGCGTTAGCCGCTTCTCACCCTACTCACGATTACCAAATAAAGAGGCAGGCGCTGGAGACTGGAAGGCAGGAAACAGGAGTTTATTTCCGACGGAACAGAAGACGTCAAATCAGACAACAGGGTATCTTCTCGAGGTGCTCTAACAAGTTTCTCTACGGCTCCGTCTTTTATACACAGGTTTATGATGCACAAACATTCCATATTGCAATAAAGACACTTTGAAGTGCGAAAAGGCATGTTTGGAATCCCAGCTTCAGGCCTATTCCCATACCGTTCGCTCTGATGTTGTGTTCCCCTCCCAAATGTAACATGTGATTGTAATCTGCAGCCGGACATTCCAACAGGACACGAGGGCAAGGGGGGGGTGGTCAGATCTAAGGTGGGACAAGCGATAAGATCACGTTTCGCTATGCGGGGCCGGGGGGTACATCCACGAGACCTGGGTTTATGACATGGGACTGGGTCGAGAGGCTAGGTGTAGCCGGGGGGGGGTCATCAGAAGAGAGGAAGGGTGTTCCTGGGAGGAATGCAGGGGTGTCGGTCAGATCTAGGGGTGTGAAGGCCTTGATTAATCACCGCTCCTCTGATGTGAGGCGAGGTCCTACTGTAGGGAGCAATAAACTGCATCTGTTGGACTAGGTGATGGCCTGGGATCAGGCCGGGCAATCGGGCAGGGAGGAAGAGGTTACCAAAAGGGCCTGTTCTATGGGTAGGATGAAAGAGCGAGGGGGCAGGGGTTCAGCACAGAGACAGGGTCGTGTTTAGAGGTGCGTTTATGGCCCGAGCAGGAGAGACCGGGGGCTGTCAGGGCGCGGGGGAATACTCGCGAGGCTGGGGAGGGGGGGAGAGAGAGGCGCAGGCTATTGGCAGTGGGCAGAGAGGTCATGACACACAAAATGGCTACTATCTATGTTCGTGATGGGGCCTAAAAGGGGACAAGATGGCGGGGCCACTGTTTCGTGACTTTCGCTTTACCTTCAACAGTGGCGAGGGTGAACACAAATGAACGCCGATATGTACATATACATTGTCGTTTTATACAACAGTTAGCTAAGGAGCTACTTGTATTAGAACCAGCATAAACATATGTTATTGGACATCCACCTGAAAGTGGGCACGCTGAACTTTTTTGAAATACAAACATCTCACTGTCTTGCGCTGTAAACACACTTCTTAGCTCTCACGGCCAGGGTTTCCCACATTTTGTCTGCAAAGCCCTGTGACCGTTCAAGACATGCAGCCTCCATGTTTTCTGCAAAGGCCACAACATCCAGGACAGGAGAGAAGAAGGGACCGCCTGCAGCTGGTGGTCACTGTTAGAAATGGGGTTTCTGGTTGGCATCCGTTTCTGGTTGGCATCCCTGTGAAATCATGACCAGTGCCTAGTGGCACAGTACTATATGTGGTTACGATATAATGTGTTTTTATGGATAATACTAAGGATATTTTTATATAACCTTGTGTGGAGTCTCTTTTGTGGTGTGCCTAGTGTGTCACTGTTCTGTGTGTGTGTTGTGCAAACGGTTTACACATTGCCTCTGGGATAAGCCTGACTCCTCTGCCAAGCTACCAAGGGGGTGAGCAGGGGTTATCTTTGGTGTATAATTCCCTTGCCCTGACGAGAGTGGTGGGTTCTGCTGGCTTAGGTGCATACCCTAGCCAACCAGAACCCCATTTCACACAGTTACTGACTGTGGTCGGTGGTCCTCAGTGAATTAAAAAAAAACAGCTTGGCACATTGCATTAGGTGGGCACTGTTCTTCTCGGCACAAACACATGTGTCTGATGTGCAGCTATTGCTTATGCCAGGCTCATAATTTTTTTAGGCATATGAATTGTTTGTTGCTATTGCAAAACTGTGCTTCTGGGAGCTGTGACAAAATAAAATGTTTCTGTAATTTATTAGCTCCCTTTCAGAGCAGCCAGGAAAACCTACAGGTTGTTGACCAGTGTATATTAAAATAATATTTTAAAATGCACTGTTTGGTCTCCATTTTTACGAAGTTCCTATCCTTTGGGAATGGAACACCCCCCAATCTTCCCACAGGAGGGTTGCGCTTGCAAGATATCATCATATTAATCAATCAGGGCTTTTGGTTCCCAGGCCAGGCCTTTTTTGCAGGGGCCAATAATGAAGATCTTGTGCAGTCCGTTTTTCATGTTTAATTCAGTTTCTCTAATTTGCAGACTCTGTTCTCTCCGTGAACATGGGCACTCGGTCTTCGAATTTTGTTCTTTAAAAATACCACACTAAACGTGCTTTATCAACATAGTGCATTTTTAGCTGACAACAATTCTAATGTCACTTCTGAGATAGAAAGGAGGTACCCTTTAAAAATAAGATTTGCTGCGGGTAGACAAACATTTCACAAACAGTAGTTAAAAAAGGGTATTCACCTCTGAGGCCAAACGCCTCAATGAGGGCACTCCCTGAGGAACAATACTTGCACCACAGGTGACGACAAAGACTTGTTTTATTTCACAGGTGGCTTTTCCAACCCATGTAAGCCACTGTTGGGGAAGAAGTTTCTAACTAGCCCTGCACTTTTTGCAAAAGCTTTCAGCAGCCCAAACCTGGAATTTGAATGGGGTCTCTTTTTAAAGATAAGCTTCTTCTTTAGCCCATGTAAAATGAAGTCACCTTCTTACGAAATCAGTGTTAATACTTTTGTCCAGGATGTAAGATAGCTCAGAAGGTTGAAAACACACCTTACGGTCACAGGATCAAACGTCACCATGAAAAACTCATCCTTTTATTGTTCTGAATTTGTTTCAATCAATCGAGTACTAATTCCTGTTACAGAAACACATAAGACAATTTGGTTTGCAGCCTGAAAATGAATGATGCAATACTGAAGAGGCTACATAGACCCTTGAACCTCTTGCAAATACTGAGGTCATGTTGCTTATTTTGGGTAAATGCAGGTGGAAAGAAAGACACCTGAAATCTGAAACAAAGCTCTTAGTTTCTCTGTCTCAATTACTGCTCAGTGTAGCAAATGGGTTTCACCCATGTAACCCTCCTGAATGTTTTTTTTAATACTGAGGTTTAGACCTTTACTGGGAGAGAGTCTGACAAACTGGGTCTCACTCAAAGTAAATCTATTGAAATGGACTGAAAGTGCTAACCTCCAGTGTCCACCTTTTAGGATAATGTCTGCTGAATGAGGTGGTGATTCTGAGTGGTCCACTGCTGTGCAGCTAGGAAAAGAGGCTCTGTGCTGGTTACATGTGAACACGTGAGGCTGAACGTGGAAGACTACCATCTAGTTCAGTCTGGTATCTGCGCATAGGTAGCCTGTCACTGAAGGATCTTCCAGGGATTGGTGTTGACCTGGTGTAGGCCTTACAATTTGAATGGGTATTCACAGTGTCGGTCTGTAGTGCTTAATTGTTAAAAGAGGGAGCTTTACTGATTCACACATCATGGGCCAAAAACTAGACCACACCACAGGGTAAACATGTACCTGAGTGCAGATTCACTGTCACTTTCAACGTACCTGTACTCAATATGGCACTTGGAGAATCATCATATTTCCCTGTCTCAGCACAAATGCAGATTCCAAATTGTTTTCCCACCTACTATTCCAAGTTAGTTGGTCTGCTTGCTAGAAGGAAGCAAAGGCCTTACCAAATAATAGAGCCATTTGCTAGTTCTTGGTCCTGTCCCTGGAATTGGAAGGGAGAGGAAGGAACTGTGCATGGAATAATTACATATTTGCACTGTATCTGGCCAGGGCAAGCCCACAGAAACAAAGGAAGACAGCCAGACCTCTAGAGCCAAACGCAGGAGGGCTCCTCTTTGATGGTATGCTAGAAAGGGATCAGGTAGCTGTGGCAGCGGTGAGCAGGGCTGGAGCTGTCAGGAAAGGTCTTTCCATAGACTCCATCATGCTGCCAGTTTTGAATGTTCCAGAATTCTGTGTAGGATGATTGGGGCATGGGTGGAGTGATGATGTGGCACCATAAGATTGTGCAGGGCTGTCCAGCTTCAAGAACTTTCCACCCCTCTTAAAAGCCCCTACACAAGGGAGAGACAGATGAGACCTCACTGGACCTGTGAGCAGCAATGGTGAAAGAGTGCCCAGATGGAAGGAGAAGCCACCTGACCCCACAGAGAGGATGAACCTAAGGATTTTGACTCCAACATGGCACAGAGGGAATAGGAGTGTTTCTCCAGGGCAAGTAACACTGTACCCCTTATATCCTGTGAGGGACAATAGAGGGATTGGCCTGCTTGAGGAGACCCGAAGGGACCTGGGAGGATCCCGTGGATCATCTGCTGATTTGTTCTGCAGATAGCTGAACCACATTAGACGGGAATTTACCTGATCCACTGTTGAAACACAAGAGCCCTGAAAGATTGCCAAAGTCTTGGGGCTTAGGCACTGCAGCAGGGGGGTACTCTGCTGGCAGACTGTCGAGGAGCTGCAGAGGAAGCTCCTCTGCGAATTCAGGTGCCAGTAACCCAGACAGCGGAGAAGTCCCCCAGCATTCAAAAAATCAAGCTCCAAGAAGCAAAGTGAATTTGGAGACAAGGAGACCTTGAAAAAATGCTCTTGTTGGCTTGAGTGGGACACCAGGAACGGATCCACACCTGAGTCGTGCCAGAGAAAATGGCCTGTGAAGCCTTGCCTTCCAAGAGGGCCAGTTGGAGACTTCAGCAAATACTACTCCGGTATGATTTGCTAAAATGTCTCCACAAATTTGCATCATTAGCTTTGTGGTACTCCAAGAAGAGCAGGTGGACTACCAATGAGTTAAGGATTATTCTGAGGGACTGCTGGGAGTGTAGCAGCCCCCACCAGAGCCTCACACAGGTTTTCCCCAAGTTCACCCTAAGTCTCCCAGCGGGTTATATTTATGATCCCGGGAGAGGCTTCCCATTTCTTTAAGCAGTCCTAGAGCTGGTGTGTTCACATACAGTGCAATGTACATAAGTACATTGTACATAAGTACATTGGTGCGGGAGCTCCTGTTAGTTGGTCCTAAAGCTGCAGTGCATCCAGCATGTTACAAGAAGAAGAAAGACTCATGTATACATTCAATTGAATTGATGATGCTTTGCAATGTTATATGGTTTAATTGAGGTCATAAAGAGGTTTTATTGACAAGCTCAGAGTTAACAGTCAGTCATTGCATGTTACAATGATAGTCATTGTAATGCTTTGTTGACAACCCCAAGGTTAACCGTCAGGCATGACAATCCTTAACGAATGTTATTGTAACAGAGGTGTTGCATTGGTTTATTTTGCCATACTTCTACTTTTATCACTGTGGTGACACCCCGAAAAAGCCGTAGGACAGCTTTTTCATATAACAACATCCTCTTCTATTGTGGCTAGTATAGGTGAGGGAGTATTATGGCTATAAGGTTTAGTACTCACTAGAGGAATAGCATGATAAGGGGGTGTCACCACAAGTATTTCCAGCTGCCTGTTTTTACATATTTGGAAATTAATGTGTAGTAACCAGTAGTGTGGGAAATAAAGTATGCTTCCTTTTTATAAGAATAAGCACTGATTGGGCAATGATCTAATGAGAAGTATTTCTTGTGTACCAGTGAGCTGGAGTACTAGCCCACACCAACTCCCTTGAGTAGGCCTTTGACTGCTCAGCTTCACTATCCTTAGATAGCCAAGTTCTACAATGGGGTACTTGGTTCACAATAAAAGGAAGTTGTGTACTTTTTATTTGAGACTTACATCTTTTATAACTAATAACGCAGTTTCCTACACTCACAAATTATAATTTCTGAATAGGTTACTGAAATCATTGCTTCTCCCTTCAACACACAGCCGAGCACATCTCATACCTCCTTCTTTTTCCCTCTATCCCTATCATTCCTCTTCCATATCCTATTTCCCTCTCTGTATCCCTCTTTTCCTACCTTTGTCTTTCCCTCTCCATATATATATATATGTTTGCATCTTTCCTGTCTCTCTCTCTCCCAAGTTCTCTAATGTTTCTCTTTCTATTAGATCTCGTCTCTCTTTTTCTTTCTCTCACTCTATTTATTTCACTGTCTTCATTTCTCCCTCTCTCCTTGTTTCCCGTTCTGTCTGTCTCCTCCTCTCTCTTCAAAATGTTTTCACAAAAAATCCACTTAATAAATAAGGCAGAGTCCTTGCACGAAAATGTTTGTTTCATAGGCAGATTAATAAATAGGGGTGTTCGATGTGTTAGGGGATTGCACATTCTGGTTCAAAAGAATGAGGGGAAGCATATTTAGCTGTAGCATCTTGAATGGGACATATAACTGCTAGGAATTTATCAGGTGAAGAGAAACCTCGTCTTGGGTGATGTCAATGAACTTCAAACTTCTCTGGGAAGGCCAACGTTTCTCGCCTTTATAGGCATATGCGGTTACTTTTGTCCACCCTTACACTGAATGCACCTGGGTAAACGCATGTAGAGATCACCTCATTTTCAGATTTTAGGTGACTATATTCCTATATCGTTTGGGGTCAACCCACACTGCACGTTCGGCATGTTCTCTGGTTTTATTCAGTCTGCAAGGGAATCAATTACATATCATGCAGCCAGGCAAATGATCATGCAAAGGTCTTTTGCTTGGGGTGTGTGGTCCCACTCAAGGCTTCTGGTGGTGTCACTCTTCATACCACAGCGGCCCACAACTAGGCTCAGGTGAAATTTACATTAACCCGTCATCATTTTGTGTAATTTTGGTAATTACACGTTACTTTTGTTAGGTGAAATTCCGAAAATGTTGCTAATATGCCATGTTGTGTAATTATATACTGTTCATGTTAATAATGTACCCCGAGAATGTACGCTTCAAAAACCCACCTCATATGGAACACGAGGGACTGTTGTTCACGGCACTTGTTTTTTTTTTTGCACTATTTTGTTTTTTTCGAGGAATGCACTCTCATCAAGTCCTAAAACAGGTCAGAAATGATTGTAAGTGTGCAATCTTCTTTTGATTCTGTTGTGCTCCTGTGACAGCCATCTTTGTTTGCCACCACACCATTATGTTCCTCAGAGGGAAGCGTTCTAGTTGTTTGATGCTTCCTCTTACAAAGGCCCGCATCAGACAAGCCTGTCTGCTCCCGTCCGTGCCTAGACGGGGCCAGCGATGCTACCAGTTTGAGTACAGCTAAACACTTGCTTAGCTATACAAGGCAGAACCTTATGAATCTGGAAGAGAAGGTTAGGTGTGGAGTAGGGGAAGTGTTTGGCCCTGGGACGATGAGACAGTGATGTTGCTCTTTGTGCAATTGGGCTGCTGGGAAGTGTAAAGTTGGGGAGATCGTGGCCACAGAGAAGGCATGCTCCAGGAACGGTGGGGATGAGCATATCGGGGGGGGGGGGGGGGGGGGTTACAAGGACAGAAGAGGCCATACATTGAGAATTAATTAACTCCTGCTCCCTTATAAAACATAGTCCAGAAACTAGAACGTTGATTGGGGCAGGGCAGTTAGACTGCCTGTTTGTTACGGAGACATGGGCCAAGGAAGACTCTGGCCTTGACTGTGCAGTCTCTACACCAACAGGTTTTGCAAGATGAGGCAGGATAGGAGTGTTTGGAGGGGTGGAGGTTTGGCCATTATGTTTAGGGAACAGCTGAGCTGCACACAAGAGCATGGCTACACAGGTGGTGAATGGTTTGAGTTGGGGCACTTCAAAATTATAAATAAATATTCTGTGATTTACGCAGGCCTCCTGACCTATAGTCTGCCAGGTCCCAAAAAGCAGTTCATTGTTAACTGTCACCAGGTACTTGAGCCCTTTATCTCTTGTGGTACTGGGGAATTTCAATTTCCATTTGAAAGAAGAAAGTGACCATGATACTAGGGCTGTGCAAGACCTCACGCACTGTTTCGGCCTTAGCCAGCGGATCGAAACCCCGAATCACAAAGGCAGACATACGATGGATGGGATCTTTTCCACTTTAGAGACCCTGACTATTGGTGATTACATTCAATTAAGTGAGTTGGACCACCGTCTGGTAAGGTTTCGAGCACACAGAGGACAAGTGGCAGAAAGTACATTGAGCACTGCTAATAGTGTCAGAAATTGGAGAAAAATCACGACTGGCTATTTTTCAGAGACCCCGTTGAAATTTAAAGAGCAAGATCCTAAAGGCCCAAACTCATTGGCAGAGAATTTTGACAATTGGGTGAGGTCAGCCATTGACGTTGTTCCAACTCGGGCCAGAGTCTGTTCTAAGGGTAGGAAGAAACCCCCTTCCCCTGGGTTTTCTGAGGAGCTCAAGGGCTTCAAAGGCAGTGTAGGGGGTAGGAACTCAGTTGGAGATTGGCTCATAAACTGGAGGAGAAACCTAAACATAGGGAGCTCATTCTAAAATATAATCAGGCTATTCAAGAAGGTGAAAGCTGTGTATTTATCACAGAGGATTAGGTCACCTATTAACATCCTGAATGAACTTTCTATCACTGTGAATGCCCTCTTGGTGCCTCCCACACAAGGCAGTGGAGAACTTGCAGACTTTCTGTAATAAGGTTGTTGAGTTCTTCAAAGATAAGATTGTAAAGATCTTTGCAGATTTCCCTGTGCCAATGGATCGCCCTGGTAATTGCCTATAGATAGTCCCGGTAATTCAGGGTTTGAAGAGAGTGAGGAGAGTGCTATGTCTCTCTTTGAGGAAGGTGTAATACTCGAACAGCTTAACCCAAAATGTTTCACCAGGTTCTCCCCGCTGCCTGCTTCTAAAATCAATGCTCTGTTGGGGCGGGGGGTGTAATACTTTGGTCTCACCGGACTATCCCTCTCTGCCCAGGATCCTGCAGCTGGTCCCTGACCTGATTGCAGAGGCCCTGGAAAAGGGATTCTCTCATTTTGTGGAGTCCAGAGTATCCCTGCAGAGTTGGACGGAGGCTGTTGTTATCCCTCAGAAGAAAATAACAGAGGGAGACTCTAGTGATTTAAAAAACGTGCGCCCTATTTAATTGCTGCCTGCAACTGCTAAATACCCCTGGAGAATGATATAAACCAAGAATATAAACCAGCAACTAGCCCAGTTTCTCCTGGACCAAGAAATCCTGGACCCCTTCAAAATGGGGTTAGGAGGAATCACAGCGCCGAATCAGCACTTAGAGCAACTGCTGACTTCATTCGCAGGCAAGTCGACCAGGGTGGTGCAGCTATTTTGGTGCTGCTGGACCTGTCCGCAGCCTTTGACACCATATCTCCATCTCTGTTGGTGCAAAGGCTGAGTCAAGCTGGGCTGAAAACATACCACTGGAGTCAGGTGATTCTGACTGATGACGGTGAAACCCCGAAACTGGTCCTAGGATGCTTGTTTCCAGTTCAGGGAGGACCTGGCTTGGCAGTTCGGGCTGGAATGTTCCAATTGGATGCAGGGTCAAGACTGATTTGCATATGACTGGATCCAAACTGGAATGGCATGGTGAGCAAAAAAACAATGGATTTCTGCCCAGATCTCTGCACTGGGGTGGTAGCTGCGGCCAAAACCTGGGTGCAACTTTTGATAACTCCTTGACTTGTGACACTCAGGCAAATATTGAACTGTGAGCGCCTCCTTCTGGATCATCAGGATCTTGAAGACAATTCTATTATTTCATCCAAAAGAGGTTAGAGTGCCAGTGGTCATTGCGCTTATGACCTCTAGCTTAGACTATTGCAATGACCTGTATTTCAATGTTAACAAGTTCTCCCTAAACAAGCTTCAGACCATCCAAAATGCAGCTGCTCGCTTGGTCCTGGAAGTACCTAAATATTGTTCAGTCAGGGATGGATTGAGGTCCCTAAACTGACTGCTAGGTCAGAAGTGGTCGTTTTTAAACACTGCTTGGTCTACAAGGCTTTCCGCAGTCAGGGGCCATCTTTCCTCAGGACTGCCTTTAATTAGTATGCCCCTACAAGGTCCCTGAGATCTGCAGGTCAATAGGAGGTGGCTTTTTATAAGTGCAGGAAATATAGGGGGGAGATTTACTACTTCTGGCGCAACTCTGCTAATCAACAGGGATGCGCCAGAAGAGTTGCGGCTCATCTGCCCACCCGTGCGCCACCACTGATGCACCGCATTTACAATGCGGCGCACCGTGGTGCACTGATTGGCAGATGCGTGTTGCTTCCCCCTGTGGAAAGGCGGCGCATTGCTGGAGTTGCGTCTCAAGCGCGACGCAGCTCCAGCAAGGCTCGGGGTGCCCCTATCCCTACCAAACACACCGACCTCCTGCTCTCCTGGAACAACGTCAATGACCAAGACACCATCAAAATCATGAACACCATCCACTCCGGCTCACCTTCCGACCCCTGCCCCCACCACATCTTCAATAAGGCCAGCTCCATCAGCGCACCCCAGCTCCGAAAGATCACCAACAGCTCCTTCAAGACTGCCACCTTTCCAGAAAGCTGGAAACACACTGAGATAAACGCTCTCCTCAAGAAACCTAAGGCGGACCCCAAGGACCTCAAGAAATTCCGACCCATCTCCCTGCTCCCGTTTCCGGCAAAAGTAATTGAGAAGACCGCCAACAGACAACTGACCCATTTCTTGGAGAAGAACAACGTCCTGGACTCCTCCCAATCCGGCTTCTGCAGCAACCACAGCACCAAGACCGCCCTCATCGCCACCACCGATGACATCAGGACCATACTGGACAAGGGCGAAACCGCGGTCTTCATCCTCCTGGACTTCTCAGACACCTTCGACACAGCCTGCCACCACACCCTGTGCACACGCCTCCACGATGCAGGAATCCGAGGCAAAACCCTGGACTGGATCACCTCCTTCCTCACCGGCAGAACCAGAGAGTCCGCCTCCCCCCCTTCCGATCTGAAGCCACCACGATCACCTGTGGCATACCCCAAGGATCATCCCTCAGCCCCGACCCTGTTCAACATCTACATGGCACCACTCACCAACATCGTCCGAGCGCACCACCTCAACATCGTCTCATACGCCGATGACACACAGCTGATCTTCTCCCTCACCAAAGACCCGGACATCGCCAAATCCAACCTCCACAACGGAATTAAGGCCGTCGCAGATTGGATGAAGACCAGCCGACTGAAACTGAACGCAGAGAAAACGGAGGTCCTCATCCTCGGCAGCACCCCCTCGCATGGAATGACTCCTGGTGTCCGACAGCGCTGGGAGCACCCCCGACACCCACAAACCATGCACGCAATCTGGGTTTCATCCTGGACACAACGCTCTATATGACCCAGCAAGTCAACACTGTTTCCTCGTCCTGGTAACACCCTCCGAATGCTCCACAAGATCTACAGATGGATCCCCACCAAAACCAGGAGAGCGGTCACCCAAGCACTCGTCAGCAGCAGTCTGAACTACGGCAACGCCTTCTATGCAGGAACCACGACCACACTCTAGAAGAGACTCCAACGAATACAGAACCCCTCCGCACGCCTCATCCTCGGACTCCCTCACCACAGCCGCATCACCACCCACCTAAGACACCTGCACTGGCTCCTGATCAACAAGCGGTTTACCTTCAAACTCCTCACCCACGCACACAAAGCACTCCACAATGCCGGACCTGCATACCTCAACAAATGACTACCCTTCTACACAACGAACCACCAGCTTCGCTCCCCTGACCTCGCCACAGTCCCACGCATCTGACGAACGACCACCGGCGGCAGATCATTCTCCCACCTCGCCGCAAAGACATGGAACACCCTCCCCATCCTCCTTCGGCAGACCCAGGACCTGCTAACCTTCAGGAGACTTCTTAAGACCTGGCTGTTCGACCAGCAGCCTTACCCCCTTAGCCCCTTGAGACCCTCACAGGTGAGTAGTGCGCTCTACAAATACTTGATTGATTGATCCCTAACATGCTGCGTCAATCCTTTGGCCTGCTTCAAGCAGGCGCAGGGTTTTGACGCAGCAAGGCCGTAAAAGTGACTGGGTGAACTCTTGTAGATTTCACTCAGCCACTTTTCGGAGGCGTTCCTGCACCGGAACACCTCCCCCCCTGTGCTGGAACGCCCAAATGTGGCGCAGGGCTTTACAACATGACGCATCTCCCTAGAAACCTCACGTTGTACATAGCCTGCAGCATGGCGCTGGCTTTGCGCCGCAGCTGCGCCATAAAAGCGACACAATGGCAGTGCAAATTTGGCATAAGGGGCTTGTAAATTTGCCCCTCGGTTGGTAGAACCAGTGATCACAGTGGCGGCCACCAAGCTGTGGAATTCCCTCCTGGAATTCGTCAGGAGTTTAAATACGTTCCTGATATTCCGCAGTCAGGTCAAAACATGATTTTTATCAAACTGAACCTCCATCTGAGTCGGCTAATTGGTTTGGTTCTCTCTGCTCTGGATACTCACCCATCACACAGTCTCATTCAGCTCAGTGCTTAGATGCCTTCTTGTTTTCTGGGCTTTAGAAATACTACAATTACAATGATAATGCTTACTGAATGCACAAATGTTGAATGTGCTTGATGTATGTGAAATATAATGCTCTGCCTAGCATTTTGAAAACTTTTAAAGAGAGCACGGTGATACAGTGCATAACACAGAATGATGTGGCCCCTATGCAGAATGTGGTTAGGGGCACTTAGACTCTCATATCTTACAGAAATTCATGCCCATAGGCTGCATAAGCTGAATAGGCAGAATAGTGGCCCCTGGCGAGAAGGCACTCTGGGGCATATTATCAAGACGCAGCAATAATTATCGCTGAATGCGCTTAGCGCGTTCTTTTCTATTGCCGGCTATCGCTGGATTATATCACTATTATAGTGCTGTATTAACAACGCTTAGTGCATTGGCGATATAAAAGCCAGCGATAGCGGGGAAATGGGCCAACATCGCTAAAAAAAACAGTGAACATCAATGCAAAATGGAGAAAAGCTTGCTGATACGACCATGTGGCCTTAACCCTATAATCCACCTCCCATGTTAAGTATGCCTTAGTCAGGAATTTAGCAGACGTTAGATTCCTGTGTTAATGGCGAGTTAGCACAATTATTTTTATCCCTAAGACGGTCTGGGCCTCATTGTAAATATCGCAAAGCTGGGTTAGTGATATTTTCCCGTGAAGTTTCAGAAGGCACGCCTACTTTGCAGTTCATTAACGATGCAATGCGAGGCGTGAGTAAAACGGGTGCTAAAACATGGAAACACATGCTAGCGTGTCCTTGTTAATAATGCAATAAAATCATCGCCGCTTTTCAGCGATAATTTTATCGCCCCCCTCTTGTTAATATGCCCCTCTGTGTTGTGGCCTGGGTTGAAATGGTAATTTCCCCTCAAGTACCCAGTTTCTGTTATTTTGTTGTGCTTTTTCAGCACAGTGCTGTCTACAGGCCTACTGTGTCAGATATCCTATACTCAGTATTCAGAGTATATTTTAATGTTCCCATGATGGAAGCACCTTCATACAGCATTTTTGAATGTGGCTTTTTATTAAACACAACTTTGTTATTGGTTTGGTGAATTATTACCATGTATGAGTTTATAAAACTAAAATACATGAAGAAGAATCTACATGGGAGAGGCCAGAGTAATTGCCACACCTTAACTATTTCCCAGAGGGCGTGTGACCGGCCCAAAAGTATCTTCAACTTGCTAGTTAGCCTAGTCAGTGTGGTCATTTTTCTGCAGGGCGGTAGAGAAAACACCTGAATTCATCTACTTGTTGGAGCCTCACCACTTTCACTGAATCATCAGTGATGCTTCAATGGAAGCAGTAGGGCATGTGAAACAAAGGGCAGTAGAGCTCACCCATGGCCCCAGAGACCTCCTTCTTCATGAAATACAAAGAAGGCCACATGTGAGAGCCCAGGAACCAGTATCAGGTTCAGCAGGACTGCTCGGAGTACACAATAGTTTCGAAAGCGAGTATGATTGGTAAACCTTGGTCATAATATTTGCATCAAAGTTATCTCTGACTTTGATTGGTCTAGGAGTTCCTTCTGTACTAAGGTTGCATATTCCTTCTGTACCATGTGTTTTCTCTGCTGGACCTGAGCACTGAATGCCACCTCTGTCTCTGTGAAGAGCCCCTACAGAACCCAGGCAGAGTACCTCCCCGGGCCAGGCTTGGCTAGTCATTGGCTGAGGGTCTGACGCGGTTTGTGATATCCTCAATAAATACAGAAGAGGGTATTTTATTTCCTATGAATTGATTATTCACTTGAAGGCTACACTTGTCCGCACATTGCAGCCATTCCCTATCCATGTTTGCTCACCAGAAACAAAAAGGGCATTTGCATCAGAACATTTGGAAAAAGAAGAGTGAAATGTAAACAGTTTACTCTAGCTAGGGAACGAATGAGGTAGTTGGCTCCAGCTGCTATGTAGCTTTCCAGAAAGAATCCTTTTACGTACACAAGAAAACTGATCAGGTTAGCAGCATACTATATATACTAACCGAAGCAAAGCTGCAAGTCTGACCAAAATGTATTTAACGAAGCTCTTCCTTTCATCATGTTCGACAAGACATCAAGAGCCTTATTTATGAGGCACTTGCACCCCTGTTGCATCACTTTTGTGACGCTGATGTGGCGTAAAAAGAGCGCCACACTGTGCCATATTTACAAAGTGATGCATCTAGGCCGATGCATCACTTTGTAAACCCCTGCACTACATTATACCTGCGACCGGTATAATGTATGCAGAGCGGGCATTCTGGTGTAGAAAAGGCCAGAGGAAGTGTCGCAATGAAATCTTTGATATTTCACTGCGACACTTCTATGGCATCAGTGCATCAAATCCTTACGGGTGCTGGTAGCCGGCGTAAGGGGTTACGCAGTGCCTTTCACATGGGGTTTGCCCAGCAATGTGCCATTTTTGCGCCTACAGATACATCAGTATTACTGAGGTACCTGTAAATCCGTGCGACATGGAGTGCCGTACAGTAAATATGGCGCATCCATGGTATCGCAAGGAGGGTGAACTGAAAAGTGTTGCAATGCTGTATTATCGCAGTGATGCAACACTTCATAAATGAGGCCCTAAGTTGTTTGTCAGTGGTGGCTGTTTGTAACATGACATTGCGATATCACTAATCACCTGTAATTAAATATTACAGGTCACAAATAATATTTTTTCGTTTGATGTCAGAGCTCATTTGTAAATAGAAAATAATTGACCAAAGTTTAAACAGAGATTGTGCTCTCCCAGGTAGTATCACTGTTAAACCAGCCATCAGAGTTACCCACAAGAAGCCCCTTATGTCTCAGTGAAAGAAATGCTTTTCAAAATAATTTGCCGTGTGTGTAGGATATGGATTTGGAGCTGATTAAATTAAATTAACTAAAATTACACTAATAAATGCGGCAGAAAAGCTGCCGTAAAACGCCGGATAATGGCTCCACTATCTACCAAGGCAGGCAGTTGAAAGAGGGGGGCTTGGGAGAGAGGGTGGTGTAATCCTCCAGACTCTGCTATGAAGATTGTCAATTACATGGGTAGCGTATTAATCTAATTGGTGCCAATTAAGGCTTTTATGCACAGTGGAAATCGGCCTTCCTCGGTTGCCACGTTCCTATTTGCAATGAAAGTAAGACGGCTGTTGCTTGAAGAAGCAGGGGGTACAGATGAAATGCAATATACCAGGACATGTGCGGGTGACTCTGGGCTGCGTGGAAGGAGGGCACGCGCCAGAGTGAACTGATTTTATTTTTGCGACATGAAGCCCTGCCATCGCATAGAGGACAGATGGAAACGAGGGCCATACTGGGAACCCAAAACAGCCCAGGCAAATGTTGTCAGACCAGCCCCCACCTGGCGCGTGGTGAGCGAGGACAGCAAGCGAGCCCGAGAACGACAATGTGGGTTCGGGGGTTAGTCTCCCCAAGAAAATTTCAGAAAACAATTACAAAAATGGAGCATTCTACTACACATTTTCATTATAATTCAATTGTATTTGCTTTTAAAGCACAGTAAATGGTGACCTTACAGTGCACCAGGATACAACAATATTTGTATGGCCTGTTGAATAATTACCTTACTATCACCCTCCAACAGCAACCATCATCCCTCCCATAGCACCTCTTACATGTATTTTGTTTGTTTTATAGCAACTCTTATACCAGTGTAGGGAGTCGGGCACTTTACATCACGCACACATGCAATGAATCATAGATGTGTAAATCAGTATTTAGAAACTTTGATATAAGACAAAATTTAACAAAGTTTACCACTAAGAATGCATTTCTTCCCAAACAAACCCATTTTAGCAACATTAGGATAATGAAAGACTGGGGAAAAACATATATTTTTAACCTGTGCCATGCAGTTTACATGCAGCTCTTAGATGGCAGTTCATAGATCACTGTGCTAGATTTATTATGATTGTACGTTATGAATTGCAAGTAGCTAAGGGATCTCTGTGACAAAAGCAGTAACCCACTGAGCTATGCACATTAAATACAGTACTGTGATCTGTATGGTACACTTCTTCGTAGCAGGCATATTAACCATCTACACTACTTCAGATGAGCCAAAACTACTAAAAGACAAAAGTCCATCTCTCTTCAGCAGGAAGATAAACTACCAGAGATAGAAGTTTTTATTTGATTTGGTTCTCTACTGAGAACAACACATTTTTAAAATTCTTTTATTATAAAACATTAATAGGATAATAATTTCAAAACATATTTAAAATGCTCTCTAAAAATGTAAACAAATTATGACAAACAAATTCATGAAGCGGCGATTTAAGAAGCGAAATAAAAGGCCTTGAACTGAAGTGATATTATATCTGGTTCGAATAGGTTTTAAATGCCGGCGTCTGGACTCGAATAGTGTCGGATGTTGGTATTCAAACAGAACATGCTGTAAGTTTTGCTCTCCTCCGTCAAATAAATCACAGATACTGGTGGCATTTTCAGTGAGGTTCCATCTGGAAGTAAATGCTTTTAAAGGGAGAATCCCGAACCGTAATAAAATGATACAACACTGGACTCCATGCCCTAAGGTAAAACAAATGTATTGTTGCTGGTATTTGTATTCTATTGATTCTGCAAACTGTTCGTAATGTTTTAATGGAGGGCAATGCTTGATGTCGAGGTTGTAACTTATCCTAGGTGTCAAGTGTTTAAAAAAAATACCTCAAGAGCAGGAGTCCAGGATTTCAAAAGTGTTGTTATACAGTTCGATAAGGTATAAGCTGTAATTAGATTTTGTCTAAAAGTGTGATGCAATGATTCGGTCCTGAAAGTCTCGAATTTATTATATAAATGTTAAGGTTCCTTTTTAAGATTGTAAGCCCTTCTTATGATGCTAGTGACAGCTCTGGCGTACGAGCTAACCAGAGAGAGCTCGAGGCGCAGAGCTTGTGCAGGACCTGCTTGTTGGACTTTAACCAGTTTACAGAGGATTTTCTCTTCTTTGATTTGTATTTGTTGCCACTGTTTTATTGGAAAGCGTTCCAATGCTTAAGATAAAGTAGGTTGAATTTTAGAACTAAAAACCTCTAAAAAAGATTGAAAATGCCTGTATCCAGAAGAGGACTATAAGGGTTGAAGTGCCCCAAAGTGTACATCTGCTTTGTGGCCTATGTGCTGGAAGTGAGAGAAATTTTGTAATGTTTGTGTAAAAATTAGCCCCAGATATGTATATTCATTGACCACCTCTAAAGATTTTCCCCCTAGTGACCAGTAGAATTTCGTGTATTGCTTTCTTCCTCTAAACGGAACAATTTTCGTTTTAGATATGTGTGGGACAAAAAAAGATTCTTCTGTATGTCTGGTTAGAGCCTGCAGATTCCTTTGTAGGCCAAATGGTGTATGATCTAATATAACCACGTCATCGGCCTATATCATGATGTGGATTTTACAGGATGATATTTTTGGGGGGAAATGAATAATTTGTGTAAAACAGTGCGAGAGACCACTTATGTATAGTGAGAATAAGTGGGGGGCTAAAAGACAACCTTGCCTCAGGCCATTCGGTGTAGCTATTGGTCGAATGAGTCCCTTCTCTCTCCCCTTTTGTATTTGACACCATGTTGCTGTGTGTAGTGATGTAATCATATTGAAAAGTTTGATAGGCAATCCTAATGTTCTAAATTTTTTCCAGAGTGTTGGTCTGTCTAAACACAATAGAAGACCTGCGATTTCAACAGAACATATTTGTCTGTAACTGTCTGTAGCACTGCTATATTGTCAGTTACAGAGTGTTTTGGTCGGAACCCAGCTTGAGTTACAGGGATCATTCAGCAAGAGAAAGCCCACTCCTTCAGATGTTTGGACTCTTGCCACAAAGAGCGTCCAGCAAGGCGATTTGTCTATAGTGGCTGGGAAGTGACCTAGAGCCCTTTTTGAAAATTGGGATAATGATGCTCCATAGCCATGATTTATGGATTTCCCCGGTAACATACCAATGAGAATATAGGGCAGCTAAAATCTTGCTCCAATCTTCTGGATTGCTTTGCAGTACTTTTATAGGGATCTGATCTGGACCCATTGCTGCAGAAAATCTGGCGTTCTATGTGTGGTATTCTATTTGCCGAACTGCAGGGGCAAGGATATCTTGGGTATTTTGTTTTATTTTGCTTATTGCTTGGTTCAAGTTTTCTTGCCTCATGTTTGACTTATATAAATCATGGATATATTTTTCCCATTCAGATGGTGGAATGGGTGAGGCTTGCAGGGATTTCTTTGTTCCTGTTTCTTTTGGCACTTAAGCTCTAGTATATCAACTGTTTTTTTGTTTGGCTGCTATCTGGATATCAACCCAATTTTGATACTGTTGAGCTTTTTTTTTTTTTCTTCGTTAACCCCGATGGGGTTTTTGATTTCTTTGTGTCTGATCTCTGAAAAGTTTAGAAATTGCATCCACAATAATTTATTCAGTGAAATTAGTCCTTGATCTAGGCTCTTTCTTTTCCAGTTTCCAATATGCGTTTCCAACATTTTGGAATATCCTGCAGGGATGCCACAACTTCAGGGCTGGACTGGGAACCACAACCGGCCCTGGCAAAGTGTTCGGCCGGCCCCCCTCTCCACTCGGGGGGGTGTTGGTGGTGCCGCCGAGCTCTTTGCCGGGGCCGGTTTTCGGCCGATTTTGTTACAGGGCCGATTTTGCAGCTATGCTGCAAAAACAGCCCTGTAACAAAACCGGCCCCCAGGGGCCCAAAACCGGCCCCCACCCATGCGGCCCACCGGGAGATTGCCCGGTGCCCGCTATGAGTAGTCCGGCACTGCACAACTTTGTTAAGGACTACTACAAAATGTATTATTGTGTCAGAGGGATTGTCACTCTGTAATACTTAAGTAGAGATGATTGCAGAGTTTAAGTTGTTGATTGTTGTTGAATTCCATATTAACCACCCTTTCGCCAGGTTTACAACAGCAGTACTATGCAGATGCATAATGGTCCATGGAGACATTGGTTGCAATATTATTCCTGTTTTGACATATAGTATCGCGTGATCACTTTCCTGTGTGAACTGGCTACTTAATTTTAGAGCTCTCCCAAAATAGATCTTGGCTACAGATCATGTAGTTTAAGATCAATGAGTTAGCATTGCCTTTTCTTGTGTAAGCCTCAGGGATACCTCCTTCTGTGCTTCCATTTAGGATGACTCCATTTAGCGCTGGCAGAGAGGAGAATAATAATTTCCAGTGTTTATCTGCTTTTATCCCTGAGGGAAATAGTGGTAATGGGATTGAAAAAGCTTTCTCTTGTTCACCGTACTCCCCTTTTTCTAGGAATGAGTTTGAGATTTTCCCGTTAAAGTCTTCTGTTAGAATAATGGAGGGGAAACCTTTCCCTTCCAATACTATTTCGATTTCCTCGAATGTTTTGATCATAGGAGCATCCTTTTTGGAGCTTCGGGGGATATTAACATAAAAAATTATTAAATCTTGAGAAATGTCCATATTGGCCTGCCAGTGCTTGTCCTTAATACATTGTACATTCATCAGACGCATAATTGATAACTTCCGGATCCCAATGGAAACCTTCGAATAGAAGAATTGCGAGTCTGCCTTCAGCGTGACCCCTGTTTACTGGTTCTGCCGGTACGTCATAAACGAAGTAGTCGTTTTGATCAAAAGTTTTTGTTGTCCAGGTTTCTTGTAGGGCCACCATCACCAGAAGTGTTTCCCAGAATTAGTGCTAACTTCTCCGGGTTTTTCCCTGCGATATTCCAAGATGAGATGGTCAAGCTTCTGTTAAAAAGGGAGTTTATTTTCCCTTCCTTGTTTGTGATTATTTAGGTTCCCCGAGATCCAGGACCAGCGATTTTCCTTTTGGTGTTATCTTCTTTTTATTGGATTTTTGTTACAGCTATGTCTCTCTCCATTTTTTTATAGAAATGGTTATGTTTTCGTTGATGGCTTTAGAGAAATTTTCAGGGCTGCAGGGTGATTGATCAAGGTGGAGGGTTTTCATTTCATTCCTCTCCTAGAAATGTTTCTGTTTTTGTTTTTCTATGCGTTTATGACTACAACTTCATATCCATTATTATGGAGGATTTTGCTTTCTTTTAGGGTTATGTCAAGGATCACATGGGACCAGAATTCGACAATAGCCACGGTCGTTTTAGACCTGATCGGGTAGGCCACTAATTTTATTTCTGAACTTGTTAGAGACTGTAGTGAATGGATTTTGCCACTGAGATTCACAATTGTCCCTCGGTTCAAAGGATCATTTCCTGTGGGGAATAAATCAGTTATTTCTAGAAAGCGTATTTGGACCTGCTGTTCCTGTGGGAGAACGGCCCCAGAGAGATGCTTGATTGGTTGTTCAGGACAGAGTATAGGTAAATAATTGTCAATCAGAAACTTGGGGCCAGAGAATTTAGGGGCATATTATCAAGGGGGTTTATCTCTGCTTTTTTGGCTTTAAAAGCCAAGAAAGCGGAGATAAAATTATCTCCCTATTACCTAGCTGTCACTAACACCAGTTAGCGACAGCTAGTAGGAGATAGCGACCATCTTGGGCCCCACTTTGCATGTCGGAGAAATTTATCACTAATGACATGCAAAGTGGGCGTGCCAAGATGTTAGCGACTGGAAACAGTCGCTAACATCGCTATCTCCTATTACCAACTTTTGGAGATATTCGCGCTAAGCGCAAATATCTCCAAAAGCTATCACCTGCCCTGAGCACCCTGAGCAGTTCTTAGCCATGTTATCCAATGGGAGGTGGATAACATGGCTAAGAGCATTAGCTCGGTAATGCATGAATATCGCTGACTTTTCAGCGATATTCATGCATTGCGGCCGATTTTTATCGCATTTGCGATAAACCTTGGTAATACCAAGGTTTATCTGCGATAAAAATCTCCGCAGGTCGGCGATACATTTTTGTCTCTAACCAAGCAATAGCGATAATTATCGCTATTGCTTGGTAATATGCCCCTTAGTTGTTTGTAATTCTCTCTTGCTTCAATTATTGAATGACTATGTTGTGTGGGATTTCTGGAAGTTTAGTAGTTTGCTCCTTTACTGTAGTTTTCTGTACTAAAAGTAAAGGATTCGGGAATTTTAACTTCTGCCCCTTCTGTTTCGAGAATTTTCTGGTTGCTCTTTTCTTAGTCATTTTCTGCCTTATATTGTTGTTTCGATTTTCGTTTCTTGTCAGGCGCATCTGTGGCTGAGGTTCCAATTTTTGGTATTTCTCCTTTACTTGTAGAATAATTATGAGATGGTTCTGTAGGTCTGTACTGGTTAAAAATTGGATAGTAGGCAATGACCTTGTGTAAGTCATTAACAGTGCTGGAGTCTTTAAATACATTTCTGAGAGAATAGATTTTATCGGCCTTGAGCTTCTTGTTTTTTCCTTTTTGTGTAATCTAGCCCGTTTGGGTCAGCGTTTGTTTCTTAACTGGGGGTAGATCTTCAGTTACTAGGGAATCTTTAAGGGTTGGTTGTTTTTCAACAACATTTTCTTCTTCTTTTGTTAGTGAACGTGGATGTATGACGGTACGACGCGGGCTATTACCACGCGTACCGTTACAACACGTGTTTTACACGCAAGTCGTTACCACGACTTGCGCTGTAGGGTGCGGACTTAGGAATTGTTTATTTTACTATTCCAAAACCAGTCCCCATGGATAGTAGGGAAGGTGTTGGAATAGAAAATTAACTATTCCTTGTCCTTGAGCGTTGTAAGAGACGCGTCGTAATGGTAGCGCGGGGTAACATCCGCGTCGTAAAGGATGTTCCCCGTGAAGGTTGATTGTTTTGTTTGAGTTGTTGTTTTCTTTTTTTATTGACTAGGTATTATAGTATTCCTGTTTGCGTTTCCAAGATCTGGTCAGAATTTTCCATAAGATTCTCCAAGAGAGTCAATGCTGATTCCAAGATCCTTTGAAGAGTAAATAAAGAACACGAGATGGGGTTTTCACCATTCTGAAATTATAAAATGTTAAACAGCAGACATCCCGGTGAGTGCAAGAGTTTTCCCGCTGAGACAGATGTTTTACATGGAGTGCTGTTGTATAATTGCAGTGACTCTGTTGTTGTGTTTGCAACCTGGGGAGGAAGGATATCATTTAGGTTTATATCTGTTAAGGTGAAATCTGTGTCTGGTATTTAAAATAGTTTGTTTTCTGATGAATGAGTAAGTGGGTAAAGGTGCTCTGGGGGGTCATGGATTTTTGCTGTTGCTGATTTTGTATTATCATTTGCCTGGCATGACCTTTGTTGTTTTGAAGAGAGGTGCTGAAGTCCTCTGCTTTATCTGAACCTGTGCTATCAATCCGCTTGATTGAACTCGAACCAGCTTTCCCCGCGAGATCTGAAAACCTGGCTCTTCAACTCTTCCTAATCATGTATGCACCCTGTGTTAGTCGACTGCCTTAGCACTAGGACACCTCCTTTGGAGGAAGCTGTGCACGCTATAAATTAATAAAATCAATGTTGACCCTTTTATTGTTCCCTGAAAACTGCTGCATATACAAGGAACTCTGTACTGAGAGTGAGAAGTGAGTCATTTTGCTGGACAGTCCTGCTGATTTTGTTACTGGGGGTTGACAATGCAGCACTGCTGCAAATCCATCCCCCAGAAACAAAACCAGCCTGCCACCCCTTCAGTCTCCCGGAGAAATGCCCGATGCTCGGTACTGCAAGTCCGGTCTTGATGGAAACCATTTGCAAATCTCATATCCTCTACAATGCTTACTTGAACATACTAAGACCAGGTCATGGGTTTAAGTACTTTTGTGCAGCATGTGAAGTGTCACCGGGGGTTAGAGCACTGAAGGTCCTATTGAACACTGATAATTACTGTATATTACTACTCCAACAGTAGTCAAAAGGAAATTTTCCTTGCATGCACCAATGCTTTTGGCATCCCAGTGGCGTAACAAAACCTGAGGGGTCCCTGCAAAGTCAAGAGTTCTCAGGCTTCGGTTTGGAAACTCATGCATAGTGCAGGAGGGGACCCCTTTGAGCTCAAGAGGACCCTGCACTACAGCGGCTGTAAGGCCTAATGTTATACCACTATGGCATTGTTTCTACATGAATGACCCAGAGTACAAACTATACTGGATATGGGTATACAAAGTACATCTAGCAATTTCAGAGAGAAAAGGGCTGAACCCTTTATACCATGGTGAGTTATACTTTTTTTTTTTTCAAAAAACCTTTATTGCACTTTCACATTTTACACAGCTATAGGCCTACAACCCTGGGGGCCGGCCGCATCTGTATGAAAGCAGGTATAAATCAACAGGAGAGTGTCCCCTATCGGCCGCTAAGTTTGGTGGTTGTTTAAGGTATAACGTAGTGAAGGTGTAGAAGTCGCAGCAGCATGCCGATCTAGTTCAGTTCGTTTTTCGTTTTTATAACATTAAACAACATAACAGTGAAGAAAACCACATTTAGGTCATCAGTGAACTAATTAGCTAACACCAACTGTGTCCGGTAGTGCACCCGTTGAGGTTTGCGGTGCCAGTATTCCTGTAAACGGCCATGGCCGCAATGCGCATGTCTGCGTGCGGTCAGGTGTGCCTGTGCCTATTGGGGCGGAGCACTGTCTGTCTCAACCACTTCCTCCCCGCCGATTCTCAATCCCACCCTCCATGCCCGTGGCCCCTCACTCCCCGCTCCCATGTCTAGGTTCCCTCAGTCATCTTCCTCGTCATCATCTGATGTCAGTGTGTCGTCCTCCGGCAAGAGTTCACAGATCTCCCCCCTGTATACATTCCATGGGGCCCATATCTTGTTCCATTTCCTTGGACAAGCCCGGCTTGCATACACTGCCCTTTCTGTAATCATCACCCTGTCCATATTATTACACCATTGCGTTTTTGTTGGCACTTCTGCCGCTCCCCATTTTTGCGCTATATCACGTTTTGCGATTATTGTGCCTAGGGTAGCCCATTGCTGTCCGTGTCTGGACAAATCGTTGGGTCCCCATACATTTAGTAAACATTTTTGTGGCCCCGGGACCAATGATGTCCCCACCGTCTGCGATATCGTGCGCATTATTCGCCTCCAGTATTCGTGAATGCGTTGGCAATCCCATATCGTGTGGAAGAACATGCCCTCCTCACCACATCCACGGAGGCAGTACGGGTGCTGAGCACGGTGTATGAGGTGTAGCGTCATTCTAGTATAGTACACCCTGTGGAGAATTTTCAATTGTACCAGTCGGAATTTAGCAGAGATGCCGATCTCCTTAGGTGACGCCAGTGCCGCATTCCATTCATTCTCGTCCACAGCTTCCACGTCTCCCTCCCATTTGGCCTTCAGTGTGTGTGTGGGGTCTGGCAAGTTATTAAGTAACTTGCGGTAGACGAGGGACGTCGCCCGTCCTGGCATGAAGTCCGTAAGGAGGCGATCCTCAAGTGGAGAAGCCTCTCGGACCGCCGTCTCGGGGGGGTTGGCCGTAAGCAGTGCGTGCCTAATCTGGACATACCGGAACAATTCTCGAGTCCCCAGTTTGTATTGCTCCCTCAGCTGCTCAAAGGGGACCACCGTGCCTCTTTCCCATAAGTCTCCCACCGTAGATATCCCTATGGTATCCCAGTGCGAGAAACCCTTGCTAGTTCGCAGTCCTCCCAGTGCCCAAGAGTCCCACAGCGAGGTGAGTTTGGTCAATCTTCCTTTCCAGCCCAGGGCTGTCTGTGCCGTGTGCCACAGCATTGCGGTAAGTTTTGTGGGGCCCACCAGTTTGCGTACTTTTCGTTGGTCGTATAGAGGGGCTATTAAAGTATCGGTGCCTAACTGCGCCCTGTCTGCTTGGAATGCCGGGTCGTTCTGGGAAGCATGTAGCCACTGATTTACGGGCTTCAACTGCGCCGCCCAGTAATACAGTTTCAAATTAGGCAATGCGATCCCTCCGTCATACCAGCCCCTATGCATTTTGACCTGTGCTATGCGTGACGGACGATTATTCCATAGAAGACCAGCCACCAACGCCGATACTTTCCTGAAGTATCCTGGTCCCACCGGGTACGGCGTATTTTCTAGAATGTATAAGAAACGGGGCAGTGACATCATCTTATAGAGGGCTGCTTTACCCAGCATTGTCAGAGGCAGCCCTGCCCAATACGTAACGTCCTGTTTAAGCTGCTCCAAGGGTGGCGTCAAATTCTTCCGGGCAAATTCTAAGGGATCCATGGTGACATGGACTCCCAAATATTTAAAGGAGGAGCTGGCTACCTTCAAGGGGCAGTCTGGGGTCAACGCCGGAAGTGGGCCCCTCAAGACGAACAGTTCCGATTTAGTCCAATTCAATATGTAACCCGAGACTTTCCCAAGGTCATCACAAAGGGCCAATGAGTTATACTTTTTTAATCCGTTATGTATTTATTTATTTTGTCCTTATCTTCACCAAGACTTTCACAGATTTAACAAGCCAATTCACACTCTTAGTTTCTGGGGGGCCCCTTGGCTCGCTGTTTCCGTCTAGGCCCCTTGGCCTTCCTCACGTGATTGAGGATTGGTGTAATCATAGGACTGTAATACCCAGAAAAATTATAAAAACTTTGGTTAGTTAATCAAAAACCTCTGTCGTGCCCATCTTGTGAAGGGTTGCCAGATGTTGGGAGGGCCTTCATTTCCCGTGTCTTGTTCAAGTCTTGACATGTTAACTGCGGCTCTAAGCCAGTCTTCCCTACCTGGGGGGGTAGCAGATTTCCATTTAATACAGATCTCTCTTCTTGCTAAGAGTACTAAGTATAACAGGAGAGCTTTTTGGTTCTGTGAGCATACCCTCTTAGTTAGATCATTCATACCAAAAAAGACTTAAGGTAGGTCAACTTCCAAATCGATGTCAAAAATAGATGTTAACGTGTCTCCCACGCCTTTCCAAAAGAAATCAAGACTTGAGCATTGGAAAAAAATATGGAGATCATTGGCATGGATTAGTGCACACCTGGGACAACTTGGTGGAGGATCATGGGCAAATGTTGCTATTTTTGCTGGCGTTTAGTATAGCCTGTTTATTACAAAAAAGTGATTTTTTTTCAAGGAGGACGGTTTTACATATTTATATAAAATCTTCAGGGATGTTTCAAATAGTTCCTCAATATTCAGGGCAAATGGTGTTGAGTTCGAGATTGCTGCTGAGGGGGGAATTTTTACTTCCTCAGCCTCTTGAATTTGTGTATACCAGAGAGCTATCTCTTTCTTCTTTGGACTCGGATCTTGTAACAGCTGTTCTACTTCCCAATTTTCTGTGATATCTTCCGCTTCTGATTTATACCAAGATTTTAATTGAAGGTATTTAAATCTTGAGAGCTGGGGACCTATCTTCACTTGTAAAAGTTCCCAGGGAGGAATGCCCTCTAAGTCAACCAAATCTGACCTTCTAACCATCCCTTAGTTTTTAATTGGTATCGCCAGGCAATCTTTCAAGCAAAGTGGTGTCCCAGGAGAGTCCCAGATTGGGGCAAAATCTGAGAAATACCCTATGCCCCAGATGCTTCTTATTTTATACCAGGTAGAAAGTGATGATTTTAACACCTTCCGACGGACTCTCTTGAAAAAGTTTGGTGCACCAAATTTATACAAAAAGCCACCATGAAGCCCTCCCTCCTCCACCAAAACCAGTTCCCTGAGTACTCTGTCTCATGCTGATTGTTCAGGATAAGATAACAACATCCTTATTCCCTTAAATTGGAAAGCCATCAGATACCAGTTTATGTCTGGGAGTGCTAAGCCTCCTTTGTGGAGCTTCCTTCTCATTTTTTTCCACGACATCCTGGCCTTCTTCTGACCCCAAATAAAACTACCAATTTTCCCCTGTATTCTACTGATGTTTTTATTGGGGAAAGTTAGAGGTATTGCGCCGAAAATAAATGGCAGCTTCGGGAGCACGGACATTTTTACTAAATTGACCCTCCCGTAGATGGTCAAAGGGAGGTTCTTCCATTTAGCAAACAGATAATCTAGATCTTTCTCGATCTTCTCTAGATTTACCAACTGGATTTTATTTAGTTCATTAACTACTTTGATTCCGAGGTATCTAAATTCTCTGCTTTCGGAACCGTTTCTATAAACTGTGTTCCAGCACATTATTTCAGACTTATCTGGATTTACAAGATACCCTGAGACCTTACCAAAATCCCTCAAAGTGTTTTCGAGTTGCCTGATGGAATGTTCTGGATTGCAAGTATACACTATGATGTTGTCGGCAAATAGTGCCAGTTTACACTCGTAATCCGATGATCTAAAAGGGGTCATGGCCTCGTTTAGTCTGATAGTCTGCGCTAGGGGCTCTATGTAAAGATTGAACAGAAGGGGGGTCAGGGGGCATCCCTGCCTCGTCCCCCTCCGGATTGGAAAGCTTGGTGTCACAGACCTGTTCAAAAGAATTTTAGCTGAGGCCTCTAAATAGCAGTGTTTCACCGTCTGTATGAAGACTGGGCCCAACCCCAAAGCCTCTAATGTTCCCCATAGATATCTGCAACACACCCTGTCAAAGGCTTTTGCAGCGTCGATTGCTACTACAGCTAATGGATCTGACCTTGCAACAGCAAGGTCAATGTTGCCTATGAGCAGCAGGGTTTGTTCTTGGATCACCCTACCTGGCATAAAGCCCTTCTGATCTGGGTTGATCAAATTAGATGCCAATTTAGTCAATCTCCATGCTAAAATGCCCACGAAGATCTTGTAATCTGCATTCAGCAGGGAGATTGGTCGATACGAGTCTGCGGCCTGGGGGTTCTTCCCAGGTTTTAAAATTAAGACCAGCGTGGCCTCACTCCAAGATTTTGGCATCACCCCGTCGGAGCAGTATATTGAGTTAAAAAGCGAGAGGAGTATAGGCATGAGATCATCCTGTAGTAATTTGTATATTTCGTTGGTGAGGGCGTCTAGACCGGCCACTTTTTTGTTTTTGCTCTTTTAATTTGGATCCTTATCTCTTCCGTTGTTATGGGGGCTTCGGTAAGAGTAGGTAAGGACTTGTTTGCTAACCAGCAAGATATCTCAACCTGCGACGGTTCAAGATCTTCTCTATAAAGGTCTGAAAAAAGTGATAGTAAGGTATTTTGAATATCCTCCTGGTTAGTTGATTTGTTACCACTATTATCTATAATTAATTCATTAATGTCGTTCTTAGCTCTATCCAACCTGGCCTTCCAAGCGAGAAATGCCCCTGCCTTCTCGCTGTATTCAAAGTTCTCCATGTTCCTGGATTGCCACTGCGCTTTGCATTTTTGATCGCCGTCGCTTGAGCGGTCGCGGGGCTGCTCTCTCGGACACTTCCAAATCTGTATGCCCGGATGTCAAACAATGTTGTAATACAGTTTACGTGAAGCGCGAATGAGATGAATACTCCTGGGAGTGTTGGGTTTTTCTACGTTTTCTCCCGGTGATGCTGGAGGTTCGACCGGGCGTTTGGCAGTCTTTTCCTGCGGCGACGAGTGAGGTTTCTCCGGAGCTGCACAGAGGGGGCGGAGCGGCAACCCAAGTCAGGACGTGCTGGAGGTGGGAGGCAGCAGCAGTAGCAGCGTGCGGAAGCAGCCGAGTGTGCTTCCTGTTTGCCTGCCCTCGGGGGAGAGGACCGTCATTACGACCAGCAACTGCATACTGGGTCCCGCAGCAGGTAGGAGGGGTCCAGTCAACACGTGTGGCTAAGATCACGGTCCCCGAGGTCTCTGTTGGAGGTCAATATTTTTACTATAGACCTGATGATTTTTCCTCATTAACCAGGCTAGTCTTTGGTAAGAAGCCTGCTGAAACTGTGCTTTTGAGCTTTGCTAAACAGGGAGAGTGTGTAGGGTGCTACCAGACAAAGGAAATATACTTGATTCAAGATTGCATGGAGAGGGATGTTGATGCTAAGGGATTTTCTCCCCCGAAAATAAACAGGTATTCCCTACGTGCAAGAGCTGCCCATTTAGCAGCCAACAGAGATATCACGCATTTTCCTCAACGCATTTCTCCTCCTGTGCCAGTAGTCCCAGAAGTTAAGAGTAAAATAGTAATCCCAGTAAAACAGCTTAAAGAGGAGCAGGAGCAGGTGGCACGGGGGGTGCACGAGATCTCAGGATCAGGAGGAAATACACCATCCAAGCAGTTACAAGGCAAATCTAGGCCACAGGAAAGGAGGAGAAAAAAAATACAATAAAATCTAAAGTTACTCCTTCTCTGAAATCTTATTATCAAGTTATTCCATCAACCTCAAACAAAACCCGGCAAGTGCAATCTGGTATCATGCCTAGCCCCACTAAGGGGGCGTCAGACAGCCAGTCAACAGGGAAACCGAGCATAACACCCTCAACCCCCTCCTCTACGTCAAAAGAGAAGACAGGGAAGTCAGTTAAGGTTAAAACAGTCAAAACACCCGAGACCAAAGTTGCAATTTTGGAGCAATCTGCGCAGCCTGTAAAATTAGTTACGGGAGGGTCTCAGGAACGGGAAATACACCCCGAGATAGATCTCTCTAATAGATATGTTGTATTAGAGGAACTGGATGAGGTAGGTCAAGCAGCCGCGCAATTAGGAGAAAAGGATGAAGAACAAGATGAACAAGGATTGGCTCAGCAACACGCAAATTCCTTAGACTCCGCTTTCGCCTCAACAGCAGTCTCGCATTCATTGGCTGACCTGTTGTTGGCAATGAAAGAAGATATGACTTCAAGATTTACTGTCTCCGAGGCAAACCAGGCGGAAATGGCTTCTAGGTTTACGGTGTCAGAGGCTAACCAGGTTGCAATCCGGTCTTCCTGTGAGGCCCTCGCTAAAAAACTGGAGGAGATCACAGTACAGACGGAAACATTAGAGGAAGAGATCCCTAAGCTGAAGGAAGCATTAGTTTCTAATACATCCAGGTTGGAATCTCTTGCCTCTGAGAACAAGGAGCTTAAGAATGACCTAGAGCGTTTAGAGAACCATTCGCGTCAAAATAATCTGAAATTCCTAAATGTTCCAGAGTCTGTCGAAGGGGAGGTTATAAAGGCATTCTTGATCACTCTGTTAAAAACCACTGTTCTAAAGAATCATACAAATATTGATCTCAACTATGAAATTCAAAGGGCACACAGACACACTTTTAGAAGGAAGCTCAGGAAACAAAAAACGCGTAAAATACTAGTGAACTTCCTGTCATACTCTGTCAAGGAGCTTATCCTTTCCGCTGCACTAAAAGAAGGGAGTATCTCATCATCAATTCCTGAACATCCCACCTTCTCTTTTCTTATAAGATCAGACATCTCGAATACAAAAGCTACGAGGCAGTGGGAGTTGGAGAAGAGACTGGAAGAGCTCAACACCCTTGGAGCAAAGGCACAATTAAGATTCCCGGCAACTATCCGGGCAATGTGGAATAACCACATGTATATCCCTAGATCCACAGAAGAAGTCGATACACTCATCGATAAAATCAATCAAGAAAAACAGGGAGGAAAATGAGTAGAGTGTTAAGAGACTTCTCCTGTGGAAAGATATTCCGGGCACATTAATATTTAAAATTTCAACCAAGGAAGATTGTTTAAGGGAGCAACACCCAAATAGGCTTGCCTATTGGAAGGGAGGGTTCCTCAAGGGAAGGACATGGGGCACGAGGAGGAGGATGAGGGTCGAGGGTGGGGAGCACTGAGTGGGGAGCAGAGTAGGAGGAAAAAATAAATAATTAAATAAATCAATAAATAAAGTTAAAAATAAAAGCAAAAATCAAAAATACCTCATCTATTCCTAACTTTCGCATTTTCAGTAAAAAGGCAGCAAGGGAGCATAGTGGCTGTGATGAGACCCAAGTCTGCGATGGGTAAAGGGATAGATGGCCCTAAAATTCAATAATTTTCATTGAACCTAAATGGCCTGAGGTGTTCACGTAGGAGAAGATTGATCCTGAAATATTTAGAACTCGCCTCAGTCCAAATGAGTTTAGGTTTTCTCAAAGATCCCATGGGTGCAGTCTTTTTGCGTTTCGCAACAGACATTGAGTAGCCGAGGGGTAGCAGTTGTGATCAAGAAAGAGGTGCCCTGTAGTATTAAATCCGTCCAAACCGACCAGTCTGGTCGGTGGGTAATTGCTCTTTTGGATTTTGGGGGGGTCGAGATGACATGTTCATCGTATTATGGCCCAAATACAGATGATCCTTCATTGTTGGTCAAATTACAGGGGTACTTAATGTTGACAAACCCTCCGTTGATAATAGGTGGTGACTTTAATATAAGATTTGATCCTGAGAAAGACAGTTCTAATTTAAAGTACACAAGCGCAACCCCTAAATCACGAAGAGTAATGAAAAACCTAATTTTAAATTTAAACCTAGTGGATATATGGAAATCCAGAAAGGAGATGTTCAGGGATTTGCCTATTACAGTAAAAAATATAGACACTCCTCTCGGATCGATTATATGTTGGCCAAAAAAGAACATTTAAATAACATCATAAACATCTCGATCCAGCCAATACATTGTAATGATGAGAAATCCACACGTAGAGTAGTATTTAGTGATGCTTTATTCCAAGTTGTATAGAGAGACCCCACCAGGAGCATCCATCATGGTGCTCAGCCCAGCCAACTGTAATCTGTCAGGCAGATCACCAACATTCTCAAAAGTGCATCACAGGAACATTCCAATAGAGGTAGAGAAGGATAGCATAGGAAATATCAAGATACTACATTATCCTCTCTCCTTAAATAGAAAACAAAAAGCTAAAAGCAGCAACGGAGAACAGAAGGAAATGAAAGCAAGAGAATTGAGCAAAAGCGGAAAAAGAAGAACGGTAAAGCCTTCTGAAAGCAAGAGAATTGAGCAAAAGCGGAAAAAGAAGAACGGTGAAGAGGAAACACCTTTAAAAAGAGAATAAGAGAGAATAATGGAAAAAACGTATAAACCATCCACCCTTCTTACACCATATAGACCATACTCTCTTCTTACAGAACTTAAGAAGTCAATAGAAAAGAAAAGAACAAAAGGAAAAGTAGAGGTGAAACCGCACGAAAACACTATTACCACTAAGCAAAATACAATAATGTAATGAAAGAGATAATAGTGCAAGAATAGTTGCAATAAAAATACATAGGATCTGAATACATGTAAATCTGAACATATTTAGCATAAAAAAACATAAATGCACATAAATAGTAGGCATAAGCTAAATATGATATAAAACTTTTAAAATCTAAATGTGAACAAAAACAAGATAGTGCTATAGGACTATAACCCTAGCATAACTCCTCTGAAGGAGACTAAAATAACGCACACCCAAAAGAGCACAAAACAAAAAAATAAACGAGGTCCGTGTGGACAACTGACGTAGTGCTAGGTGGGACTAAAACCCAAAACAGCAAAATAGGACATGAACCCCATAGCAAAAATATAACATCAAGTAGATGGGACTAAGACCCACTACAAACAAACGGGACTGTAAACCCATTGTAAATACAAGGAAAATGTGCAAGTAGGACTAAAACCCATTGCAAGAAAAATGGGACTAGAACCCATATGACAAACATTGCAAGATAAGCAAAAGGGACTAAAACCCAATGCAAAAAAAATTAAACATGTGGAACTGAAACCCACAGTCAGCAAATGGGACTATAACCCAATGCAAACACTTAAATAATACAGATGGGACTAAAACCCACTGTAAGTAATTGGGACTAGGACCCATTACGAGCATTTAAACCACACAGGTGGGACTCAAACCCACTGTGTTGAAATGGGACTAGGAACCCATAATAGAACACAGTAAATAAAACAGATGGGACTAAAACCCACTGTAAATATCGAACATAATATGCCAACAGGCATACTGGGGTGATGGGACTTAAAACCCTCCCCCAACACAAAGAAAGCGAAAACATATTTTAAAAGGAAATGGGACTAAAACTCACTCCTACGTTACCAACACACCTTAAAGATTGCTATGGTGTAACAATACACTAAAAGTATAAACATTACATAAGTCCGCGAAAAGTAACATATCTTCATTGTAAAAGCATGTATTGACATCTCAATAAAGGTGTGCCTGTCACAACCGCAAAACACCCTACATTGTGAAAAATTATAACTGTGTGTAGTGCAGGGAAACCACAAGGTGTATACAAAACACGACAGGGCTCAAAAAGCTAAACTAGGAATGTAAATAAGTCAGTTGCAGTTCAACATTAGCATTCACTAATATTTTAAACTCCGGAGCTCGATCCTTGCCCCCGAGACATATCCATAATGTAATGAAGAACAAACTGCAGGCACACTTCCGATTTTCAAGCATTGACGTCTAGAAAAAAAACCACAGTACCTTCGATTTCAGACGGAGCTCCGTTTGCAGCATCGAAGAAAAGGAGGTTTGAGAAATGCTGAAAGAATATTACTAAATGCCAAGTAAAACGAGGACATCTTGTCGAAGCTAAATTCACGCTGACAAACGAAAAAAAACAACTTTAATAACAATGGCTCAAACATCGTGGTTGGCAAAATGATGTAGACACACTCATTCACAGCAAGTCAAAGCTATGAAACGCTGTGGTTGGCAAAACAACCCAAAATGGAGGCACGTTTTTTTTACGTCCTGCCGAGTGGCTCACAGCGCGTCCATGTACCACACGCGCTGATGAGACAGATGACGAAAGCGTCAGAGAAGCTCCACAATGGCGTCACAGAAAGTCAAGAGGGCAGCAGGTAAGAGCGTGGACACACGCGCTGGATTTTGAATAAGAAAAGTGACAGTTAAATTGTAGATGACATCACTAACTCGATTTTTGCTCGATTTTTACTCGATATTCACTCGATGAAGCCCAAAAAAAAAAAAGGAAATGCAAGCAAGGACATGTAGAGAATAGTCTCCTCTTGGCAAGGACTTGAATTCAAAAGCAACCAATAAAGTAATGTCAAAACTGCTTAGTGTATCCATAGTTAAACAGTGACACATCTTCCCAGAGAGATCCAAAACAGCAAAAAGTACGCTCTCCTTGTAAATAGGACAGGGGCTCTGCTTGTAAATGGGACAAAGTACAAAATTGCCCAATAAAACGCTTACCCTCATGTGAAAGTACAGCACAGGATGAGCCAGGATCTGACAAGATTAGGGTTAATTCTTGAAGGCACAACTCCAAAACAGTAGATAGTCGGCTCTCCTTGTAAAGAGGACAAAATGCAGAGTTGCCCAATAAAATGCTTACGCTCATGAGAGGATACAGCGTGAGTCCCAAAGTCAAAAGAAACAGTCTTACCCAAAGACAGGACACAACTCCAATTTAAAATTAGTAGACTCACTGTTACACAGGACGACTGCCAGACTGCTGTGGGCGACCGGTTGTAGGTCACTGGTGGGGTCATGCTGGCAGTTGGGGTTGCTTTTCTTGTTGCAGGAGGTCCTTTCATACTTTGTAGATTTCTTTGTTAATATCTTGTAGTTTGAAGTACTTCTTGACTTGAAAAACGTAGGTTCTTTGATAAGATCGTCTCCATGAATGTAATGATGAGAAGTCCACACGTAGAGTAGTATTTAGTGATGCTTTATTCCAAGTTGTATAGAGAGACCCCATCAGGAGCATCCATCATGGTGCTCAGCCCAGCCAACTATAATCTGTCAGGCAGATCACCAACATTCTCAAAAGTGTATCACAGGAACATTCCAATAGAGGTAGAGATGGATAGCATAGGAAATATCAAGATACTACATACATCTATCTGATCATGCCCCCCTAATAACTGTCTATGCCATCAGTGGGAAGAGTATACAACCTAGATGGACATTGAATAGAGCTATGCTTGCCGACGGGGAGATTATACAATCAATTAGTAGATCCTCCTCAGAATTTTTTTCTATTAATTTGGGATCAACCACCATAGACCAGGTATGGGATGCCTATAAGTCCAATTTGAGAGGTCATCTGCATGCCTTCGTTAGTTCGAAAAATAGACAACAAGCTCAATATTTACTAGCATTAGAGAGGAGAATCTCCGCCCTGGAGGGAGAAAGGAGTAAGCTAAGCGAAGGAGACAGGGGGGAAAATGTAGTTAGTAGATGGAAACTTGGAGTAGGCTAGACAAAAATGTAGGCTATTATTGGATCTAAATTAATCCTTTATTTAGATCTGGTGTCAGCAAAGATCTTTAGATTTACTTATATGCTATTTCAGACAGCTCATGTCATCGATTGGTCTGTTAGTGTGCCATTCACATTTCTTTTAGACCCCCCTCTGCTACAGCACACAGCATGATGTACATTGCCTGCCCATTTCAGTTATGAGCTTACTTAACTGTGAGTGACGATATTCTGCTTTTGCACAATGTGCACTTACACACAAAACTTAGTCTCCTTGTGATTGTATATAAAAAACAAATACAAACATTGGCTAATCCAGACCTATTAGGTTTTCCTATCCTATTTATAAGTGGTGTCTCGAGTGGTTTAATGCCTGATTGTGGCCTCCTGAAGAATTTGAGGATGGACCCCATATTCTGCAATATCTCACATAAAATCATTTGCATTGGAATGAATGGGTGCAGGCTGAAGGGTTGGGGGCGGTGAATGTTTGGGTCCCCTGCACTGCAGTGGTAGTAGAGGCCTGCATACTGCCACTGGGTGTCTCTCGCTTTGACTGAATTGCATACGGTTTGGTCCAAACAGAGGTGGCAAGGTGTACCAAATATGGATGGACTGGGATGCGGCCCTAGTAAATACCAGAAGCTGAGATTAATTCAAACATTTCCCCCTTCACATTTGTGTATATTTCAGTGTGTCTAGTATGTCCAGATGTCAGTTCAGTGCACACTTTGCCATTGGAACTCAGCTATGCCTAGCTGATTAGCTCTAAAAAGAGTGAAACTGGTCCTGGCTTGCTTGTGTTTCGGTTCAGGGAGAATCTGCTTGGCAGTTCGGGATGGAAGGTTCCGATTGGAGCCAGGGGCAAGACGGAATTGCATATGACTGGGTCAAAACTGAGATGGCATGGTGTGTAAGATAATAATGGACCGGGATGCTGTCTGAGTAAGTGTCAGTGGCTGAGAGTAATTCAAGCATTCAATCTATTACTTTTTTATACTTCAGTGGTTCGTCCTCAGTTGATGGGAATGCCTAGACGTGGGTCCCACCGGAACCAAGCTATATCGGATTGATGAGCTCTAACAAGAGTAAAACCTGTCCTGTGTTGCCTGTGTTCCAGTTTAGGGAGAACCTCCTTGCCAGTTCTGGCTGGACTGTTCTGATCGGAGCAGGGTCCAGATTGATTTGCATATGGCTGGGTCCAAACTGAGGTGGCAGGGTTTGCAAAATAACGACGGACTGGGATGCAGCCCCAAGTAATCACCAGTGGCTGAGATTAATTCAAGCATTCAATCCATAACTTCTTTGAACACTTCAGTGGCTCTCACTTTGACATATGCACAAACTATATAGCACCCAGTACCTAAGACCATGGTCTGTGGTTGAATGAGTCAGTAGAAGCATCTAGATGTGTAAAGGAAAGGGACAAAGAGTACAGGCTTGAGGGACTCTACATCAAAGATTGCCGAGTAGTGGAGCAATACTGACTTAATTGCATACATTATACAATGGCACCAAAATTGATGGATCCACTCTGATGCTCTGCCCCCCACTGTACAAGTGACTCTGACGTCTCCAACCCTATGAGTGTACATGTAAGTTTATTAGCACTCTAAAGTCAACATCTGTTTTTAAAAAACACCTGCTCTGCCCTCTCCTCTATTGACTTTGATTACCTCCAAGAAAAAAGGCAGTTCGACACATCTGAAACTTTTCTTAATTTTACATTTATAAAGTTTGTAAAGCTGGTATTGTTTATTTTAGATACAAAACCAAACTTTAAGCGGATAACTGAAAAGATTCCTCATGATCGTGTGTCACATTCTGCCAGTTGGGAGTATTTAGCTGACAGCATTCTGCATTCAGGGGCCTCAAATTTTGCTTTTCTCATTATAAGTTTGGACTTAAAAATCCTAGGAAGCACAGTGCTGCTGCCTATAAGCCTGGATTGCCTAAAGGTGTTGTAAAAGGCACAAAGCCACTTAGGAGAAACATTGTTCATAAATTTTTATAGGAATCCATTATTTCAATCCAAAACTGTGCAAGGTAACAGAGCTGAGCCAGGTCTGCATCATAAGCTGAGCCATTAAAGAGGCCTCATCTTGTAAATCCCACAATAAAGGAGAAAACAATATGACAAGAACACTTATAATACATTTTTAAAAAGAACTCTTTTACTACTATTTTGTAAAATGTGTCAACACATTGTATAAGGGACAAAGTACCCCCTGCTGTGTATTAGAAGGATATTGCAATTCACCAAGGAGTTCGATAACCATATAGAGGAACACTGTTGAAGGCCAAACTCCTTTAAAAGGGTATGGATCCCTGAGTTGACTTGCAATATCCTCATCATATATGTCAGGAGGTACTTCATATATATAAAATAATACATGGTCACACCATTACCTTTACACCAACCACCTTGGTGTGTAGCTCTTTAATTTGAAAGAGCGAGCATGTTTTCAAACATGAAGAATAAAAATAAAACCTCTAGAGCAAAATAAACGCATCAAAAACCTGTTAGTTATTTGTTGCAAACAATTATGAGAAACAATACAATAGATGTCAGTTTTAAAAAAGCAGCACCAGCTCGGAATGTATATAAACATGCAGAAATATTCGACTTTTCTCTAACTGTCTAATGAGTGCAAAAAATAAACACATTCCCTCTGCCTGTCATTGTGTAAACTAAAAAATAGGGCAGAAGAACAGTTTTTTGTTGCTTTAAACAACTGCTGCAATTATGCTATGTACCCTGACCTGCCTTACACTTCGGCTGCTGGCAGCAGTCATTGTGATGTCTGAACTCGACTGTAATAACTTATAATAATTGAGTTCTGATGTCTTTATAATCAGTGACTGGGTGCATCACAAATCATCGACCATTAAGAAATTATAAACTGATGTTTATACAGGGGTTGCAAAATCCTATGTACTATATCACATTACTCTAATGAGCAAGAATTATTGAAGTAATCATTTTCTAAATATTGAGATGGTAAGGTGCAGCGATGTAAAGTAGTTTGCATTGAATCACCGATTTTGGGTATATATTGAAGTCGAGGTTTCATCCCAGGATTTCTAATTGTATATTCCAGATGTAAGATAAATGTTTCATGGATCCTCCAACAGGGACAATACAGCAGTAAATGTATTTAGGAATTGCTAAACGTTTTGCTCATTAGGTCGCGCGTGCTGTTGCAAAGCGATCTATTGTAATCATTTCAGTCCTTTTCCCGTTCAAGGACTAGGCAGAGACAACAGACTGTCACGCGCACGCAGCCGGCCGGAATCGGATCAGGTCACGCGCTCCGATCCCGGCCGGCTGTTCAAAACACATGCACACATGCACACGCAAGCACAGGCAGGCACACACACAGGCAGGCACACACGCAGGCACAGGCAGGCACACATGCAGGCAGGCACACAGGCAGGCACACACGCAGGCACAGGCAGGCACACACGCAGGCACACACAACACACACACAGACAGACGCACGCACGCACGCACACTCCCCCCCCGCCCAAACTCACCGGGCTAAACAGTCACAGAGGACGGACTTAAAAACAACAAAAATGTCGCACTCGCACCCCTTCTTCTGGGAGCAGTGTAGGCCACTTTTACGTCATTGAAACATCAGAAACCGAAGGCCCGTCAGCTAGGGGACCCCCCGGTTCCTCTTCCATGCCGTGACCACGTCATTCCAGCTCTGACGCAAGGAGCCGCGCCTCTGCTGCGCCGTGCCTGCGGTGGGACTGCAAGGGTTAAGTTGCCAAGTCAAACGAACTCCGCGGCTCCTGCTTAATGCACTCTTATCCGAGCCCGGCTGATCCGGTCAGCGGCAGCTGTTCGCTCAGTTGTGCACTTGGGTGCCGCGTCCTCCGGTCTCATGCAGTGGTCCAAAGAGCCTGTTTCTTTTACTTTGTGTTTTAACCTTTCCGTCTGTCTGTTCTGGTTCCGACCTCTCCTTTGATCCGCAGTATTGTCGGAGTCGGCGCAGGGCTAGTGTGAGGAGGCGCAGGTTCTGAGAACCAAAAACCGAGACATTTCTCTCACAGAAATGCACGGCTGTAATTTGGCATCGCCCAGGGGCCCACGGTGGCTTGATTGACAGCGCTCATCGTCAGAGAGAACGCAGACCGTGGGCGCGGGCAATCCATTGCACCTTTTACACACACTGCTAGCGGCTGCTAATTCATTCTGCACTACGGCACGTGGAAAGGGCTCTCGGAAAACTGGGTCTGTACTAAATTTTCTGAAATTTGCTGGAGCCCAGAACAGGTGCTGAAAGGGAAGGACTGCCCTAGCAAATGCGTGGCGCCGTCACCCTGGCTTATTTTGTTTATACACAACACTGTAAATGTACCAAATACAATATCTAATCTTAATTCAAAGCCTGGCTAGTGAAACTTCGGGGAAAATGTAAAAATGTTAAATGGTGGATTTTCTGTTGACATACTAGGTGCAAAATTGAATTTAAAATGATAAACGGCCATAAAATGCACAATTACTCAGACATTCCAAAATAGATTATTATGCGCTGCACAAATTATCAGGCTAAAAAGCGAAGTTCGGGAAGATCGCAATTCAATGGTTATGTACTTGGGGATTCAAAAAGGACACCATTCTTACTGCAACTTGTCTGAGTTGAAGAAGGTGGTTCCAGATGTACAATACTGAGAGCAAAGGGTGGTGTAAAAAGGGCTATCTTTAGTTTTTAAATAAAAATTGCAATAACATGCCTATAAGTATTTAATTAAGGCTTTTCTTCTATGAGGTGGCATTTGTAGAGTACTCATTACCAAATCAACATGGTGGTAAAGTAGTGTACCTCAAAAATCAGCATGAAAAAATTTTCAGAAGCCATATGAACTGCACGAGATTAGATTCGGCACAAAGCGGAGAGGTAGAGCATTCAGGGTTTTACCCGAGGCTAAGGGAAAGACTTTGTCTCTGTGGTTATTGTTTTTTTTTTTAAATAAATACATTCGGTTATGTTTAGTGAAAGCTACAAACCAGAACAAGCATTTGCAATGCAATAAGTCTCACCTTTGTGAGAGTTTGAGCTATTGTCATTGTAAATGACAATGCCTTTCATTTATGTGTTTTGAAAACCTGCAAGCGGTGCGTAAACACGCACTTTATACGAGAAGCAAGGCTGGCAGTAAAAGAGGCGCAGTTACGGGCAGCCTTGCTTCTCGTAAGCAACGACTAGAAGTACAAAGTGTGCATTTACGCACCGCTTGCAGGTTTTCAAAACACATAAATAAATAAAAAGGCAGTCATTTACAATGCCAATAGCTCAAACTCTCGCAAAGGCGAGACCTATTGCATTGCAAATGCTTGTTTTTAGTTTGCTAATATTGGAGACTGTTGCTTATAGAGATGTAAACCTATTACGTCAATTCAGTTGGCAAAGACACCACCTGAGTATGTCGAGTTAGACACACACCTACCAATCTTTTTGATAATGATTTGAAAGTGTGTGAATCACCCATGAGATCAAAGTTCTGGGGTCGATCAATAAACATTTTTGACTGCAAATAATCAGGGAGTGCTTGCTTTACATGCCTTTAGTTTTGACACTGTATTATGACGACGGGATTCCGGAGGCAGTAATGTGTGACAAAAACGCTTTTGCACACTTTCTCTGTAGCATTTTGTTGTGTTGGTCATGTGTTCTGTTTTTCTTTTTTTGTACAGGCATTGTTTTATGTTGCATTAGTGCAATCTGATTGTCTTTTGCTGTACACCAGTCTTCGGGTTGCACTCTGTTTGGACTGTTTTGTGGCAGGTCATGTTTTAACTGTGGTGTTATGTTGCAATGTGTTTGTTGTTGTGTTGCATAGTTGTTTACTTTAAATATGATAAGAAATGCTGCCATGTTTCAAGCAAAAAAGAGCACAAGCCTTGAAAGTTCCTGTGACAAGCATCCATTTAACACTTTCTTAGGTGGTTTACTGCTCTGCTCCAGCTCTTCAACTTCATCAGACAACCGTCAGAACAAAGCTCTGGCCACTCTCAGTGCTCACTTTATGTGATACCCCCCTTGGTGTTGCGTCTCATTGCTTTTTATCATGAACTGAACAGAACATGAAAAGGAGACTACCTGCCTTAACCCAATTCTTTACCCACCACTGTGACTGTTCACATTGATAAACAGTCGGTATATCTGAAATGTAGCCTCGTAAGATTTTATTTTACCTTTTTCAACCTAGCCTTACTCTTGAAAACGTCTTAGACAGGGGGTAACAACACCAAACAGAAACTGAATCCTAAAATATCCACCCAGCAGTAAAAAGTGCAGTTTTACCTATCAAATACACCTTTGTTAAAAGTTGTTGTCAGTCTGAGCCATTTATAAGATTAAAGTACCGTCATATGCTGACAACAGACACGTGATTTACTTGAAGCAAACCTAGTGAAATTTTCTGTTTACCTTTCTATGTGTGATTGTAATTATTTGTTGTTTTTGTAAAAGTCCTCGTGCAGTCATGAGTCCATCTGAAAGCGCTGATATAACATTACATCATTGCAAACCTTATAGCTCTATTTCATTGTTTTTAATGTGTCAGAGGCAGTGCTTAATTTGTAAAATAATAAGTGCCAGGTCCCTGACCAGGAGGCCACTGAAGTTTGCACCACCCATCGCCCCTTTCATCACTGCCAAAGCAACTACTAACCATCTCTCTCACCAGCAAGTGCGACAGTTCAGTTATTCGAGGTCCCCAAAGGTAAAGAAATGGCTGGGGAGGCAGGTATTAGTTATGTTTAATGTATACGAATTCATAAACAACAGTTCTGCCCATCTCTAAATTAGGTGAGCAGCACCACTATGTGACAGACTGTCCTAAGTGCCTAAGTGCCGGTGCCCAGCACCGTAAAGCAATTACGTGCCGGTGCTGAGCACCGGAAACCACTGGCTCAAATTAGGCAGTGATCATAGGTAATTGCCTTTAAGTTCAGATATCATGGCTAATTGCAAATTGATTAGTTAAAACTGGCATGGTTTTAATTATGCATCTCTTCCTAAGCAATATTTGCAGGACGGGAGACATCCATGACAATGCGGGTTTTACACCGCGCTGCCATTACGACGCTGCCATCACAACGCAAGTCGTTACAACGACTTGCGCTGGATGGCGCTAGATACTAAGGAATAGTAGATTTACTATTCCAACACCTTCCCTACTGTTGCGTAGGCTGGAGTTGGAATAGTAAATCATACTATTCCAAAATCCAGCGCCTACAGCGCAAGTCGTTGTAACGACTTGCGTTGTAATGGATGTGTTGTAATGGCAGCGCGGTGTAAAAGCCCGCGTTGTCATGACGTACATCCTGCAGGACAGTTGTGTTTATTATTTCCTAATAAACAAATAGTTACATTTTAATTAATGGAATTATTTTTTGTACGTTCCTATATGGCCAAAAGACATCCACAACCTCAGACAATAAGGTGAGGGGCATAAATATAGGGGATGTGATTTATTATAGACAGTTAGACACTGTGACCCTTATTTACATGGATTTCGCATCACTTTTTTTTACACAAACCTGGTGTAAAATCCATTTTGTTTTTTCTAAAATATTAATAGGACAATTTGGAAAGCCCATGGCTACTACAGATAAAGTGTCCTAAAGCTAACAACTCTGTTCCTGTGAGGAGAGTGCACATAAGAATAATAGGATTTACAATGTGTTGATTTGCCTTGCTGTGTAAAAAGAAATAATGCATTCAATGCTCTGCCTTGCTTTACTTTGAGTCGGGAAGGAGTTCCATGGTGGTGCATGGTCGTTCCGATGCATCCACCCATTAATTTTGATGCAAACTCATCTTTTCAAAGACTTGTAGACAGGAGTTTGTTCCAAAATCGTGCTCTTGCCTGAATAATTAGGAGAAATATCTTTATTTCTAATGTTATTTCCTCTTTCCATGTGTGCTGCCTTATAAAGCACAAACACAAACAGGAAAACACCTCCAGGGATAGTTTTGGTGGAGGAAGGTAGCCCTTCCTGAACAAAAACTATCCTTACCATAACGCAGGCAGCGTAGAGTGCAACAACGCTGGTAGAGAGCAGAACTGTGCCATTTCTTTGAAAATATGGCACAGTTCTGTTCTCTCCAGGTGGTGCAACACAGCAAGCAGAGTTGTATCTCTGTGTTCCACCAGTTCATTGTAATATGTACAAACTCAACTGCTCATGGCCAAAGATGTACTACATCCAATTCCCACTGCACATAGCCAAGGGCAATGTGCAGTGGAGTTTGAATGTTAGGATGTTCTCTGCAGGTCTTACATTGCACCCCTACTGAGAACTGCCAATGTTAGTAACCTAGGTTATCTACTGCCATGTACAGCAGGGATTGGTTGCCTGTATGATTAGGTTCAGGGCCAGTCACACATATGACCTATTCTCCAAAACCTGATTGTCATTCATTTTCTGTTGTCCGTTCTCGCTTTTGAACATCGATTGTAATGTCTAATTAGAGACTAGGACCAGATCTTCTAACTATATTCTTTAGTATTGTAGTGAAGTTCAAAGGGGAGGTGGAGCCAAGCCAGGCCTCAAAATCGGCGCCCGATAGAGGAGCTCTGCCGGCTGAATGCAGAATCCTGCACGATCCTCCAGGGTCGACTGCCCGTTTGCTGCTGAAACACAGTCGCAACAACCATTTTCTGTGTGAGACCTTCCCTGAAGTGAAGCGATGCGCTGATCAGCAGATCAGCAGTGGAGCTTCTGCAATCAGCAAGTTGCCGCCTGGTTGCTACGCCTTGGGCCATTAGTGAGGCGCAGCATTGTTATGTTAACATTTTACGTTATTTCAAATTTGTAAGGCCCACAGCTACCCAAGGGTTTCCCAGTGCTGCCTGAAGGGACCAAGGAGAAATAAAGAAGGAGGAAGTTTATTGATTGAATAGCCCAGTTTTCAGTAACTTACGAAAGTGGACAAAAGTAGTCTCTTTCTTTAATGGCAGAGGTAAGAGAAGGATCTGCCACCCATACATGACAATCTATGCCTAGGAACCGTGAATTTGAGTGAAGAGAGTGTGACGGGGCATATTGGTGGACAATAGTGTTTAAGTATTCAGGGGCCTTGCCGGTTTTAATCTTGAACATATAGGTTAGAGCCTTAAATTTAATGCGGTTTTCAACCTTGATACAGTGCAGTTCACGTAAAGAGCTTGCAATGGGGTCAGATTTCGGAATGTGGTAAAGAAGGTGGGCTGCATCATTTTGTAAAACCTGCAACTTGTGTATCACGTTCTTGTTGTCTCCTTAAAAGAGGATGTTGCCAAAGTCCAAGCATGAGATGACAAGAACCTGGATTACATTTCTTTGAGTAGAGACTGGCAGCATCCACAGAATTTTCATGAGTCAGCTAAGGATACAAAAACAGGTTGCAGCCACCTTTACTGCCTGATGTTTCATAGAAAGCCGATCATCCATGATGAAACCTAGATTACAGGCTTGATGGGAGGGCTGAGGAAGGGCACCCAATTCAGATGGCCAGTGTTGGGAACTCAAGAGCTCTCTATTATTCCCAAGTATCAACACCTCAGTCTTCTCCCGTTAAGTTTTAGTGAGTTGGCTTGCATCCACGATGCAATTTTGAGTAGCCCTGCTTGAAGGGATGATGGCGTGACCACTCCTTCAGCAGAAAGGGAGAAGATTATGGCATGCATCCCAGAGAGCCCTCTCTGCTCATTGTGTTGCCCGCCTTGGTACACTGGACTCCTTGCCCTCTTACTCCAGGGCTGCTATGGGCTACTTGGGCCTCAATACGTGGAGCGGATAGACACTCTGGATATTTGGGCACTCAGGGCGGCTGTGTGGCCCGCTATACCGGATCGGCCTTCAGGGCCTGGTATTTTCCTAATTCAGTGTGCCGTGACAAATCTACGACATCATGGGCAAGCATGATGCGCCACAATCTAAACTGCTGTGTGAGAGTAAACAGCAGACTTGTCTGGTGGAACTGGAGGTGTCGCAGGGGGCTAGGAGCGAGCCATCCTCTGGAGGCACCGACCATGGTGACGACCTCAAGGCAATATTGGTGGATTTGGAGGCAAGCCTACGAACATTCGATGCTAAACTAGATCTAATGGCCAGCTGTATGGACATGAAGGAACGCGTGGCCAAACATGAGGGCTGCCTGGATCACCTGGAGTCCTGCGTCTCAGACAATGACGACCCCTGTGCCAAGGCTAAGGAACAGTTTCTTCGTATGGACTAAGCTCTGGAGGTAATTAAAGCAAAAAATGAGGAACTCAAGGCACGCTCTATGTGCAACAACGTCCGCATTGGGTGCGTCCCAGAAACCACGGCCATGAACAGAAAAGAGGACTTTGTTGAAACCATGTTGTGGGAGATTTTTGGGGACTCCCTATCGCCGGTCTTAATAGTGGAGCGGGCCCACCCAGCTGCCTCCTGGCACTCCAGTACGTCCAATTATTGCAAGACTTTTAAATTACAAGGAGAGCGAAACGGTGATCCAACTGGCTCGTGAGAAAGGGGAGCTGCAATACAGCAACAGCGATATATCGTTCCACCCCAATTTTACTGCTGCAGTTCAGACCGCCAGGAGAGATTTCACCAAGAAACTACTGCAAAAAGCAGGAATAAAATATGATCTTATACCCGGCAACTATACACATGAGGTCGAAATGGCAGTTTAAAACTGCATACACAGGCTACAATGGCATGCCTGAGACATGTTTAGATGGCTACTTAAGTAGTTCACACAATAAGTGCTGCAAGCCCATTAGAGTGACAAGGAAAGGATCCAACCGTCACATTTCCAGTGCTGTAATGAATTTAACAGACTAAGGTCATTCGCAGATTCGAGTGGTCTTGAGCATTTATTAGCTTCTCTTTTAAGACTTTTTTTTAACGGATTCATTTCATATGTAAAGCATGTCAATCCATAAGGCAAACTACCTTCACAAACATTTACATTTACTAAACAAACAATTTACACAGGCAATGTATACATATTAGATAAATTAAATTACATTCAGGTTAAATCCAGTCACTATTGGATGCAACAACCATGTGGATAATTCTACCATACAACTTCTTATTTCTACTTTATAGGCTGTTGCCTACTGGGTATACATTTTTAGGCTGCAAGGGCAATTCATTTTTTCTACTTGCTCCCTACAGTGAGTACATTTTAAATAATTATATTGACCCAGTAGAAATAGACGCGAATGCGTTTCGAGCCGCATCTTAGTTTGGGGTTCTCCTCTAGCACAAAAAAGCCAACCATTGATCTTTAACCACATCTCCCCTTGGATACCCGTTACTGTCACCTAAGGCTCTGGACATAGTTGTAACACTCCTCAATCAATTGGGACTATATCTTTTCCCACTTGTGGGGGTTCCCCGGACATCATAATCAACTGTTTTCCCATAACCATACACCAGTTCATCCTTTTACACCAGTCGTTAATGTCTGGGACAAATGAATGACCCCAATTGTTTGTTGATTTGCTAATTAAGACCCAGATCACAAAGGGGCATATTTACAAAGAAGTGACGGAGTGCTGCGTCACTTCTGAAACACATGGCAGCACTATATTTAGACAAATACGGTGCAGCCCTGTATTTCCCAGAGTTCTGGTGCTAATTTCAGCTGCCTAGAGCCAACACAGGCACCCTTGCACCATAGTGCAAGGGTGCCGTCATTGAGGGCAATGATTGTTTATGTTAAGGAAGGTGTCACTTTCTGACCATAAACAATCTTAATTGGTGAATTGTAACTTCTAGTGTGCTGCTTTGTGCAGCACACATAGAAGTTGCAACTCGTAATTTTTAAAATTGTTGTTTATGTGCAGGAAGGGACACCTTCCTGCACATAAACATTCATGCATGGCGTTTTGCTGTTTCTATGTGTGCTGCACAATGCAGCACACATAGAAACAGCAAAAACGTAGCGCAATGAAGCATTTTTCTTTTATTCGCTGGGATTTTTTTGGTTTTCATTTTGACGTTGCCTCATATTTATGCCACGCTTGTAAACTGGGGACAGTGTCAAAATCAATGGCTGTTGCGGCGGAATTCCCACCGCAACACCCATTGGCAACCCCTTTCACGCTAGCGTGAAAGGCTGCCTTATTTACAAGGCAGCACTAAGCCGCGTTAAGTGGCTTAATGCTGCCTTGCAAATAAGGCAAAGCCCCTATCGCCACAGGAAAGTCTTTAAAAGTGACATTCCTGTGGTGATAGAGGCTTGTTAATAATCCCCAAAATGTCTTCCTATAACTGGTTAAGAAATCATCACCTAACACCAGTGTTGGACTGAGACAGAAAATAGGCTCGGGCACCAAAATAGAAGGGACCCTCATTAGCGTATTTGCTAGCTAAAAAAGTGACCTATGTTTGAAAAGTTTGGTAGTTTTCAACTTGTAAAGACACACTGTATAATTATTTTACAAGTGTTGAGGTAATGCATGTATTTAACCTTGCTGCGGGCAATATTTGTTTTATTATCATTGAAATCAACAGTAAAAACTGGCCCAGCAGACCATAAAACAAGGCCACAGACTTCCAAAAAACTGGCCTTCACACTAACCTCTCAGACAAGCTCATTGGGCACTGCTTGATTGTCCCATAGGTCAGTCGGATCCTGCCCGGCACCCTCAGAACAGCAAGTCTTAGCATCTAAAGTGGAAATAAATTCAGCATGCACCTTAACCCAAAACACTAAGCTTCACGTTCACAATTCATGTGAAAGAACGAGCCCACCCTAGGCTTTCACATAATGCACGTCAGTGTCTCGACTTACTCATAGTAGAGTTTGGGCTCGATTCACAGAACTAACTTAAGACAAAATCCTAAACTTACTACCATTTTGGTATTCACAGAAGGATTTTTCTCAGTTTAGGAGTCCTAAAGTTAGGAGTCCTAACTTTACTATTCCTAAACAGAGAAAAATACTAACTTTAAGTCTTTCGGTATTCACAGAAGGCATTTAGGAGTCCTAAAGTTAGGAGTCCTAACTTTAATACTCCTAAACTGAGAAAAATACGAACTTGAAGACTTTCGATATTCACAGAAGGTATTTAGGAGTCCTAAAGATAGGACTCCTAACTTCTATGAATACCAAAATGAGTAAGTGCCTTTTGTGAATACCAAAATGAGTAAGTGCCTTCTGTGAATACCAAAAATGTAGTAAGTTTAGAATTTTGTCTTAAGTTAGTTCTGTGAATTGGGCTCTTTGAATTTATATTGGTAGACCAATATAAAATTTTAACCTGCATAAGTCTAAGAGTGAATTGTTTACAAATTGAGCATGGTTTAATGAGCAGTGCTACAGTTCCCAAAATGTCAGTGCTCATAAAATTTTCTCACCTATTTAGCTATCAGGGAACCCTTGGGCATATTTACTAGGAAGTGGTGCAGCGGGGCGTTAGCGACCTTCGCTTAACGCCGTGCCCTGCCACTTCCAATATGCAGGGCTGAACTGAATTTACAAGGATACGATGCAGCCCTGCATTTCCCCATGCACAGGCTCTAATTTTAGCTGCCTAATGCCAATGCAGACACCCTTGCACCATAGTGCAAGGGTGCCTGTGTTGTACAGGAAGATGGTTTATGTGCAGGAAGGTGCCTCTTCCTGCACATAAAAAATCTGAAATGGCATTTTGAAACTTCCATGAGTGCTGCTTAATGCAGCACAAAGAAAGTTACAAACGTCATTTTAAAAAATTGATTGTTTATGTGCAGGAAAGGTTACCTTCATGCAGGCATACAATCAATGACCTTTTGCTGTTTCTATGTGTGCTGCACAGTGCAGCACACCTGGAAATAGCAAAAATTAGGAGAAATGAAACATTTCTCCTCAGTGCGCCTGTGTAAGACCACGTTTTCCCTGGTCTTAGTTTTGACGCTGCCCAATATTTACGCTGCCCCCTTGTAAATATGTGGCAGCGTCAAAATCAATGCGTGTTGCAGTAGAACACCCACCACAACACTCAATGCCCTCCCCTTTCTCGCTAAGTACAGTGTGAAAGGAGGCCTTATTTACAAGGCAACATTAAACCACGCTAAGTGGCTTAACGCTGCCTTGTAAATAAGGCATTTGCTGGTGCTGAATATAAAAAATAAATATATTTTCCTAAATTAGTCTTTGCACATGTGGTGCAGCGCTCTAGTGTTCCCGTCACGTGATGTGATAGGGAATGCTGGGAGCGCCAGCGGCCATTTCGTGAGAGAGCCGAGTACCACAGTGAGAGTTGTCCCCGGCACTCTCCGGGAATAAAGCATAGTATTCACAAGCGGGGACCGGCTACCTGTGTGTTATTTTTTTTTTTTTTAAATTCTTCCGTCGTCCACCCCGCCCTCCTGACCCCTCCCCCTACCTGTCCTCGTCCATTTAGCCTGCTTTCTCCCCCTCGCGCGCTGTCTAAAGCCCGGTGGCAGAGGGCTGAGGGCTTCGCGCTGAGCGTGGGGATTTGATTTCTGCTTTTTAAGACTATTTTACTCGTGCTGCTGACTGCTAGCAGCTTCGCTTCACTGCTCTTCCTACCACCGGCCCGCTGATCACAAGCGGGGACCGGCTACCTGTGTGTTATTTTTTTAAAAATTCTTCCGTCGTCCACCCCGCCCTCCTGACCCCTCCCCCTACGCGCCACCACCTATATAGCCGCCCATTATGTGTCAGCGCAGCGGACGAGCGCAGCGGGCGCGACGTAGGCGCGCCGGAGTTGCGCCTGAGTTAAGCCCGTCTGCGCCCGTCCGCGGCAGACCGGGGCTAGGGGCCACTACCTCTGGCTCTCACTTCCAGTATTCTGCCGCGACTTTGCTCCGATTGCGGGGTCATTGGCCCCTTGATCCCTGCACTATTCAGCAGATTGCTTTGTTGGGCTGTAACTCTCGCTGTCACGCCTGTCCATCTGGTTGCCCGCCCCCTCATGTATCATCGCCCTCTCCCGCCCCGCTCATTACCGGGGATTCTTATCCTTCCTCATTATCCATCATACTACTCAACACTAGATCTGCTGTCAAACATCACCTTGAACTCTTCACTCTTTTAGATACTGTTAAACCTGACCTTCTATTGCTTACAGAAACATGGTTTACTGAAGCCTCCCTCCCTTCCCTTCTGGCTACCCTCCCTTCGACTTATTATGCCATCCGCGCCGACCGCCCTGGCGGGAAAACGGGTGGAGGCGTTGCTCTTATCGCCCGCTCAAATCTCCTGTTTCAAGTCCTTCCTTCCCCCCCCTGGCCGGAATCGACTATTTGGTGGTCCGCTCTTCCTCCCTTTCCCCCCACCTAGCTATAGTGCTTGTTTATCGCCCTCCTCAATTGACTCCCTCTTTTCTCCCGGCCTTTCAAGACCTACTTGGCACCCTGTCGGTCAACTATGCCTCGGTTTTAGTCCTCGGGGATTTTAATTACTGGCCTTCGGACCCTAAGGAGTGCGTGTCATCCAAGGAATTTTCAGAAACCCTCCTTTCCCTTAACTTTGTTTCTTTTGTCCACTCTCCTACTCACATTCACGGGCACATCCTCGACCAGGTCTGGTCTCTTAACTGCACCCTCTCCACGCTGGTTGTTGCCCCCTGTACCTGGTCCGATCACTTTATCATTTCATTCGCCTTTAGTTTTTTAGTAACTAAGTCCCCTGTGCACATTAAAAACTCTTGGGCCCGCAACTGGGGCAAGGTCGACCTGCCCGAGCTTTCGGCCACACTCCTGGCCTCTCTCCCCCCCCTATCAGGACTTGATTCCGCAGCCCAAGCCTCAGCCATTGACTCATGGCTCACGGAGGGAAGCGATCGTTTAGCTCCCCTCCGGCGTACCTCGATTAGGCGCCCCAAAGACGCCAATCGGTGGTTTAACACCGAGCTGAAGGAATTGAAGCTCACCGTCCGAAGGGCTGAACGCAAGTGGAGACTGGATTATTCCCCGAATACCAGGACCCACTACGTTCACCTCCTGGGGACCTATAAACAAAAAATCATTGAGGCCAAGAAAGCGTATTTCTCGGCGAAAATCTTAGCGGCCGAGAACCAACCAAAGGAGATTTTTACCATCACTCATGATTTGGCGTTCTCGGACCGGACCACACTTAAGCCCCCCCCTTCCCAGAAACTCTGCGATTCACTGAACCGGTATTTTGTCGATAAAATCGCGACAATTAAATCTAATATCCCTCCCCCTTCTCCCTCTTATGTTGACCCCACTCTTCACCCGTCCCCAGCCACTTTCAATTCCTTTCCTCCACTCTCCGAGGAACTTTTTCTGTCCCTCCTTCTGAAAATCAAGTCCGGCTCCCCATCTGACATATGTCCGGCTCATATTCTACGGCAGATTTACACGGTCTGCCCGTCGCCTCCCCTGAGCTTCCTTAACGATTCGCTAGCCCGAGGGGTTGTTACCCCATCGTTAAAAGCCGCTTCCATTGTTCCCATCCTGAAGAAGCCGGGAGCTGACCCCTCTGTGATGGCTAACTATCGCCCCATCTCCCTTCTCCCTTTCTTGGCGAAGGTGCAGGAGCGGCATGTGACATCTGCACTCAGCGCCTTCGCCGAGGAGAATGGGAGGTTGGCCCCTTGCCAGGCGGGTTTTCGGCCAAGGCACTCGACTGAGTCAGTGGTGGTGTCAGTATCAGACACCCTCAGAGAGGGCATGGACTCCGGTAGACCTCAGGCGCTGGTCCTTCTGGACTTGTCCGCCGCCTTTGACACGGTGGACCATTCCATCTTGCTCTCCCGTGTCAGGGCGGCGGGCATAGGAGGATCAGCCCTCATCTGGCTCTCGTCCTTTCTGAGGGACCGGACCCAGGCAGTCCATCTTGGGGAGTTTTCAGCTACCCCCTGCCAGGTCCAGTGCGGTGTTCCCCAGGGTTCCTCTCTCTCTCCTTTACTTTTTAATCTTTACATTGCTCCGCTCATCTTTTCTCTACAGCACCTGGAGGTCTCGGTATTTAATTATGCCGATGACCTCCAGCTTATCTTTAATCTCTCTTCCACACCTGATTCTATCTCTAATTTCCAATCTACTCTATCTTTCATCAGGGACTGGATGAACCTCAACCACCTGAAACTCAATCCCGATAAAACGGAACTTGTGGTGACGGGTGGTTGTTCCAGTCCCTGGAATTCACTTTTCTGGCCCCCCTCGTTTGGTCCTTCTCCTACCCCGGTTTCCTCTGTCAAGACTCTTGGTATTAAGCTCAATAATCAACTCACTATGCACTCCCAGATTGGTTCCGTGGTTTCTTCCTGCTTCCTCACTCTTCGCACTATTCGTTCTATCTCTCGCTTCTTCTCCTTTCCGGCACTCAAGTTAATTATGTCCGCACTGGTCCTGTCCCGCCTGGACTACGGGAACATTCTGTATAATGGCATCCCTCAGTACAGCCTCCGTAAATTGCAATTAGTGCAAAACCAGGCTGCTCGCCTTGCCTTTGGTCTCCCTAAATTCCATCACTCCTCCCCCCTCCTAAGAACTCTTCACTGGCTCCCGGTGCGGGAACGTGCCTTGTTTAAACTAGGCTGTATGGTGTTCCAGGCCAGGACTGGCCTGGCCCCCCTGTTCATATCATCGGCCATCAAGGCTTATGTCCCTGGCAGAGACCTCCGTTCCTCAACCCAACTTTTCCTAGCGGTGCCCCGCTACCGGAGAAAGAAACAGGGTGGCTCTAAATTTTCCACTCTTGCCCCCTTGTTTTGGAACTCGCTCCCTTTTTACCTTAGGTCCCTCACTGATTATTCCGCCTTCCGTAAAGCTTTGAAGACCTTTTTATTTCCTCAGGCTCTTCCGTAGGTTATTGTTTAGCTTCCAGCCATTGCTTCAGTGACTGTCCCCGCTCAGTGGGTTGTTCCCCTACTCTAGCGCCAAGAAACCGTCTAGGTGTATGTCGCGCTCAATAAATATTTTAAACTTAAACTTAAACTTATTTCTCTTCACCTACGTGTACGCCTCATAATTACAGCTTCCTCCGATCATTACAAATTGGCGACGAGGCTGGGGGGGCTGCTACTCCCAGCTGTCCCGGAGCACCACGCGCGTGCACGTGCCACTTGATGACGGCCACGGAGGCGGTCAGCACCACCCGGAGAGCGCGGCAGAGGGACACGGGGTTGAACACCGCCGCTCCTCCTAACCACATCCACCAGCGTAGCCACAGACCTGGCAAAGGGTTAGCGCAGGGCTGCGAGGATCACGCCAGTCAATCCTCAAGAACAGCCGAGGCAGAAAGGAGCAACCACGTGGTAGCAGAGCCTGCAGCGGGTCCGTTCTGGGCAGTACAGAACAGAAGCAGACAGGACAACCACCGGCAACCGTGAGTGCTAGAGTGCCCCAATTGCACCTGCATAAAGCCTTCCTCTGCCATCTGCACCCCCAGTAGACCTCCAGAGACACCTGCATGCCACACGTAACCCCTGCTACAGTTACTCAAGGGGCAAGCCTGCTCCAGTCCTTCAGTGCACGCCCAGACCCACCTCTGGCACCCTACCCTGGCACAACAAGGCCAAGACCACGCGGCCGAAGACCTTACATCCCAGGCAGAGTCTGGTATCCAGCATGAACAGGCAGCACCGGGCAACACTACGCCCATGCCAGGAGACTCCCCACCGCGAAGGCCGGCCAGCATCTGTGTGAAAACATTCTCCCTTACAAACCCGGTCCCCTTCCTGCCAAAACCAGGGGAACTGACCATGAAATGGGAGGACTGGAAAGGCTACTTCTTAAACTATTTGTCGGCTCTAGAAGATGAAGGAGACGAGGTATTCCAGAGCAAACCCAAGAAAAAAACCCTGCTACACAATTTGGGCCCGGAAGGCCTCAGGGTGTACCAAAACTTGGTAAAAAAGACCAGACTGCCCGATGATGACGATGTGTTTCAGCACACGTTAGAAGACTTGGACAGTCATTACCAGCCTGTAGTGTGCACCACAATAGACCGTTTTAACTTCTTTAACTGAAATAGTCCACAAGTGAGTCAGTAGAAGATTATGTAGCCGCACTAAAGAGGTTGGCGGTCACATGCAAATTAGGAGATCTTCATGTTGACTTGATACGCGACCAAATGATCATGCACACTGTGAGTACGTCCATTCAGTAAAAGCTGTGGGTCAGTGGTGACGCCCCCCTCAAAGAGATAGTAGCCTTGGTCAAAAAGGTGGAACTCTCTAAACGCTGCGCAGAAGCTGGGAAAAAGACAGCGCCAGTAAAGCTACGGGGTGCAAGGCAACGGATGCAAAATCCCAAGGGAACAAGCTGCTGCCCGCAAGCAGAACAAGGTAGCACAAGAAATTCACCACCAAAACGTCCGCACCCCAAAGGACTGCGGGAGATTTCAAGACTTGCTGCTACAGGTGTGGCAGCCGCACGCACGCAGCTAATGACAAATGATGCCCGGCCTTCAGAGCCAAGTGCTCTTATTGTGGAATAATGGGTCATTTTGAGAAGGTATGCAGATGCAAGCCTCGGAAAACCTCAGTGAAATGTGTTATGCAGGACTCTGAAACAGAAGAGGGAGAGGATGAGGCTGATGAGGACAGCGTCCTGTGCATTGATGACCAAATCTTGGGCGTAGACTGCTCCAGAACGAAGAAACCTTCTTGTTTATTATCAATAGGGGGTGTGCAGGTATCCATGGTAGCCGACTCAGGTTCCCCGTACACCATCATCCAACGCAACATCTGGGACCGAGATTTTGCACACACTATAAGCACTCACCTGCTCCCTATAGACATCCACCCAGTCACCTTCAAGGGGGAAGCGATCCCCATGGTAGACTTCCGCCCACTGCAATTTTAATTCAAGGGTCGTACTGCAAAAGGAAAGCTGTATATAGCTGAGAAAGGACCCTCAGTGTTGGGGTGGGTTGTCCAGGGAGCCTTAGGGATCCAACTAAACCCTGGCGGCATGACACAGGTACTCATGACAGACCACTCACAAACATATGAGAACAACACATGGAGAGCGTACTTTCTGACCGTTTTCAGCGGCACAATAGGCAAACTCACAAAATTTACACACAAAATATGCCTCAAAGAGGGTGCCAAGCCAGTAAGTCACAAGGTGAGGAACATCCCATTCAAATGCAGTGAAGCGGTGCAACAAGAATTACAACGCCTAGAGGACAACGGAGTAATAGAACCAATCGAGGGGGAATAATGGCTAGCACCATTAGTAGTAGCCCGAAAACCCAACGGAAATGTGCGCCTCTACATAGATTTGAGAGAACTAAAAAAAAACATAATTGTGGATAAATTCCCGTTGCCAAAAATAAACAAAATGTTGGCCCTGACCAAATGGTTCCCCACCACAGACCTCACCTCAGCGTACCACCAAATTGCGCTCCACCCCGCCTGCAAGAAACTAACATCCTTCATCACACCTTTTGGTTGCTACAGGTTCCAACATTCGCCGCTGCAGCGGTCTTTCAGAAACTAATGTACAAGCTTTTCAAAGACACCAAGAGGGTGCAATACTTCCAGGATGACACCCTAATCATGAGAGAGACAAATCAGACCATGGTGCCATGCTTGCTACGGTCTTACGCATACTGGCACAGAACGGCCTCACAGCAGAGTGGGACAAATGTAAATTTGGCCTACGATCTGTCACGTACCAGGGTCATGAAATAAGCGACAATGGCATCTCTCCCAAACGCGCCAACGTTGAAGCCATCAAGGAAGCACCCACACCACCAAACAAAGATGACGTTCGCTCATTCCTGAGAATGGCGGAATTGTACAGCAAATTCGTGCGACAGTTCGCCACTAAAACGTACCACCTACGCCAGATACTCAAAGAGAAGAACCTCTTTGCATGATCGGAGGCCGCCCACGAGGAATTTCAATGGATCAAAGACGACATCTGTGCAGCAGTACCGCTACACGGCTTCAACCAAATGGCATTATCCATTCTCACAACTGACGTGAGTGACAGAGTGACCTCATGCAGAGATCCACAGAAGGTGAAGTAACCACCGTCAGCTTCGCGTCTTGCTCCCTTGCCCCCAATGAGGAAAAGTTTAGTGTCATCGAAAAGAAGATGTTGGCAGCGATCTGGGCAATAGAAAATTCCGCCAGTTCCTCCAGGGTTCCAGATTTCTCCTTCGAACGGACCATAAGCCATTGGTCAAAGTGCTGACATCCAGCGGACACGCCAGCGCCACCCCACGCATAGCAAAATTGACACTCCGACTGCTGGACTTTGTGTACGAGGTAGAATGCTTGCCAGGCAACAAGAACAAAGTCGCAGACTACCTCAGCAGAGCAGCAGCAATGGAGGAGGCACCAGAGCGCACAGCATGGGACGAGTACACAATAGCCTTCGCGGAGGACCAAGAAGCAGTCATAAGCACACAAAACTGGGAAACTGCATATGAACATGACACATGCCTCACGACCGTCAAACGATTTATCGTAACGGGGTGGCCGGAGAAGAAGCATTTGGACACCAAACTCTGGAATTTCTGGGAGGTTCGGGAGGAACTATCCGTAGGGGACAACGCCATATTCCTCCTACGTGGAGACAAAGTAATCCCTCCAAGGCAACTGGTGGACCGCCTGCTCGCGATCATGCACGTAGGTCACCTTGGGATTGTTACAACGAAGCAAAGAGTCAAACAGGCTTATTGGTGGCCAGCAATGGACAACCAAGTGGAGAAGCACGTCAGAGCCTGTGAGCAGTGCAGTAACGCCAACAAAGTTCAAGCTTTGCTACGACCTCTATTGGGGAAGTTCATAAACCCTGTCAAACCATGGGAAGAATTATCTGTGGACATTCTGGGTCCAATTCTGGATGCACAGATCGTTCCCAAGTATGCCATTGTCCTCATAGACCAATATTCCAAGTGGCCAGAAGTCGACCTATGTGAAACAGAAGACACTGACACCATCTTGGCCTTTCTCACTGCCACCTTTTTAAGAGAAGGTATACCAAGGGTCATCACGTGCGACAACGGCCCACAGTTCACATCCGACAAATGGAAAGCATTCATGGAACGGAATGGCATAATGACCAAACATACCCCAGTGTATCATCCTGCCGGGAACGGTCTTGGTGAGAGGTTTAACCAAGTGATCATGGGATCGGTACAGGCAGCCATCAGCACAGGAAAGAACTGGGAGTCAGAACTCAAATGCACAGTGTGGGCCTACCGCATTATTGCCACTTCGACAGGATATAGGGCCAGATGTATCAAGATAACCTTTTGCGATTCTCAAATAGCGATTTTTAAGGAATCGCTATTTGGGAATTGCAAAATGGTATGTATGTAGAAATTCGCTATTTTTTAGCGATTTCTTAAAATTCCTTAATTGCGATTAGCAAATTGCTAACCGCAATTAAGGAATAATTTCACATTCATTTCTATGGGCCAGGAGGCCCATAGGAATGATTGTGAAAATATTCTCAATTTGCGATTCGCAATTTGCTAATCGCAAATTGAGAATAATTTCAAGGGTGCAAGGGTGTCTTTTGGACACCCTGCTGCACCCCTGAAATTGACATGTTTGCGCATATGGTGTACATACATGCCCTAAGGGCATGTATGTGCGCCACATGCCACCTTCACAAATGCAAAAAAGTGCATTTGTGAAAGAATTCGCAAATTACCACCAACTTCAAGTTAACTTCAAGTAAAGGAAACATATGCCAGATCTGCTCTATTAAGCGACGGAAAAGTATGGTCCCAGGACAGAATGGCAAGGTGTAACAGAGTAATGAGGTGGGACAAGACAGGAGCATGGCCACCTGAGAAAAACAACTGTTGGAGTCTGGACGAGGAAGAACAGACACCAGTAACCGAGATGCCGGGAAGAGGTGTCACAAGCACCAGAGAAGAAGAGACCGACAACACCAGGGCACAGAGGAGTCTGGAGGACACAGACCAACACATACTGCAAGAGAACCAAAGTATGGGTCGGTCAGACACCAGGCATCAACCACCCTCGACGACAAGTATTGACGAACCGAGCAATACTAGCGAAACCAGAACAAGCACACCATCCACACGTACACGCACAGGCAGGGCAGTGGTACTACCTATGAGGTACAAAGAGTATGACATGAAAGCGTAACACTTTGTATCTTCCTTTCTCCATTATAGCCTGTGCACCCTCACCAGCCTAGCATCCTTATCCCTATCCTCCAGCAGCCTCCCACGTTGTTATTGTTGACTGTATTGGGATGTTGTAAAGGGGGGAGATAATGAAATGTAATTAAGCTGTACTGTTATGATATTGGTTACAAAAATCATGACATTAGGTCTTTTCTTTATGACATCTGCATTTTGAAATGCTGACTGATCCTTGAAAAATGCAGACACAAAGAACAATCATTTAAATCATTATCTTCAGCTTACTATGTTGGAAAGATTAAAACAATAGTACCTTGTCAAGGGAGAAAAAGAAACTGAGGGCCTCATTTACAATATTTCAACGCAGAGCAGCACAGCAAGCCTTCCTGCTGGGCTGCCGTGTTTCAAAAGAAAAGGGCAGGAATGCGCTGTATCTGCAAGATACGGCGCATTCCTGTCCTTTTCCCAGCTCTGGCACACAATGGGCTTCTGTATGCCAATGCAGGCACCTTTGCACCAGGGGCGATTGTTTTTGTGCAGGACGGGACACCTTCCTGCACAAAAGCAATCACAAGATGTGTTTTCCTCTTTCTATGTCTGCTTTAGAATGCAGCACACACAAACAGAGGAAAAACAAGGCAAAATAAAGGTATTTCTCCTCGTTGTACCTTTCTTTCATGGGATGCGTAGGAATCTGACTCATTCCCAGGTTTACAAAACATTCTATATCTGGGAATGCGTAAGGTTCCATGGATGTTGCATGAGAACACCCACAGCAACACCCATGGAACACCTATTTCACGCACAGAAATGCAGGAAAAGGGGCCATATTTACGAGGCAATGATAAGCCACCCCTGGTGGCTTTATGTTGCCTTGTAAATATGGGCAGGCACACTGCACCGCTGGTGCAACTAAAAAAGGGACAAGCCAGTGGCGCAATGGGTTTGTAAATAAGTCCTTGAATCTCTGGCAAGACACCTCTAAAAGCTTGGTTTAAATTTAAAGCAATATGTATGAAAGCAGCGATGTTCAGTTAAAAAGTAAAATAAGGAGGGAAGGCAAACAGAGAGATTAGATGAAATGGTTAAGAGTACCTGGGTGAATGCCCTTTACAATAGTTGCTTGGTTTAAGCACTTTATAATTCGACAAATTATGCACAAGGTCCATGAACAAGCACCTAATGTATTTTACATGATTTGGGAATACTCAGCTATGGTTTTCGAAAACAGAAGAAAAGATGTATTTTTTTGTAGGCTTTACAGAGAAATGTAATGACAATGCTATCCGGGATGCAGACATTTGTGCAAGACTATATTCTCCAGGTCATTCTAGCAATTGCATAGCCACCTTGGAAGTAAATCCTCCTTCTAGGAGCTTGATTATGCATATTTGTAGAGGAAACAATCCAGAAATGCCTGGAAATGACTGTGAACTTCCTTAACAAAGGACATTTCCAAGCTTGCTATATTACTCCATGTTGGACTTGACCCTTTTTGCTGGGTCATGCCAGAACTTTTTGCCTGTTTTTGGTGATTTTATGACTCTGGGCACTTTACCACTGCTGATCGGTGCTAAAGTGCATTTGCTCTCCCTATACATTGTATCTATGGATTGGTGATTCCATGATTGGCATATTTGATTTACTAGTCTGTTCCTGGTACAGTGCACTGTGTGTGCCCAGGGCCTGTAAATCAAATGCCGCCAGTGGGCATGCAGCACTGTGCCACCCACATAAGCAACCTGTAAATGTAACTCAGACCTGCCACTGCATAGTCTGTGCACAGTTTGGTATTGCAATGTCGCCTTGGCAAGTGCACCCACTTGCCAAGCCCTAAACTTCCCTTTTCTCACAAATTAGTCACCCCTAAGGTAGACCCAGGGTACCCCTGTGGGCAGGGTGCAATGTATATGAAAGGTAGGACATGCTCTGGTGTGTGAGGCATGTCCTGAAAGGGAAACACTGCCAATTTCGTTTTCACTATTGCAAGGCTATCTGTTCCCATAGGATAGAATGGGGAGTTTGCTTATAACATCATATAAGTATAACTACCCCTGGTAATAAGGTAGGAAAATAAAGTTTAGTATGCCTGAACTCAGAATATTAAAATGCATCTTTTGATGAGGGTGATTTTTACATTCTGTGTTTGAAAAAACCACTTTTAGAAAGTAGGTATTTCTTGCTTAGCCATCCTGTGTGCCTCTGCTAGGATGTGTATTGACTGTCTGGCTTTGGAGTGACAGGGACTGGGGATGTGCAGTGGATAGGTCAGAGCAGGGCTGCATTTAGAGTAGAGGGGGAGATTTCCTTTCACCTGAATGGACCTGGTCTGCCTTCCACAATGCTATCTCCACCTACAGCCAGGAAACTGCACCAGAGAGAACAAAACTGTTTTTGGCTGGGCAAAGAGCTTCTCTGCACTAGCGAACAAATAGATTTACTCTATCAAAAGAGGGGTCCAGACCCCAGACTTTTAGATCACTTCTGGGAATCAAGAGGAACCTTTGCCAAGGAGAAGACCTGGAGAAACTGAGGAGGAATACTGCCTTGGTGCTGCTGCTGTTTGCTGTATGGGGTTAACCTGCTGTGGCTTCTTTCAACCAAGGAAAGGGAAAAGCACTTTGCTGTTTGCTGTGTCCCCTGCCTGAAGAAGATCTCCAAGGGCTTGAAATTGAGCTTGCCTCCTGTTCTGAAGTCTAAGGGACACAAAGACTTCACCCCCAGCTCCCCTGAACTTCCTTGCTGGGAGTTTCGACTTGCGAAGAGGTGCCTGTAACTGTTCCGGGCCTCTGGAGGTTGTTCTGGCTGTGGGAACTGGAAAAGCAATGCAATGACGAGAAGAGCAATGCAGCCATACCTTTTTCCAACGCATCGCTGAAGAAACCGATGCAGCGCCTGCCCGCGGCTCAAGAAATTGCTGCACGACACAACGAGTGCACTGGACCCAGAAGTCCGAGATCACCCCACCGATTCTGACGCAAGAACCCACGCATCATCCCGGATCGTCGCATCATGGCGCCAGGTCTGTCGCATTGTTGGGGGATGAAGTAAGAAACCAACGCATCACCTACCCAGGCAGGTAGAAACCGATGCATCACCTCCTCTCCGGTAAAGAATTGACACATCCCCTCCCCTACAAAGCAGTAAGGAACTGAAGCATCACCTCCCCTGGAACAAGGAACCAATGCATCACCTTCTCTGAGCGTAAGGAACTGACAAATCACCTTCCCTGTGACCCTTTTTGCTTGTGTGTGCAACGCATCCAAGGTACTTTGTGTGAAAAGTTTTGCATCTGCAATTTGCTTTGAACTGAACTATTCCTGCCTTTTAAGAATCATATTTTTAATACTGTATTGTGGATTTTTGTTGAATGAAATGAAATGAAAATAGGTTTTATAAAGCGCAGAATAGCTGCCCGGAGGCGTCCCAGCGCTGAAAACTAACAGGTGTTGCCCATAGGGCCAAGTACAGAAGAAGCAACTTATTTGTTAAACAGGAAAGTTTTTAAATTTTTCCTAAAAGAAGTAAGGTCGGAGTTGGACCTAAGATGATAAGGTAGGCTGTTCCACAACTTGGCCGCGTTCAAGGAGAAAGAGCGACCTCCTGCTCTGGATCTCTTAACCTTTGGCACTACTGCCAGTAAGGCATTAGTAGATCGAAGTTGTCTATTGGGAAGATAGGGGGTGATTAAGGTGCGACTAATTAGTGGCCCAGTTTCCCAAAAAGATTGATGGGCAACACAGAGAGATTTGAAGCTGACCCTGTCTTTCACGGGAAGCCAGTGTAATTTTTTCAATCCTGCCTTCACAGAGGTCCTACGGGGGAGCTGGAGCAAAGTTCGGGCAGCACAGTTCTGAATTACCTGCAACTTTTTCAATGTGGAGTCAGGGGTACCAAGGTAAAGCGCATTTCCAAAATCCAACCTGGCCAGTATTAGTCCCTGGACCACAATTTGTCTGGCCTCAAACGGGAGTAATGGAAGAATCTTCTTCAGCATTCTAATCAGGCCAAAACAGGTGGCAGATAGTACAACGGCCTGATGGTTAAACGTCAGGGACTTGTCCAACCAGACTCCCAGGCTCTTGATGGCATCCCTGGGGACTGGGGGGGTACCCAAGCAAGCCGGCCAGATGTGATTGATCGTGGATGGTGCTAGATGTCCCAGCATCATGACCTCTGTCTTGTCTCCATTGAGTTTGAGACAAGACATGGTCATCCATCGATCAATCTTGCTCAGACATTCGAGCAGGTCCACTGTACCCACAGGGTCTCCGGCCCGCGTGAGAGAGACTACCAGCTGGGTATCGTCCGCGTAGGTAACGACCTTAATACCATACGGACGGACGACCCCAGCCAGCGGTCTCATATAGACGTTAAACAACGTCGGGCTTAATGAGGAGCCCTGTGGGACTCCACAGTCTAAAGGCTTGCTTGTAGAGATGGTTGCTCCCTCAAAGACCTGAAATTGCCTGCTGGATAGGAATGAGCGGATCCACTCCAACGCTCCTCCTTGAATCCCAATCTCCCCGAGGCGTTGCAACAGGATAGTGTGATTTACAGTATCAAAAGCGGCACTGAGATCGAGGAGGACGACTGCCACCGATCCTCCTCGATCCAAGATGCCCCTAGTTTCCTCCAAGACCGCCAAAAGAGCCGACTCCGTCCCATGCTTGGGGCGGAAGCCGGTCTGCGAGGGATCAAGGAGATTATTTTCCTCAAGGAATTTGGTCAAGAGGCCATTGATATATTTTTCCAATAGCTTACTGGCCCAGGGGAGCAAGGAGATTGGACGATAATTACTGAGATTGGTCTTATTTGGTTTAGATAAAGATTACTTATTTTTCTAAACTGGTGGGTGTCCATTTGTAGTGTTTTCACTGTATTACTGTACGTGTTCACAAAAGCTTTACACACTGCCTATGAAATAAGCTGTGTTGCTTGTGCCAAGCTACCCAAGCAGGTGAGCAGGGGTTATTTTAGAAGTGTATCCCCATTACCCGGACTAAAAGCAAGGGTTCTTATTTGGATAAAAGTACCTACCTCCGCCAAATAGAGACCCCCATTTCAAACACTCTGCATGTGGATTTGTTGCAATTATTGGTGAACAAAGTCAGGAAGGTGGTTCTAATGAGACGCAGGTTCAGCTCATAGTGAGTGCAAGACCCACACCTATAAGATGTGAATGAGGTTTTGGATCAAAAAGCATATGGATTGGTTGCCCAACCTAAACCCAAACTTCCCTATTGGTCCCTCACCCTTTCTTGTTGCTTCTATAATTTGTCTTTTTTTGTTTTTTATTGCTGTCCTAAAAAAGGTTTGTTTTGATTGCAGGAGAGTGTCTGAAGACCTTCAATGCAAACCTGAACTCACAGTTCAATAAATCTACTTTTTTCCAGAAACCTTGGAAACTAGCATTTTCAAATAAAATCACAACCCTGTGTAGATAATCCACCCCTTACACACATTCCACAATGTATTTCTAAGGAGGAGCAGTTGTGAAGATGTATCCCTATGTTGAATTATGCAAAACTCACATTTCTTATACTTCATCGTGTTTGTAAAGTTATACGTTTTTGACCAATTAGGTCCTGGGCAACCATTCCTGTTACAATCCCTTTGCTGTTAGGGCTATTGAATAAGTTAGTCCAAAGAGGTCAGGAAGTCTTGTGTTAGAATAGAAATTGTTTATGCTCATGCATTTCTTTATGTAAGTTAGCATTTGCTGCGCCATTTTCTATTTGGGAGCCATTTTAGGCTGTTCGCAACTGATCTCGTTTAATTCCCAGAAATGTTCCCCTCTGAGTTTTGTTCTTTCTGTTAGGTTATGTTTCAGTAATGAGCACATTGTTTATGTCAGCACATAGAAATGAAATGAAATGTAAAGAACATTTGTAAAGCGCGGTAGCTGCCCTGAGGCGTCCTAGCGCTAAAATGAGTGGTGCTTTCGGGTAAAGCTGCTAACAAGAGGTTTTATTCAGATTTCTTAAAAAGGAAGGTTTCTAGGTGTTTGCGGAATAGGAGAAGGTTGGGCTCGGATCTCAGACAGAGTGGGAGAGAGTTCCACAGTTTGGCCGCTTTGTAGGAAAATGACTGGCCCCCTCATCTTGATCTCTTGATCCTAGGGACTGTAGCGAGGAATGAGTGTGCCGAACGGAGCTGTTTGGTGGGATGGTAGAGGGTGATCAGGGAGTGGTTAATGGCAGCACCTGTTTTCCAAAAAGCTCCTCGATGGGAGATGCAGAGGGTCTTAAAATCAATTCTCTCCCTGACAGGAAGCCAATGGAGGTTTCTCATACTGGGCTTGGCTGAAAGACGGCGGGGGAGCTGAAGCAAAGTTCAGGCAGCACAGTTTTGTATTATCTGGAGCTTTTGTAGGGTGTTTTGGGGGGCTCCTAGGTAGAGGGCATTGCCAAAATCAAGGCGGGACTGGATTATGCCTTGAACTACGGTCTGTCTTGCCCCAAAGGGCAGGAGAGGGAGGATCTTCCGGAGAAGCCTGATAAGCCAGAAGCAGGTGGCTGATAGTTTGGCTGCTTGACAGTTAAAGCTGAGTGATTTGTCCAGCCAGACGCCGAGGCTCTTTATAGTGTCTTTGGGTGTAGGGGGAGGGCCAAGGCAGTCGGGCCAGAGTGAGTGTATCGAAGGGGCCGGGGAACTACCGAGGAGCATTAGCTCCGTCTTGTCTCCATTTAATTTGAGGCAAGAGGAGGTCATCCAGTTGTTGACTTCTTCTAGACAGTCCCTCAGGTTGACCTGTGCTTTGTGAGTATCTAGCTGGTTGAGGGATACCACTAGCTGAGTGTCGTCGGCATATGTGATGATCTTTTTCCCGAACGGATGGACTATCTCAGCTAGTGGACTCATGTAAACAATAAATAGCGTCGGGCTCAGAGAGGAGCCCTGAGGCATCCCACAGCCCAGGGGTTTGCTTGAGGAGATGGTATCGCCATCAAAAACCTGAAAAGACCGGTCGTCCAGAAAAGATTTAAGCCAGGCGATTACAGTTCCTGAGACTCCCAAACTGAGGAGTCGATGCAATAGAATTCTGTGGTTCACCGTGTCTAAGGCGGCGTTTAGAGGAGGATGACTGCCACCGATCCTCCCCGATCCAAGATCCCCCTGGCTTCTTCCGTCACTGCGGCTAGGGTGGTTTCGGTCCCGTGCAGGGGACGGAAGCCCATCTGAGAGGGATCGAGTAAATGGTTTATCTCCAGAAACTCAGTCAAGACCTTGTTGACGTGCTTCTCCAAGATTTTACTCATCCAGGGGAGCAGGGAGATGGGGCGATAGTTACTGGGGTTGTTGGGGTCCAGATTTGGTTTTTTTAGAAGCGCCCTGACCATTGCTCGTTTCCAAGGAGGTGGAACAGTGCCTGTGGAAGGGGAGGCATTGAGCAAGTCCAGGGTGATGGGGAGGATACTATGGGCGGCAGAGACCAGGGTACGTGGGGGTGCCGGGTCACAAGGGGAACCAGACTTTACTTGGTGCATAATGAGGTTGAGCGTCTCTGAAACAGAAGGTGGGAAATTTTTAAGAGTGTTAGGGGGCTTCCACCCAGGTTTTGATGGAGACATGGGTGTGCAGTCGGAGTCACTGTCGGTGAGGGGAAAGGAGATATAAATCTTTTGGAAAAAAAATTCCGCCAGATCGTTACAGCGAGTTTCTATGTTATGAGCGGGGGGGGGGGTTTAGGGAGCATAGTCAGGCTTTTTACAATCTGATATATTTCTTTTGGCTTGGATGAGGCTGCACTGATTTTTACTGTGTAAAAAGATGATTGTGTGGTTTTGATCTAATTTTTATAGGACCTTATTGCTTCCCGGTAGATGATTTTACTTGACGGGGAGTAGTCTAATCGCCACTTCCTTTCCAGTTTTTTGCACTGGCGTTTCAACTTCCGGAGTTCGGGGAGTACCAGGGTGCAGTTTTTGAATTTCGCTTAGACTTAATACAGCGTATAGGAAATATAGAGTCCAGTGAGTTTGAGATCCAATTATTGTAGTTTTCATTAGCTAAGGTGGGATCCTGAGTTTGTGGGGGTCTAGATGTTTCTAAGGCTGTTATCCAGTTCTCTAGGGGAAGTTTTCACTAATTGCGTGATTTCCGTGTGGTTGTATTCGAGAGGAGGGGGGTTTGGGTATCCCAGATGAGGGGGATCAGAAAGTGATCGGTCCATGGGAGGGGGGAAGGGGAGCCCACTGTGAGGTCTGCGCAGTTACTAAAAATAGGATCAAGAAGGTGGCCTTTTGTATGGGTGGGGGAAAGAACAAGGGGACAGCAGGCCAATTAAACATCAGGGGCCTGCTTTGCACTTACCCCCTGATGCCTGTCCCTTCGTTCTGGTTTTAGCAGGCATACCACCATTGAGGGAGGGACAGGGGGAATCGTGGGTTCAATTGCATAATAAATGCATTGATTGGCTAACTAAGCACAAAGGTGTTGGTCATGACTTCTCCAGAGAGATTTTATCGGCTCGTAGGGTGTCATGGGTGGGGGCCTTATTTAAAGACATCGAAGGTTACTGTATAGTCCTTAATTTTAAGAATCCAGGCACAGTAAGATTCTTGCTCAACAGAAATAACATTCGTTCTGGCATCTCCACCGTTGTAACTCTACTACCTCTAAGCCATTTCTATAGACCACCACAAAGACAATTCCATCCAGCCTTTTTTCCCCTTAAGATGCACAATAGGTTTGCACCCCTATCCGGATTGGACATGTTAGACTGACCATCAGTCACCAATCTAGATACTATGACTGTTGATCAGCTATCCCAGGCACCCAATTTAGAATTATTACCATATATCCCTCCGCTTCCTCCACTCACTGCAGTTAGTCAGCAATCTGTTAATCAAAGAACTATTATACAGGGCTCTGAATTATCCCTTGTGAGTTGGAACATAGCGGGTCTTAAATCGAAACTAAAAATCAAAGAGTGGTCAGACTGGGTATATACTAATTGTGATATACTGATGCTTCAGGAGACCTGGTGCACAACCCCGCCCTTATTAGAAGGTTTCAGCTGCCATAGCCTAACGGCATCCTCTTCATCTATGGGCCGCCCTAGTGGGGGTCCTTCCATCTGGGCTAAAATAAAAGCTGGTGTACAAACTAAACTGATCCAGACTCATGGAAAATGTTTTATGGCTTTGAAATACACAAATAGGTTAAAATTATGTTTAATTAATTTTTATAATAATGATTTTGTGACCCATCCCAATAATAACTTTTTAACTTTGTTTAACTTCCTTGATGAAGTCATAGTGGGGCAGAAATACGGAACCTTTGATGGCATCTGTATTGGAGGAGACTTTAATGCCCACATGTATCGTAATAATCCCCCCTGCAGAAGTGGTGAGGAACTGAGGGATTATCTAGCATCCCGCGATTTAGTGAACGCCCTGGAAATTGCTGGTACAGGAGGGAATAACATGCTTACCCCCACCTATATCGGTCAGGGGTGTGCTTCTACAATAGATTATATGTTTATCTCCCCCTCACTGAGCGACATTATTTTAAAAGCAGAGGTCGCCTGTTCCATCTATAGCGATCACTACCCAATTATAGTACATCTAAATAACCCTGGGAATATTATGGACGGAACAAGAATAGAAATTGGGGCGCAAAATTTGGAAGCATCTACTGATAGATTAAGAGTTGTATGGAAAGGGGCCGATAACAAAGTTATTCTAGCTAGAGTCATTAACAAAAATCCCACATTAATCGAGAACTGTCTGTCCTCTGACAGATCGGGCCGTGATGTTGTTGATTCCTTTAGTAACCTCTGTGCGGCTATTAAAAGAGAATCCTCGAAACCAGCCTGGGCTAATAAAAACTGCGGCCCCCGCTGGTTTGACTCTTCATGTTCCATGGCCAATAGAGAGCTGAGGGAAGCCCTGAAAACTAAACCGAGGGATCTGTCACTGTAAGAGACCTTAGAGCAAGGTATAAAACCACGCTACGTACCCGATCTGAGGCTCTAGTGATAGACCACTGGGAATCCCTCGTTCGCTCCGCGGCCCTGAAAGATATCACTGGATTCTGGAGAGAGGTCAAGTCCCTAAGATCTTTTGGTTCCAACATTAAAGCTATTAACTGTAATATAACAGGAGATGTGTGGGCAGAGCACTTTTCTAAAATCTACGCTGTACCAGGGCCTTTTACAGATACTGCTCTTTTCGTTGGGCCCACTAGATCTTTGAGCATCGCACTATCCGAGGTTGAGGATGCTATAGTTGAAAGTGCGGGCAATAAAGCTCCCGGCCCTGACGGCCTTTCAATAGATCAAATTAAATCTGAAATTAATTTTTGGGCCCCTTTATTATGCAATTTGTTCAATAATTTATCCGATAATTCAATCCCAGAATCCTGGTCAAACAGTGTTATTGTACCAATATTTAAAAAAGGCGACAGACTAGACCCTGGCTGTTACCGCCCGATATCACTAATTGACAACACATTGAAGGTTCTCGGGAGGGTAATTTTTAACAGGATAAGGAGCTGGGCCGAGGATAATAATGTCCTACACCATTGCCAGCTCGGCTTCAGAAGAAATGTGGGCACTGTTGAACAATGCTTGAATTTGAACCTATTAATGGCAAAGTACACTATTGTAAAAAAATCCCCACTGTACCTTGGTTTTATGGATTTAAGTTCAGATTTTGATTTTGTTAATCGTTCTAGTTTGTGGTCACTTTTGCTTAGTTATGGTCTTGATGATTCTTTGGTCTATTTTTTTTCTTATTTGCATAGGGACCTAAAGGCCAGAGTGCGTATTAACACTGAGGGAGTAGTCTCGAATGACATTTTAATTGGCAGGGGTGTCAGACAGGGCTGCGTACTCGCCCCCCTGCTTTTTATTTTGTATATTAATGGGCTGAGCAGCAACTTGTGTGCAATAACTAATGATGTTCTAATTATAAATGGAAACCCCATCCCCGCTTTGTTGTACGCGGACGACGCGGTGCTAATGGGCCGCACACCCAATGCCCTGCGTATTTTAATTTCTGGTTTTGTTGTTTTTATGTCAGATTTGGGCCTTACCACCAATTTAAAAAAATCTTTTATTATGAACTGTGGGCCCAAAAAATATAACATAACCTCAATTAAATCTGGTGACAATATCCTAAAATGCACAAGCACTTTTCCATACCTAGGATTGCTATTCTCTAATACGGGTTCCTGGCAACCTCATGTTGCCTATGAGAGAAACAAAATTGGTAAATCCATCAACTCGATTCTCTCCCTACGGCAACCTAAACAGGCTGACGTTGTCACTTCACTGTTAAAGATTTACCGTACTCAATGCCAAACTACGGAAACTTACGGCGCAGAAGTGTGGGGATACTCTAATTGTGTGCCCATTCAGACGGAGGAAAATAGATTTTGCAGAAAAGTTTTGGGGGGAGCCTTCTGTGCTCCAACATTCATTTGCCATAATGAGCTTAAGCTATTGTACATTGAGGACTTCATTCGATCCAGGCCCGTTCTTTTTTGGCTAAAAATTTGGCTAAATCCGGCGGCCCACTTAACTCGCAGCATAATATCAGACTGCCTACAAAGCGAAAGGTCCCACCATGTACCATGGTTGAAAGCAGTCGAGAAAAGTCTGTCCAGTGTGGGGCAGGGCCTTTTGTATAGCTCCCCAAACTCCATTGTCCATTCACATAAGAACATAGTTAAAAGGGCACTTTACGTATTATATGGGGAGGAGCGGATACGATTAGAACACCCCAAACCTTCTGTTATTAAATACATTTCCTATGCTGAGCCCGTTAATGGCTCTTTAGTTTCACCTCAGAGATATCTGCTCACTACACTAGGAAGATGGAACAGGAGCCTTCTGTTCCGAGTTCGGGATGGAAGTGTTGTAAATCTACTAAGCTTTCCCCTTGGTTATAATAAACATCTGGAACAGTTGGATTGTCCTTGTTCCGTGGGCAGCAAACAAAGTTTGACACACTATTTTTTCTTCTGTGGTTTTTATAAACTTTATACTTCCCAATACCTGATGCCGTATTGCCGCAGACATGATTTCAGGTATCTTACTCAGGCAATGAAAACTTTTCAGATGATGATCTCAGATGAAGTGATATTTATCGTGAGCTGCTTTCTTAAAGCTAGTGTCCGTTCACGGGCAACTATGGAATTTGCCTGATGAATATTAGCATATTGCTTTTTTGCACATTTGCTTTTTGTACATCTGAGTATTGCATATTATTGTATAGATATGTAGATATTCTGACACTTGTTTAACAGCATAATGCACCTGTTATTTTTATTAAATTATTTTATTGTACTTTTTAAATTTAACCTGTGCATACTTTTATAAATGTTTTAATTCCGAATAAAGATCATTTGACATTGACAACAAGTTGTTTTAATTGTAGGGCTGAGAGACTAGCTGTCAATTCTGAGGTGGAATGGTCTAAATTGTCGTCGAAATGAATATTAAGGTCTCCCAGCAAGGTGTAGTTAGATGGGCTACTAGCTAGGTCAGCAACGATGGAAGATAGAGCATTGTGAAACTGTTTTAAAGTTCCCGGGGGGTGTTAAATAAGTGTCCCGGAGAAGCTACTGTTGGGGGAAAAGTTAATGGAAAAAGAAAGACTTTCACAGTCTGGGATAGGATCAGTGGAGCTACGGCAAGTATAGCGGTCCTTGTAGATGATTGCCAGTTCCAGGAGCATGGACATCTCTGTGTGGTGTTTGGGGAGTGTTCTGCAGTTCAAGAGATACATTTTTAATTCCGACTTTTCCTTTTTGGGATGAATCGAGCTGAGCTCAAGATTGCACTGAGGGTAGAAGGTGGGTAAGTCCAGTGGGTGCCAGGAATGGAGGCATGGGGCCTGTGTGGTTCCTCGCATTTTGAGGAGGGAGTTGGGACTATAACTCCTAGTATAGTTGGAAAAATGAGCAAAAATGAGCTTTCTCACTAGATAGAAGCTCTCTCCCCCTTGTCTCATGGTGGGCCCTGAAAGGAACAACCTTGGATTTGAGTACTGTGTGTAAGATATGAGCATTGAACTGTCTTGTCTGTATTTCACAGTTTGATTGCACCTGCTTGCAAACTTCCAATGTGAAACGCATATAATGTATCTTTATGCATGTCGATTTTAGTTCCCTCTGTAGCACTCCTAGCGACTTGGCAGATGGGGCTCCACTCTGAGTGTATATGAATAAACAATTATTGGTTTGTATTCTCTACAGTCTGACCGACTTTTAAATTAGTAACGAAGGCTGAGAGGTGGTTTTTGTGACCCGGGTGGCCCTAAGCGGGTAATTTCCTTCACTGGTACTGAAGAAAGGATTTTAATCAGAATGGTGGATGCAAACAAAATAGCAGTTTACCTAAGCTACTAAATTATGTATAACTTACAGGGACATGAATTGGGTTGACTTCTATACATAATCATTATGATTAAAAAAAACAGGACTTGGTCCTGTGTCCTATTATTTTGACAGATTTGTTGCTGGTGTCACAGCATTTTCGAAATGCTAAACATTTTCCCAGACTCATCATGGCTAGTGACGCAATTCATGGCCAGGAGTACAATGAAAAATCATTAGTGCTGCCCACAATTTATTGAGAGGTGCTAATCTTTCAATTTGACAGTGATACGGCATGATCTGTTGGAGCGGATGCTATGCCCTGAGTACAAGATGCCAACTCCACAAGGACATTGAAGATACCCCTACACGTTCTACAGTGCAATGTTCCTGATAACTATCAAAGAAATGGGGTATTGCAACGTTTGGTGTGCCCTTGTGTAAGTCCTGCAGGGTGATATTCCCCACCAATATGTAATATGATGGAATAAGTATGCAGAGCTATTGTGGTGCAGCACACCACAGGTGTCTATCACACCTGCCATCCTGGGTTTAATGCGCCCAGAAGATGGAGAAATTCTCTATGGGATGACACCGGAGATGAGAACAAACGGTCAGTGAACGTCTTATTGAGAAGAGAGGATGTGGAGAGTACTGAGATACATTTAGATACAATGGAAAGAATGACAATGAAGTAGAATAATAACAAGCATTTGGAACACCAATAGGGTGATGCTCCCACACCAGACCTGACGGAAGCAATAGACAAGCGCAAGCTGCAGGGCAAAACAAATCAAAATAAGATTTGTGTCTTCAGTACATGGGTGACAAACAAAATGTAATGCCGGAGAACACTTTTTAAAGGTAAAATAATCCTTCATGCATTTTTTAGTGGAGGTAGAAGTATGAATCCAAATGGCTGATAGTAAGAAGGTGTGATGTAAATGATCCCGTTGGCTTAATCAAGATGTGAATGACACAGTCTCAAGAAAATGGATGAAAGTTTCTGAGCTAAAAAAGCCAATGGCTGAGAAAGGATGAACAAAAGACTCTTAGACTACGCAAAGATTTCGGTGGTGGGCGGAACTTGCGGAATATGACTCTGTGGAATTCCATTGAGTTACATAAAAACACTGCGAGATTCCACGAATACCTCCAATGAGTGAAAATAGGCAAGTTGTGATGTGATTTAGAGCAGTGAGTGCGTTCTGCGCTGTAAAATCAGTGTAACCGGCACTATACAGCGCGCCTGAGGGTGTAGCTACATGAGACGTTCGAGTAGATTTTCTACTCGAGCTGCAGTCTTTTGACTGCGAACGGTTGCGACCGCCCGCGTTAGAAAAATCCAATTGGATGTCCTCCTAGCAATCGCAAATCACGCTACGGGATTCCATATCTCACTTGCACTCAGCAACCTATCATTCTGGAACAGCGTGTGAGAAAAAAGTTCCACCACACAGTTATTGGCAGTATTTGTCCAGAACTCTGCATTACAAGTGTAACGCAGAGTCCCCAGAATTCTGCCGATTCTGCCGCCGGAATGGGAAATTTCGCCCTCCCCTAATTTCAATATGTTCGGAAGGAATGGTACAAGAAGAACAGCTTTGAATGGGTTTAGGGAGTATGCAGTATTGCTGGTAAGCAGGGCAAAATCTGGTGCGTTCCTGGTACGGAAAAGAATCAAGCTAGTGATAAGGACCTTGGGGCCTGGCAAACAGGTAGCTTTTGCTAGAGGGAGTCAATAATGTGGGGAATTTATCACCTACACTGTGGTTTAAGATTGAGCTGGTAATGTGCTAGGCACACTGAGAACCTCTGCTCGGGAACCCTTTTCCACTATCTTTGATGGGGAGGGTGACATTGGTGAAAATGTTGAGACTTTATAGATTATTCCGTACTCTGAATAATTTCCTAAATAGTTTGCTGTCATACTTTTCCTAACAGGCAACATCCTTCCTCGGGGGTGTTCTATGGAGCAACAGATTACATTTTCAATGACCAAATGCTATAAATCAACATTTGAAGAGGGATTAGGCATAACAGCTACTCTGTTTTAATAATGAGACTTCCACTTGGTGGTTACCAGATATCCTCCCCAGGTTCTATGATGGTTCTTGGCATCTGGAAAGACACCGGGTATATTTGGCAGAGCAAAAGAGACTGACAAAAGACACCCGCTCTTGGTAGCATTTATCTAACTCAAGTATCTACACCGTCCGTGTCCGAAGGAGGAGATTCCCTGGGACTCACCACGTTGGTGACTATAGTTAAATCCAACTATGTGAAATCCACTCCTGAATGGCAGGAAGAGTTGGTGATCCTCCCTTTGCAGTTCTGAACGTACTTACAGCTTAGACGGATGTATGACGTTATAACGCATACTTTTACAACGCATACCTTTACAACGAAATTTTTACAACGCAAATACTATTACAACGCATGTATTTACAACGCATGTTTTTACAACGCAGGTACCTTTATAACGCATACCATTACAACGTAAGTATTGGTAAGTATATATTAATTTTTTAATTGTAAATTAATTGAAATTAATATAATTTAATGTAATGTAATGTAATTTGATTTAATTTAATTTACTTAATTTAATTTAAATTTAATTTTACTTTATTTTTACCCTGTACCCCTGTACCCCAAAAACCCAAAACTGACCCTGAACCCTAAAAATACCCCTTTATCCAAAAACCCAAAACTGACCCTGAACCCTAAAAATACCCCTTTACCCAAAAACCCAAAACTTACCCTGAACCCTAAAAATACCCCTTTACCCAAAAAACCAAAACTGACCCTGAACCCTAAAAATACCCCTTTACCCAAAAACCCAAAACTGACCCTGTACCCTAAAAATACCCCTTTACCCAAAAACCCAAAACTGACCCTGAACCCTAAAAATACCCCTTTACCCAAAAACCCAAAACTAACCCTGAACCCTAAAACTACCCCTTTACCCAAAAACCCAAAACTGACCCTGAACCCTAAAAATACCCCTTTACCCAAAAACCCAAAACTGACCCTGAACCCTAAAAATACCCCTTTACCCAAAAACCCAAAACTGACCCTGAACCCTAAAAATACCCCTTTACCCAAAAACCTAAAACTGACCCTGAACCCTAAAAATACCCCTTTACCCAAAAACCCAAAACTGACCCTGAACCCTAAAAATACCCCTTTACCCAAAAACTGAAAACTGACCCTGAACCCTAAAAATACCCCTTTACCCAAAAACTGAAAACTGACCCTGAACCCTAAAAATACCCCTTTACCCAAAAACGTAAAACTCACACTGAACCCTAAAAATACCCCTTTACCCAAAAACCCAAAACTGACCCTGAACCCTAAATATACCCCTTAAAAAAAACCAAACATATAACATTTTAATTATAATTATATACTTACCAATACTTACGTTGTAATGGTATGCGTTGTAAAGGTACCTACGTTGTAAAAACATGCATTGTAAATACATGCATTGTAATAGTTTTTGCGTTGTAAAAGTTTCGTTGTAATGGTAGTGCGTTGTAAACGTTGCGTTATAAAGGTAACATACCAGCTTAGACATGTGATGTCACATGCGTGATGGCCTCTGCCTAGATTTTACCCCTGGATGCTAGATGAATACCTTTAAGCACCTAGATAAGGGCATCTTGTGGGTGTACCGAACATTGATCCTGCATACATATAACAGATTTTTGTCTATGAGGGAGACTTAGAAGGCTGACATGATCCTATCGAAAATGAGGACTGGAAACCGGCCCTCATAAAATCAAGGAAAATTGCCAAATGACCATGTAACTATTTACATTGTTTCTAATTTAACAGATCTGTGCTATGGCACATGACTCATCTCCCCTATGTTTGCTATTACTTATAGAAGAACGGTAATTCCAGCATACAGAGGGGGCATACATGGTTATCCAGGCATTTTGGGAAGCAATAAATGGGTTCTCTTGGATGTTCTGAGGCAGTAGATGGGCCCACTGCCTAAATCCCACTCAGAGTCTTCGATATCAACAGACATAGACAGACATTTATTGGGCGAAGTCTGGTGCTGGCCAATCAAAACATGATCCAAATGTTATAGCTCTGAAGTATTCATACCTCACCAGGTGGATAGAGACACTAGATCACTGCAGAATACTGGAACTTACCAAGTCTGAGGTGTGGTGATGCCTCAGAATCGTAAAAAGATTAAGGGGGATGGTATACAGGGGCGCCTACTTAATATTGTGTTATTGCTGTCTTCCGGTAATGCCTGGCTTGTTATGGATTGTCCTCAGATTTGTACTTTTTTCTGGAATGCTGTTCATATCATCCGTCTAAATGCTCCAAAATGTATCTTTTTAAAACTTTATTTCAGCCAGAAGGCCATAAAAGTACAAGATAAAAAATATATACAGTATAATAAGACAATTAAAAATTCACTTAGTGGTACAAGTTCTAATTGACACAGGCTATCTAAAATACATATTTTTTTAAATGCAATTGATTGGTTGTTTACTCTTATATTTGATTTACAAAATGTCAATAAACAAGATTTAAAAAAAAAAAAAGAATTATGTAAGAACCATTACACAAGAAACTTAAAATGAGAATTCTTCAAAGTTTGCACAATACCTGATCCTGCACTCGAAACTCATAGGTAAAGACTTTAATGCATTTGCCTTGATCAGGAGTGCCCCGGTGGAGTATTCAGTATTTATCTTAATTGATAAAGCCCACAATCATGCTGGTCAGAATTCATTGGTATGATAAAGAGCGCCTCTCATTTTAAAAATGGTCACACCATAAAGATCTTGAAAATTACAGCACAAATCAGTATGAACCGGTAATTAATGAGCCTTGCTCCCTGTTAAATTCCGACAGACCTACCTAAATTTAACAGGGGTGCGGACATTATTGCACCCACAAAAAGTACACAACTCATAATTCTAGCCCAAGGGCAAACGTGAGTGTCCACAGGGGTTGAAATATTACATTCGACTTGGAATAAGTGACAAGTAGTGTCACACTACTCTTTCCTGGCCCCATGTTAGTGGGTCTGGTCATGTGAGTCATAGTTCACTTGTAGATCTCCAGGGGAGTTATTTCACATCTCCTGAAACCTTAGTAAGTATGAGGAGTATCCATCATCAAAGTATGGCTGCACTTTGAATGCTTTCAGTTTCTCCTTCATATCACTTGATGTAGCTGCCACTTATGAAGGAGCACAGAAATTATACCTAACAAAAAAATGTGTCAAACATCCTACTTTCAGGGATTTTCAACGTATTCTGCTTGCCTATCCTATATGACCCAGCCGAGTTCGTCAGGCTTTTGGATTGGGCAATATTCGATTTACTGTGGAAAATGCCCCCATTGCCAAACTTTTATTTCTATGGAGAAGATGGGTATTTCCCATCCTTTGGTTTCATTTTCGGGTTGTCAGTGATAGACAATCGACGAATCCAATACAATACAACGTCTTTCAAATTTTAAATTTCAATATTGCCCTAAAACGGGAAGCGAGGAAGAGCTACTCCAACATACAAGCCATATCGTTTATAAGCATTATTTAAGAGGGTATCATACTTTTACCATGTTAGGAGAGATATCATCGTAAATTGTAACAAACCTGTTTATCGTCGTGGACTTGCTCTTTAGTAGAATCCTGCATTTCCCTCTAAGTTCACAATAGGGCATCTAGACATCGGCCCATTACTGCACATTGCTATTAAAAGTTCACAATTCAAATGTTTTGGGTGGTAGACCAACAGTGTAATGTATTGCCAGCTGGTTATTCAAATACTTACAAATTAGTGAGTTCTTGAGGCAAACCTTTTAAACTAGCATTGATGCCAAAATTCATCTCATGATCACAGCATTCTTAGGGTCAACCATTCTTAAAATGTATGTGTTCTAGTAACTTACCATTTCCACTAAGGATCACCACAATGAGCAAATGTTTGGTTTCAATTAATCGCTTTACTTATGATGGGCAGTCCCTTTCCTATCTATTTGTGATACCTACATGCCATACCTACTGGGTCTAAACATAATGTGCACAATTAGTGCACATCTTTTTCTTTTTATTTCTACATTACACAGCTTATTTATAAGTGCTAGCATGAGGAGATACTTACTAGCAAATAGGTTCACATATTCTCTACACGTAATGTGTTTCTTGGAGGAGTCCTGGTCACCGCTACCACAAGTTTATCCAATCCCAATCACAAAAGCGACACCCTTTTCATGTCACGAGTTGTAGGGTTGGGTTGTTCTTTCCACTGCACAGAAAAACAGAACCTGAAAAAACAAAAATACAAGACAGTATAAATAAAATGAGACTTTTGAAACATAGGGCACAAAAGTCGTAGTTACAACAGGAAGTCTGTTCTGCTCAGTTAAGCGGTCAATTAGCGCAGAAGTGACCTTGCTGACCACTTCCCGTGAGCTGTTTTCTTAGTAAATGTAGAACCCATGGAATCCAATCTAGCAGCTACTTATCTGTAAATGAGTGGCACTTAATGTGGAAAACAGAACAATTGCGGCAGAGAGAGATACTAATGAGAAATCAATGCTCAGTCTACCTTTCAGCTCTGGAGAAAGTGTGGAAGTCAGTTAATTGGATTGCGGTAGCCAAGCAGGAAATTCAATGACCACTGTAGGGCTCTGCCTTCCATTGAAAGGCAGAGCAGTCCCAGCAGGGCAAAGCAGAGCTGTGGGGCGGACAAGGCCCCAAAACACTTTTTGTCAGCTTGTGGAAACTCCTAAGAAATCAAACGTATATGAATACAGCTGCAAACTAATGTTAGACATGACTACACCCACACACACAAACACACAGGAAACAGAATTAAGCAGAAAGAATGATGTTACTCAAAAGATAAACTCGTTTGAAATTGATCTAAGTTTAAGGTGTTCAATAAGAGTGGAAGAAGTCTAGAGCTGACTTTGAAGTTTTGAGAACTTTAAAAATGTTACCCTTCCCAACACTTGGACATGTCTAGAAACAGCAACATTTTGATTGCAACTAAAATTCTTGCAGAAAATATTGTTGCAGAAGAATTTGTACTGAAATCGTTTCGGGAGAGCACTTTAGGGCTACAAGTGAATTTGATCTGATTTTTCCTTGGAAAACTAGTTTGCTCATTTTCTTACTACTTACATTTTGCGACCATTGAGGACTATGCTTCACAATATGCAATTAAAGACAGATACAAAATCATACAGCTTATGCAACACATAAGCCTTTCTTACGTCAATTAATGTATGAACATTAGCATTACGATGCGTATATTTACAATTTGAGGCACAAGATAAAGGCCTCGATTACAAGTGTTTCTGTAATTTAGATCCTTGCACAGACACCTGTTAGCGTAGGAATTGCAGTTACGAGTAGAGGGATACTTATCTCACATTGTAATTAATGGGTGTGAAAAAGACCGCCTATCCCACCCATACATTTAGTAAAGCTGGTATATGCAGTTTTGCTAGAGAAATACCGAAAATCTGCATTTTATCCCCCATTTTGCAGGGCTTAAAATGAAATAGGCGACATGTACAGCCTCATAAATTCTGATCTCTGAGGTTTCTGTATTATTTTTTGCAATGATAATAAGCATGGGGCGCAAGTCGAGGGAACACGTGGGTAGATGGTGTTGTTTTCACGGGCTACACATCGTCCACCCTGCCAAGAGGTTGGGTCCCACAGACATCTGCCAAAGTCTTCCTGATGTCATTTTCAGACCCCAGGACACATTCAGCAGCACCAGCACGTTGTCTGCTTTTGTTCCGAGCAGCAAAGTGCAAGGGCTTCAGTAATTTAAATTCCAGCTGGGCCCACAACAAAGGCTGAATTTAAGGGACCATCATGGATGCTTTTATTCTTGCTGGAAGCTAGCTGTAGCCTCACACCTACATGCAAATGTAAAAGAGGGGAAACAAAGACACACAGCGTGTTACTACTTAAGAGAGGCATGCTTTTTTCTTTTTTCAGACTCTGTCGGTAAGAAATATCCATGCACTGTAAGAATATCAGATGTGTTGTACGTCCTAGTATTTACACAAAATCTACCATTTAAATACCACCATGGTGATTAATTTGTTTTATAGCACGGTAGCGCTACTCATCCCAATGCAGGGTATCAGAGCACTTCACATCACATGTGCACATTACACTTTGACAGAAAATCATTCATGTGTAAATCAATGTACAGGATGTGTTGTATAACTCACAGAGGGTTACAAGGTGAAGGAGCCACCTGTCCTTGATAGCTCACTGTGCTATATTAGAAGGACTATAATTTGTGAACCTCAAGTAACAAAAGGATCTCCGTGTTAAAAACAGTAGCCCACTTACCTATATACATAAAAATAAAAACCTATTATTTGCATGTTACATGATGTGCTTTCAGGAGACATATTAACCCTCTACGCTTTTGATTCAAAACTGGAACTGGACAAAATACAAATCTCTCCAGCAAATACGTTCATCTCCAGATTTATTTCACCATTTTTATTCCCTGAGAACTGCTGGGCACACAAAGATCTATGTAGCAGGTGCCTTAACCCCACAAAATATTTTAAAATGCAGACTTTGCAACCAATTAAGGAGAACCCAAATTGCCAAATTCTTTGTGGCAGGTATTAAAAAGAAAAATACAAATTGGGTTCCAAATTCTTTGTTGGGTTGCGTCACTTTTTTGGTACAACCCCGACGCATAATCTCATTTGTTAAAAATTGCAATGCTCTCAATTTTACTCATGATAGACCTGCTAAACATATTTATGAGGTCTTAAAATCTGATGTCACTTCTTGTGATGTCACTTCCTGGAAGGTTATGAGGTGTGACACCACTTCCTGCGATGCCACATGTGATGTCATGCACCTTGATGTCAGGCACCTTGATGTCACACGCCCCGATGTCAAATGCATACTGTTTAGGCCCAGTGGCATAAGGAAAGTTCAAGGGCCCCCCCTGCAATGTACACAGAGGGTCCCCCCCTCCGGATTTAATCCGGAGCGCTCAAGCATGAGTACTGTGCTGAGGGGGCCCCCTGCAGCTTGGGGGCCCTTTCACCGCTGGGGATGCAGGGCCTGAGTTACGCCCCTGTTTAGGCCTTGTGCCCTGGATAAGATTAATTTATCACCCCCATACCACTTGTAATTAAGCCCAAAGCGATGTGTAAACAGCAATGTGGAGGTGGTTTTGAAAAGTCTGAGAGTTTCTCTGTCCCCCCCATGTCGAATATGGGCTGGCATGTTTAGCATGGAAGCATCCTCACGCTCGTCATTGCTTTCCGTTTATTCTTCATCTGAGAAGAAGCCACGTCAGACCCAGGATATGACTTTTGGAGCAGAAGTAGCGCATGGCGTTGCCCTAATTACATAGCAAAGCAGACTTTAATACATCTGGGTAAGTCATCACTAGTGCTCCTGGTTTTATGGTATTTATTTTTTGACATTTCCATCTGTATTTTCCCCAATTTTTTGTGCTAATTTTATCTGTATTAATCCATATTTATTTTGGGTTTTGTGAAAAAATTATGCTGAAATTAGTATTGGCAAAATTCAATGATAGGAACACCTGTAGAAGATACATCAATGCACTTACATGGAAATATGCAAATTTCAGTATCAACCATGTGCATATCTACTGCTGTGTATGCCTCTTTTCTAAATTCCTTTCTTTTCTAACACCCGTACCTATCAATCTACACAGCTATTGGCCTAGCAATCATGACAGACAGTATTTAGAATCAATCAAATCATCCTTTTTACTTTTCTATCCACATTTAAAAATAAATAAACAAGAAAATACATGGTTTTCTGTCTGTATTAATCTGTGAGAAAATCTGTAAATACGGAAAACAGAGTGCCTTAGTCATGACATTCATAAATCATAAATGTGAAATGGAGGGATTGGTATGTTTGCATGACTCCTGGGACATTGTGACTGTCTTGCACCACTGGCAAACGACTGACACTTCAATAACTTGTGCACTAACCAGAAAATGCATATATGGTCCAGATGCTCTAAATACCAGTGGCAAAAACCTGCTCACAATTTGCAAGCAGTGTTTTTGTAATCAGTATAGAATTTTATGATCCAGCCTAAAGATTGGTTTGTTAAACTGCAATTTAGAGTGGTTTGTAATCCAACCTACCTCCTGAAGCTTAATGAGGTAGGTTGCTAATTTCGACTCTTATTGGTGCCCATCACAGCGATCATGGCCTACTAGTGTCAGCAGGCTACCATGACTGTGATCATTTTTAAAAAGGTAAACTGTTTTTTTTTTTAATAAGGTCAATTTATCTTAAAGGAAATGGTGCTGTGTTTTAAAAAAATATTTAAAAAAAAGAATTGTTTCAGTGTGTTCTATGGTCCTTTGGATCACTGCTTACTCTCCCCAAAAATCTTTTTTACATCCCAAAGGGAACTCTTCCATTTTGTGAATCGCTTACCACTACAACTGCTGAGTGAGTAGCTTTATAGAGGTTTTCGACTTGATTGCATTCTCAAAACATTGATACATACCATACCAATTTGATATTAAGAAGGGACACCCTTGGCAAGCCCCTTCCAAATACCAGATTGGTACATCTTAAAAAGTATTGTTCTTGTTACAAACTCCGAATCAGAGTGTTTACAATCATAAAAATGGCATGGACGTCTGGCACATAGTTTGCTACAGTTTTTACATTTTGACAATTGGAAACCAACCCACATACACAATATCGTCATATAGAGAAGCCAGAATTAGAATTTAGGTTTCCTAGCACCACAGCTGGCAAATTTAACCAGTAGACTGTGTCGCCAATAGTACCACTGGAGCATCAATGCATTAAAGGTATTGGCAAAACACCAGCAAGCTGTGTGAGTGGGGAGCAAACATGGGTTACTCACCTTTGGTCAAAAGACAGCTGAAGTAAATAATCTCTGTTGACAAATTCAACGTACCAGCACAGGGCAAGTGATGGGTCAGCTCAAGTTGATTCGAACTACATCTTTATCTAGAAAAATTGTTTGAATGCAGTGCGAAATTATACTTTAACACCAAAAGTGCAATTACATTGGAACCTTTAGGTCTAAGGGGCATATTAGCAAGAACCTCATTAAAATTATCGCAGTTTTAGCGGCAGGAAACTGCCACTAAAACAGTGATAAAGGGCTTGCTAATATGCGTTATAGAATTCCAATAGAAGCCCAGGTTAGATGTTCTGCACATCTAACCTGGGCTTCTATTGGAATTCTGTAACGCATATTAGCAAGCCCATTATCGCCGTTTTAGCTGCAGTTTCCTGCCGCTAAACGGCAATCATTTTAACGAGGTTTTTGCTAATATGCCCCTAACTTCGATAGTGCACAAATCAATCTTCTAGGGGAAAGGGTTTCCACCACCCTAACAATTAAACTTAGACCACCCATACATTTCGATAAACTAGCCTTCCTTTTGGCTTTCTGCCCCCAAACCACTTATGGTGAGAATTGGTATATAAATTAATTTCATCGTATTTTATAAACATCTTAACTACGCATTTTAATTGTATTTCTTATGAATTGGTTTTAGACTCAACAGATCGAATGAATTTCATTTCTGTGTATTTGCTTGGATCTGATCACTTATGGCAAGTACCACTTTATAGGAATGACATGGATTTCAGGGAACATGGGATGTTTCAAGATCTAGAATCTTGCTCTTTTTCTCCAACTGCCTCTTCCTCACGGTATTTCACTCTTTATCACACTGTTCTTTTACTACTGAGCCTTTTACACTCGTCTCACCTCGCCACTATGAGGCATATTCACAACAGAATGGCGGTGCGTGGTTTTACTTACTATAATACGGTGCTCCTCCTGCATTTCCCTTAGCAGTGGTGCTAAATTTAGCTGCCTAGTGCCAGCGCAGGCTCCCTTGCACTACACCTTGCAGGAAACGATTGTTAATGTGCAGGAAGGTGTCCCTATCTGCACATAAACAGTCAATAATGGCAATTTGTTCTTTCTGTGTGCACTGCAGAATGCAGCACACATAGAAACAGCAAAACTAGGAGAAATTAATAATTTTTCCTCGTTATGTCAGTTTAAGACCACCAGGTTTTCCCTGGTCTTATTTTTGGCACTGACCCATATTTACGCCACCCTGGCAAATAGGGGGCAGCGTAAAAAAGAAATAGGTGTTGCAGCGGAATGCTCACTGCAACACCCACTGCCCACTCCTTTCCCGCTGTGTGAATAGGGGCATTATTTACAAGGCTGCGTTAAGCCACATTAAGTGGCTTAACGCCATCTTGTTAATAAGACGAAGGGGTTATCGTCACCAGAAAGTAAAAAAAGTGACGTTCTGGTAGTGATCACCCCTTGTAAATATGTCCCTATGCATCTTTGAGTCATGTATATCCTTCGTTCCACCGCTTGACAAACTTGTCCTGCAGTTACTTTGCACTTTTTGCTAATGGAATGCTCAGCATTTTTGTGACGTACACTTCGCTATCGTCGGTGTTGCCCCATTGTTGCCTTGCACACGCTTTTCTTTCATAGAGTATGGCCAATAACATCGGATTGGCCATGCCGAACTCTTAGAACAAAAATAAACTGAAAAGACAGTCACAGACTCTACAACTAAGGGGCATATTACCAAGCAATAGCGATAATTATCGCTATTGCTTGGTTAGAGACAAAAAATTACCGCTGACCTGCGGTGATTTTTATCGCAAATAAACCTTGGTATTACCAGGGTTTATCGCAAATGCGATAAAAAACGGCCGCAATGCATGAATATCGCTGTAAAAGTCAGCGATATTCATGCATTACCGAGCTAATGCTCTTAGCCATGTTAACCACCTCCTATTGGATAACATGGCTAAGAACTGCTCTGGGCAGGTGTTAGCTTTTGGAGATATTCACGCTTAGCGCGAATATCTCCAAAAGTTGGTAATAGGAGATAGCGATGTTAGCGACTGTTTCCAGTCCCTAACATCTTGGCACGCCCACTTTGCATGTCATTAGTGATAAATATCACTGACATGCAAAGCGGGGCCCAAGATGGTCGCTATCTCCTACTTGCTGTCGCTAACTGGTGTTAGCGACAGCTAGGTAATAGGGCGATCATTTAATCTCAGTTTTCTTGGCTTTTAAAGCCAAAAAAGCGGAGATAAACCCCCTTGATAATATGCCCCTAAATTCTTTAGTTTGGCGTCTGTATATCACATGCCTCTGAAAACACAAGCACCTAATTTAGTTCAGATTATCTGTACATAATCATCATATTCTGAGTCTCCATGGAGTTCATTGACAAAAAGAGGTGTCAGGGCACAGGCCAAGTGCTTATGAGGCCATGGAACTCTGAGGTGACCCTCAACATCCTCTTTTGGCACATTTTGCTTTATTTTTCAAATATTACATTTTCATATAAATCATTTGCCGGCCACGCTATTCCTTGTCAGTAAAAAACGGTCACATTTGTTTTTCTGTTTTTGAACATTTCTTTTAGGTTTTGCAGTCTCTGGGGAAACAAAAAAATGCAGAGCTCTCACCACCCACTGTCTGCCTGTTATCTTGCTTTCAGCAGGATCACAGGAATTATGCGGCAGAGGAGGCCCAAAATATGCTGCAGGATTGACAAAAACAAGTACCAGGAAAAAACAAATTGTTTGATGTAATGTAGCACATTTTCTGGTGACATTCCTTCATATTTTGTCATTGGAACACGTTAACAATGTCTTGGTAAAAGGTTTCACCTTATTAGTACAAGTTTAACATCCAATTACAGCAATAAGTAACTGAAAGGTGATCAGTCAACCTAGACGGTGGACTTCCAAATGCGCAGCCACACGTGTCAACAGGGGGCAAATTTACAAGAAAGTAGCGCAGCGCGTCAACGCAAGACCTTTGGCTGCGCCACGCTGCTGTAGAATGCAGCACGCATTGAAAGCGGAAAAAAGCGTGGAGAAATTAAAACGGTCCTCCTCGTTGCGCCTGGCTACGCCACGGCGTAGCATTCTGGCGCATTTACAGGTTTACGATTCCTCTTAAATCTGGAAATGAGTCTGGTTCCATTGGTGTTGAGTGGGAACACCCAGGGCAACACCCATGGAACGCCCCTTTCATGCAAAGGGGTTGTATTTACTAAGACAGGAAAAATCACGCAGGGTGGCTTTTTCTGTCCTTGCAAATATGGGGCAGTGAAATGTGCCGCCGGTGCGTCACGAAAAATGACGCACTGGTGGTGCAAGGAGCCTGTAAATCTGCCCCCAGGTTTTTAGTAACTTCTGATCCATAAACGCTAGGAACAATGCTTTGTTAAAATCTGTAGATGATGAATTATGTGGCAAACGTGCCAAATCCATAGTTATGCAGAAAACACTGCACCCGCAAAATCTCATAATTCCAAAGGCCCTGTCTATCAGTCAGTGAGAGAAGGAATGAAGTAGCTAAGTGCCTGCACTGGTCTTGTGGCATTACTAGACCTCGTAAAAACTATTACAAGTGTCTTCTGCAGTGTTTTTATTCTAATACACATGAGTTCTGATCTCAGAAATCGCCCGTGATAAGAAAAATAGCAAAAAAAGCACTTAGGGACACCATGCTCTGCTTTTATTGATTATTTCAGTATATTAACTCACTGACATTAACTGTCTGTTAAAGGCTGGCTTCACATTGAACTTCAAAGATTATATTTTAGTGTCAGTTTACAATTACATCGTCCCAATGAGTGTTGATTTTCTATTATTAATTCAAAAGGGGCAATATATTTGCAAACAATAATTAGGACACAATATTTATGTCAGGCAATATTTTTGTTTCAATATTCTGGCAATTGAACACTCAGAAACAATTTTTTAAGGTTGGACCACATGACTTTTGAACTTCGAGGTAAGATGGAAAACTGCGGTACATAAGGGCAGCTTTAACGCCGGTGGTGCCCTGGTGCAACAATTTTTGTTGGTGGCCCACATTGACCTCCTTCTCCACGTATTCCCTCACTAACACCCTTCAACAGTGGCCCTCCTTTCTCCATAGCCTCTCTCTCACAGGTATTTCATTAGCTTTTTACAGCTACTCATACACATGTAGGGTTTCAAAGCACTTTACAACACATAAACATTATATACAATGAATCATACGTTTGTGAATCAGTGTATAGGAAATGTTACATAAGATAAAGAGGACTATAAGGTGTAGGAGTCACATGTCATCCATACTAGGAGTACTGGGAGGCAGTACATTTTGAGAGTACTTGGCACAAACGCAGGATTTAAAACAGAACACAGTGGTTGGGGTTGGCTTTCTAACAACAACCTATTTCTAACCAGGCAAGCCTCCTGTAGCAAACACAAGGAGATGATGGACGGAGTGCTGAAACTCTTCAGATGCTCACCCCAGTCACAGATCTGGGTTGAATCCATCATCGTTCTTTAGCTCACTTTGCCACCCCAGTTAAGAGACTGATTTGCATATATCTGGGTCTAAACTGCAACTAGACAAGTGATTCTCCAGAACATACGTTATTCACCAGAGTTGTCTTGACATTTTTAGTGTTGCCTGACAATTACTAGACAAAACATTAACTCTGCAGCTGGTTCTTTTAAGTCCGTAAACACAGCACCCCGAGCTTGTTTCCCAGAGCAGGGACACTGGTGGAATTGCCCAACAGCCAGCCCAGGCTGTGCAGCTATGACAAATATGAATTCTTTTCATAAGGAACAAAAACCAAGACTAGTAAAAGAAGTCCTATTTCAAATTAAATACAAAATTCCCTGGAAAATGACTATAGTTCCCGATGAGGCCTGAAATGACGATATTGGGCTTGTTGTGTCATCACAAAGCCAGCAATTCGCGAAAGCACAAGCTTTGCCACCTCCAAATAGTGAGTTGCAATGTTTGTACTTTGAGAGTGAGAAAAGATTTGTGGACTCTTAAAATACATTTTGGATCCCATTAACAATCGCAATGAATATGCGGTGCAAAAGGGACATCCATTCCTCTTTGGTGTTCTCAATTACGAGTTACCTCAGTGATTCACTGTGACTTTTCCCACTGCCTGCCCCACTCACCACCAATGTCTTCTCTAATAGAAAGCTTTTTTTTTTAAGCATCTCTTCTACCTGTAACAGACTTGGGATATCTTAAAAAAGATTTCCAATTTGGGAAAGTGCATGCAGGGATGGTGGTATGCTGTTCCTTGCTGATCACCATTTAGGCATTTACAGCCATTATCAAGGGGTCACAAATAGGTACCGGTCATTTAATCAGGCATTAGTTAGGCCATTTTGCAATTCATTTTATTTTGTAACATTTTTATACATACACATCTCAAGTTGCATCCCTGTTCACAAACCAGACTGTGGGCAACAAACAAACATTAGTAGACAAGGCTCAGTGTCTACTATCTAGAACAAGAGCGTATCCTTAAGTTGAGTCTTGTCACGGTTTAGACAAGTTGAGAGGCGAGTCTAACTTTTTGACATGTCGGGAAGAGAGTCATCTTTTGAAGGTATGTAAGGAACAAAGGTATCCGTTTGAACTTTGTAAGAATGTTGGTTTTTGGTTTGGGGATTTGGACCCTTCTCAATCAACAACCTGAATGCCTGTAAGGATTAATCACAAAAGTCACTAAATTAACTCTCTGGTAGCTTGGGGGCAAAAACAGTCAGGCTTAACTTTGAGGCACTGTGTTAAGTATTTATGCAGCATACAAAAAGAAAAAACACAACCCAAGAAAGCACCACACCACTTTATAAATGTATTGTAAAATGTAATAAATAAAATGAGACCAAAATAATAAAAATCCAATCAATGGTACCGGAGATATGCAATTTAAAAGGTTTAAGTAAAAATAATGCCAAGAAGCTGGAAGCGCCAACTGTGGGAATCTGGTCACGCTAGACCAGTACAAAGTGACAAGCTCATTCTGATCATGATGGCGTGCAGGCTGAATACAGTGACCATGTTTGTCCAGCTGAAAACAGTTACCATCTCAAAGTCTAGTGTGCAGAGTTCTGAATTTCAGGATGTCACAGGAGGAGCTCAACTGATGACAACTAAGGGTCCAGGACCTGGGGAGGCACCTCTTAGGGATCAAAAACACACTCTAGCAGAGGCCAGCAGGGCTCAGACAGATCTAGCTGCGTGTCCATTCAGGTCCAGTTGCAGGTCTTGGTAGGAGCAGTTGCAGCTGGTCAGCAGGGAGGCCTCTGGAGCTTGTTGTGTCACTGTAGCACAGAACAGGAGGTCAGTCAACTGAGCCTTGAAATCACACTGATAGTCTTGTGTTCAAGGAGATGGTCCTCTCTCTTTCAAAGAGCAAGACAGGCCTAAAGCAGGTGGGCAGTCCTCTAAACAACAAGACAGGCCTCAAACAGTAGGGCAGTCCTCTAAACAACAAGGCAGGCTTAGAGCAGCAGGGCAGTCCGCTGAAGAACAAGGCATGCCTCAAGCAGCAGTACGGTCATCTGGTAGCAGCAGGGAAGTACTCTCAGAAATAAGGCAGGTCTTGAGCAGCAGGGCATTCCTCTATAGTATAATGCAGTACAATTTTTAATTTATTTTTTTGAGTTTCATATAGCGCAAACTAGCCCCAAATCGGGTATCAGAGTGCTTTACATAAGCACCAGTTTAATTACAGAAGGTTGCAATCATTTTTATTAGGCACGGGGAGATCAAGTGATTTGCCCAGAATCATAGGATATTGAGCATCGTTGCCAAGACTCGAACCCAGTTCCCCAGCTTCAAGGTCGGCCACTCTAGACGTAAGACTACATCCTCTCCCCTTCTCTAGTCCTCTGGGGGTACAGGAGTGTTCTGAGGAGTGGGTCTAAGGGTCCTATTTTTATACCTGGTGCCAGCTTTGATTTGGAAGACACAGCTGGAGGTTTCCCCAATTGATGGTTCTGGAATGCAGTTCCCCCCTGCTATTGTCTCAGGATGACTGGGGTGATAAAAGGCTAGTATGAAGTTCTTTGTAAGGGCAAGAGGCAGCCCCTATCGAAGTGCAAGTTTGGTAGGTGACAGCTCCGCCCCCACCAATCTTGTCGCAGTGCCTATCCTGCCAACATCCAGTCCCCCTTTGTGATTCTGTCTGGGAGGAATGCTCACGCAAAAGCCCAGTAAGACAGCTAGGTGAGCAAAGAGTTCAAGAAGTAATGACAAAACTTGCACAGAAGAAAGCACATACATCACCGAGTGTAAAAAAATATGAGTGTGGGTTAGATTTTTGTCCGTTCCATGATGTTAATGAAACAGTAAACCATTGAGCGTTAAGACGGGGTAAAAAAGCTAAGCAATGTTAGCGTGTCATGCAGACGTGTGAGCGCATGTGATACCCATGCACCGGTGCAAGGTAAAGTCTTACCCACGCCACAAAGTGTCTAAACACTAAGTTTGTCACTGTAAGATAAGATGAAACATGAAACTCTCAAAGCTTACACAGGAAGGTGGTGATTAACAAGTCAATATCAATGACAGCTTTTAACTTACCGAGAACCAAACCCAAAAGGCTCGTTGCTAGAAAAGAACAGAGACGGCCTTACGTCAACAAGAGAATAAATATCTATACGGTGTGAGTTATGTGAAAGTTAAAGTTAAAAACATCCGATACATGAGTGAAAGAGAGTCGCTCACCTCTGAGTACTGGTAACGGACCGCCAGAACCCCACCGCTCTCGCTGGACAGAACGTACGCCGTGACGTAGGTGAGTACGTAATGTGTTTAAACGCCGGGAATCTAGCAACCATGCGAGGGAGCCTAGCAACAAGAAAACTTTATTGTAAAACGCAAGTGTTCGCAGAAAACTGGACACTGTGTGTCTGTAGGTAGTAGATGCTGCAAAAGCAACGTGACGAGAGCCGAGCAAGTGTTAGTTTTGAGTGAAAATGCTTGTTAAAAAGAAAAAGAAGAGAAATGTTCAGCAGATATGTGACTAACTAAAAAAGGAAAAACTGGTCACGGCAACCGAAATGCAGCTTCTGGGTCTGTGTTTGTGGAAGGTGCGGTGCCTAATGAACCATCTTATGACGTCTGTGACGAGTCAACATGAGCATGTGCAAATCCTGTACATGGTAATGTGAATGCTGTGCATCACGCAGGCTTGAGTTGTCCCAGGCCTTGACACACGTCATTATTAAACGGGGGTTAGGGCTGTACTCCACGGCGAGATAGCACGCAGACACGCAACAAATCTTTTGTTCACTTAGAAATATTGCAGATTAATATTCACTAAGAGGCGTGCAGGCCCACCCATATACAAAGTATTTAAATAAGGAGCCCAAGTTTAGTGCACCATCCCCCGCACGGTCAGACATGTCGTTCAAAGATATCGCTGACTTCACCATAAATCAGGCGGAAACAAAAGCCTATTCATCGGAGGATGCAGAGTCCATTTATTCACTGATAGATGAAGCACGCACATTCAGTACTGCCGCGGGAACTACAACCCAATTATTACACCAATTGGAATACACCTTGAGGAAGGAGGTAAACCAACGTCTCCATGCCACCACCTTGATTGAATACCACAAGGTCAAATGGATACCAATGGGGCTCAGGATTGCCCTCAAACCCATGCGCTTTAAGTTCAACAAAACCTTTATGGCACGCTGGTATGCTATACTGAACAAATATTCATTAGATTTGATCTTGCTCATCATTGAAGAGTTATCAACCATACTTAATGAGCTCACACAAGATATTGCCAAATTAAAAGATGACATTTCAGACCAAATGGAGCAGGAAGATTGGAAAAAAGTTATAGAGGATATCAATTTCAGACTTGAAACACATGCCAAAGAGGTACATGAGCAGAAAATAAGAAAATTCAGACGAGACACAATAGACTACAAACTAGACGTAGTCTATTGCTGAGCTGGGGCATATGCCCAAAAGAGGTTCTTCAGATGATCAGGAAACACTTCATCTGAAGAAAGTGTAGCAAATGACCAAGATCTATTGTAAGAAAGACCGCCGGTACCTACCAGCACAGCGTAAACCAGTGGATCAACAGAGAAAACTGCTACCACTTCAGCCGTTAAACAGTCTTTTTTGGCCGAGGGCCAATCCCCAAACCTACCAACCGCTCAAACAAAAGAAAATGCCTCCGGAGGGGACAAACCAAAAAAAGTCACAGAAAGTGGCAGACCACAGAGAAACCCCAAGAAAGTAACTCAGTTATAATTATTTCAAAAATAAGTCTAAGTACTGAAGAAATACGGGTGATCAACAAAAGAACATCATATGTTCCCACATACACATCCAACGCATTAGAAACCAAAATTGCTTTATTCAAATTCATGCGGAAACTAAGATTAAAATGGTTCTTCTTCACCACTACAGCGCACCAAGATCAAGCCAAACCACCTGAAATTTTCCACCCTAAAAGTAAATTCATGGATCCACTCTCTCACAAAAGTCTTGATAATTCTGAGACTCTGGTCAGAAAAGACTTAGAACAGATTAAATACATAAGACCAAAGTACACAAATTTAATCAAAAAGGAGTTATATATTCTCAACGCTTTAAGACAAGACAAGGATATAACATTTCAGCCACCAGATAAAGGGGGAACACTCGTTGCTATGGACACAGATTTTTATGAGCAAAGCGTGAGTCTTCATGTCAACAACAATGAGACTAACATCAGGTTGGATGCAGACCCGACAAAAGAATTTATGGAGCTACTGGGGCTTATTTTAACAAAAGCGGAAGACACGGGTATGATTAATGACTCCCAAGACACCGCATATATATATGCTTCCTAAAATACACAAACATGCAACAAATCCCCCATTTCGTCCCATAGTAGGTGCTGTAGGTCGATACATGAACCCATCAGACAATACTTGGACCATCATCTACAACCACTGGTGCAAAGCTGGGGAATATATGTAAAGGACACTACAGACTGTCTCTTGAAACTGGAAGCATCCAGTCACCAATTCAAGGATGAGATTTTACTCTGTACCATAGACGTCGTCGCTCTTTACACTTCCATTGCTCATTATGAAGGTTTGTATGCTGTGGAATGGAGACTACTAAACACCTCCACTAATGAAGATACAGGGGTATTTCTACTTGAGTTACTGCATTTCTCATTATACCATAGTTACTTTGCTTGGAAGGATAGCTATTACCTACAACAAACGGGTACATCGATGGGATTTCCCAGAGCACCGTCCTACGCCAATACATTAATGGCTCACTTTGAGGACATGCATATTTTACATAATCAAAGACGGCAAGAAAGCACAATCGCCTACATGCGTTACATAGATGACATATTAGTCATCTGGAAAGGAACTCAAGAAACATTGGAAAACGGCATATGGGAATTAAATCTATGTAACCCAAGAAAACAGTTCACACACAATATTCAGCCTGAAAAAAATCACTTTTTAGACATTGAAATTAAAAAAACAGAGACTATACTAGCTACAGCTGTTTACAGAAAACCAACAGATGTAAACAACGCACTTCACCATTCAAGCGGCATTCCGATTTCTCTCACAAAACATTTACCAGTATCACAACTGATTAGAATCAAAATAATCACATCAGAACCTGAACAGAGCAACCTCCTGATCAAGGAGCAACTCAACAGATACAAGGATAGGGGATATCCAGAGGACATGTTGTTAGAAGCGAGGCTTACTTTTGATCAAACGAAACGTGAGGATTTACTAAGGAAGTCGAGCAAAGCTACAAGCCAACGAGATGTATTTGTTCTCAAGCACTCTGTACAGTCTCCTAAAATAAAAAAACAATAAAAAAACGTTGGGCAATCATCGAGCAAGAAACGGATTTCACCACTCTATTTATGGAAAAACCCTTGTATGAGCATAACCGATCGAAGAACTTGAGGGAACTATTAAAACCCAGACCTAGCTCCACAACACCTAATCACAATGGGAAGAGAAAGTGCTGGAACTGCGGTCAGTGCAGCAACATTATTCCGGGAAACACCTCTGCTCACCCCCATACAGGCAAGAAGATTCTACTGGGACACACATCGGACTGTAACACTGAGGGTGATATATATGCCATCCAATGCCCAAGCCGGCTGGTTTATGTAGGCAGAACATCAAGAAAAATTAAAACACGAATCATAGAACATAAAAGCATGATCCGCAATAAAAATCAGAATTCCTGCCTAGCCGCACATTGGGTTAACACATCACATACTATTCCCCAGATCAGATTCATCATTTTAGAGAAAATAGATCAAGTTCCAGGGTTGGATTACAACACGTCTTTGGCACGCAGAGAAATCTTTTCGATTAAGTAACTGGGCACAACAATTCCGGGAGGTCTCAATGACCACTATGAGTTATTATGCTTTCTATAAACATTCATGTTAATATTCATGATTTTGTATACATGATGTTATTACTCCACACTGGAATGCTGAGCAGCAGCATTCACAGTACCAAGTACAGGATTTGCACAGGCTCATGTTGTCTCGTCACAGACGTCATCAGGCAGTTCATTAGGCACCGCACCTTCCACATGCACAGACTAAGAAGCTGCATTTCAGTTGCCATGACCGGTTTTCCTTTTTTTAGTTAGTCACATATCGGCTGAACATTTATCTTCTTTTTCTTTTTAACAAGCATTTTCACTCAAAACTAACACTTGCTCAGCTCTCGTCACGTTGCTTTTGCAGCGTCTACTACCTACAGACACACAGTGTCCGTTTTTCCGTGAATGCTTGCATTTTACAATAAAGTTTTCTTGTTGCTGGGCTTCCTCGCATGGTTGGTAGGTTCCAGGCCTTTAAACACATTACATACTCACCTACGTCACGGCGTACATTCTTTCTGGCGAGAGCAGTGGCATTCTGGCGGTCCGTTACCAGTACTTGGAGGTGGGCGGCTCTCTTTCACTCATGTATCGGATGTTTTTAACTTTAACTTTCACATAAATCACACCGTATAGATATTTATTATCGTGTTGACGTAAGGTCGTCTCTGTTCTTTTCTAGCAACGAGCCTTTTGGGTTTGGTTCTCCGTAAGTTTGAAGCTCTCATTTATATTGACTTGTTAATCACCACCTTCCTATGTACGCTTTGAGAGTTTCATGTTTCATCTTATCTTATAGTGGCGAACTTGGTGTTTAGACACTCTGGGGATCGGGTAAGACTTTACCTTGCCCCGGTACATGGGTTTCACCTGGGGTCACACGTTTGCATGACACGCAAACATTGCTCAGCTTTTTTAACCCGTCTTAACGCTTGATGGTTTACTGTTTCATTAACATCATGGAACAAACAAAAATCTAACCCACACTCGTATTTTTTTACACTGGGTGATGTATGTGCTTTCTTCAGGGCAAGTTTTGACATTACTTCTTGAACTCTTTGCTCACCTAGCTATTTTCCTGGGCTTTTGCATGAGCCACACTTTCTCAATTTACCGGAGCATTCACAACCATAGCCATGTGCAAATCCTATTGTTTCAAATATTGTTTCAAACAATGTTTTGTTAACTTGTGACTCTTCCTCCTATTTTCCATTTTTTTGTAGTTTCACACGGAGTGAACAAACATTAATCTCCACATCGTTATCTGGAAGCACCCCTGAAGAAGGGTTAATATAACCTGAAATGCATTGGGAATTACTTTTGAACTTTTGGATATATGTGTAATCCAGTGTTTGTTAGACACGGTAGCAAGCAACAGACAGTTGCACATGTTTACTTTCAAGTTTACTCATAGAGATTTATGTTATTCAAAGCTGTTTGAGTAGAACAATATAAGGGTTTAACCTCCTTTTGTGTTACTTTGTTTTAATCTCATCAAAATTGTCTAAAATGCAATGAGAATTTGAAACCTTAGGGACTAAGGCTGCGCATTATACAGGCTTGGGTTGTCCCAGGCCTTGACACACGTCATTATTAAACAGGGGTTAGGGCTGTACCCCACAGCGAGTGTACGCCAGGCCAGCGTAGGGGTGTGAATGAAAAGCACATAGCCCTGGGCGTGGTCCTCTTACGGAAAGCCCAACGTCTCTGACAGGGCGGTGCCTCCCACCCCACCACGAGGCCGCTGCAGTCCTCGTTAGAGGAGTTGCCTGAGATCCTGTGCCATACCCCAGCCCGCTAGACCACAAACCCGTCAGGGCCGACCCTATGCAGCCAGGCAACTCTGATCAGCATACGACACCAGAGTGTGTCATGGAGTGCCCACCACGTGCCTATGTAGACTCCAAGCCCGAGGCCCGTGACCCTGCCAGCCTTTCAGACCACTGCTGATCCCCTAACACTGGCCTACATTACTCCTTCCTCGTTGACATATTCTACCGCCATCCTCTGCAGCCCAGTGGGTCCCATATGTGAAACTGTGTCGAGGCTCCTGAATGGCAATGACCCCAAATCAGGGACCGCAGCCACAGCACCAGACTCCCTTCGATCCATGAGGCATAGTTCCATATGCGCATCTTGCGACACGTGGTGGCACTAGCCCTGTTTAACGCCATCCAGCGACACGTGCTGCCACAAACCCTGTTCAACACCAGCTGGTGACACGTGGATGAGGGACCAGGACTACCCGGCAGACCAGTAGGTCTCACATTCAGCACCTAGTCGCGATTCACGAATGGCAGAGTCCACACGAGTGGTCGCATGGAGAGGAGTAAGAGGAAGATGGGGCTCAGTCCGGACAAAAGCCGGGTCACAGTCATGGAGGTGACCGAATGCGTGGTGCCACTGAACCTGAACTACGCAGGCTGGTGCGGCCACCAACCTATGCCGGCGACACTTGCTGAATGGCCCGTGCTGACGGCTGCCTCTGGCCTACACTGCTCTCGGCCTAGGCTGCGCTCGAGTAGGTCACAGATTCGGAACTGAACCTCGAGTTTGCAAAGGCAGATTACATATCATTGCACGCAAGGAGAGGCGTAAGAAGTTGACGACTTGCATTTTTGCAGAGAGAAAAGGATCATCATTACGGAGGTATTCGTACACTACCGACAACTGCCCTGGTGTCACTTGCACTGTGCATCGACAGACAATGACATGGCTGTGGGCCACAGCTGACCGCTGCCTCCGGCATACACTGCGGTCCAATAGGTCACAGAGTCATGATTCAGCAATGGCGGAGTTCATATCAGTGTACCGGCATCATCGCAGACTGCACCCCCACTCAGCCCCGATGCCACTAAGTCTGTTCCCCGACATTCATGGACACTCTCTGGTTGAACTGTTTTCATCCTGATGTGGCTGATACGGAATTGGTGGTGGCAACGGGGCTGTCCCATTCCACTCATCCATTTGCTGCTAAACATTTTGGGGTCTTGCCCTGGAGGACACCTTCCACTGTCCCCTGAAACACTCCAAAACATACACCTCGGACATTGATGGTGACCCGCTCAGGTCGCATGGCCCATCTGACTGCACCGCAAGTCACTATCCCGTGGCTGAGTGCATGTGTCTGCCACAGTGCATCCGGGACCACAAACTCTGTGCTGGTCTTATCCGGGGCCCCTTCTCCGAAGACAATTGCTGGCCCCTGAGGTGTTGGCCTTTGGGTCATCAACGCCATTACTCTGTGGTCTTGCGCTGTACGCAGCCTCTGGGCCCAAATGCATCCCACCAGGGCTCACACACCAAAGCGAGTCCAGACCGGCTCGGACGACGCATCACCGCTGGAGGCACACGCCACCACCGCAAGGACCACCTCTAAACGCCATCTGCCAGAGTTGAAGCGGTGGTCCAGACAGACTTCGGAGTTGCTCAGGCCTGTCGTGGATGCCATCATCGGCCTGATACCCTGCTGAGCTCTCCAGGTTTCAGTGACTCAGTGCACTGCAGGCCATTGTCCGTTGCTGACTGTGTTTTGTGCTGTGGAGCAGTTGCGCAGGTATGTCACCTCAACAGTGTGGGGCCCTGAGACGTTGATGGGGAAGATGATGCAGGTCTAACACACCCCACTGCATCTGCATCAGGAATATATGGAAGGGAAACAATCTGAGACTCTTTCTTCACATAAACGTGCTCATCTCTAGTGTCCAAAGCCCAGTGCACTGCAACTCACAGACACTTCTGTTTGCATGTTGGACTTTCTCCTGCTCACTCCATGTTGCTCAGCAGTTGACTCTGTATTGCATGTGTTTTCTGTTTCCCTTGGACTGGTGTCCAATGTTCAAGTGGTTGCCAGCACCAGACATTCTGTGTGGAATGGCTTGCACTCACCCCACAAACATCCAGCACAGGCGTCACTGTACATGTGGCCCTGCCAATAAAGGGGCTGGGCGCATGTGCCCGTAGCCAGTTCAACATGATATCTATGTGTGTCCCTGTGGTCTTGTAGTATGCATGTGGGCCCTGGGCCCTACGACATTACATTGTGTTGTGTACATTGGATGCTGACATGACACTGCAGGCAGCGGGTTGGAGCTTGGACATGTAGCTTTGTCGTCACCCACTCAATTTTTAAGGGGAGTGGCCAGGCTTGTCGTAGGCACAGCCAACATGGGTGTGTGACTGCTATTTGAGCGCCCCTGGGCGTGGTTCTGTACTGTGAATGTGTATCTGCATGTGTCTCTATGGCAGTGTGAGACTCCTTAGTGGGGTGTGGGTGGGCCCTGAAGGGTGATAGACCCCTACGTATGGGTCCTGGTTTGCATTCCATGGGCTTGGCCCCCACCCACATCTGTTGGGCCACCTCCTTTTGGCATGCTGACACATGGCATTGGCTGCACTGCCACCTCCTGTCGCCGTTGCTGCCTTCCTGTTAGCAGCGGGCTGGTGCCTGGTTTAGGTAGTCAAGTCATGCCGGCAGCTATTGGCCTCGTGGATTGGCCTTCTTGGCACTCCGACTGCAATCCAGGTGGTCTGCTAGTGGGTCAGTTGCTGGTAGTGTTCTGTCACCTCCGTGGCGCTGGTCTTGTTTTACTGCGGTCTGCACCCCGTCTTCCTCTCCCTCTTCTCCTTGGCCTTCCCTGACCCCGTTGTTCCTTGCTGGTAGTTTGTGGGAGTTGTGGGGTTCGAGTTGGCCTCTGCGCTGGGTCAGGGTGCATCCATGTTGCTGCGTGGTTTGGCTTGTTTCTTGTGTATTTTTTCTGTTGTTTTTATGGTGCATTGTCCCGCCAGACGCATGGGATTTGCAGGCCTGTTGCTGATTTTCACAACTTTTTGTACCGCTTTTGGTCTCAAAGCATGTTTTTTTTAGCATTCACATATCGCATTTTAGCGGCGTGGCGTTGATTTTCACGCAGATATTTGCATCGTTATCTGGTGTCAATTGCTTGCTACCGCCTTGTTGTGAATTCCACATTTAGACTGGGTTATTATCCCGCGACAGGCTGCGATGCTGAAAGTGCGTTACACTACTCTTGCGATAGTCATCACACCTTATTGTGAATATAACCCTCTATGTCTTTGTGTCAGTGACACTAGCTGAGTTCTGACATAGCTAGATAACAGGTGGCACGGGATCTCTGCTGGGACAATGGATTTCTGGAGCAGGGGGTTAACACATGCTAGAAAATACAGCTCGCAGGCAGGTCGCTCCCCACGCTGCTGCACGGCTCTGCCTGGATTGTTTTTGCCTAATCTTGTATTTTTCCCCTGTGCCTAACTTGCTTACTTGCCCAGACTTGTTTTTATTCCCCTGTGCCTGTACTTGCTTTCTTGCCCAGACTTGTTTTTATTCCCCTGTGCCTAACTTGCTTTCTTGCCCAGACTTGTTTTTATTCCTCTGCGTCTGTATTTGTTTTCTTGCCTAAACTTGTTTTTCCTTCCTGTGCCCAGTTCTCTCGCGGCCCCCGCCCGTTTTTCCCACCGCTGCGTTCCTGTGGCCCCGCCTACCTGCAATCCCATTCGCCGCCCCGCTCCCGCCTCCCAGCTGCTCTTCCCTCCCACATCCCCTCATATGGAAGCCGCTACGCAGCCACGCTCACCTAAGGCAAGCCCATCTGTGCCCGTCCATGCCTGGACCACACCCAGCACCAGGACCCCTGGAGACCATGAACACCACGACGCCCGACAATGCTACGATGCCAGAACTCTCCACGCACTCAACACCGGACGATCACACACCTGTTTCCTGGCTGCCCCGAAGGTCACCCACGGAGCTTTCACCTGCCGGAACTGCAGCTTCACAAGCAACCGAACAACCATGCTGCCAACCAGGAAAGAACCCAACCACCTCAGATGCATCCTCTCAACACCCGCTCTGCCTGAAAACATGCCGTTGAACTCTGGGACCTACTCGACTCAACCTCCCCAGACGTCGCCTTCCTGACGGAGACCTGGCTGAACCCCGCCTCAGCACCTGACATAGCCATAGCCTTCCCGGGAGACTACAAGATCACCCGCAAGGACCGCACCAACAGAGCGGGGTGAGGAATCGCCATCGTCCACAGGAACACTCTCAGAGTCTTGACCAACACGGATGACACCCTCAGCACCGCCGAACACCTGCACTTCCAGATCCACACCGACCTCAACACCACCCTCAGAGGAACCCTCATCTACAGACCGCCCAGACTCTGACCACAGTTCAGCGACTCCATCGCCAACTTCGTCAGTACACACGCCCTCGCCTCAACGGACTACATCGTCCTCCGGGACCTGAACTTCCACCTCGAGAACAATGACGACACCAACTCCACCACCATGATCGACAACCTAGCCAACCTCGGACTCAGGCAACTTGTCACAACACCCACCCACTCCGCCGGTCACACGCTTGACCCCATCTTCTCCGCAAGCCCCAACGTCTCCTTCAACCATACACCAAACTCCACTGGACCGACCACCGCTGCATCTACTTCACCTTCAAGAAACCCACCACGCACCACCGCACCCAACAGATGCCTCCCCACTGCTGGAGCAATGTCACCAAAGACCAGCTAACCACCACCCTTGCCCAGAGCCCACCCGCTGACCATACCAACCCCGACACCACCACCCGCAACCTCAGACAGTGGATCAACGACTGCGCCAACACCCTCACCCCGATCAAGAAACCCTCCAACAATCATACCAACATGAAAGCCAGTTGGTTCACTGAAGACCTCCGGGCCTCCAAGCAAACCTGCCGAAAGCTGGTAAAGATCTGGCTCCGTGAACGAACACCGAACAGCCACGCCGCCCACAAGAATGCCACTCGCAGATACCATCACCTCATCAGATCTGCCAAAAATGCCTCCTTCAAAGACCGCCTAGACAACAATGCGCACAACAGCAAAGAGCTCTTCAACATCGTGAAGGAACTCTCCAACCCCAGCTCCAATACCAACGACGTCCCACCCTCGCAAGACCTGTGTGATTCGCTGGCCACCTTCTTCCATCGCAAGATCACAGACATCCACGACAGTTTCAACGCCACGACTGCCCCGACAACCACTGAGACCTCCGCCCCCACGACCATCATCCGCACCAACCGCCTGCTCTACTGGACCAACATCAACGACGATGACACCATCAAGATCATGAACACCATTCACTCCGGATCTCCGTCAGATCCATGCCCAAACCACATCTTCAACAAAGCCAGCACATCCATCGCACCGCATTTCCGGAAAGTCATCAACACCTCCTTCGAGACAGCAAACTTCCCAGAGAGCTGGAAGCACACCGAGATCAACGCCTTACTCAAGAAACCCAAGGCGGACCCCAAGGACCTCATGAACGTCCGGCTCACATCCCTGCTCCCATTCCCGGCAAAGGTCATCGAAAAGACCGTCAACGAACAACTGACCTGCTACCTCGAAGAGAACAACATTCTGGACCCATCCCAGTCCGGGTTCCGTAGCAACCACAGCACCGAGACTGCCCTCATCGCCGCCACCGGTGACATCAAGTCCCTGCTGGACAACGGAGAAACAGCGGCCCTCATACTCCAGGACCTGTCAGCCGCCTTCGACACGGTCTGTCACCACACACTACGAACACGCCTCCACAACGCTGGGCTCCAAGAGAAGGCCCTGGACTTGACCACAGCCTTCCTCTCTGGCAGAACACAGAGCATCCGCCTTCCCCCCTTCTGCTCCGAAGCCACCGAGATCATCTGCGGCATACCCCAGGGCTCATCCCTCAGCCCAACCCTGTTTAACATCTACATGGCACCACTCGCCCACGGCGCCCGTCAGCACGGCCTCAACATCCTCTCCTACGCCGATGACACCCAGCTGATACTCTCCCTCACCAAGGACCCCCACACCTCCAAAACCAACCTTCACGAAGGAATGAAGGCCGTTGCTGAATGGATGAGGAACAGCCGACTGAAGCTGAACTCGGACAAGACGGAGGTCCTAATCCTCGTATCCAACCCTTCGGCCTGGGACGACTCCTGGTGGCCGACCGCACTGGGAACCGCTCCAACACCCACCAACCACGCACGCAACCTAGGGGTCATCCTTGACTCCACCCTCTCCATGACTAAACAGGTCAACGCCGTCTCCTCCTCCTGCTTCAACACCCTCCGCATGCGCCGTAGGATCTACAAGTGGATCCCACTGAAACGAGAAGAACAGTCACCCAGGCCCTTGTCAGCAGCAGGTTGGATTATGGAAACGCTCTCTCCCCAGGAGCCTCGACCAAACTCCTGAGACAGCTCCAACGCATCCAGAATGCCTCTGCACGCCTGATCCTCGACATCCCTCGCTGCAGCCACATCACACCCCACCTGAGAGACCTGCACTGGCTCCTGGTCAACAAGAGGATAACCTTCAAGCTCCTCACCCACGCACACAAGGCACTTCACAACACCGGACCAACGTACCTCAACAGACGACTCAGCTTCTACACCCCCACCCGCCAGCTCCCCTCCACCGACTTCACCCTTGCTACAGTCCCCCGCTTCCGAAGAGCGACCTCAGGCGGCAGATCGTTCTCCCACCTCGCCACCAAGACCTGGAACACCCTCCCCATCCACCTACGGCAGACCCAAGACCTGCTGACCTTCAGAAAACTCCTCAAGACCTGGCTTTTCGAGCAGTAGCAGCATTCCCCACGCCAGCGCCTTGAGACCCTCACGGGTGAGTAGTGCGCTTTACAAATGATATGATTGATTGATTGATTGATTGAAAGCCTGAAGGAAACATAGGACAGAATCTGAGAACTGAAGCAGGTTGGAACAGGCTGTGATCAGGGAACTGGAAGTCAACAAAGGAAAACTAGAAAGATAACATGAGTACAACGACAAAAAGGAACAAGCTGGGAAATTGTAGACAAATTATCTTAAACGATAGTTTGTATGTTCCTAGGAAAGTGATCTCTCTGTGACGAGAAAATATCTTATAGGAAGGCAGGGAGCCGAATAATCTCAAAGAGTTTGGGGAGGCACCCAGCAGGTCATATGGAGAAAGAATACTACATGTGTCTCTGGACCAGAGGCACAAGCCTCAGAATCTAAGTGGCCCCTTTAGTAATAATGATAATCTAGGTAACAATAAAGTGCATCAGGGAGCAGAAAAAGGAACACATAAACAATAACTTGGCTCAGGGAAAAACAGGACTGGAAACGAGATCAGGAAAGGACTGGAATACACAGCACTGTGAATACTAGAAATCGGTATACAGCCTTTACAACGAAACTTTTACAACGAACTACCATTACAACGCAACTTTTACAACGCAAACCATTACAACGCATAGCGCTTGGGGGCGCTCTACGATAGGGAATAGGTTTAATGTACTATCCAACACCTTCCCTACTATCCACGGGGACTGGAGTTGGAATAGTAAATTAAACTATTCACTATCCAGCGCCCAAAAGCATCATGCGTTGTAATGGGATGCGTTGTAAAACTTGCGATGTAAAGGTAGGCGTTGTAAAAGTATGCGTTGTAACGTCATACATCCCTAGAAATCTGCATACTAACTAGGACAGGACAGAAATATGCAGTCAGAACAGTAACACGGAACACGGAACACAGGGCAAGGAACCTGAATGTACATAAAATGCAGAAAGTGTGCAGTGAGAACTAGGAACAAACAAATCACAGCAGCAAAGAGGCAGGAGAAACAAAAGACAGACAACAAATACAAATAACTAGTCAGAAGAGGCAAATGCAACCAAGTAACGATGGAAACACATAACAAACAGCAAGCGTAGAAATATAGCAGCGAGATCACAATAAAGCACAAGGAGACTCGGTTGCAAGGTCGAGCCTCGCCACACTGAGCTCAAAGGACTGAAATGGGTGGATGTTTAAGGTAGGAGCACAAGAGCAGGGACAGCGCCAGGTGCAATGAATAAACCAAGTGTAAGGAATCAGGAGCGCAAAACAGGAAACCTGGATTGGAGTGTATATAAAACAAAGGAGTGTGAAAATCCGGAATGCAGGTATCACAGGGTTAGAAAGCTTATAGGCTACAGAAACAAAAAATGCAGAGCAAAGATCCGCCAGGGGCATGTGTTTGATTGAGGTAGAGTTTGGGCACAGAGGGACCTATAGGCACCACAATACATCAAGGATGGTGTTGTGGAAACCTGGACTGGAGTGTGATGTGGAGCTAGGACTGCAAGGTGTGGAATATTGCACTGGCATATATTGATGTAAATGCAGGACCCCGGACATGGCCATCATAAGTACAATCTAGTGGACAAATGGAAAAATCCTGACAACTTGGGATTGTTGTCAGCGATCAACACAAGATTAAGCTTTTATATCTTGCAAAGTTAGAAAAAGTCTTTGGAAAGTGCCAAATGAACATACGTCTGAAAAACGTTTCACATGTCAAGCATGCATTCTCAAACCTTCTGGGTGAACATTTCTGGCATGCCAACTTTCATTGGTTGATCTGGCGAGAAAGTACTTGAATGCATAATTACAAATAACTTGTTGCCAATCATTTGGCTTATGAGCAGCATTGTAAGTTGGTCAGAGCCTGCAAGATCTGGCAAAGCAAATAAACAGATAAAGAAAACAGCCATATAGGCTCCCCTAGTTTTGTTCCTCATGGGCGGAGGGAAAAATAAATTGTAAGGTTCCAAAGAAATGTCACTCTGGTAGTGGGCTTACTCACCTTTTAATACCAACATATGTTGGTAAATATAATGTCACGATTTTCATTTTTTTTCGTATACCCCTCACCCCTTTTTGTTCAATTAAATTTACCGGCCTCCTCCTGCTGAATACTGGGTGACTATAAACACCCCATTTCTTGTGCTCCATCCCCTACACATGGTAACAAATGGCTCGTGTCAATTGGCATCTTTGACATTTAGTAACACCACAGATATATACTGCAAAGTGTGACATTAAAGTCAGATGGGCTGAATTGTAATCTTACACCACCCGCATGTGTGATTTTATCTGATGTGTTATTGCCGGGATTAGGTGTCAAGTACATTGGGTGCCTTTTACTCTTGCGAGTGATGATTTCGTCCCATTCAGTCCTGTGAAATGAGCACCTTGCTGCGGGCCAATCAAGCTTTTAAAGCACTCACTACCTCAATTGAGCCTGTTTCTAATCACTTCAAATGTTTGCGGATTTGTGACCAGAGTCAGTCTGAGACTGCAAGGCCCTTTCCCCAGCTCTTGTAGATGAAAGTCGGTACTGACAGTATCTATGGTAAATGATGTTATTTACCTTTAATTCCCAATGGCGTCCCAGGGCTGAATATCGGGGCATATTCTCAAGGACTTATCGCCGAGTTATCGGCACTTCATTGCATCCAAGTGGCAATAAATGTATCGCACACCAGAGGTCCTGTTCTTTAATTAACAGAATTGACCTCACACTGCACTTCTTTTAACAGTACCAGCCAGAGTTCAGAATAAAAGTTTTTTCTATAGACTCATGTGCCTTTTTAATCTTTCACCACATCCCACCACTCACTTATAAATACACCCCACATACTCCACACCACACATAGTCATTACTATAAGTGCTCCCGCGTAGTCGTAGGTCGTAGCACGCCGCATCCCGCTAGAGGGGTGCGAAGACCCCGATGATGAAGCATGACACCAAGGGGCCTTTTGGTGTGTGAGGGGTATTTTACAAAACACTGAGTGCTTCAACCTGTGTCGATCACTCTCTCCCTCCTCTGAGTTGGATTCTCTTTGTTTATTTAATAAATGTATCACCCCATTCACAAGCTTGTGCTAACAGCTGATATACCCACTTTACCTGTGATAGCAGCCACAAAAAACACAGCCACAGATGAGCCTGGCAACTATCGCTAATGAGATGCAGAGTAGGCATTCCCGTGAAAAAGCCGCAACAACACCACTCCGCAATATTCTCAACGACCAGCCAGATCGGCGATAAGATCCCATAACAGGTGATAAGGTGCGTTAGCAGCAGGAATTTAACACATGCTCTTACCTGGTGTAAAGTCGAACGACAACCTGTACCAGAATAGGGAGCCCAGCCCAGAGCCACACCCGAAGAACAACAGATGCCATGGAGCCACTGATCATGCAGCTCGGACACCCAAGAGGACCACAACACCCACCGCCACCACCCCCAGGACCCCCACCCCGGGGCCCTACCCTGGGCAAGACCCACCTCCAGGACAAGGATATGTTACATCAACTTCACGAAATAATTATTAAAACAATTCACCTGATGTCACACAATTACAATACTTAACATGCATGTGTGGGAAGAAAAAGGAGAATCACTCATTCATCTTTTAATAAAAAACCAAACATTTTATTCAAATAAACTCAAAACAACTATTTTGAAGAGTCATGGCGGGTCTTCTCAGGACATCCTGTAGGTCACAACCTGCAAGACAAAACACTAGATAAGAAGGTGTGTCATGCGCTCATCAAAGGACAGAGAGAGAGAGCAAAAGAGGGAGAGAGATAGAGAGAGAGAGAAAGAGAGGGAAAGAGAGAGAGGAAGAGGGAAAGAGAGGGAGAGAGAAAGAGACGGAGAGAGTGAGAGAAAGAGAGGGAGAGAGAGAACGAGGGAAAGAGAGGGAGAGAGAGAGAGAGAAAGAGAGGGAGAGAGAGAGAAAGAGAGGGAGAGAGTGAGAGAAAGATAGAAACAGAGGGAGAGAGAGAGGGAGAGAAAGAGAGGGAGAGAGAGAGACAGTAAAAAGAAGAGAGGGAGAGGGAGAGAGAGTGTCAACACTGCGTTTCCAGGCCTCACTGCTCACCTGCTGCCACCGGTGTGTCTCCAACCATGTGCTGGTATGCACTGCAGTTCACCATGTCCCTTATCTGAAACAGAGTCTAGATTTATAAATGACAGAGTACATACAATTGTACACTACATCATCGCTTGTCGCCCCTGCGCACACAGGCTGCTGCAACCCAGCCCCTCTTGCCGCCCAGTGATGACTGCCTGCCCCTGCACTCCCAGGCCTCACTGCTCACCTTCCGCTACCGGCGTGTCTCCAAGAGGGCCCACCACGTGCCGGTGCAAGCTCCAAGTCTGGGGCCCGCGAACATGGCACCCTCCACATGATGTAACCCCGCTCCGCTGGCCACTAGGTCACACACTTGATTCAGGGTCTTGATTTCGCTATGGAAGAGATCATATCAGTTCACATGGCATCATCACAGGCTGCACACCCGCTCAGCACTAAAGGTACCTCTACCTCAGTGCAGCGAAAGTCAATGTCCTTTGGCGGTGTGCCTGTATCAACTGCCATCATGTCATCTCTGGCATTGGGGAATGTGAGGTAGCCGGGCCCTAGGCCCTCATGCATGAATAATAACCACACGGATACACCCAGATAGAGAGTGGAAATGGCATCCAGCACGTGCGCCTGGCCCTTTTTAGTGGCAGAGTCACATGTCCTGTGACGCGTGTGCTGGATAGGTATGGTGTGGGTGTACACCAGCCATGAGGGAGTGGCTGTGGCATGCTGACAACTAGACCTGTGATCAGCAGATCACTACAGGGAAGATCTGGGACATGTAGCGTTGTCGTGCCCCCCCGTGAGCGTAAGGGAAGTGGGCTGGCCTGGCGGGTGCCTGTCCAGTGTAAGGGTGTGAACAATGACCCAGGGCTCTGGGAGTGGTTCCGTTCTGGGATGGACAAGGAAGTAACTAAGGAGTGTGTCCCTGTTGTAGTGCTGGAGCCACACGGACTGCAAACGGCAATGTTTGACCCTGTGACCCAAATCCCACATGAGGATCATGGATGACCCTACATTCATCCATGCTTCCACACTTGAAAGATCATAGACATGACAAATATGTGTTAATATGAATGTTTAATGCAAATTCAGTGGAGTGTTGTAGCTGGAGCAGTACAGGGCCATGCAAACCTGGGAGGGCCAGCCAGAGTCCTTCAGGGAATGCCAAGTTCAACTGAAGAGGAAGAGTTCAGTCCGCAGTCTGAATGCTGTGTCATTGGTAACCAAATAGAATATGGCAGTCCGTGTCGAAGTCCAAGGTGAGTGTTGTAGAGTATATCGGGGGACAGTGGAAGGTGATGAGGCAGAGGGAAGAACCAAGCAGAAACTGGCCATATGGCGGAGATGAATGCTACTGCGTCCTTCTCACCACAAAGGCAGATTCATCTGCATCTTCGTCCTCTGCTGTTTCATGTGCCTCACGTGTGGGTTGTGGTGTTTTGTCTCCAGCACTGTGTGGTACTGACACTTCAGGGGGCAGAGATGTGCATGTATTGGTAGCAGCAGCATTCATCAGCGCCAGGCCTTGTGGCAGCAATGCCATGAGGAGGGTCTTTAGGGCATTGAGGAACCCAGCTACCTCTCGCTGGTGTGCAGCCATGGCAGCCGCTCTTTTCGCCTGCGTCTGCTCCATGGTCTCCATGATCCTCCGCAGGTGTCCCAACTCCAGGGTGACATCACTAGAGCCACTCTCACTAGACAGTTCTTCTTGTCTCTGAGTCAGGACTCCTGTGATGTCAGCCATGGCTCGCTGGAGAGCATGTAGCAGACTGTGGGCGTCTGTTAGGGACTGTAAGTGGTCCCTGATGGGACTTAGACACCCACGAATGGCATCTAGTTTGGCTGCCATGTGGTCGAACGCCACCCTCACCTGTTCAGCCAGCTTCTACTGGCACCCCTACAAACGGCATTGGAAGGCCATGTGTTGTTCATGGGGGTCCTTGGAGGCAGCGTAGGTGGTGGGTGCTGCCTGCTGTGTGTTCTGTGCAGGGGATGGGGTCTGCTCGTTGCAGCTGGGCTGCCCTGCTCCTGGAGGTGGGGTGCGGAGGCTGTACACGAGCTGTTGGAGGGCGTCGGGGTCAGAGGTGTGGTGGTCCTCTAAGTCAACAGAGAAGAGAGGTTCGGCTTGCTCTGCAGGAGATGTTGGATTTCCCTCTGCAATGTGAAGGAGAGATGCAGTTTAATATTGTGTTCACAAGTATGTGATGCATTGTACATGTTTACATTCAGACTGCATGACATTGTACATTGTGACTGTTTGGGAGGAGCTGCTATTTGATGCGGGACAGTGGACATTTTGACAACATCACAGATGTGTGTTTGTACTTGTACATTGTCAACTCACATTTCCCTGCAATGCCAAATGAGGTTGGCCAGTTTCTACACACAAGGGGCACCAGTTGTGTCCTCTGTTCTGTTGTGGACGTGTTGCGGTTTGTACCACATCGTTGTCAATGTTGGAGTGCTCTGCATGTTATGTGTGTGTGCTGAATTTTGTGGGAGTCACCACTGCAGCTCTGATTTTGCTGCCCCTTATCCCTTTCATGCGGTGTGCCTTTGACTTCTGTACTTAAACAGTGCTGAGATGTTTCATACTTGGGTACATTGGTCTCTTAGTGGGAGTTGGGGGTCTGGGGCATGGTTTGTCCACAGATTTGTTATGCTTAATTGTGCATGTGTGCCATTGTTCCCATCTCGCCCCATCCCCCAGTCCCTGGTCATTACTCACCCTGGTGCTGTTGTGTCAGGTCATGTTGAGCAGTGTCCGGTCCCCCAACTCCTGCCACCGTCTCCCCACTGATGACTGTGGACACCATTTCCTCCATCTCGTCCAGCTCCTCCTGTGGAGCAGGGCTGCCACCTCCGATCTGCATTGCTGCCTTCCGGCTGATGGCGAGTGTCTGCTTGGCTTTGCGCTTCACATCATTCCAGCACCTCTTGACCTCTTCCATTGTCCTCTTAAGCATTCCGACTGCATGCACCTTGTCCACATCGCATCTTTTTTCATGTTGGGGTTTACATTTTTATTGCAGTCCCGGTGACTTTATCACGGACATTTGACGTGTTATCGTGAGACTATCGTATGGTACAGCCCTGTTGAGAATACAACGTTCACACAGGGTTATTTTTCTGCAATAAACTGGGATGTGAAGAGTTGCGTTAAGCCTATTTTGCCATAATTATCACACGTTCTTGAGAATATCCCCCATAAAGTTATCACTTTTGTACCCTTTACAAGCCAAGTGTTGTGACAGCAAGCAGTCAATTGTTGTGAACCCCTGTAAATGTGAAGCACACATTGATAGCCCGTAAGTGTCTTTGCTTTTGGAGTATCTTTAAGAGAAAATGAAAACAGGCAGATGTCGCTCACTCTTCTCTATAACAAGATAAAGAGTTAGACTCATTTAGATTTAGAGTGTTATGTTATGAGTCAGACAAGGCTTTCAGAGGAGGATTTCTGAAAGCAGTAAACACACAGCAAATTGTTTTTGTAAAGATTGGTTTTTGTCAGCATTAGAATTTTCTCGCACTATAGTATACCAAACAATGTTTTATCTCCACAGTGGGGACACAGCTTTACAACACAGCAATTACCATGCAATGCCTTTAACATGCAATGCATTTACCATACATTGCCTTTACCACACATATGCCTTTACCATGCATGCCTTTACAACGAAATATTAAGTATACATTAGGTAAATGTATATGTATGTGTGTGTGTGTGTGTGTGTGTGTATATATATATATATATATAATTTATATATATATGTATGTCATTCAAAATGACCCGTTCACCACGATGCGCACAACTGCGGGTGCTCTGCAGGGGGGCCAGATCCTAGCCCATTCAATTAATTTCATCCAAAAATTGCGGCACACAGATAGGGTAATATCATCAAGATATTTATTACTCCATGCTCGGACCGACGCGTTTCAGCCTAGTTCAAAGGCTTTGTTCACGGTAAGTGGGCACATTTCTATGTCTACTATTTATCACAGCTTAGCAATTAGGATGCTTTCTGGGACTAGTAGTTCATGCTAAATCCGATTTACACAATTAAACATTTCAAAATATTTGCACATAGGGGATGCTGCTGCTACATTTTTCACTGTTTTAAATTTCACAGATTACTTAAATCAAATCAAATTCTAGTCGCTGCTTGATTCGCGCCATATTAATACAAAAATTGCATCACTGCCATGCAGAGTTTTACAGTCACATTTTCCATGAAATAGCCGGGTATAGTACCAATAAGCAATCATTATATGTGCGTTATTTTAAACGAGTTATAGTTCATATAATCAGGGTATAGTACCCTGGTTGAATGAGAATTGTCGCCTCTGCATGATTAATTAGTTCAATGTAAATGTTTATTCAAGATGTACGTAAAGTTCCTCATCGAAATTCATCCCTTTCGGTACCTTGGTTTTAAGTCTAATGATCAATTTTGATTCAATTTGCAGCAGTCTCCGTAGTCGATTACCACCTCTTTCATTTGCATCCAAGATGAAGATACCATAGTACGTCATAGCTCTCCAATCACTCTTTTGACAGATGGCCATGTGTTTGGCGGTAGCATATGTCATGTCTTTATTTTTTACCACTCTTATATGCTCCAAAATTCGTTTTTTTAGTGCACATGTTGTACTTCCAATATATTTAGAACCACATTTACATTGTACCACATATACAACATGAGTTGATGCACATGATATTTGTCCTTGAATTGTTGTTTGTTTTCCATTTGGTTTATCATAAGTGGTTTTATTTTGGCCAATTTTGCAAGCTTTACAGACATTGCATCTCCGGAATCCATTTTGCAGGTCTGTTAACCAGTTGTTTTTATTCACAGCTTGTTTTCCCTTGAAATGGCTCTGTACAAGACAATTTCTTAGAGATGTATTTTTTCTGTAGCTAATGAGTGGCCTTTTCCCGCCATGTTACCAATATCAGGATCCCCTGAAATAAGATGCCAGTATTTCTGAATTTTATTTCTTATGATTCCGCTTTCTTTACTAAATGTCATCACAAATCGAGGTGGTCCTTGACCCTCATCCTTTTTGACTTGTGGGGAAAGTATCATTGTTCGACTTTTCAAATCCACTCTCTTTTTACAGTTGTTGAGAATTCTATCACTGTATCCTCTTGATTTTAACCGAACAGAAGTTTCCCTGATTTTTGTTTCTGCATCACTGTCTTTAGTACAATTCCTTTTCATGTGAATAAATTCACCATAAGGTATACTGGATAGCAGAGGTTGAGGATGAAAACTAGTACCATGCAAGATACTATTTGTAGCTGTTTTTTCCTGTACAGAGTGGTTTGTATTTGATCATTTTCAATAAAAACAGTGAGGTCCAAAAAATCTATTTTCTTTTTGCTGATGGAATGTGTGAACTGTAAACCTACATCATTGTTATTGAGTTTAGAGAAATAGGAGTTAAATTCTGCTTTTGAACCATTCCAAATTACGAACAGGTCGTCGATATAACGGACCCATAAAATAATTTTGTCCAAATCTTCTTGATTGGTGGGGTCCCAGGCTATTGTCTTTTCCCACCACACCATGGTGACGTTGGCGTAGTTTGGTGAAAATGACATGCCCATAGATGTACCGCACTCCTGCTTGTACAACTGATGATTGTAAATGAACACATTGTTTGTCAAGCACAGATTGATCATTTGCATAAGCATTTCTGTATGTTTTTTCTCCTCTACATTTCGTTGTTTGAGAAAGTAGGCACATGCATTGAGTCCTATGTGGTGTTGTATCGTTGTGTATAATGACACCACATCAATGGTTATCAATAAATAATTTTGATCCCATGTTATATTTTGTAAGATTCTCAAAAAATCTCCTGAGTCTTGAATATAGGAACTCATAATTTTCGCAATAGGTCCGAGAAAAACATCTACATATAGCGAAACATTTTCATATAGACTTTCACAAGAGGAGACGATCGGTCTCCCGGGTGGATCAATGAGTGTCTTGTGAATTTTGGGCATATAATAGTTTGTAGGAATTAACGGAAACTCAATTTTTAGAATTTTTTTCTCTTCCTCACTCAATAATCCCTCCATTTGCCAGGTATCTATTAGTCGATTAAGTTGTAATGTCATCTGGTTAATGGGATTGATCTGTAGTTTACAATAGTTGGTGATATTTTCCAATTGGCGGTTTGCCTCTTTTAAATAATCATCAATGTTCATTAGGACGATATTCCCGCCCTTATCCGCTGGCTTTATAATCAACTTAATGTCTTCATTTAGAGTTTTCATAGCATTCCGTTCTCCTTTAGTCAGATTTTCCCTGTATCCATCTTTGGTTTTGACATTAGTTAACTTTTCCAGTTCTTCAATTAAAACTTCTGAGAACATTTCAATACGATTACCAGGAGAAAGGGTAGGACAGAAGCGAGATTTCCTTTTCAAACCGCTGTCAACCCTTTGATCTGTTCTGATTTCCAGATCTTCAAGCAATTGGGTACCCGATATTTCCGTTGTCATTGGTTCATACAGTAATCCAAATATATTTTGGAGATCCGGAATCTCTTCAATTTGCCAGTTTGATTTATTTCCAGATACCTCACTGTCTGTTGATTTGGGAACTGGTTTAATTTGTCGAGCATGGAACTTTGCCAGTTTGAGCTTACGAATATATTTGTACAGATCAATTCTTATTTCTGTTGGGTTAAAATGTTTCTCAGGACAAAACGACAAACCTTTATTTAAGAGAGATTGTTCATCTTTTGTAAGAACATGATCTGATAGATTGATAATCAAATTCTCTATTTCCTTTTACTTAGGTAGTACGCTCTTTTTTCTCCTTTTGCCTCTTCGGGTTTTCCGGATGCTGTATTGGAGCCTCTTCCGCGGTTCTGATTTTGCGATGTCATTCTTCCGCGGCCCCTTCCTCTGGACAGGGTTTTATCTAAGTTGCAGAGCCGCACTTCCTCTAAAAAATCCCTGCTTGTGTTACTTGATCCACTATCAGAGCCTTCCGTCTCACTTAATTCTGATCTGCTAACATTTGTTGTAGATTCTGGAGCTAATATAGCCGGGAAGTTTTTTTGCAGGTGATCGAATCGTTTCGCAAATGTTAATATTCTGCCAAGTGCGTAATCTTTTTCATCCCTTTAATATTTACGCTCTTTGCGTTCCTCGATCTCTGTTTCATATTTCTCAAGTCTATCATCCATTTCTTTCCTTAATTTCATTGCCTCTTCTTTGTTTATATGTTTGATATTTTCCTCCAATTCGTCAAGTTTAATTTTGATTTCTGAGATATCCATAGTAGCATGTTTAATAAAAAACCTCATCATATTTAACGAACATTCTGTGTTTGTTTCTACCCAGTCCTCAATAAGTTCTTTTTTGGTATCTGGGTGTGTAGGCATCGTAAAAATCCTGAGTCCTCTTGGTATTCTCCTCACTTTGATGTAATTCTCTAGTGCAATAATTTCCCAACTTTTGTTAATCTCTTTTCGATAAAGTTTTTCAATTTGATTGAAAAGTTGTTTCGCCACGTTGATTACTGGCATGTTGGTGCTGTTCATATTGCTCGCATTGGTTGTTTCCTTCTCTTTATTATCTTTGCTTTTAAACATCTTGATAGCTTTCTCTGCGCGTTTAGCAGCTCGCGCTTCCATATTGATTTATTCAACAACAAGCGTCCCCTTTTACATAAAGACACTTATCACCGAGCTTTCTGGAGTTTGCAATTCTTTAGTTGTTGCCATATCTATTCCCAGGTCAGTTTCGCTAACCGTCGTATTAATCACAAGGTTAGTTATCTTCTAAACCTCTCGGGAAAACACATTGCCATATTGCTGCACAGTACAAAAGCGGCTGGTATTGCCACTCACCTCTAGACAGAGAACTGCAACCTCCGCGCTGAACTCTGTACTCGGGTGTTGTGTTCCAATCCTTCCTGGTTTCGGCAACCATTAGTACCATAGAGTTTTACGGTCACATTTCCCATGAAATAGCCGGGTATAGTACCATTAAGCAATCATTATATGTGCGTTATTTTAAACGAGTTATTTGAACTATAACTCGTTTAAAATAACGCACACATAATGATTGCATATAATGATTGCTTAATGGTACTATACCCGGCTATTTCATGGGACATGTGACCGTAAAACTCTGCATGGCAGTGATGCAATTTTTGTATTAATATGGCGCGAATCAAGCAGCGACTAGAATTTGATTTGATTTAAGTAATCTGTGAAATTTAAAACAGTGAAAAATGTAGCACCAGCATCCCCTATGTGCAAATATTTTGAAATGTTTAATTGTGTAAATTGGATTTAGGATGAACTACTAGTCCCAGAAAGCATCCTAATTGCTAAGCTGTGATAAATAGTAGACATAGAAATGTGCCCACTTACCGTGAACAAAGCCTTTGAACTAGGCTGAAACGCGTCGGTCCGAGCATGGAGTAATAAATATCTTGATGATATTACCCTATCTGTGTGCCGCAATTTTTGGATGAAATTAATTGAATGGGCTAGGATCCGGCCCCTCTGCAGAGCACCCGCAGTTGTGCGCATCGTGGTGAAAGGGTCATTTTGAATGATGTGAATTGGAACCACAGTGCGCCCGCCATTGCCGAAACCAGGAAGGATTGGAACACAACACCCGCGTACAGAGTTCAGCGCGGAGGTTGCAGTTCTCTGTCTAGAGGTGAGTGGCAATACCAGCCGCTTTTGTACTGTGCAGCAATATGGCGATGTGTTTTCCCGAGAGGTTTAGAAGATAACTAACATCGTGATTAATACGACGGTTAGCGAAACTGACCTGGGAATAGATTCGGCAACAACTAAAGAATTACACACTCCAGAAAGCTCGGTGATAAGTGTCTTTATGTAAAAAGGGACGCTTGTTGTTAAATAAATCAATATGGAAGCGCGAGCTGCTAAACGCGCAGAGAAAGCTATCAAGATCTTTAAAAGCAAAGATAATAAAGAGAAGGAAACAACCAATGCGAGCAATACGAACAGCACCAACACGCCAGTAATCAATGTGGCGAAACAACTTTTCAATCAAATTGAAAAACTTTATCGAAAAGAGATTAACAAAAGTTGGGAAATTATTGCACTAGAGAATTACATCAAAGTAAGGAGAATAACAAGAGGACTCAGGATTTTTACGATGCCTACACACCCAGATACCAAAAAAGAACTTATTGAGGACTGGGTAGAAAACAACACAGAATGTTCGTTAAATATGATGAGGATATTAATTAAACATGCTACTATGGATATCTCAAAAATCAAAATTAAAATTGACGAACTGGAGGAAAATATCAAAAAAGTAAACAAAGAAGAGGCAATGAAATTAAGGAAAGAAATGGATGATAGACTTGAGAAATATGAAACAGAGATCGAGGAACGCAAAGAGCGTAAATATCAAAGGGATGAAAAAGATTACGCACTTGGCAGAATATTAACATTTGCGAAACGATTCGATCACCTGCAAAAAAACTTCCCGGCTAAATTAGCTCCAGGATCTACAACAAATGTTAGCAGATCAGAATTAAGTGAGACGAAAGGCTCTGATAGTGGAGCAAGTAACACAAGCAGGGATTTTTTAGAGGAAGTGCGGCTCTGGAACTTAGACAAAACCCTGTCCAGAAGAAGGGGCAGCGGAAGAATGACGTCGCAAAATCAGAACTGCGGAAGAGGCTCCAATACAGCATCCGGAAAACAAGGAAAACCCAAAGAGGCAAAAGGAGAAAAAAGAGCGTACTACCTAAGTAAAAGGAAATAGAGAATTTGATTATCAATCTATCAGATCATGTTCTTACAAAAGATGAACAATCTCTCTTAAATAAAGGTTTGTCGTTTTGTCCTGAGAAACATTTTAACCCAACGGAAATAAGAATTGATCTGTACAAATATATTCGTAAGCTCAAACTAGCAAATTTCCATGCTCGACAAATTAAAACAGTTCCCACATCAACAGACAGTGAGGTATCTGGCAATAAATCAAACTGGCAAATTGAAGAGATTTCGGATCTCCAAAATATATTTGGATTACTGTATGAACCAATGACAACGGAAATATCGGGTACCCAATTGCTTGAAGATCTGGAAATCAGAACAGATCAAAGGGTTGACAGCGGTTTGAAAAGGAAATCTCGCTTCTGTCCTACCCTTTCTCCCGGTAATCGTATTGAAATGTTCTCAGAAGTTTTAATTGAAGAACTGGAAAAGTTAACTAATGTTAAAACCAAAGATGGATACAGGGAAAATCTGACTAAAGGAGAACGGAATGCTATCAAAACTCTAAATGAAGACATTAAGTTGATTATAAAGCCAGCGGATAAGGGCGGGAATATCGTCCTAATGAACATCGAGGATTATTTAAAAGAGGCAAACCGCCAATTGGAAAATATCACCAACTATTGTAAACTGCAGATCAATCCCATTAACCAGATGACATTACAACTTAATCGACTAATAGATACCTGGCAAATGGAGGGATTATTGAGTGAGGAAGAGAAAAAAATTCTAAAAATGGAGTTTCCGTTAATTCCTACCATCTATTTTATGCCCAAAATTCACAAGACACTCATTGATCCACCCGGGAGACCGATCGTCTCCTCTTGTGAAAGTCTATATGAAAATGTTTCGCTATATGTAGATGTTTTTCTCGGACCTATTGCGAAAAGTATGAGTTCCTATATTCAAGACTCAGGAGATGTTTTGAGAATCTTACAAAATATAACATGGGATCAAAATTATTTATTGATAACCATTGATGTGGTGTCATTATACACCTCGATAAAACACCACATAGGACTCAATGCATGTGCCTACTTTCTCAAACAACGAAATGTAGAGGAGAAAAAAGATACAGAAATGCTTATGCAAATGATCAATCTGTGCTTGACAAACAATGTGTTCATTTTCAATCATCAGTTGTACAAGCAGGAATGCGGTACATCTATGGGCATGTCATTTTCACCAAACTAGGCCAACGTCACAATGGGGTGGTGGGAAAAGACAATAGCCTGGGACCCCACCAATCAAGAAGATTTGGACAAAATTATTTTATAGGTTCGTTATATCGACGACCTGTTCGTAATTTGGAATGGTTCAAAAGCAGAATTTAACTCCTATTTCTCTAAACTTAATAACAATGATGTAGGTTTACAGTTCACACATTCCATCAGCAAAAAGAAAATTGATTTTTTGGACCTCACTGTTTTTATTGAAAATGATCAAATACAAACCACTCTGTACAGGAAAAAACAGCTACAAATAGTATCTTGCATGGTACTAGTTTTCATCCTCAACCTCTGCTATCCAGTATACCTTATGGCGAATTTATTCACATGAAAAGGAATTGTACTAAAGACAGTGATGCAGAAACAAAAATCAGGGAAACTTCTGTATGGTTAAAATCAAGAGGATACAGTGATAGAATTCTCAACAACTGTAAAAAGAGAGTGGATTTGAAAAGTCGAACAATGATACTTGCACCACAAGTCAAAAAGGATGAGAGTCAAGGACCACCTCGATTTGTGATGACATTTAGTAAAGAAAGCGGAATCATAAGAAATAAAATTCAGAAATACTGGCATCTTATTTCAGGGGATCCTGATATTGGTAAGATGGCGGGAAAAGGGCCACTCATTAGCTACAGAAAAAATACATCTCTAAGAAATTGTCTTGTACAGAGCCATTTCAAGGGAAAACAAGCTGTGAATAAAAACAACTGGTTAACAGACCAACGAAATGGATTCCGGAGATGCAATGTCTGTAAAGCTTGCACAATTGGCCAAAATAAAACCACTTATGATCAACCAAATGGAAAACAAACAACAATTCAAGGACAAATATCATGTGCATCAACTCATGTTGTATATGTGGTACAATGTAAATGTGGTTCTAAATATATTGGAAATACAACATTTGCACTCAAAAAACGAATTTTGGAGCATATAAGAGAGGTAAAAAATAAAGACATGACATATGCTACCGCCAAACACATGGCCAACTGTCAAAAGAGTGATTGGAGAGCTATGACGTACTATGGTATCTTCATCTTGGATGCAAATGAAAGAGGTGGTAATCGACTACGGAGATTGCGGCAAATTGAATCAAAATTGATCATTAGACTTAAAACCAAGGTACCAAAAGGGATGAATTTCGATGAGGAACTTTACGTACATCTTGAATAAACATTTACATTGAACTAATTAATCATGCAGAGGCGACAATTCTCATTCAACTAGGGTACTATACCCTGATTATATGAACTATAACTCGTTTAAAATAACGCACATATAATGATTGCTTAATGGTACTATACCCGGCTATTTCCTGGAAAATGTGACCGTAAAACTCTGCATGGCAGGGATGCAATTTTTGTATTAATATGGCGCGAATCAAGCAGCGACTAGAATTTGATTTAAGTAATCTGTGAAATTTAAAACAGTGAAAAATGTAGCAGCAGCATCCCGTATGCGCAAATATTTTGAAATGTTTAATTGTGTAAATCGGATTTAGCATGAACTACTAGTCCCAGAAAGCATCCTAATTGCTAAGCTGTGATAAATAGTACACATAGAAATTTGCCTACTTACCGTGAACAAAGCCTTTGAACTAGGCTGAAAGACATCGGTCCGAGCATGGAGTAATAAATATCTTGATGATATTACCCTATCTGTGTGCCGCAATTTTTGGATGAAATATATATATATGTTTACACATCATATAAATAGTATCACTCAGTAGAACAGAAAGTATTCTGTTGTACCTTTTTTAGTACTTTGGTATATATGTTTAACACTCATAAACGTTTAGAAAACACTCATGGGATGATGTCATCAATGACGTCATTTGAGATGTCGTCAGTGATGTCATTAGTGATGTCACTGACCATGTCATGAGTGATGTAATATATGAGACAATAAGCAGTGTATTGTGGGGGTGTAAGTTACAGTTAGCTCAGGTAATTATAACGGCTGAATTTCTCTGTTTTTTACGAGTGAAATCTGAACCTAACAATAACATCACTGTAACCTTTGTTTTTTCAGTGAATTTCCAAGGCTTTTAAAATTGAATTTGTAAAATATTATGTCCTTCTAATGTTTACATTTTTAGTTAATTTGTATGGTTTATTTTTAATATTTGGTGTATTACAATTTTTTTTTTTATTAATTATAATTTTCTATACAGTAGATATTTTTTTACAAATTATATTTTTATACATTTAAAAATATATAAATCATATATGTACTTAATGTAAAGTGAAAAAAGTTGTTTTTAATGTTATTAAATACATTTTGTTTAAAAAAAAATATTTTTGAGGAACCACAGTACCTTCACGGGTCCGGAAATATAGACAGGCTGCTACTCTATAGATATTACACCTGATCATGTGATCAGAGTGACATCGCTAGTCTTGATCTGCAGACTCGCCAAAAATGTGTCAAACTATTGCGCATATGTACACACCTCCACTATCATCAATAATATCAGTGTGAACATGTTTCCAAATATATATAAACCACCTTATATCTGTTTTTCAAAAAAGTTACAGATTTTACAAGTTTTGCAAATCCACAAATGTATGAGTTGGATTAATGAATTGATTCACAAGCACACCCAAACCTCTCCTTCTGATTGGATTAATTAAGGCCTCACCCTTCCACAGGAACAACCACACCCAAAAGCAGTTACTTCTCCAGTGAAGTCTCTAGAAGGTGCATTGAAAAGCATGAGTGCTGTAATTTTAGATAATGAAAAAGACACACTTGATGGACGAAATGCAGAACAAATCAAACCATTCACCCCCAGTCAAGAGATTGGGGTTAAATTCATCATTCTTTTGCTTACCATGCCACCCCAGTTTAGACCTGACCATATGCAAATCAGTCTTGACCCTGTGCCTCATGGGAACAGTAGAGTCCAAACTGCCAAGCCATGTTCCTCCCTAGTCCGGAACCAAGCACCCTAGGACCGGTTTCGGGGTTTCACCCCTCATCAGCCAGGATAGCTTGATTCCAGTGGCACACTGAGTCCGGGACCCACGTCTGGGCATACCTGCCACACTTGGGGCGAGGAAGCAAAAGAAACACAATTGATGGATGGAATGTAGAACAAATCAAAACCTTCACCCCCAGTCAAGAGATCTGGGTTAAATCCATCATTGTGTTTCTCACCATTCCACCCCAGTTTAGACCTGACCATGTGCAAATCAGTCTTGACCCTGTGCCTCATGGGAACAGTACAGCCCGAATTTCCAAGTCAGGTTCTCCCTTGGCTGGAAACAAGCATCCTAAGACCAGTTCAGGGTTCACCCCTCATCAGCCAGGATAGCTTGATTCCAGTGGCACAGTGAGCCCGGGACCCGCGCGTAGGCATACCTGACGCAGTTACAGTGGGAAAGCAAAGGACACACAAATAATGGATGAAATGTAGAACAAATCAAAACATTCACCCTCAGTCAAGAGATCTGGGTTAAATCCATCAAATAGCTGAAGCTACATTGTCTCTCTAAGATGAGGATCCACAGCATCTTGAGGATGAAGAAGAGACACCACCCTGCAGAAAAAAGTGATGTGTGGAAGCACTTTACTATACCTTCTGGTGAAAAGAAGCTATCAACAAAATATGTCAAGTGCACTATTTGTGGCAAGCAGTTATCTAGAGGCATTGCAAAGAAATATTTGCATGTGACAAGTTCTATGTGAAAGCACCTAGAAGCAATTCATGAGAGGGTGTACAACCAGATGATGTGAGAGAAAGCAGGTGCAACAGGACAGGCGATCTCCAAAGCAGCCTTAGAAGAACCATCTTCAGCCGCATCCCTTACAATACCAGCTGCCTGTGGGGAATTGAGTGACATGGTTATTCACTGCACGAAATACCACCTGCTAGTTGCTGTAAAAATTTCTTCTGTGGGTGCATTCATGGATACAGTGAAGAAGCATCGGTGTTAGTTATATTTATTTGTTTGCATTCAAACACTACAAAATGTTTGATGAAGAGTGAAACCAGTTACTTCTTTGCATTCCCCATCCTTACACTTTTTACTGCCTTGTTTAATGTTTGTAAAAACAAAAAACAAGGTTTTAAAAAGAAACTGTTAAAAAAAAACTTCTAGAAAGAAAAATGGTTCTTGTTCGAACCACCATCTACTCAAAAAAGAGCTAACTCTGTGTTTTTAATGTGACACTCAGTTATTGTGAGAGTCGGTGTATCAGTATGTGCATGAGTGTATGCCGATGTGTGTTAGTGTATGCCTTAGTGAGTGCCTGGGTGTTTAGCTTATGCATCAGTATGTGCCTCTGTGCAGAAAAACGTGAAAAATCTGGAGTGGTCGCTCTCTGGGTAACATGGCGGCGGGCTGACGCCGGTCGTGGGAGCTCCCGGGTAGAGAGGAGAGAAGAGGAAGAAGAGAGACGTATAAACAGATACAATTATGTGGACTACATGCAGCACAAAGTGTGAGACATAGCGCTATGATTTTGAAAAAAAACAGGTGTAAAGCGAGTACCGTGCTCCAGCTCCCATGAGTTTAGCAGCGGTGACCAGATACGAAGCCTGGCACTGAGCAGCTGGGTTACTGCGGAAGACCAGAGCGGTGTTGCTGGTGGTTGGCTTCCAGGTCAATAGAGGAAGCGCGGCGAGACTGAGATGCGAGACGCAGGGGAAAGATGCTTAGATATCGGCAGAGATCCGCAGAGGCAACAGTAGAGATGAAGCTAAGTCTATCTTTGTTTTACAAAACTCACCGAGTGTGCCCTCCCAATGGTGGCAGGCTATTGGGAGTAGATGCAAGAAGACAGAGACCATACAGGCACGAGGGGGGCCCTGAGAGTAAGGAGGTCGATGGAAGAGGTGTCCCCTAGTGTTGTTGAGTCTGGCCATGATTCTAGATGCCGGGGGAGTGGTATTGCCATTCCCCAAGACAGTGGAAAGAGTATAGGAGAGGAAATGAATTCCTCCCCAACAACCCCCTTAAGCGAGCAAGGGTTGGGACAAGGGCCATTGGAGCAAGTAACGGTAACCGTATCATTAGCTTTGAAGGCTCAAGTGAGGAGCCGGTACCAGCTGACATCACCCCTGGGCGGTAGAAAAAAAGGCAAAGGCGGGAAAGGAGGGGTGACTGGGGACCAGTCTTCTGGGGAGGCTTTTGTTGTTTCTCCAGTCTCACCTAAAAAGAAAGTTTCAAAAGGAATCGGAAAACTCCGGCGGTGTGGGCAGAAGGAGGCGCAAGCTCTAACAAAACCACCTCCCTCTTTGAAGTCATACTTCGAAATTATGGAGCATGTCACAAGCTCACAAACTAAGGGGAAGAAAGTCTTGATGCTTATGAACCCAGCTCCTCTCCCTGTGGAGAATAGATTTTCTGCCTTAGCTGGCTCGCCTTCTAACGATGATGGGCAGTAGTTTGAAAATGCTAGGGGGCCAACTAGTGGTTCTGCCATGCTCAGCTCTGGTCCCAGTATATGCCTGAGCCCTGATGCTAGTTCTAATACTAGCTCTAATCTGGGTTCCAGCCCTAGACCCCCATCATGGCGCATACAAGATCAGAATCTCCTCATGGAGGGACGGATAGTTCAAAACAGGTGGGAGAATTGTGAAAAGGGCATGACTGGCTGAAGAGGTGGGGGTGATGAAAAATCTATGGAAAAACTGTTTCTGATTTTAAGGCAAGATAGTCTTGAGAAATTTGAGATATTGGAGTCTAATCAAAAGGGCATTCATGATAAATGTGAAGTTCTAGAGGAAAAATTTGATGATAGTGTGAAACACACCTGCACTTTGGAAGGGAAGGTTAAAACACTGTCAGCAAATGTTTTGGAAAATTCTAAAGATATCGAATGGTTAAGGAAACAGAATAGAGTATTGCAAGAAGATTTAGAAAGGTTAGAAACACAGTCTCGTCGCAGTAATAATAAGAGGTTTTTAACAATCCCAGAGGGGGCTGAAAAGGGAGATGTCAAAACCATTATTTGTACCCTTTTAAGAGAAGTTTTGCCTGATAGATAGGGCATTGAATAGGAGAGAGACTTTCAGAGGGCACATTGGGACCGTTGAAGGCTAAACCCAGAGAGGAAAACTCCAAGAAAAATTTTGATCAACTTTTTGAATTTTACTCTGAAAGAGCTGGTATTAGGGAAGGCATTAAAAGAGGGTTCCTTAAGGCATGAAGGCTTTACGTATCGGATAAGATCGGATTTAAGTAAGAGGACAGCCCAGAGAAAGTGGGAGCTAGGTACAAGAATGAGTGAACTTCGAGGAAAGGGAGCACAGGTGTAATTAAAATTTCCGGCAAAGCTGATTATGTGGCGAAATAAGATGCACAATATTAGTGACCCTGAAGAAATTTATATATTTTTACAACAGATGGATAAATGAGCTATTGCAAGTTTAGTTAAAAAAATATATAAAAATATAAATAGCAGTGTGTAGCTTGGTTTTGTTTTTGTTTTTGTTTTGTTTTTGGAGGTTGCCTCCTCTGTCTCTGTCCTTTCGAGATGGGGACTCACGAAGGGCGGATTGTATCGCCCAAAAGGTAGAAAGGAGTTTCCTGGGGTTAAGGGGCGTGAGGGTCACTGGGTGTGGGGTGCAGTGAGGGGAAAAAACAAAAAAATGTGTCCTCATTGATGTAGTTTTTGATTCTTTCCTGTGGGAGGAACTAGATGGGGTTGTTGTCATAAAGGGGATCAATGACTTACTTTATCTGATGAGACGAGCATAGATAAAGCTAAAATAAATAATATATTAACATGGAACGCAAATGGATTAAGGTCTAGGAAAAAAGTGTCACGTGTTACTGAATTTTGTAAGAATAGCGTGGCCCAGATAATATTGCTACAAGAAAGCCATTTAGAAAGAAAAGAATGTAAGCAATGCTTTGGAAAATTTTGATGGATACAGGAGGTAGTTTGTTCCGACCACAGTGGGAGTTCTAGAGGAGTGGCCATAATCATTAAAACTAACCATGAAATAAGATTACTTAAATATGAATCAGACTTTGTGGGCAGGTGGCTGCTGGCAACTTTTATAGTTCATGGCAGGCCCTTGGTATGCGCTGTTTATTATGGGCTCAATAATGATAACCCATATTCTCTGGAAAAACTGCAGCCCTGCCTGTTGGAGAGAACAGCCCCTATTGTATTGGGGGATTTTAGTTTGGTTCTAAATAGAGGATTAGACAGGACGTCGAAAGCAAAATATAATAGTCCGCCGAAAACCTTTTCTAGACTAACAAGTATAATGAGATAATTTAATTTAGTAGATATATGGCGTATAATTAAGAAGGATAAGAGAGAATTTATCTTTTATAGTTAAAATTACAGACACTGCTCCCGCATAGATTATTTTTTAGTTGATCAGGAGCTATGTGGAGATCTTATTGAGGTAACCAATATCCCGGAAATAGAATCCGATCACTCTGCAGTGGTACTATCTTTAAGATACCATCAAATAGAGGAGTGTAGAAGGTGGACTCTGGATAGGCGATCCTCTTAGACGAGAGGGTAGTCGAAGATTTGAGTGAAAAATTGGAGAGTTTTTTTATTACTAATAAGGGTTCAGTAGAAGAGGATATAGTTTGGGATGCTTTCAAAGCATATTTAAGGGGAGCCCTAAAATCTAGTATGATAGGGAAACACGATAGAAAAAGTGCGATTCAAGACATTAAGAATAAAGAGGGGGAGCTACAGAAGGGATCCATGGAGGATCCAAACGGAGTGGGCATTTTAAGTAAGGAGCTAGATGGATTACAAGCTGCATTCCTGGCAAAAATTGATAAAAAATCATTGGATATGTGGAAGGCGAGCAAACTCCAACACTTCGCCTATGGTGAGAACTGTGGATTACTATTAGCCTGGAAAGTAAAAGCAGATAGGGCAAGAAATACAATACGGGAGCTGATCAGCAGAGAATCAGCTGCCCTTCTGAATGTTAATTCGGATATGTGTAAGGACGCTTGTAGATATATGAAAGAATTATATAGTGAGGAATCATCACCCTGACAAGTAGATATAAAGGAGTGGCTTGGGTTAACAACTCTCCCCCAGCTACTGAGCAATTAAAATTCCTAGAAGGAGAGATTGAGGAGAGAGATAAGAGCTCAGTGCCATAAAATGGTTAAGGGAAAGGCAGCCGAACCGGATGGTCTCCCCGTGGAAGTTTTCCTGTGTATTAACCCCCGTTTTACACATTTTACTTAATAGGATATACATGGGTGGGAAAAAGGCCCCTAAATCCTGACTAGAAGCAATAGTTACCATGATTCAGAAACCTAATAAGGGGCCACGGAAGTTACACTCATATAGGCCAATTTCCCTATTGAATACAGATTACAAGATCTTCTCTGGTATTATTTCATCTAGGTGGCCAAAGCAATACGCAAGGTCATCCACCCTAACCAAAGAGAATTTATTCCTGGGAGGCAACTAAATGAGTTGACCTTCCAGCTATTAGGAGCTATAGTTTTGGCAGAGGCTCGGAAATTACCCTTGACTATAGTGGCAGTGGACGCAGCCAAAGCCTTTGACCAGGTACACTGGCCATATCTATGGGAGGTTTTGCAGAGTTTTGGCTTTCCACATAATATGGTAATGGTGATCCAGACTTTATATCAGGGCCCTAAAACCAGAGTTTTAATAAACGGGAGGTTGTCAGATTGGTTTGATATTTTTAGAGGGGCAAGGCAGGGCTGCCCCCTTTCCCCACTCCTCTTTATTATATATATCGAGCCCTTAGCTAATTTGATCAGAGCGGATATGGATATTCTTCCTTTTACATCCCATTCTTCTAAAGTTAAGTTAGGGCTCTATGCAGATGACATGCTGCTCTATACAAGAAGCAATCCCAAATCTGATGAGGAAGGTGGAGGCCTTCGGACACATTTCAGGCTATAAAGTGAATCCAGGGAAAACTGTGATTATGGATTGGAATCATGGGGTAGCAAGCAGCAGGCGAAGAATCAAATAAGATATCTGGGAGTCCAAATTACTTGGATTATTGAAGATGTCATAAAAGTAAATTGGAAGAAAGTCAGTCACAAAGTTATAGGCTTGCTGTCTAAATGGGCGTATTTACCACTCAATATTTACGGTAGGGTTAACCTTAGAAAAATGATTATTTTGCCAAAAGTGACATTTATGTTTAATTCTATCCCACTGACTTTCCAAATGAAAGATATAGCAAAACTTCAGGGAAGAATAGGAAGTTTTATCTGGGCATCAAAAGGTTCCAGGATTTCCTGGAAGAAATTGCTTAGGAGACTTGAAATAGGAGGACTGGCGCTACCAGATATACTATTATATTGTTATGCTTTCCAATTCAAGAATATTCGTATGCTGGCCAACAAAGTTGATAATTCAATGATAGGCGCACTTTTTGAAGCATTATTGATCGACGCACCACAAGGTCAAGTTGGTTTTCTTTTTTAATACGGGGATCCTAATACGGGGATCCTACATTTTATTTTAAAAGTGAGGGTTAAGATTTTAAAGTCAGCACTGAATTTATGGATGTATGTGCGAAAAACCTTAAAAATCCCATATTTTTCATCATGGGCACCACTTTGGGACTCTCCTGGTACATCGGAGTGTTTGAGGGAGCAATTGAGCTAACCCTTGAAAACTGGAGGTATTTGTTGTTGGGCGGTCCTTAAGGTCGGTACTAATTTCATGAGCTGGGAAGCATAGAGCAACTGCACCAACGGTCTGCTGACAAGGTTAAAATATTATCAACTAAGCTCTTGGTGGGCTACGCAAGACTGGGCAGAGGTTGAGGATGATAATTCTGACCAAGTAATGAGAACCGGTCAGTGGCGTAAGAAAACATTGTTTTGGTATTGGACCTTTGTGGAGACAGAAGGTCATATGGAGAATGACATTTTAAAATTGTGGGGCAAAAAGCTTGAAAATCGGGATGTGATGCAAATGTGGAGTAATTCATATGCTATGCTGCGAAAAGATGTAAAATCAGCACCACTTAAATTAAATCATCTGTTTACTACATATAAGGTATATTGGTATCCTGTAAAACTTTCTAAGGTCACTTGCAACATCTATACCTGTCCCAGGTGCATTCAGGTAGAGGCAGACGATACACATATGTTTATGTTATGTTAAAAAATTGCCAATTTTTTAAATGTGATAATTGGTTTTCTGGGGGAAACTATTGGGATACAATTAAAAGTAACATTATGTTTAATTTTTTTCAGACTAAGGGCCCGATTAGGATGGCGGACGGACCTGCGTCCGTCCGCCACCCCAGAGGTGGAGGGACCGTCCGCAGGGGCAGCATCGGTCCCTCCGTGCAAATTAGGATGTGACCGCCACCCTGGCGGTCACATCCTGTATGTTTAACATTGTGGCGGGTGCTGCTTGAAGCAGCACCCGCCGCAATGTTAAAAATGCATGTGTAACATTTACATGCACACAGCGGCAGGCACCGCGTGGTGCCTGCCGCTTTGTACATGTAAATGCTGGGGGGTTACCATAGGTATCCCCCATGTGCACCCACCACCCCCTGACACCCTGGGGGCCCGCATCGGGCCCCCAAACGCCAAAGTCCACATGATTTTCTACGGCGGAAAACCCGCCGTGGAAAAGCATGTCTCCGCCGGCATCCTAATATGGCTGGCGGTGTCTGATGGACACTGCCGCCATATTAGAGCTTTTCCGCCGCAGTCGGAAGGCAACCGCGGTGGAAAAGCGGCGGACGGAAACATGACCCCCCCCAGCCATCCTAATCTGGCGAGGGACTTTTCTGTGTCCGCAGCAGTGAATCTGCATCCTCCGGGCCGGCGATGGCTTCCGCCGGCCCGGAGGATGCGGATTCACCGCGATCCTAATCGGGCCCTAAGTTTGGATCAAGAAGTCCACATTCCTGCAGTAGTGTCCAAATGTTTGTTTTATGTTGTTTTGCTGACAAGACGGGAAATATGTAAATGATGGAAATCTGGGAATCCTCCAACCTTTTTTGAATGCCTAAGGAACATTCTATGTATTAGCAAATCCGACATGGCGTGCGATTAAAAAAGCAGAGAGAAAGTGTGGGCTCTGTTGATAAAGTGGAGAGAGAAGGTAACGTGAGTCCTATGATTATGCCATCTACTCTGTTGGCCATATTGTCTCCTTGCTTCCCGGTTGGCCCAGTTAGTATGCGGAGATGGAACTGCCAACAGCTGTATACTTGTGGGCTACTATTTCTGGGTCTCACTCTAGGGTCTATGATCAGGGTCCCCACGAAAAGACCTAGAGAGACTGGAGTATAACTCATCAAGATATTTGGCAAAATGAGGATTTAAAAAATAAGATTACAAAAAAAGTATGTGACTCAGTGTGTTAGCATATGGCTCAGTGTGTGCCTCAGTGTGGGCCTGGGTGTTTTATAAGATGCATTGCTGTTTGAATGGGTGTGTCTGTGTCTGCATTGTTCTATGCCTGGGTGTGACAGTGTCTGCATTGGTAAGTCTTTGGGTATGTCAGTGTGCGTAACAGAGTGTACCTGGGTGTGTTATGGGATACATTACTGTTTGACTAGGTGTGTCAGCATCAACATTGTTGTGTACCTGTGTGAAATAGGGTTTCTGGTTGGCTAAGATATGCGCCTAAGCCCGGCAGAACCCGCCACTCTCGTCAGGATAAGGGAGTTACACAACCAAAATAACTTCAGGTCACCCCCTTGGGAGCTTGGCACAGCAGTCAGACTTATCTCAGAGACAAGATGTAAAGCGTTTGTGCAACACACACACCAGTGACACACAACATATAAAAATATCCTTTGTATTAAACACGTTAGACCAAAGCACATAAATCAGAAGCAGTTGCCTACTAATCAATTGCCATAAGCATTTATAGGGAAAAAGCATGAATACTTAATTATTATATACATCACAGACCATTAGAAAATGGGCATTGCATTAATACTTATTATGTACACACGTATTAGGCCATTAGAAAATAGGCCTTGCATTAATACTTATCATGTAGACAGGTTATGGTTACGGACCAAACACAAAATCAGCTGTGTGGGCCTTGATTGATAGCAAAAGCAATCTGGGTTTGTATCCCAGACTGCAAGGACGCTGGTGTGCTACCACCAGCCATGTGGTAGCCGATCTGTAAAATGCCCCTTCCTCAAATAACAATGACAGCTGCCCATGTTCAGGTGGTGCCGCAGTGAGGGATTTTGAGAACAACTTGGATGGGTGAGGGTATGCACCTGGTCCCCCAGCCAAGACCAACTGACTCCTGACATTGGTGCCTCTCCAGCTACATGGACTGTGAGGTGCAATGGCTTCTCTTCACCGCAGTGCGGCTCTGAGGCTCCTGGTCACTGGAGAGTGCTCTCGCTGCTCTCTGTACTCGGCATGTTGGCCTGTTAGATGGGGCTGAGATAATCTGCAGTTCTCCTCCCACTTTACAGGCTTCAGCAGGTTGCTAGGCACTGCCTGGTGCCCCAGCGGCGCTCGCTCAGCAGACAAGCGGCTGCCCTGTTATCTGGCAGATTTCTTGCAAAGCAGGAGGGGCTCAGCCCAGGACTCTGGCCGATGGGGTGTACAGGGCGGTACCCAAAGCCGATTGCTTTCCAGGAAATGCAAAGGAAAGCTTACTGAGCTCACAGATTGGAAAGCACACAGAGCTCACATGTTATAGAGCATATAGAACCCACAGATAGTGTTATAAGGTGGTTCTGACCATCTGAGCCCCTCAGATTGTTTGCTTTCTGAACACCTAATTTTTTTGCTTTTACTGTGGGAGAGCCTCATAAGCTGAGACTCACCCACAGTGAACTCATGATGAAGCAGACTGCATGTGGAATGTCCCCCTTGGGAGAGAAGGCCGCTGCGCTACAGCTGGGGTAAGGGGCACCAGGCTGGTTACATGTAGACCCACGTGCACACACACGTGCACCCGTGTAAGGGCTGCACTGGGGATATTCCTGTTGTGCACAACCCAGGAGCAGGTACAGATAGAATGGTGTGTCAGGAATTATGCTGTGTTGGATGATGACATGGAATAGGCTTTATAATGGAGGAGACACATGAGAGGGAAAGTCGGTGTGCTTTACTGTTTTCACTGTAGGAACACTCCAGTACTCTCCTATGAAAATGGGGACCACATGAGGAAGTTTCACTTCCCTAGGGTCTACAGATTCCAGACATGCACCAAAGTACACTGTAAGTTGTGTAAAAATAAGTATTCTGCTGAGTCCAAAGTCATATCTGTACTGCTCATGGGTCATCCAGAAATGTCATACTCCTCTGACTCAGCTCATAGCCAGAGCCTGGTTAGGTGTGACCATGCTAGGCTGGATTAATTACCTTCCCCCTGTTGGAATAAAAATCATGCTTTCGCATTGTTTTATTTAAGTTAGCCTTCGCACACCTTTTTTGTATACAGGCGCCATTTTGTATTATAATCAAAGCCAATCCTTTGCCACTTCTGAGAAACAGCCTTCTCTAAGTTATGTTTCTTCAGAAGTTGAGTTTTCCTACACTAATGAATGCACTGTTCTTATTAGCGCATCCCTTTCCTTTTAGATGTAGGCCTTCTCCCACTTGTCTAGTGACAGCCACGGACAGAATGACCTTGTCTGATAGATAGCGTGTGCCAGAAACCCCAGAATCAAAACGTACTCCTTTGTAATTTATGGTCCAGCGGCATCTCTCTGGAAAATTCCATGGTGGGCGTGCTTACATTGGTTTCAAAATGTACATACTGTATTCTTAAGCATGCTGATGTCAGTCCCTCTGCAGCACTCCTAGTAACTGGGAAGACAGGGCTCCACTCTGAGTGTACTTTGAATAAACTACTATTGGTTCTTAATCTCTACTGTCTGACCGACTCTACATTTGGTATGGAAGGCTGAGAGGTGGTCGTGACCTTAATTGTGTCGCTTCCTTCAGTTGGCATTCAAACAGGGACTCCTTTGGGTGAGTGACCCATCCCCTTCCGCAGACAGGGGGAGATCAAGGCCATCGTCGGGTCATAAGAAACGATCAGGGACCCTTGCACAAAGAGTTTATGGTGCCCCTTCTGTCCCTCCCGACGGTGCCTCGTCCAGTGGTCATCCCAACTAAAGTCCTGAATGGCGAAACCCTTGGATCTGACCGTTTGGTCTGAAGAGTCGGCAGTGGAGAATAACTTTTTTTGACCTGCATATATCAGGTGAGTTTATTTTGGTTCTTTGTGGATATGATACAATTTTGGTTTGTATTTGGTAAGGTCTAAGGAGAGTCTTTGAGATAAAAACAGTTGCAATTGTTTTGCTAGGCATAAAATAGTGAACTTATTTTCTTTTCAGAATGCCTAGTATAAGTAACTGTTTTCTTTGTGTTGTCGTTGTTGTTCTACTGATGCTCGATTGGAAGGAAGTCAGCAGGTGCCTCCAGTAGGCAGTCGAAATTTTGATATGTATGTGAAGCATGATCTTAACCCTATTATGTTTAGTACATTATGGCACAAATATACGAGGGACAATGCCAAGTCACAATGGTTTTTGACAGGTACTTTCGATGAACAAAAGATTGAGCATTTCCAAGAACAGTTGTTTCAGAAACGAAGTAGGTAGTCTATGTTTGATTCCCTCAGGACATGGCAGAATGCAGCTAGACAGAGACGATTTAAGGCAGCAAAAGAGGCTCGGAAAGGAAGAATGTAGACATTGACTCAGAAGGCTGTAGCATATGATAGGGAAAAACAGGAAATGGGTGTTGAATTTATGGATGTATGTGGGAAAAACCTTAAAAATCCCATATTTGTGATTACAAATTGATAAATCAATGTCGTTCAGGAAGAAGATGTCACTTTTGAGGAAGAATGGTTAGATAGTCGACCTCTGGCTCCATATTCCCCACAAAGAATATATCCCACTGTTCTGATGCCTTCACACCTGCCCATTACAGTTGCATCTACTCTCTCTGTCCCTGTATCTACTGCTATTTCAACAGCTGGGGCCTCGGCTCCTCTTCCTCTTCCTTCTGCTTCTTTGCTATCTGTGGCAACTGCGACTGTTAGTACCCCTACTACACCTATTGTCTCAGTGTCCTTTTCACCAGCTCTTTCTCTTGTGACGCAACCATCGGTGACTTTAGTGCCTGTGATGTCTGTTGCTTCTCCTACTTCTGTTTTACATCCTCTTACAATAATAAATAGCGGGACACCGGTACATGGATTTGTGGTTAGGAACTGGGCAAAATTTAAGGAGCGTATGGGACCGTTAGTGCGATCTGATGTGGGAGATGACGAGAAACAGGTACTAGCTAATCAGGCTGCCCAGTGGGCCCGTAATCCTATTCATAGTGTAGTGGACGTCTGGGCGACTATGAGAGGTTATGAGCCTTTCATACAACAGCATGCCCTTAAACATATGTGTGCAACTTTAAATGATCTTTGGCAGCAGTGTTTTGAAGTGGAAGCACCTCAAATTGTATATGATTTTAGAGATCGGGTGTAATTAAGTGAATTGGGGCCATGTTTTTTCTAAGTTTGCGATACTAATAGCTTATAGGGGAAGATTACATGAGAAAAGTCCCAGGTCAGTGTCTCAGTTTCCTATGAGAGAAGTTCATCCCATATATCACCCTGAGATACCAGAATTAACAGATGGTCACTGAAATGTTACTGGAGAGGCAGTGGCGGCAAGGTTTCAGGAGCAATGGATTTATACTCTGTGAAAAGAAGTGAAGTATTGTGTCTTAAGACTCATTTACCTGACCCTAGAAAAAATCCTACTGCATAATATAAAGTATTAACTGAAGCTGCTTCTTCCACTGTAATGACCCTTGCTGATATTGAAATGTTTTTTTTGTTTGCTGGTTTTGGTTGATATTTGGAGGTAGGTGCAAGCCCAAGATCATGTTTTGGAATTGGGAGGTACATGGGATCAAATGATCCCCTTTGTTGTGACCGTCGGCCAATGGCCGTTGCGAGCACTACCTCCGTAGTACTGCGCATGTCCGTTGGCCGACGCGGTCCCGCCCGCGCACAGAAACGTCTGCACTGCGGCAGATTCTACACCGCGCTAAAGGGGTGAAGGCATGGGACCGCGAGAGAAAGCCAGGTGACAAGCCTCAGGTAGAAATGTTGGCGTTGCCAGGCCGCATTATTACCTATATGCATTCCCTTATTCCGCCGAGAAAGGTAGATTGTCTGATTTTTTTCACTCGGTTTCAAGGTATGTTTTAGGATTACAATTAAGTATGGGCGTAAAATCCGTTCCGCTCGCGGATTTTGCGGATTTTCGGCAAATTCGCAATCCGTGAACTCTCGCGAATTTGCTGAAAATGATACAATATTGCGGCGCGCGGCGTGGTGCGCGGCGTTCACTTTCCGTCATTCAGCGTTTGTCGAGTTGTTTTTCTCGATATTTTGCGAGTGCTGCGCCATTTTGGATCTTGCTGCGGGATCCCGCGGGAGTTTGGCGACCGCGAATACGTAATTGCGGCTTGCCACCTTGCACAGCACGCATCGCGAGAGTTCGCAATTGCGAACACGTAGGTGCGGCGGGCAGCAACAATCTCGCACTCGCGAAATGGAGATTTTGCAATTCTGCACAAGAAATCCACCAGCAAACAGCATAAACATTCAGAAAATGATGATTTTTATCAGAATCACTCCTTAGGTTGACATTTGCCTGCACTTTTTTTTGCAAGGAGTCCATTTTTGGGGGGGGGGAGGAAGTGCCCCACAGTCTCCAACTTCCTGTTCCTGTCCAGCAGGCTCCTCCCAGTGCTTTCTTCATGTGCTGGTCACTTTCATTTGGACCTTGACCTGGAAGGATTACTTTTTGTGGATGCTGCTGGATATTTGGATTTGAGGCCTTTTTGACTTTCTTTGGATCATTTTTGGATTAGAAATCAACTTTCACAAGTAAGTTTGTTTGGGGCATTACAGTTGCTGCAACTACAATTTTGGAACTTTTTCAGAACATTAAATAAAATATATTGTGGGTAGCCACTGTATCCAGTAGGACCAGGGTTGGTTATGGGTGCATGATACAACTGTTTTGTTGAATTTAAACATAATTGAGGCCATGGATGGGCTGGGATTGTGCTGAATTTTGTGGTTTTTGTCGATTTTTGGGTGCTGCTGGTGGGGCCTTTTGCCCAGGGGTAGTGAGTGGTGCATGGGCCTAGTCTTTCTGTGGGGTGTCTTCATGAATGTAAACATCATTGAGGCCATGGATGGGCTGGGATTGTGCTGAATTTTGTGGTTTTTGTCGATTTTTTTGGGGCTGCTGGTGGGGGTTTTTGCCCAGGGGTAGTGGTGCATGGACTGAGTCTGCCTGTGGGGTCTCACTCTCTTTAATGTAAACATCCTGGATGGCATTGGATTGTGGTGATTTTTGTGTGTTTTTCGGTTTTTTTGGGGTGTACTGTTGATGTGGACTGGCCATGTGGGTGGTGGTGGTGGCCATCTTGAGTGCTGGTACAGGCAACATGTGCTTGGGGTTCAAGGGGCCATTTTGAAGAGAGGCAGTGTCTGAGGCCTGCACTTATTTTGCCTAGCTTTCATCCATTATTCCCAGGGGTAGTGAGTGGTGCATGGACCTAGTCTTTCTGTGGGGTGTCTTCTTGAATTTAAACACCATTGAGGCCATGGATGGGCTGGGATTGTGCTGAATTTTGTGGTTTGTGTCGATTTTTTGTTGCTGCTGGTGGGGCCTTTTGCCCAGGGGTAGTGAGTGGTGCATGGGCCTAGTCTTTCTGTGGGGTGTCTTCTTGAATTTAAACATCATTGAGGCCATGGATAGGCTGGGATTGTGCTGAATTTTGTGGTTTTTGTCGATTTGTTTGGGGCTGCTGGTGGGGCCTTTTGCCCAGGGGTAGTGGTGCATGGACTGAGTCTGCCTGTGGGGTCTCACTCTCTTTAATGTAAACATCCTGGATGGCATTGGATTGTGGTGATTTTTGTGTGTTTTTTCATTTTTTGGGGGTGTACTGTTGATGTGGACTGGCCATGTGGGTGGTGGTGGTGGCCATCTTGAGTGCTGGTTCAGGCAACATGTGCTTGGGGTTCAAGGGGCCATTTTGAAGAGAGGCAGTGTCTGAGGCCTGCACCCATTTTGCCTAGCTTTCATCCATTATGCCCAGGGGTAGTCAGTGGTGCATGGGCCTAGTCTTTCTGTGGGGTGTCTTCTTGAATTTAAATATCATTGAGGCCATGGATGGGCTGGGATTGTGCTGAATTTTGTGTTTTTGTCGATTTTTTGGTGCTGCTGGTGGGGCCTTTTGCCCAGGGGTAGTGAGTGGTGCATGGGCCTAGTCTTTCTGTGGGGTGTCTTCATGAATGTAAACATCATTGAGGCCATGGATGGGCTGGCATTGTGCTGAATTTTGTGGTTTTTGTCGATTTTTTGGGGGCTGCTGGTGGGGCCTTTTGCCCAGGGGTAGTGGTGCATGGACTGAGTCTGCCTGTGGGGTCTCACTCTCTTTAATGTAAACATCCTGGATGGCATTGGATTGTGGTGATTTTTGTGTGTTTTTCGTTTTTTTTGGGGTGTACTGTTGATGTGGACTGGCCATGTGGGTGGTGGTGGTGGCCATCTTGAGTGCTGGTACAGGCAACATGTGCTTGGGGTTCAAGGGGCCATTTTGAAGAGAGGCAGTGTCTGAGGCCTGCACTTATTTTGCCTAGCTTTCATCCATTATGCCCAGGGGTAGTGAGTGGTGCATGGACCTAGTCTTTCTGTGGGGTGTCTTCTTGAATTTAAACACCATTGAGGCCATGGATGGGCTGGGATTGTGCTGCATTTTGTGGTTTGTGTCGATTTTTCGTTGCTGCTGGTGGGGCCTTTTGCCCAGGGCTAGTGAGTGGTGCATGGGCCTAGTCTTTCTGTGGGGTGTCTTCTTGAATTTAAACATCATTGAGGCCATGGATGGGCTGGGATTGTGCTGAATTTTGTGGTTTTTGTCGATTTGTTTGGGGCTGCTGGTGGGGCCTTTTGCCCAGGGGTAGTGGTGCATGGACTGAGTCTGCCTGTGGGGTCTCACTCTCTTTAATGTAAACATCCTGGATGGCATTGGATTGTGGTGATTTTTGTGTGTTTTTCATTTTTTTGGGGTGTACTGTTGATGTGGACTGGCCATGTGGGTGGTGGTGGTGGCCATCTTGAGTGCTGGTTCAGGCAACATGTGCTTGGGGTTCAAGGGGCCTTTTTGAAGAGAGGCAGTGTCTGAGGCCTGCACCCATGTTGCCTAGCTTTCATCCATTATGCCCAGGGGTAGTCAGTGGTGCATGGGCCTAGTCTTTCTGTGGGGTGTCTTCTTGAATTTAAATATCATTGAGGCCATGGATGGGCTGGGATTGTGCTGAATTTTGTGGTTTTTGTCGATTTTTTGGTGCTGCTGGTGGGGCCTTTTGCCCAGGGGTAGTGAGTGGTGCATGGGCCTAGTCTTTCTGTGGGGTGTCTTCTTGAATTTAAACATCATTGAGGCCATGGATGGGCTTGGATTGTGCTGAATTTTGTGGTTTTTGTCGATTTTTTGGGGCTGCTGGTGGGGCCTTTTGCCCAGGGGTAGTGGTGCATGGACTGAGTCTGCCTGTGGGGTCTCACTCTCTTTAATGTAAGCATCCTGGATGGCATTGGATTGTGGTGATTTTTGTGTGTTTTTCGGTTTTTTTGGGGTGTACTGTTGATGTGGACTGGCCATGTGGGTGGTGGTGGTGGCCATCTTGAGTGCTGGTACAGGCAACATGTGCTTGGGGTTCAAGGGGCCATTTTGAAGAGAGGCAGTGTCTGAGGCCTGCACTTATTTTGCCTAGCTTTCATCCATTATGCCCAGGGGTAGTGAGTGGTGCATGGGCCTAGTCTTTCTGTGGGGTGTCTTCTTGAATGTAAACATCATTGAGGCCATGGATGGGCTGGGATTGTGCTGAATTTTGTGGTTTTTGTCGTTTTTTTGGGTCTGCTGGTGGGGCCTTTTGCCCAGGGGTAGTGGTGCATTGACTGAGTCTGCCTGTGGGGTCTCACTCTCTTTAATGTAAACATCCTGGATGGCATTGGATTGTGGTGATTTTTGTGTGTTTTTCTTTTTTTTTTGGGTGTACTGTTGATGTGGACTGGCCATGTGGGTGGTGGTGGTGGCCATCTTGAGTGCTGGTACAGGCAACATGTGCTTGGGGTTCAAGGGGCCATTTTGAAGAGAGGCAGTGTCTGAGGCCTGCACTTATTTTGCCTAGCTTTCATCCATTATGCCCAGGGGTAGTGAGTGGTGCATGGGCCTAGTCTTTCTGTGGGGTGTCTCTTCTTGAATTTTAAACATCATTGAGGCCATGGATGGGCTGGGATTGTGCTGAATTTTGTGGTTTGTGTCGATTTGTTGGGGGCTGCTGGTGGGGCCTTTTGCCCAGGGGTAGTGGTGCATGGACTGAGTCTGCCTGTGGGGTCTCACTCTCTTTAATGTAAACATCCTGGATGGCATTGGATTGTGGTGATTTTTGTGTGTTTTTCTTTTTTTTGGGGTGTACTGTTGATGTGGACTGGCCATGTGGGTGGTGGTGGTGGCCATCTTGAGTGCTGGTACAGGCAAGATGTGCTTGGGGTTCAAGGGGCCATTTTGAAGAGAGGCAGTGTCTGAGGCCTGCACCCATTTTGCCTAGCTTTCATCCATTATGCCCAGGGATAGTGAGTGGTGCATGGGCCTAGTCTTTCTGTGGGGTGTCTTCTTGAATTTAAACATCATTGAGGCCATGGATGGGCTGGGATTGTGTTGAATTTTGTGGTTTTTGTTGTTTTTTTGGGGCTGCTGGTGGGGCCTTTTGCCCAGGGGTAGTGGTGCATGGACTGAGTCTGCCTGTGGGGTCTCACTCTCTTTAATGTAAACATCCTGTATGGCATTGGATTGTGCTGAATTTTGTGGTTTTTGTCGTTTTTTTGGGGCTGCTGGTGGGGCCTTTTGCCCAGGGGTAGTGAGTGGTGCATGGGCCTAGTCTTTCTGTGGGGTGTCTTCTTGAATTTAAACATCATTGAGGCCATGGATGGGCTGGGATTGTGCTGAATTTTGTGGTTTTTGTCGATTTTTTGGTGCTGCTGGTGGGGCCTTTTGCCCAGGGTTAGTGAGTGGTGCATGGGCCTAGTCTTTCTGTGGGGTGTCTTCTCGAATTTAAACATCATTGAGGCCATGGATGGGCTGGGATTGTGTTGATTTTTGTGTGTTTTCTCGACTTTTTGGGGTGTATAACTGATGTTCCTCTGTCTTCCATTGCTTTTAGGTGCACAAGAGAACCACCAGTGCCAGGAAGAAGTCCTGCTGCGGTGTGTGCAGCACAACATCACGTGTGGCCACAGACAACTCTGCAACTTGTGCAACTGTGGCCTGCTGTTCAGAGTGACATCTGAAGAAGATGGCCCCAAAAAAAGTTCCCCGTAGCTCCTCTAGCAAGAAAGATGCCAGAAAGGAGCAGAAGAAGCAAGTTACCAAGCAGACTGGTGAGCCGCACGCCACATTTTTTGGGAATAAAAAAAAAAGTATGCCTGCAGCAGCAGCGGGATCTGCTGGGGACCAAGCTGGGAGCAGCACCCCCGCTCCATTGGGCTCAGTGCCACCACCCCCACGCCAACTTAAATCCAAGCCCTTGAGTGCTGAAGAGGCAGCCAGTCTACTTGTTCAATCACCATTGACCAGTGATGTTGGCTCATCGCAAGAAAGTAGCAGCAATGTCCCTCAATCAACACACGTTGTTGTTGTAACTCATCTGACGAGTGTTGAACAACCACAGCCGCAACAACAACCACATGTGCAAGTACAAGCCCAAGTACATGTGGAAGGAGAGGCGGCGCAAGGAGAGGAGCAAGCAGAGGTACATTGAGGGGCACAACAAGTGGCCACAATAGTTGTTCCTCCAGAAGTAGGGGCACATCTGGAAATCGACAATCAAGCCGAGGTATCATTCGAGGAAGCCAATCCTCCTGATGATCATTCATTGTCTTCCACATCCCGAGCAAGGAAAAGATCAAGGGAGGTGGTGTCTACATCTACTTCAAGCCCACCTCCTTCTGATGATATGGATCTTACTTGGGAACCAGCACCACTGCCGTCTGAGAGTGAGGCTCAGGCACACCATGATCTGACAAAGGTAGCTAAGCGTAAAAGGAAGGTCATCGAAACTCTCATAGTTATGGAGTGTGATGACGCTCAACAAGAAGTGGCGTATACTCCTGCTGCTGAAGACTCTCACGACGACGACGCAGTCATCACTAACGTTACTGAAGCTCCAGCGGGCATGCAGCAAACAGACATTTTGACCCTAGCCCGACAAGCTGCTGAGCGTGATGATGAAGTCGACGAGGAGGCAATGGGAACACCACAATCATTGAAGTTAACTAGTACACCACAACCTTCCGCTTCCATATTTCTTACTCGCCAGAAGGGACCTCCATCCACCTCGACCTCAATTAGTGGTGGTGAAAGTGCACAACGTAGTAAAGTTCAGCAATACCCATCCTCCACTTCATCTGGCATTAGCAGCATGACCAGTGACACCACCAGTATCGCCTCCTCCGGCCCCCACAGACATTTCAAGTCCGCAGTTTGGGACTTCTTTAGTGTTTGCCCAAAAAGGGAAAACATAGCCATTTGTAGCATTTGTAAGCTTGCAGTTAGTCGTGGTAAGCTTGGTACCAACTATGGGACTGGAGGCCAGAGAGGTCATCTTAAGAGACAGCACCTTGTCCAATGGCTTGCGCACCTAAAGGAGATCAAGGAAGCCCGAATTGCAAGTCGAGAAAACGTTGAGGTTCCATCTGATGATGACGAGGAGGAAGAAGCGTCACACACTTCACTTACACCCAGTACCCCTGTCAGCACACACCCTGTGCGCCACACTAAGAGTGTGGGACAGAGTGAGACACCAATGCGAAAAAGCTCATCAGCGAGCGTAACTGGGTCGAAGAAGTCATCAACATCATCATCATTATCCCGTAAAATGGTCCAGGGCAACATTAAAACAATGCTCTTTTCAGACGCGCCATATGACCGCAACCACCCAACGGCGCGTCTGTATAACACTAAGCTGGCTAAAATGCTAGCACTGGATCTTCTCCCTTTTTCTTTTGTGGAAGGGGTTGGTTTTCTTGAATTAGTGGCAGCGCTCTGCCCTAAATGGAAGGTTCCTAGCCGGTTCTATTTTGCCCGAGTTGCGGTTCCAGTACTACATGAAGATGTGCTGGAGGTGATTGGGGCAGCTTTGCAGAAGAGTGCTGTTCACACTATACATCTGACAACAGACATGTGGACCATTGGCGCAGGCACTGATTACATGTGCATCACTGCACACTGGGTCTCTTTTTCAGGGGTTAAAGTAAAGTTAAACGCAGGTGTTGACCTGGACCAAGTTTTTAAAGCTGCTCGGAAACATGCAACGCTAGCCATGTTTGGCTTGGAGCAACGTCATACAGCACAAAACATTTTGAATAAGTTCAACCCAAAGGTCTTTCACTGGCTGTCCCCAAAGAAATGCGGTATTGGTTATGTTTCCACGGATAATGGCGCCAATGTAGTTAAGGCCATGGATCTGGGTGACTATTTCAGAGTGCCGTGTTTGGCGCACTGTATAAACCTGGTTGTTAAAAAATTCTTGGATAAAGACAGTCCAGCATGCCAGTTAGTGGTCACCTGCCGAAAAATGTGCAACCATTTCAGCCATTCTTTTAAGGCCCGGAAGCATCTGAGGCGCCTGCTACATGAACGTCGAATGCCAGTGAAAGCACTCATCCAGGAGGTGCCAACACGTTGGAACTCAACCTTCTACATGCTTGAGCGTCTGTATGAGCAGTTTACGGTACTCGATCAGTATTTCTTAACACTGGGTACAGCTGTGAAGGACCTGAGGTTAAATGCGGCGGAATGGGAGCTAGTTAAAAGCCTGACAGACATGCTTCGTCCTTTTGAGGTCTTCACACGTGCAGTCAGCAGGGAGGACTGTAATTTGGGAAAAGCTATCCCATTGTTGCGCATGCTGGAGCACAAACTGAAGGCGGTGTCTTCTAAGTTTCAAAAAGATGAAGAAAAGCAAGAAGCTTTTGTTTTGGCGGAGAAATTATTAGAGCGCCTACTTGGCGATGAACGTCTTCAAAAGATCCACTCAGAACAGCATTACATTTGTGCTACTTTTCTGCATCCACGCTACAAAAAGGCACTGGCAGGCAGTGCATTATTTCCTTTTAGTGATGAAGATGTTACAAAGTACAAACGTTGGCTAGCCTTGTCAGCCATGAGGTTTGAAAGAGAACGGAAGCAAATTGAAGGAAAAGGCAGCACATCAGCATCAGCAGGCCATCCCCAGTCAAAAGACTACACTTCTGCACCTGTGGCTGTTGCAGAAGTGACCTCTCAGCCGTTAAAGACACCGGCAACCGCATCATCTGCACCAGACACAACAGAAATATCGGGTGATGATAGTGAAGAAGATTGGCTAGCTGAGCTTGGGTTTGGTTCTCAAAAGGTCCGAGCAACAATTCAGCAAAGTGGAGGAACCGTGGAGAACTTTGAGTCGATGGTGCAGGACTATCTGAATGACTCAACAGAGGTCTATGTTAATGCTGACCCATTGGCGTATTGGCATGGGAAAAAAGAATTGTGGCCAGAGATCACCAACCTGGCTATACATTACTTGTCTTGCCCACTCGCAAGTGTGTCTTCTGAACGTGTTTTCAGTGCTGCTGGTGGCATTGTAACTTGCAAACGGACCCGCCTCTCGCCCAAAAATGTGGAGAGGTTGACAATGATCAAGATGAATGAGCACCTCATACCACCAGATTTCAAAGTACCAGATCGCACGACGGAAGAAGACGAGGCGGACAGCAACGTAGATGAGGGAATTTCTTCTGTGTTAGGTGACACTGACCTACTCCTGCCTGAATTTGCAGAGTATGAGGACGAACTCTTCTTCCCTGACACCGAGCACTGAAAATGAGCCAATGAATGCAAAATTTTCTTTTTCGTACTTATTCACTTTTATTCCTGTGTTTCTGTCTTTCTTTGTTTTGCACAGTTAATATAATTACAACTTTAATCACCTGTACTTTTGCTTTTTGGCTGTTTGGGGGTCTTCCACTTGTTTTCGCCTGGGTTGACGGCTCTGGGGCCATTGCTGGGAAGGTCTAATAGCGGATAAAACTGGTTTGGACAACATCCATGAGGAAAAAGTTTTTGCATCTTCTGACTTTTCGCTCAATGTAGCGTTTTCGGGGGCCTGTTTGGGGGGCTTTCTGGTGTTTGTGGGTGGGTTTCGGGGTCTGGAAGCACTGCTGGGTATGGATACTTTTCATTGCAAGAGGTTTGAAGGGAATCCATGGAGGCAGAGGGGAATTAGGGCTTAGCTGCAGAGCGCGCGCTGAGTGATTTTAGAAATTTTCAGGAAAGTGACTAAGTCCCAATTTTTGTACTTTTGCTTTTTGGCTGTTTGGGGGTCTTCCACTTATTTTCGCCTGGGTTGACGGCTCTGGGGCCATTGCTGGGAAGGTCTAATACCGGATAAAACTGGTTTTGACAACATCCATGAGGAAAAAGTTTTTGCATCTTCTGACTTTTCGCTCAATGTAGCGTTTTTGGGGGCCTGTTTGGGGGGCTTCCTGGTGTTTGTGGGTGGGTTTCGGGGTCTGGGAGCACTGCTGGGTATGGATACTTTTCATTGCAAGAGGTTTGAAGGGAATCCATGGAGGCAGAGGGGATTTAGGGCCTAGCTGCAGAGCGCGCGCTGAGTGATTTTGGAAATTTTCAGGAAAGTGACTAAGTCCCAATTTTTGTAGTTTACTTTTTGGCTGTTTGGGGGTCTTCCACTTGTTTTCGCCTGGGTTGACGGCTCTGGGGCCATTGCTGGGAAGGTCTAATACCGGATAAAACTGGTTTGGACAACATCCATGCGGGAAAGCCTTTTGTCACTTTTTGTAACTTAGGGTTCGTTAGGGTTAGCCCTAGCAGCAGGATTGCATGTGTTTCGGGGTGTTCTTGATTTTTGCAACTGAGTTCTGGGGTCTTAGAGCACTCGTGGGAATGTGTAATTTTGGTTGCAAGGGATTTGAAGAAAATCCATGGTGGGAAAGGTGGGATCACTTACTCTGTGAGAGGCACTTAGTGTTGAAAACATTTAGCCATTTACACTTAAAGGAAGAAAATGACACAGACTTAAGTTTCAGGAAAACAAACTTACTGTTAAACCCCCACCCACCAGACTCAAAAGCAGTAAAAAACAGGTATGCTCGGATAAAGTTTCAAAAAGTATATTTGTATAGCCCTAACAAAATAATCTCCCTCAAGACCCTCCATAACCCCAACGATTGTCTTTCAAAAGTCCCAAAAAGAACCCAACTCCCAAATCCCACCCCCCAAAAGTCTCTTAAAAAGGGGCAAGGGACACTACGGCAGGATGCTGTTCACTGTAGCGGCCAGGGCATCATACTCCTTGCGGAGGGTGGCATGGTCGGAGCGGAGGCCCTCCACCAAGTTCTTATAAGTTGAGACCTCCTGCTCCAGGTAGGACACTCTGAGGGATAAGCGGCGCTGGCATGCCTTGCAACTCCTGTGGGGGGCAGCTGATGTCTTTGCTGCTCGGCGGTGGTGGTTGGCTTTGGTAGCCCGGCTCCGTACGGCTGGAGCACTGCGCTGGCTGGCAGCCCGTGTGGGCCCATAGGAGGATGCAGCTGTTGCAGTAGATGTAGTAGTATACTGCGTGTCCTCCTCCTCCTCCAGGGCCAGCAGCCGCTGATATTCTGCGACAGTGGCATCCAGCCTCCGTTGCCGGGCCATTCGAGCCTGCTCCTTCCTTGATGTTTTTTTGGATTTGGAAGGAGCAAATATATAAAGAAAGAAAGACATAGTCTGTAACCAATGCTCTTAAGATTAACACAAAATGATTGAGCAGAAAGTTGTGTCACAGTACAACTAGCAACTTGAAAGCACAGTACATAACTATTGAGGCCAGTATCTATCTAACCTCCCACTTCTTCATCCTTGCTCTAACATTAGTGTGAGTTTAAGGAACAAATTCTACGAGCACTATGGACTTCCATTACAGTCGACTATGACAGTACACCAGTCTTATTCTTCTTCTTCTCTCTTGTTTAGGAAAATTGGTACGTTATCTTCTGCAAGCCGGCATAATGCCAGCGCAGTGAACTTGCACCCGAGAAAAACAGACGCACACCCTGATGAGTGAGACAGACTTGCGTTACTGTACCGGTACAGTACATGCAGATGGTGAAGCTCATATTTTTCCATTACAGGTGGCACTGAGAATACTCTGTTAAAAGGGCTACTGCTTAATTAATTTAACTTTCACCCTACAGTGCAAATGAGTACTAGAAAAGGAAAAAGAAGAAACTAAATAATCTTATTATCTATCACTTCACATGGGATGTATATTTGATTACATATGGGATGACTTTAGATGCTTTGCTTTTTATTGAGTGAACAGTGATACACCCACACATGAATGACGTACTACTACTAAACTAAAATTATTAAGAGAGGTAGGGAGGGTCCACCGTAATAACCGGATATATGCTGTGCTTGCAGTTGCAATACAAACTACTGCTACTATTCATGGTAGTATTTGGACAAAATTACAACTTCTTTTCCTTGCCTTTCCTACACTGGAACGGACGTGCGGGTGCGGTGTTACATGCTCTTCAAAGTAACACTTAGTTCATCCAGTGACCGTCTACTTACTCTCACTAGATACACATATGCTATCTAAGAGCCAGATAGTACCATGATCCAGGCATCCATCGATTCAAAGTATATGCACACATACAGTTTCTGTTTCACCCACCAAGGCTGTTCTCCTTCCACCCATTCTTGCTTCATCATTCACCCAGCCATGCACCATACCATATTCTTTCCTTCTCAGCCACCTCGGGGACCAAGCAAACACATATCATTCTTCTTTGCCAGTCATCATTAAATTTCTCGTCCTTCCACACTTACTTACACCCTTCTTTCGCTTTTCGAAGTACATTTAGAGAAGGCTACTACCTGGTTGATTTATAATACACCCGTGCAGAAAGCACACTCTGCAGTCTTCAATCTCAATAAGTAAGGAATATATAGCTTACCTCTGCCCGCCACCACCGTGTGCACCCTCACAGGCACATTGGTGTCGTCCGGCACTTGCACCGCCTCCTCCCCAGAAGTGTTGTCCTCCTCGTCATCATCCACCACCACCACCACCTCCGCGCTGGCCCCGCCACCAGATGTTCCACCTACAAAGTACATTTAAGATTGTTAGAATACACCACTCACTACTATATAATATTTGGTCTAGGACTAAAGAAATGTGAAAAAAAACAGAAAACAATGTAATAATTTGTGACTGTCTAATCTAAAGTAAAAATGTTCCTTTTTCCAGGGAAGGCTCAGTGCATACAGCTATTGCTGACTAGAATGGGAGTCCAATGGAATTGCCAAATGTGCAATCTTAGTTAGCTACATAGACAGACTAATAAGAATAATCTAGTAATACCACAGGGAGTCATAGTCGAGGCAGGATAAGAATTTAGATACAGTCTACAAGAAGATCAAAGACGATTTAGAAAAAATTGAATGAGGAACGCTAGGAAAAAATAGGTACTCTATATTAAAATGAAAACTTACTGGGGCCAGCAAAAGAGCCCTCGCCTGGCCGATCCTCCTGGGTTTCTACAGCAGCAGCAACCACCTCCTCCTCTGTCCTCTTGCCCCTGGGGGAGCTGATGTACAACATGAAAGAAAGAAAGACCCGAAAACATGGATGATTGTTGTCAACCAAATCAAACATTTCAAAAGAACAATAACAAAATATTTTGGCGAAATAGCAAATAGACAACTATTCCACGGGATATATTGACCGATCTCATGTGGTCTACTACGTTATTAGTATTGCTTGATTTGCGGACCGTCGACTTGGAAAGTTCTTATGTAACTCACTAAACAAACTACTAAAAAGGTTCGCCTAGGACTGGCAGGCAGCAGTCCGCAGCACGCGAAGTCACAGACAAAGTCCATCGTGATTGCAGATCAGTGAATACTCAAACTATCAATCCACCACCACTATTTCTTCTTATCGCCATGTGTACAAAGGAAGGACTGGACTTGAGTCTGTAGGGGCTGATTTAGAAGCCCCTTGCGGCTCTTTTGCTCCATTGTTGCGTGACTTTTGTGACGCAGCGGCAGAACAAAAGAGGTGCCATGGTGCGGCGTATATTAACAACGTGACGCATATGGGAGATGCATCACGTTGTAAAGCCCTGCGCCATCAGGGGGCGTTCCGGCGCAAGGGTTCCTGCGCAGGAACGCATCCTAAAAGTGGTCGAGGGACATCTACAAGATTTCAATCAGTCACTTTGAGGACAATTATGCGTGACTCAAACCCTGCGCCTGCTTGAAGCAGACGTACGGCTTGACGCAGCATTGGGGAGATAGGGCACCCCAGAGCATTGCTGGAGCTGCACCATCGTTGCGACGCAACTCAAGCAATGCGCCGCCTTTACGGCACAGAAGCGTAATGCTTCGGTGATGTTTCGGGCACATGGTGCGCCGCATTGTAAATACGGCGCACCATGGGTGGTGGTGGCGTGGCGCACAATTACTGGCGCATCCCTGCTACTTTGCAGGGATGCGCCGGTAATTAAAAATCTGACCCTTAGTGTCTAGCATTACGCAGTTCTTTAAACTACACTCATGCATAATTTCACAGGCCAATGAAATGAACACAAAATCGAAAACAAATAAGCATAGTAGCAGCGCTACTGAGAAGGAGAGCAGTGCACCTAAAATGCACAGAAGATTTTGAAATATAATTTACCTACAATGTAATCAGCAGCATTATTGCTCTTGGTAAAAAACAAAAATTTGCAAGATAATAACACACAGAGCAGGAGAAAACAGAGTAGTAAAGAAATAGCTACTACTCACCAAGCCCGGGGATCTCAAGGCCGAGCAGGTCCAGCAGATCGCGTTCCCGGTCCAGGATATCCGTCCAACGGTGGGTGACCTGGTTGTAGGTGCGCCGGACCCGAGAGTGTTGGTACATGGCCCGGCACACCTTCTCCCACCGCTTCCGGTGCTCCCGGATCATGTACCCGCTAGCGATCCTGCAGCCTGCCATGATGGTCCTGGGGAGGCGGCGCTGAACATAAAAAACTAGTGCGCCCACCTCCTCCGCGCTGAAGATCTCCCGGGGTTGGACATTCTCCCCCCTCAAACGCCCGCACGGGAGCCGGACACGGGGTGCGGAACCCTTCCCCTTCTCGGGATGCTTGCCGGCTCCCTTTACCATGGTCTGGGCAGAAAGGAAGCAAAATAATAAAGAAGAAATAGAATAGGGAAGAAGAAAAGAAAAGAGTTTAAAAAAGTAGTTTAAAATTAACCAAAAGTAGCAGAAAACACAAAAATATAGAGCTAGAAAAATAGAGGGATAGACAATAAGTAAAATAGATAAAAAAAACTTCAAACAAGCAAAGGATGGCAGAGATTCAGAGAGGATACAGAAAGCATGCCCAGAACCATAGCAATGAATGAGAAACAAGATGGCCGCACCCGTTCACGACCGCGTGGGTAAGTTCGCGCGAGATTTTCCTCGCGATCACACGCGAAATTATACTAGCGAGCCGCACACTTTGCGAGATTACACATAGCGCCCGGAAACGTAGTTACGTCACGCAAACAAGATGGCCGCGCCCATGTACGACCGCTAGGGTAACTTCGCAAACGTTGCGCTACAAGCGCCTTGCGAACACGCAAAAAATCACGCGAGCAAACGCGCCGCAAAAAAACAAATCCTGTATTCGCACGAATTCGCGGCTTCCGAAATCGATCTCGCACGAATTCGCGCCCCGCGAATCGCGCGAAATTGCAGAAAAACGATTTTTGCAAAACTGAAAGCACTCAGCAGGTGCAAAAGTTCAATCTTAACATTTGTAACCATTCCCTCTAGCGCTTCCTGAGGGGCCCCTCCAGAGTTCAGTTGCCTATTTGCAACTATTCTATGACCCTGCTCTGACCCTCACAGCAGGCTCATAGAATAGCTACAAGTAGGCCACAAAGGTCCTGTGAAAAAAAATTGCACTGCAACAGAAAGCAAATTACAGATAAGGAAGCAGGTGCCAGACTGGCAGTTTAAATTCAGTGACACATTAATCAACCCCAAATTAATTCATGTCAGTTGAAGCAGGGCAGGTGTGCTTGCTTTTTTTCACCCCCATAATCTACAGTGATAAGCAAACCAGAGGGTGGCAGTGATGTACCAGAGGGTGGCATGGGTGTACCAGAGGGTGGCAGTGGTGAAACAGAGGGTGCTGTGAACCTGTGATGATGAACCAGACGTAGAAACAACATAGTCGCGGCCATTGCGAGCCGACAAGTAAGTTCGCAATTGCGAACTGGTACAAAATCCTCGCAAACTGGCAGAAACCCTTGCGAACACAAAAAAAAAAATCCGCAAATTCGCGAGAGTTCGCAGATTTTGCAGATTGCGAATCCGTAAATACGCACATTCGCGAACGCCAGATTCGCAAAATCCGCCCATGCTTAATTACAATGGGCAGGATTTGCCTATTGAGGGAGGTGTTCGGTTGTTTGTTAATAGATTTGTTTCTAATTTGCTTCCTGAAATTGCGACTCGATTGCAGGCCTCTGAAAGTGCTTGTTCCACATCTTCACCTTCTAATATTTTGAAAATGGCACAGTATTATGAACAAAGGGATAATGAGGAAAAAGAGAGGACAGAGAAAATGCACAAGGATTTAAAGATGAAGGTGTTGTTAGAGCAGTCTTTTGGGGGTCATGGTAAAGGATGTTATGGCCCTGCCCAACAGCTTCCGTGCACTAGTAAGAAGCTGAATACTACACCCTTAGGGCCAAATCAGTGTGTGTACTGAAAGGAGGAGCGACATTGATATTACGAGTGTCCTGTGTTTTTGCAAAAGGTAGTAGTCCCCAGTGGACAGGGTTCTCGTGGACAAGGTCATGGAGCAGGTGGAGCTGATGGTGCTCAGAACGCTGCAGCCTCACTGGGTCGTTCTGATAATAAATATTTTGATGACCCTCGAGATGGACAGTACTACCATGATGACTATGATATGGATGAGGTGACAGCAATGTCATAGCTAGGACAGCCAGGGACAGAGTGGGGGACCAGTTCACATACCTGTAGACCAGCGTGGTCCTTATGTAACAGTGGAACTGCAAGGTTTGACTATGGAATTTTTAGTGTTCACAGGTGCGACGAAAAGTTCTGTTTCTCGAAATATGGTCCCTGGGTGGCTCTGTCTGGCCAATATAATGTTTCTGTCGGTTCCTCTGGTATACCAGTTGTAAGCCCCATTTTGAGACCCCTTGTGTTAACCATTGGTCCTTTTAGTGTGGATTCACCATTCCTGGTGACATCTAATTGTGGTGAAACTTTGATGGGTTTGGATTTGCTGAAGAAATTGCATACTACGATGTATTGTTCTCCGGCAGGTATCTCTATGACAATGGGTCCAGATGAAGTGAGCGCTAAACAGTGTTTGGCCAAAGATGCGCCCCTTCCTGTTGAATTGAAAGACGTGCCACCCACTTTGTGGGCAACAGGTTATACTGACGTGGGACTGTTGCAGATACCACCAGTCTCAATACAGGGTAAGGACAGCGCTATTGTGCCTTGTGCCTCGTATACCGCAGTATAAAATACCACAGGCAGGTGAGCGATCCCAAATTATACAGGACTTGATTAAGAAATGAGTAGCTGAGGCGACAACAGCTAATATTTGTATAGCCCTATTCTTCCAATTCTTAAATGGGTGCCCTCAGGTTCTTTTGATGAGCATGAAGATGTTTATTGTTTTGTGATTGAGTTTACGCAAAGCAAATACAATTGTGGTTCCCCAGTTTCCAGTGGTCCCTGGCATTACCACTCTTTTGACAATGATTCCTTCTTCTGCTACATTCTATTCTGTCATTGATTTGAAGAATCCGTTCTTCAGTATTCCTATTCATCCAGATAGCAGATATCTGTTTGGGTTCACCCTAACTGGTAGGAGCTTTAGGTTCTGTCAAGATCCTCAGGGCTATACAGAGAGCCCAAGCATTTATAGTCAGGCCCTGGAGGGTCAATTGGATTCCCTTTTGCTTTCCACAGGTTATGTATTGCTGCAGTATGTTGATGACCTCCTTATCGCTTCTGATACTGAGCAGGGTTGTAGAGATAGTACAGTTAAACTGTTATTGCATTGGCTCAACATGGACATAAGGTGTCCCTTTCTAAATGTCAGTATTGTCGACAGGAGTTCACCTACTTAGGTTACCTGCTGTCAAAGGAGGGTGGGAGATTACCCCGGAGTTCATCAGTATTATTGTTAAAATACCCATCCCATAGACTCAGAAAGATGTGTGCGCTTTCATAGGTATCACTTCCTAGTGTCTGCAGAGGATATCTAACTACTCTTTACTAATTAAACCCTTGGTTGCACTAACCACTAAAGATGTGCATGAGTCCCTGCCTTAGACACCTGAATGTCAGCAGTCTTTTGAGCAATTGAAAACTGTGCTTTGTTTGGCTCCTTTACTCGGCACTCCTGATCATAACAAGTTGTGTATGTTGTACATCCATGAAATGGCTGGTTGCACACTTTCTGTTTTAACAGAAAAATTTGGTGATAAGCAAAGGTTGTGTGCTTATGTCTCTGCTGTTCTTGACCCTGTTGCACAAACAATCCAGAGTTGTCTAAGAACAGTCACGGCTGTGGTCATCTCAATAAGACAATCATCTGGACTCGTACTTTATACTGACTTCACAGTTATGGTACCCCATGCTGTGGATACACTTTTCAACAAAACAAAGACCCAACACCTCACCAGTGCACATCTGACTGGCTATAAATTAACATAGTTTGCTAAACAATCAAAAGATGTGCCACTCTGAATCCAGCCATGTTACTGCCCCTCCCTTCTGCGAGTGATGAAATTGATAAACATGACTGTATCTTCTGGATGGAAGAAGAGACGAAAGGATGGGTAGACTTGACTGAAGTTCCCTTATGCGACCCACAAGGGGAACTATATGTTGATAGCTCTTGCCTCAAATTACCAGATGACATCACAACTGCTGCATATCCTATCACTACGCTGTGTACAGTAATTAAGACATCACAAATTCCATATCAATCTGCCCAAGCTGCTGACCTTGTTGCCTGAATACGAGCTTGCGAATTGAGTGAGGGACTGGTTGTCAATATCTAAACTGACAGCCTGTGTGCTTTTGGAGACTCACATAACTTTGCGTGACACTGGGCAGAGAGAGGGTTCCTTACTTCTCATGGCACCAAGATATAGCATGGGCACCTCATATTGAGGCTTTTGTCTGCGTTGACCCTCCCTAAGAGATTGGCTGTAATAAATTGTAGTGCTCATCAGAAAGTCACTGACGATGTTGGTAGGGGAAATGCTTTTGCAGATCAGACAGCTATGGAAACAGCCCGAACTAAAATAAAAAGAATGTTTGTTGCAGGTCCCGCCAGGTGAGTGGCTGAAGTTACCATGTTAGAGGATACACTTGAAATGTGAAGGATATACAAAGTGAGACCACAATGGAGGAACTAGCAATTTGGCAAAAAAGTACAGTACAATTGAGCGATGAGGGGTGTTGGATTGATAAGTCAGGAAAGTATAGATCGAGGTTGCCAGATGCATATATTCTTTCTGTAATTACAATGCCCCATGTTCCAGCTCATATTAGCGCTAAGGGTATTTGGAAGTTATTAGACCCTGTATGGCAGAATGATAACATTTTGAAGACAGCTGCACATTTAGTGAAGTATTGCGTGGTGTGCATGATGCACAATCCTGGATAGGGTACCCCTACACCACCCAGTAATTTTGCACCACCCACTTTCCCTTTTGAGGTCCTCCAGATGGACTATATTGAGTTAGATAGATGCAATGATTTGAAGTACGTTTTGGTGGTTGTTTGTGCCTTCAGTAAACGGGTTGAGGCTTAGACTACTAAAGAGAAAACAGCCATAATGACTGCAAAGGTACTTCTGAAGGAGTTCTTTCTTAGTTTTGGCTTGCCCCGTTTGATCTGGAGTGATAACGGAAGTCATTTGAATGCAAAAGTAGTCCAATTTATTTGTGATGGCTTGAGTATCAAGCACATGTTTGATGCGGGCAGTCATCCACAGTCATCAGGTTCGGTTGAGTAGTAAAATGGTACTCTCAAACTGAAGCTGGGAAAAATTCAGGCGACTACAGGGTTACAGTGGCCAGATGCCTTACCATTACCTCTTTTGTCAATGACACCTATGGCATATTCAAGGAGAGGATTGTCGCCGTACAAGGTCATGTTTGGACGCCTGGCAAATGTCTGGGGCATCCCGCGCCCTCGGTGGATTTCAGATATTGAGAATCCATTGTTGATAGATCACCTTTGCCAGTTAACTGAAAATTTGAGTTCTATTCATCAACATTTCCGAGAGTCCCACTCCCTACCCATTACACCAGATGAGCCTGGACACAATATCCTGCCTGGGAATTATTTTCTGTAACCCAATTTTCAGCAAAAGAAGAGTTTGGGGCCATGATGGAAGGGACCGGAACAGGTCCTCTAACCAAAACGTACTGCAGTCAAGGTTGCTGGCCATAAGATCTGAATCCATGCGACTCATTGTAGCAGAGTCCATCTGCCTCTGCCCTAAGATAAATGGATGAAGGATGGAGTAGAGGACTCTGAATGTGAGGCAGTGCCCCATTTTTTCCCTTTCAGTGATGCAAGGCTGACCTGGACCAAAACAGATGAAGAAAGTGATAAATGCTGAATGCAGCAGTACCTCCGGAAATACGGGCAATCCAGAAGCTCTTTTTTGTTGATCGTTCTGTGCCTGGAGTCGCTAGGTACAATATGCGACCTTGGCAGAGAAACAGTGCACCAGAGGAGAAGTCAGATTAAGTCAGATTAAGAAGTGAGATTGGTGCACTGTTTGAACACTGGTCAGGATATGTTATGGTATCCCTTTGGGGCACATTATTCTGATCGACATGGGAACCCGGGCTTAGGACAGAGCAAACTCCACAGCCGGTGCTCAAGAGCACCATTATTTTGATGGACAATAGGAGCCTGTACCAGTGAGGCTCTGGCAGACACTGGGAAGTTGTATATTCCTCTTGCTGGCTTTTCGCCCCTTTGTTTATGAATTGCTATGCATCCCTGTGGCAGGATGGATGCTGATGAAGAGCAGCCAGTGATTTCCCCTTTTCATACACTTGTATTCTGGTCAACCAAGAGAGAAATGCTATGTATTATTTTTGTGATTTACTGCTATTGATTCTAGGTGGGGTATCCTGGGTCCTTGAACGAGATCAGACTGCTCCGTTAAATTTTGAGAATAAGGTTATTTCTCAAATCCATACAAAAAGGACAGCCCCGAGTAATGTATTTCTGGGCATGCATAAAAGATTTTTGGGGCAGGTACAGCTTGTTATCCTACTGAATCCGTTACAAGTTTATGGACTGCATACCCATTGTTACTTGTTAATTGCATGCATACTCGCCCATCCCACTTCATAGAGGTAAGGGGTGAGTTTGATATGGAATATCCTGGCCCTTGTCTGTATTACAGAAAGCCATGAGGAACAGGGTACCCGGGGTGTGATAATACCATGTATTGTGATGAACTGTATATGAAAGAGCAGAACATCTCCCTAGTTGGCTGGCATTACCAAGATTTAACGGTTACTCAAAAAGCTGGATTTTACCCTGAATGTTGGCCAGTAATTAATAGTACTGACATATTTTTCTATGTTAACTGTTCTGGAGTAATATTATTTAAGAATATATTGTCTTTAGCGAAAAAGAAGGATCTGAATACCTCTGGAATGAATACTACATATGCCCCTGTAGATTATCACGGCCAACTATATGCGCATCCTGGATTTTATTTCTTGTCTAATGGTAGGTACTCAAATGTTCATAATGGTACAGATGAAGTTGCTTTAGGAATGGTGCTCCCCCTAAGTGTACCCTGTAAGTACAGTAAGCCTAGTATAAAATGGATGAAAAGAACACTGACAGCAGAGTATTGCGACGAAGTGACAGATTAGGAAGTCAATAATTACAGCAATGGTATCACCTTACGGTATATTCTTTCTTCCATCATTACCCTTGGTGGTACTTCAATGGCCAGGGTTGAAAGAGCCAGAGAATATTTTGGATGTAAGCTGCAGATGTTGTCTAACTCTACAGTAGCATCGAGCAGATTACAGCTTCAAAAATCTCGTCTTTCTTCAAAACTAAAAAAAAATTTAACAAAGGAAATAGAGTTTTTCCTACTATTCTATGGGTGGGATTCCCGAAAAAAAAGTTGGAACAATACTAGTGGAGTGCGACCCTTCCACCTGAATGCACATTGCGTATATTTTTCTAATAACAAAGCATTTTTAGGAGTATCCCCGGAAAGCTGTTCCACGCACAGATTTACAGGGATAATCCTGAGAAAGTCATGTGACTTTTCAAGCAGGCTCCTATTCCTGCTTGAAGGAGTGCTCCACAGAGGAAACCTCGCCACAGACATAATAGTTCCCTATGCGAACACACCTTTTCATTTTCACCTGTAGAAGAGTGTTATGCTAAAGAGTCCCACTTAGCACCTGAAACGAAGGCCTTGAGATGACATGCACCAATTCTGCTGCCCTGCTGGAGATATTAGGCTTGATGTATTAAATTATTTTGCAGCCTCAAAGTTTGCTGTTTACAAAATGACAGGCATTGTGACTCACCCGAATGTTGTAATGTGCTAAAGGCACATTGAAAGAAGGAAATGTCTTTCTAACTCTCAATATGAACTTTGTGACTAATTTAGATTTAGAAGGAGGAGGGGGAATACAAGTGCTGTCAGTCTTCTTTCTGAATCAGTATGCAAAGCATCAGTGGTGTGCAATGTTAATTACCATTGAAGTTCATTAGCTAGATACCCACGCCCATAAGGAGTTCTATTGATTTGTAGAGTTGAAGCAGCCCATGAGGGAATGTAAACAAAGACAGTGGACCTTATTATATGCTCTCTTTAAAGCACATCACAGAAACTTATTTTATTTTTGTTTGCAGTCCATTCCCCCTTTATGGGACGTCGGTTGCAAGATAAAATGAAAAGTGGGCATTCAGCAACTGTAAATGCAGAATGGAGGTCTCCTGTACCTTGCTGATCGAGTTGCAGTTAACAAGGGGACCCGAGGATCACCAGGGCCCTTGGGAAAGTACACGAACAAGAAAAACTGGCCACAAAGTTGAAAACAATATAATCAATAAAATGAACCAAATGAGAATTTTAATAATTAGTTATAATAAATCTTATATAAAGAACTTTATATTAAAAAAGCTTTTCTTTTGTGACAACGCAGTAAATGTGTAGTGATCAAAGCTGGGTATCAACACGGGCCATTTACACATAATATAATCTATTTAGGGGCCATAGTGGTAGTGTAAAATGTTTCAGTCCCTCAAGAAAATGGGAGGACCATCATCAGGACTCATAAGATAAAGAGGAGCTGAAACAAGGAGAACGAGGGAGAGCGAAAATGTAAAGCTTCTGTGGGGAAGAAAAGTGTTTGACCCTGAATCCTGATAGGCCGAATGAACAGGTAACAATATTGTAACTGTGATGTCTCTCCCATTGGAGTATGACTTTCAGATTTTCCAGAAGAAAAATCATAACTGCCGATTCCTTGATATCAGAGTTAATGTGTGGCTCCAAAAGCCCTCATTTTTTTTTCCGGAGTTTTATATAGCGCGAACTAGAACCGAACCGAATCAGTTATCAGAGCGCTTTACATAGCACCAGTTACGTTACATGAGGCCACACTTTCATTTTTTTTAGGCACGGGGAGATTAAGTGATTTGCCCAGAATCACAGGTTTGTTTTTTGCATCGTTACCGAGACTCGAATCCAGATCCCCAGGTCCGAGGTCGAGCGCCTTAGCCGTCAGGCCAACCCCTCTCCCCATCACTAGTGTTTACAACCATCTATGCAGTAAACTGCGAACCCCAGGTTTTCCTTTAGAGGGGGAAGAGGGCAGTACACAAATGCATGTATGCAATCATATCCAGGAAACTGCAGGGTGAGACACATCGTACGCGGGTATGCAGCTTCAGGCAACTCTTAGTCACTGATGATTCACTACTTTGTGTGACCACATTGTAAAAGCTGCAACACCATCTGGACATTTACTTGGTCTCATCGACAACTGTGTTCCAGACTGGATACTGGCTCCAAGGACCCCTTGTAGGTCTGTTTAAGAAGACCGTAAGACTATTCTTTGGGGATATATGGAGGTGTTGCTTTTTGAATCAGGGGAATTTTTAAGAAGGCCAGATATATCACAGAAAGCATGATGTGGTGAACATCGCAGTATGATACTTCTATCCCACTGACTAGTGTTTACAACCATCATTTTGAGAGCTGATGACTCATGACCTCTGAAAATAATCGAACACTCTTTTAGGATAACATTGGTGTAAGTGACTGAATTAGTACTATGGGGAGGGTTCCCACCAAAATAGTAATCTTGAATCAGGTAGAATACAGTGTCAGAGAGAAAACCTGGGCTGAAGCCCGTCCCCAGCAACATGTTTCATATGTTTCAAGTATGTATAAGCTGCACCAAACCACCATTAACCCGTTGCATGCTGATTACGGAACCGCTCCATCATCAGCTGCGGTGGCGCTGTGCCGATGATTGGACAGAGTGCTTCACAGAGTTCAAGAAAATAAAAGGGGATGCCCAAAGACTGCTCTGTGGACAGCAGATCTGCACTCCGGTAGGGCAAATACCTATTTAATACCTAAATAGATACTCCGACTCCATTCCATTCCATTAATTTTATTAATGAAAGATTCTGTAAATAATGCCGAATCCTCATTCTTTTGTACTGAGGTGCATGTGTTTTTCTGTCACAATGCACAGTGAAGGTCAGGTCTTTAAGGGCTTGCACACTTATTGCACAGGAACTGCTTTGAATCCCGAACTGTGGTACATCTAGTATCTTTTCCTCTTAATTAATTTTAGCAAACAAACAGATAAATGCAGCATCCTCACTGCAGATACCATAAGCAAAACAGGTCCAAACCCAGGACTGAGGTTTATCCTCTTCTATGACCTGCTTTTGAATCTCTTGCAAAGTTTGTTTTGCAGAACTGAAAATATTAACTCTTCCACGGATAGTCTTTTCTATTTTTTGGGATGGGACTATTCCTGAATCAATGCTTTTTATTGTTTTAAGGTTCAGTAGACGGAAGGGATAAAGATTTGGTTCAATATATCCACGTACTCTGTTTGTGTGGTAAGGTTTGTATATTTCATAGTTTGTTATTCACTTCTTTTGTTATGTATTCTGTCAGTTACATTCAGGGCCTCAGTTAAGGGGTCCTCTTGCACCGCCGGAACGTCAGTTTTTGTGATGTTCCGTGGTGCCGGAGCCTGCTCCATATTTGCAAAGCAGCATTAAGGCAATTTTTGGATTAATGATGCCTCATAAATATTATTCCCTTTAACGCAGTTTTCTGCATTTAAGGGGCATACAATGGGTGTTGTTGGGGGTGATCCCAGCAACATCCAGGGCTTTTTGACACTGCCCCACGTTTACAAGAAATCATAAATCTGAGGCAGCGCCAAAAACGTATGCCTCCCCAGGTGAGGCAGGCACAACGAGGAGAAATATCTTTATTTGTCCTATGTGCTACAGAATGCAGCACACATAGAAATAGGAAAAAGCCTCTGTGATTGTTTTTGTGCAGGAAGGTTTCCTTTCCTGCACAAAACTAATCATCCCCGCAATGCAGGCACCCTTGCACCATGATGCAAAGGTGCCTGCGTTGGTGCACGGCAGCCAATTGTATGCCGGTGCAGGTGAAAAGGACAGGAATGCACCATATCTGATAGATATGGCACATTCCTGCCCTTTTCATTTGCCGTAGGGAACCCTGCTGTGGCACTGCCCTACGGCAAAACCTCATAAATGAGGACCTTAGGGCCATATTATCAAGAAAGGGCGATACATTATCGCCGCTTTTATCGGCAGGAAACTGCCACTAAAGCGGCAATAATGGGCTTGATAATATGCCCTTGCGAATTCCCATAGAAGCCCAGGTTAACACCAGAACCTGGGCTTCTATGGGAATTCACAAGGGCATATTATCAAGCCCATTATCGCCGCTTTAGCTGCAGTTTCCTGCCGATAAAAGCGGCGATAATGTATCGCCCTTTCTTGATAATATGGCCCTTAGTTTTTATCTACAGTGTTGCATATGCCTTAAACAATTTTTATACTTTCTGAAATATTTAAAATAAATAAATTAAATATGGAACAATTCTTATCAAACAGAAATGTTTGTCACAATAGAATGCCTTTTCTCTACGAGAAAGATGCTTTTGAAAGTGTTCTGGTGATAAACGGGAACTAGTAAACGATGAACCGGGATATTGATATACATCCGAACTGTGAAAAATATGTAAAGTTGTTTATGCCAAAATAATTACTATACCACGTAAAAAAGATTTTGAGTCAAATACAATGGTGCACTTTTATTAAATAAAGGTATCTCTTGTTGCTTAATATTTGGGGAATGAATTTACATATAAAAGAGACAACATATTTTGATCTCATTAATCTATTTCCCAAGATTCCTTGAAGGTTATTTGATTCAAGGGTTGTTTGCCTTATTACCTCAATAGATTCTTTTGGGACACACAAGGAAATAGATGGAGTTCTTCTTCATTTCTGAGAGAGAAGTTAATTAAGCTTTTTAGAACTTTAATCTCATTTAGTAATCACAACAATATAAATCAGAAGGCAAACGTTCACCCCTATGCTGCTATATCACATCTTTTTATAAACAAAATCATGTTTAACAATTTGACATGCAAACTAAATAATTCTGCACGGAAAACATTGCAGTTGTTGGAAAAGAGTCAGTCAGCAATAGGTCTGTCAGGAGACACATTTATTTTCAGCAAATTGCAAGGAGAAGACTGTCTGCAGTCTGGACAGCATGCAAAGAAGTCTGCTGCCAAGAAACACATTTTATGGGGTATTTATATAGAGGTTTATGATCTTTTAGCAATTCTGTCCATGTAGACACACATTATAGGTAAAAGTACAAGGTTTAGAAAATACCTTATACCAAGGAAAGCTCTTTGCGTATTTCTCCGGGGCTTAGCACTTGTTATCAGTAAAACAAACACTGATTGCCTTTAAAATGTACTCAAAAGATCAGGACTGGATTTTCTTCAAAATATGTCTTCCTCCAACCTTTCTCTTGTTCTATATAGTACATATAAGTCATTAAATTCACTGGCTCACTATCTGGTTTGAGACATAGTGTATTTTTTTCTCTAGTTCTATTATACTGGCCTCCAATGTAAGCAAAAGTGTCCTCTCAATTTATTTATATCAGAACAGTTTTATAAGAGGTACAAGAGGTAGATTCTCATAACAATGAATAGACTCTTGCACTGACCTTTCTGCAAGGTACACTCTATAACCAACCAGTCTGAAACAGATTCTGTTCTGGACCTATGTACAAGGTACACTCTACCTTAATGCGTGTAAAAGCTAGACTCGCCAGAGGACCAGTTCTTATTTTGGAAACAACTGTGTTGGTCCCAAAACTCTGCTGTAAAGCCCACGTCTGGTGCAATTGTAGGTCAGCGCGCTTGAATATTAAATCTGTGGATTCTTCATTTTACCTCAGGTCTCTTTAATCCACTAACAGACCTCTTAAATACTGTACCAGTCCCTTTAGTTCACTATTGCAGGTTCCTCGTCTCTGCCTTTATGCTGCTTTTGTCTTCCTTTATCTTTCCTTTTTGTTTGTTTTTCCCTCTCTGGCTCTCGGTAAAAGTCTGTTGCAGAAAAATAAGTGCTGGTCCCTGAAATTGAGGGACACTGGCCACCACCAACACCCACCAGCTCAAATTTAGCATAGCTTATGTTGTGGCTGAAAGGTAGACTAAGGGCCTTGTGTTTGCTTTGTTCACCCTAAGTTGGAAGGGTATGCCCAGACATGGGCCACTTGCTCACTTTGTCAATAGATTCAAGCTAGACTAGCTGATGAGTGATGTTACCCCGAAACCGAAACCGGTCCCAGGACGCTTGTTTCTTGTTCAGGGAAGACCTGGCTTGGCAGCTCATGTTGAACTGTTCCCACGAGGAACAGGGTCAAAATTGATTTGCATATAGCTGTGTCTGTACTCGGGTGGCGAAGTGAGCTACAGAATGATGCTGGATTCAACCCAGATCTGTGACTGGGGGAGAGTGTCTGAAAAATGTCAGTGTTCCGTTCATCATCACCTTGTGTTTGCTTGGATACACTAAAGGCCTCTGCACTCGAGATGAAGCCTCCCTCCCTCCCCCCGCAGGCATGGGGGGGGGGGGGCTCCTCACTCATGGCAGAATCTCCATAATGAGAATTGTCAATGACTGCGGGGTCTCCACCACAAGTGCAGAGGCCCTTTGTGAATCAGGTCCTCTGTGTCTGGCCTGTATAAAATATAGGCAATTCTTCAGAGAAGCTTAAAAGGTAGAATTTAATCATAACTGATAAAAAGGTTGTCTTTAATCTCAATCTTTTTGAACGTTTGGCCCTCCTATCGTAAAGATAAACTGTTGTGCCAAAAAGCATAAAAGGCAGACACTCCCTCTTTTTCTTGCCAAGAACACAGGCTGGTTTATTTCGTTATTTAAATCTTTTGCCATGAAATCCTTAGCATTCTGCTATAGAACAGACAACTCTTTAATCTATTCTTTTATAACTGCCTCAATATGAGTCTTTTTGCTTACTCTGAGAAGCAGCCAATAGAAATGCTATCATTGTGATCACTGCAACGCTTTTTACTGCAGATGTTCGTTGTGTAGTGAAGATTAGGATTAAGGCACTGTTTGCATGTGCTTTAAGACTGCTGCATAATTTAAGTTGACCTAAGGGATATTGGGACATATGTTTCGGGGCAGCATTTGTGATTCCCCTTTTTGCGATTGCGTTTAAGGATTCGTAAACTGCGATTCCTTAAATGCGATGCATGAAGCACCCAAGTTGAGCGAGTTTGGCATAGGAATTGCAAATTTCCACCAACTTCAAGTTGGTAGTAATGTGCGATTTCTTTGAGAAATGCACTTTTTTGCATTTTTCAAAGTGACATGCGGAGCACATACATGCCCTTAGGTGCAACAGTGTGTCCTTTTGACACCCTTGCACCCTTGAAATTGCATTCACATTTTGCGAGTACCTAATCGCAAATTTCGAATGTCTCCCTATTCATTCCTATGGGCCTCTAGGCCCATAGGAATGAATGGGAAACTATTCCTTAATTGCGAATCGCAATTTGCGATCCGCAATAAAGGAATAGTAGGGAATCGCAGTTAATATAGCGATTCCTACCTACATTCTATTTTGTGAGTCCTTAATAGCGATTCACAAAATAATCGCTATTAAGGACTCGCAAAATGGGTTTTTATACATATACCCCATTGTCTTATTGCTAATCATTGTGTATATTTTGGAGAAAAAATAAATTAGTTTTTCTATTATACTGACATTTTAAGGATCTATCTTTATGGCTAATGACAAAAACTATAAAGTTCATTTCTTGTGGCCTTTTCTCACCTAATCACAGTCCTCAATTTGAGCCGGTGGTTTCCAGTGCTCACTCGGCACTGGCAATCTAATTGTCAACATGAGCACTTATGACAGCTGCTAGCTGTTTGTGTAATTTAGAGATGATTAGGACAATAGTTGTTTAATAACTGAAAAGAACTAATGCATGTCGTCCATGCTATTGTTTGAGCTTTGAGGACCTCTAAAAGTCTGAATTGCCTCAGTGGTTGCAGTGTGATGGTTAGTAGTTTTGTAAGAACTGTCATTGGCAGCGTTGGCAAGTTCTATGGGTGGTACGAGCTGCAGCGGCCTCTGGACAAGAGCCTTGGCACTTATATTTTGGCAAATTAAGCACTGCTTTATCTGTGTAAAAGTTAGACTCTCTTCCTGGCTTGTACTAAAGGTCTTTTTCTGACCTGTCTGTAAGGTAAACGTCAAAAGACTCACTGCCCAACCTGTCGAAAGCGTGAATTCTCCCTTGCTTTATCTGCAAGTTAGACTGTGCCTGACCTGATTAAAAAATAGGAATATACAACAGTGTCTCAGACACTGTTTGCGATTCCTAATGGGGTCACAAATTGCCTACCTCATTAATATTCATGAGGAAGGTGAAATTTGCACCCCCGTTAGGAATGGCTAGCACTCCCAGGGATGGTGGCCTGCTGGGGTCAGCAGACCACCATGTCTGTGGACTGCTTTTTAAGTAAAGCAGTTATTGTTTTTTAAAATGCAGCCCGTTTTCCTTAAAGGAAAATGTGATGCATTTAAAAAAGGAAAATGAAACGTTACTATTTAATTTTTTAAGAGTAGGCAATGGTCCTTGGGACCACTGCCTGCTCTTAAAAAATATTTTCGCATCCATTCACAAAGGGGGACCCCTTTCAGTATGAAAGTCGCTTACCACCTACTTGAAGTAGGTGGTAAACTGCAAGTGTTTTGCAGCCGCAATGGTGGTTGCAAATCAATTGTACATTGAAGCCCCTTCCTAATACCGAGTCGCAAACCCTATTTTGCGAGTCAGTATTAGGTTACCAACTCGCAAAATAGGGTTTGTACATGGGGCAGACCAATTTTGCAGTCCAATTTCTCATTTGCGACCGCAAAAAACTGAAGTACATCTGGCCCGTCCCTTTTGCTGAATAATTAAAATCTGCTTACAACGTACAATACAGAAAATGGTGGCGGCAATGCTTCAATTTATTACAGTCTCTTTTAATTACTTGGGCCCACATCACAGTCCATCATGTTGTTGCCCACCATTAATGTAATATTCACATTTTCTGCATATGTCCCCCTCTTTGAACAACATATATTCATTATATTCATTTATTTAGAGAACATTTCTCATGTATAGATGCAAATTGCATTTATTTTTGTTTGTTCACATATACCATATAACATTTGCTATAAGATAGTTTGATAGTTCAGCAATAATTCATGTATATTAACTTGATTCAGATTCAGGTGAAGATGCAACATGATTAAAATGTTAATTCTGGCATTTGGCTTAATTTGATGTGAGGCCCGCTCTTTTTAAAATATTAAGAAAAGTGGATTTCAGCTGCGTACTGACAAGTAGAAGGCAGAGAAAAAAATGCAACTTTGAAGGAGACCAAGTCCAGCAAATAGAAGCTGAAAACACATTTCTCAAAGCCACAAGCTGATGTCTAGGAGCTAGTCTATCCTTCTTAACTTGCTGCGACACCATAGCTACTGAGCAGAGTTAGACAACAATCTTCTTCACACAGAACAACACCGTTGTTGTTTCACAGGTGTAAGTGGGGAGAGGCCACCTTAGAATCTAGCACGGGGACTTTTGGTTGTAACACAGTTTATCTAAAGGTAAGAAGGAAGGAGTAGGAGGATACAGATAGATTTAATCTTCTCTTATAAAAGAATTAAGAATTGACATCACAATGTTGGAATTCCTTTAATCTGTTTATTAATCATTTTCATTGCCACTATTTTGTTCATTTTTACAGGTACAACTGTAAACCTGTTATAGTCCTTTGAATCTCTCACAGGACTGATCATGAACTAGAATGCACCATTCACGTGGTATGCTTATGTGGTTTATGAACTACAGTTCACAAGGTTTCCTGCCTAATTGATAAGTAGGAATTAAGCTTGCAGATTTTCCATAACGTTTAGAATACCTAAAATCCATGTTGTATTTTGTATGTAATTGCAAAATAAGTATAATAATAATATTAGGTACATTTGTAAAGTGCCTGGTTACACCAACCGGTGTGTCCCCGCGCTGTGGTGAGAGGGGATAAACTTACGAGCACAATCAAGTTTTAACGGGCTATCCCTGCACACGGGAGAAAAGGTGGGGTTTCAGATCTCTCCTAAATTTAACCGCCGATGCCTCCAGCCAGAGACCCAGGGTAAGTTTATTTCAGTTCTGCTCAGCCAGAAAGCGCAAAGACCGACCATCCATCCTGGCCTTCCTGATCTTAGGAACAAGCAACAAACCATTCCCACACGATCTAAGAAGCCGTGTGGGGATATATCGAGTGAGCAAGTTCGTCAAGTACGATGGACCAATTCCCTGGGTGATGCGGTGGCACACACAGAGTGCCTTAAGCAGCACTCTCTCCCTAATGGGAAGCCAATGGAGGGAGGCCAAGGCTTACCTAGAGGCGGCTACCCTAGGATGCACAAGAACCAGGCGAGAAGCAGCGTTCTGTAGAACCTGAAGTCTGTTCATACATTTGCCATTGGTACCCAGGTACAATATGTTGCCATGGTCCAGGCGGGATGTCACAAAGGCATGCACCATAGTCTTCCTGGCCTCGATAGGAAGCAGATCCAGAGTTTTCCGGAGGCATTTAAGGACTCCCAGACAGGTACCCACTACACGTCTGGTTTGATATTCAAAGGACAGGTTAGAGTCCAACCACACTCCCAAGTTCTTCACCTGAGTGCAGGGTGTGGGGGTGGGACCCAGGCTAGGGGGCCACCAAGCCGAGGACCATACTGATGGATCCTTCCCCACAACAAGCACCTCGGTCTTGTCTTCATTCAATTTGAGACAGTTGTTAGCCATCCAGGAGGCAAGCTCCTGCATGCATGCCACAAATTGGAGGCTGCCAAGTCGGGTGCCTGACTCAGGGAGACCACCAGCTGGGTCTCATCAGCATAGGACTTGACCCTGATCCCGAACCCATCCACTATCTCAGCAAGAGGTGTCACATAGAGATTGAACAGGGTCTGGCTCAGGGCCGATCCCTGTGGCACCCCCTGTTTCAGTTTGATAATTTTAGAGTAGTGGGATCCCTGCCTCACTTGGAAACTGCATCCTGCCAAGAAGGATTTCATCCACTTCAGTGCAGAGCCAGAGATGCCACCTTTATTCAGACACTGCAGCAAGGTGTGATGAGCAACAGTGTCAAAGGCGGCGCTCAAGTCCAGAAGTATTAAGGCTGTTGTCTGCCTGGCATCTGTGCATTGTCTGATGGTTTCCGTAGCAAAGAGCAGAGCAGATTCCGTCGAGTGTAAGGCACGGAAGCCAGATTGGGAGGGATACAGGAGGTTGTGGTTCTCAACATGTGCCATTAGTTGTTTATTAACAACCTTCTCTGCCACTTTTGCAAAGTACGGGAGTAGTGAAATAGGGTGTAAATTGTCAAGTTTCTCTATGCTGACATTGGGTTTCTTGGGTAATAGAAGGACCACTACTTCCTTCCAACTACCTGGCACAGTGCAAGACCGGAAAGATATCTCCAAGAGATGTCTGATGTAGGGCTCAATGATGGAAATGCTCTCCCCAAGCATTTTGGGGGAGGCTGGATCTCTGGGGGTGCCCGACTTGACACTCGAGCAAGTTTTTATTAGCTCCGGGGGGGAATGATGAAACTGTCCATACATATCCCCTCTCCGGCCACCCTGGCATCCTCCACAGGTTCAAGACCCTCCTTTGCAGACTCTGGAAAGGTGGAGTAGGTTTTCTCCACTTTGTCTGCAAAGAAGTCTTCCACACGGTTACACGATTCTTCCGAACCGGAGACCAGCGCAGCAGTGGTCGCTAGGGAAGAAATCTCCATTAGATCTTGAACAGTTCTTTCGTCGAATTTCCAGCTGCCCCAATTTTATCCTGATAGTGCTTTGCCTTAGCTCGTCTAATGAGCCTATGGTATTTTTTCTGCATATCATGGTACTCCCTCTTGTCCTGGACTGAGAATCCCTTCATCCAGCGCCTCTCAAGGCGTTTGCATTCTGCTTTGGCCGTACGCAGTGCAGTATCGTACCACATTGCAGATTTCTGTGTTCTACCCGGAATTTTACTAGGAAGCAGAGGGGCAGTGCTGTCCAGTGCTGCTGTTGTACGCCTGTTTAAATTTGAGCATGCACTTTCAATGTCGGTGCCACCAGGAGGCCCGCCCTGGATCAGGGCACTATTGAATTTTTCACAAGAGAAACCAACCCATTTCCGACAGCTAATGACCCTCTTAGATGTCTCCTGGGCCCTGGGCCCCCGCACCCTCTTCGTAAAGGGGACCATAAAATGGTCTGACCATGGGACAGGGAGCAGGGTGTTAACTATAATGTCCTCCCAGTTCGCAAAAATAGTATCAAGTAAATGACCCCGCTGTGTAGGGGAGTGGGATTTCAAACTAAGTTGCAACACCAGCAGTTCTTGGCATAGTTCAGCAGCCCCCATGTTCATGGGGTCGTCAAAAAGTAAATTGAGGTCGCAGAGCACTAGGAGTTTGTCATGGCATAGTGCCAAGTGTGCAAGACCCTCGAGCAAACTAGGTGAGAACCGGGTAGGGAGGCCCGGTGGTCTATAGACCGAGAGCCCCTTCACGGAATTGTTTAGATCCGCCTTAATCGTGTTGCATCTTCACCTCACTATCAGCAATAGTGATAGGCTCAAGGGAACATTGAAGGGTATGTCTATAAATAATTGCAACCCCACCACCTCTGCCGGAAGACCTATCGATCCTAACAATGGCATAGCCGGGGGGTAATGCCTCTAAGATCTCCGGCTCGGAGTTCGAATCCAACCAAGTCTCGGAGAGGAATAGCACATCGAGCCGCCCATCAGAGAGTAGGTTGAAGATCTCCCGTCTGTGCTTCCTGAGAGATCTACAATTCAACAAGCCACAGCGCACGTTTGAGCTCAGCTCTTTCATCACCCTCCCAGTATTGAATGTAAACGAGCAGTACCTGCAGGTCCCACTCAGGCTACCTCCAATCATACTGTGCCTGCATATCCCCGCTATAGTGGCAGTATCACCCTGCCACCCCAAAATGAAGTCTACCATATGCAAGTAATTTTTAATCTTGCTCAAATAGGAAGAGTCCAGCCCAAATTACCAAACCATGTCCTCTGTGAAAGAGAATACAAGCAACCCAAGAGCAGTTTTGTCCTGTTTGTACCTCTTCAATTTGTTTTAGTTGATCCCCTAAGTAGGACAATTATGCCCAGACATGAGTCCCAGGCTCGTTGTCCCAAAGGACTCAAACTGCACCATACTGAAGAAGGACAAATAGGCCAAAACCTGTATAGGGTTCCTTGGGTTCCCTTCTGGAGTGGGCTTTGCCTGGTAGTTTGGAATGGACTGTTAATATGAAGATAACGCTCAGCACTAAGTTGCGTTATGAGACTTCTGTATACTGTGGCATGGTGGGCAACAAATGATGAACTGGAATGCAGCCTTGAGTGATTGCCAGTGGCTGAGATTATTTCAAGAATTCCATCCATCACTTTGTTGTTTGTTGTATTTGATGTTTTCTGTGATTATGCGATTAAAAGGTAGGCTTTCCTCACACTTTGTTTAAACATTGCCTCTCATCTCTACCAAAGTGAAAGGTAGGCACACCTTTCACTTTGGCTGAAAAGAAGAATCTCTGCTTAACGTGGGTCAAAGGTGACTCGCCTTCTAACCTATCTACAAGGTATTGTCTATTTGCAACCTTTCTAAAAGGTTGATTCCTCTTCCAACTTGTCTGAAAGTTGTATTTGCCTGCTAATTTTCTAAACGCTAGACTATTTGCCTAACCCGTCTAAATGGAAGTCTGCCCCCGACCTGTCTAAAAGGTAGACTCTCTACTGGACGTAATTGAAAGGTGCACTCTCCTACAGATTAGTTTGAAAAATAGTATCTCCTTCCTACTTATTTTAAAGGTAGATTTTCCTCCTCTTTAAAACATAGATTCTGTGAGCAACCTTTCTGTGAGGCACACCCAACTAGGCTTTTTTAAAAAAAATAGGCTTTTCTCCTGACCTGCCTACAGGATGGACTGTCCTTGCAATCTGTTTAAGAGTTGGGCACTCTCCCAAATTGTTCTAAAATCTAGTCTCTCTTGATGACCTTTATACCAGTAGACTCTCCCCATTATCTGTCTACAAGGTAGTCTCTCCACGTCTGATCTAAGAAGTAGACTCTCAGTTTAAGGAGCATAAATGGCAGACCCTCCTCCTGATCTGTCTCTAAGGTAAACTCTCCTCATCTCCTGTTTAGTTTGCAAGATAGAATCTCCCTCTGACTCATCTAAACAAACTACTCTCCTCCAAACTGGTCTTGAAGATGAATTCTCCTCCCCTGATGCTAGACGCTTCACACCTCTTTAACTCCCCTTCCTCCTCAGAATGCACGAAAGGCTGCTCGATGGACATAGTCATTTCACCACTTTTTTTTGTGATCGACTTTCTCTTGAAAGAGTACTTTGTATGTGGAGGATGTTCTCTAATCTTTGTCTACAAATATCATATTATTGTATGGGCCCGCAAATCTTTCCTCTATGTTGATGGCTATCCTATGGCCTTAGTAGATTGCCCTAGTGTGTTAGTTCATCTGTTTATGAAGCTAAATAACACATGCAAGCATCTAGTCCTGGCACTGATTTTAATATCATAAAGGGGTTGTGAGGGCAGAATGCATTGTAAAAAGAAAATAACATTAAGGTCACCTGTTATTGATAACCACCTTCTCATGATATGAAAATACTACCACAGGAACACACTTTTTCCTGTTTTAAAAAAAAATCAAAAACATATAGTGAGATGACAGGTAGGAAGCAGTTAAGTAAGAAAACCCTCGTTTCTCAAGGTGGAAAGGTACTCAAAAAAGAGAATGCAACATTGATAACTGTATTTTCAAATGATGAGACAGCATTTTATACCATCAAGATAGAAGAGAATTAACCCCTTCGCTGCGGCGGCCATTCCGCTGCAGCGCTAGGGGGTGGGGGGGGGCGCGCGGCGCTCCCATGCTCGTGACGGAACCGTTCCGTCCTGAGCCTCAGGTGCGCTGTGCTGATGACATAGCGGTTCCGTCATGGCCCCGCCCGCTCAACAGAACATCCAGCGCAGGTGCGCCCAGCGGGCCGTGACCGAACCGCTCGTCATCAGCACAGCGCGTCCATGGCTGGTGACGGAGCGGTTCCGTCACCAGCATGGGAGGGGTTAAAATGCGATAACACTGATATTGATGATATTGCAAAATACCTCTGTGTGCCATAATTATGTTACCTTTTAAGGTTGCTTGGCCCAATTTAGGCATAATTCATGCAACCGTGTTGTTCTTCTGGTTGGCTTTTATTTATCACATTCTATTGGAACAGTGGTGTATTGGCCATGGCAAGGGCTTGAGTTATGTTGTGCATTGAAAGTTGCATATCATTTATGAAGAATTTCAAGGTTTTCAAGTATTTGTCCTCACTTCACTAACTTTTAACTCCTTTTCATTGAACTTCAAGGTTATCTTTTTAGGATGTAGGGGCATATTACCAAGGGCTTTATCGCCGCGTTAGCGGGAATTTAATCGCCGTATTACCTAGCTGTCGCTAACACCAGTTAGCGACAGCTAATGGGCGATAGCGGGCATTTAGGGGCCCACTTTGCATTTCAGCGATAATTATCGCTAATGACATGCAAAGTGGGCGTGCCAAGATGTTAGCGACTGGAAACAGTCGCTAACATCGCTATCCCCTATTACCAACTTTTGGAAATAATCGCGCTAAGCGCGATTATCTCCAAAAGCTAACGCCTGCCCAGAGCAGTTCTTAGCCATGTTATCCAATGGAAGGTGGATAACATGGCTAAGAGCATTTGCTCGGTAATGCATGAATATCGCTGACTTTTCAGCGATATTCATGCATTTCGGCCGATTTTTATCGCTTAGGAGATAAACCTTGATAATATCAAGGCTCCTAAGCGATAAAAATAGGCGAAGCTTGGCGATATTATTTTGGCCGCTAACCAAGCTTAGCGATAATTATCGCTATAGCTTGGTAATATGCCCTGTAATTCCTTCATCTGACACATATCTATTTCGAGATGCTAACTGCATTCAGCTGTATGAGGCATGGTCGGTTGCAGGGTGATCCCAAATCAGTATTAAAACCTTGCTGCACACATCTGCCATGCATAGTGGGTCAGGGCTCCTGGGCCTGACCGTTGAACATACCCCCACTACACAAGGGCTTCGGCCATGCCCATGGAGATCAACTGCAGACCATGGTCTTTTTTATCCTCTCCAATCCTGTATGATCTGAATAAAATCTGATATGCTTTCACTGGGCTACATTTGTTAAATGTCAGTCAAATTGCTGGCAAATTTGTCAAACATTGCAAAGCTATTAGTGTGTGAAATTTTTATTGGCCCTATTTATCTTTGCATACTCCTCGATGGATCTGCCTAATAGTTTGCATCCCAGCTGAAAGTTAAACCTGATAGTTGTCTACTACACTTCATGTAGATTCATCTAAATATGCCAACCTTATTAGCAAATGAACATTTCTGTGTTTCCTACTTTAGATGGTACCAACTGATGGACCTACATGACATTGAAAAAACCAAGAATAAGCTAAACATGATAAATATCTTCTAAATGTTGTGCCTATCCATCAAATTGTGCCAAAGGCGCCCCCGTAATACATCTGTAGGAAACCTTAGATGCCTGCACAGGGTGCAAATTGCTATGCAAGTCAGTCAGTCAGTCAAAATACTTTATTTGATAAATCAATATCATAAAAAGACATCGGTACAATTAGAAATATATTACACATTATAAACAACAATATTGAATAAAATATATCCATTAAAATTTAGTAAAATCACATTAAAAACAACATATTCTATTTGACTTTCATTGCTACATCAATGTCATTGTCTAGGATAAATTCATTTTAATCGGAGTCATCCAAAATCATTGGGGCACAATTATTCTTGTTCCTAATCCGGACAGCGGCTACTAAAAAGTTAGCAACATGGAATATTATACGGTGAGTATTTGATAATTGTAAATACAGGAGAGCTGGCTTTACTTGTAGGAACCCTGCCTCCTTCAATATAGGAAGCAGGAACTTCTTCCTGATATCCGAATAATATTCACAGAACATTAAAAAGTGTGTTGTGTCCTGTGTGGAAAAATTGTCACAATTACAGGGGCTAGCCTTTTCCGGAGTGCACCATTTGGGAAAATAGCCTAAAGTCAAATGAATCTAATTAAAACGAAATCGAGTTAAAAGGTGCCTATGATAGGGGCGATTCACCAAGGTAAGATAGAATTCAGGTCCAGGTGAATTAACTAAAATAGAATTTGCTCTAACAATTGGTTTCCTCAATTCTACCTCCTCCCTCTCTAGTGACAGCAAGTGCAACATAGCATTTTTAGTCTGTAAGAGATCCTTTGGTGTTATAGTCTCAGGGGAGAAGAAAAGCTTGGGTCGCCCTATTTTATGAAGACTAGTTTTGTTATATGCCAGCCAAGGTATTTTGCAGACATTTTCCAGCAGAAGACAATCATTGAGGATAATGTGGTTCAGGGAGATTTCCTGATTTATCCAGGTCTTCATCCAACAGGTTAGAGGAACAATTTTATTAGATCAGATACGTACCTCACACCCAAATCAGTATGGATAGTGTAGGTGGGTATGGACTGTGGCACTGTTAAAACTGATCTCAGGAATTTATTTTCGGTCACCTGAATTTTGTCTTGGGGGTAATAACCCCATATCGAACTGCCATAAGTGGCAACCGCAAGACATTTGGCTTTATATACCTTCATTATTGCTTCTACTGGTCTAGCCCCTAATTTTTTAGTAAATCCCAAGAGTGCTGAGGTCGTTCTTGCAAATACATTATTTCTATTTTTTTGTTGCGGGCCCCAATTCCCTCTATCATCAAAAAGGACTCCCAGATAATGTTGGCACTCTACCGACTTCTTCACCACAACAGAAAAATGTTTTGACTTTATTTTTCCTACAGCACTTCCCCATAATCATTACTTGGGATTTTTTGGTATTTATTTTTAAATCCAGAGTCTCCATAAAACTCCCAAAGGCATCTAACAACATTTGAAGACCTATCCCCGTATGGGCCAAGAGAGCAGCGTCATCCGCATAGAGGAGAACCGGTATGGCCAGATCCCCTATACGCGGTACATCCTGTGACGCCCCCTCAGTGGGGGGTCCAAAGCGTTGATATATAATGTAAAAAGAAGGGGGGCCAGAATGCACCCTTGTCTGACCCCCCTCTCTGAGTTAAAATGACTAGTACAGCGTCCCTCAGAGGTAACCCTAACGGAAGCTAGGAGACCAGAGTTAGAAGGTTAATTAGGGACGGGTCAAAACCCATTGTTAATAAAATTTGCCATAACTTTGACCTATTCACCAGGTCAAATGCAGAGGAGAGGTCCATGAACCCCAAATACATTGACCCCTCCTTGGCTTTAGTGTATTTGCTAATTAAAAGTTGGAGGTTAAGACATTGGTCGAGAGTGCTCCTTTTAGCTCTAAAACCATATTGTGCTTTCGACAGGACCCCTCTATCTTCCAACCACTCCGTCATTTTCTGCAGGATGACACGTCCCAATATTTTGACTGTGCAGTCTATCAGGGAGATAGGCCTATAGCATGAGGGGTCCTGCCTATCCCCCTTTTTAAAGACCGGGATGATGGTTGATTTCTTCCATGATACTGGGATGTTATTTGGGCCCAAAACATTAAACACATTGGACCGGATTTTAGACCAAAATTTCGGGGCACACTTAAACAAATCAGCGGGAACCCCATCAGGACCTGGTGTCTTGTTCTTTGACATCTGCTCTATCGCCCTTTCCATTTCTATGGCCTCGAAGACCATTGGGGAGACTACATTTTCAGGGAAGTTAATATGTGTGGAATTCTCGTTGCCTGGGGAAAAATATATTTTTTCAAGTTGAGCTATCCAATCATCGTCTGCTATATTAGCGTCGAGGGGCGAGTTCTCATCATTCGAAAACAGAGGTTGATTTATGGTCGCCCAAAATTTCCCACTGTCTCTCAGTACCTCAGGAGATAAGAGTTGAATCCAGGCCTCCTCTTTTAGCTCATGTTTTCTTGCTTGTATAGCATGTTTATATGCTGTCCTCAGACTTACTATTTGTACCCTATCTTTAGGGTTGGCCTTCAGGGCCCTAAGTAGGGCCGAGTGTGCCTTTGAGCAGCTTCTGTTAAACCATCTTTTGCCTGCTTGTCTATTCTGCTTTTTTCTGGCCTGTAGGCTATAATTTATTTGTGCGCAGATGGTATCAAAGGCATCAATCATCTGGGAACCCGGGGATTTCTTGTTTAACCCCTTCCATGCTCATGACGAGCTCAGCTCGTCATGCAGTACACTGCTTGTGTGCTCTGAACAATGGGACTCTGGGATCTGCAGCACAGCAGAGAAATATTTACAGCATCCATGTGGTTAAGCATGTAGCTACCTCAGGTTCAACCCTGGTTAGGACATCCTGCAAAAAGGTTTCAGGCACCACTTTGGACCACTTTAGTCTTCGGCCCTGACCTTTCAGTGTCACATCCTTCCCGCCGTTATGTGATGCAATCTTAAAACCCAAAAAGTCCCCTTACACCATCTCTATTGTAACGGGGTTATGGTCGCTAAAAACAGAGACCTCAGTCTTATGCCTTAAAACCCTAGATAAAATAAAGGAAGTCAAAAAAATATAATCTATAATTGTACCCGCGTCTGTCCCTTTAAATGTGGGAGCCCTAAGTCCACCCTCCCCACAGCCTGACTCATAGAGGTTCCAGAAAGCCAAAAAGTTTTCAAGTACCTCCCCCCGCTTTGAATGTTCAAAATGTGTGGGGACCGATAGGGGGCCCTCATCCTCTACATTGGCGCAAATTTGATCGCAAGGGTGAATATTAAAGTCGCCCATAAATATAATCTCAAAAGCATTTGCAGTTATGCTATATGCTGACAACATTTTTTCCAATAAATCTAAGTTATGATTAGTATAATCATTGGCACAGGTATTATAAAAGTTCATAAAAAGTATGTTAGGGGTGTCAGGGGCTGACAGTTCCACTTTAAGACAGTTTTGACAGACTGAGTCACGTTGTACTAAAGACCCCTTCAGATCTAGTTTGAATAGGCTAATTAAACCTCCCTTGGCTCTACCTGCCTTACTACATGTCGCCGGGATACAGAAATGACTATAACCATCCAGGAAAAAGCTGTTTGAGGGATCCCATGTCTCTTGAAGAGCTATTATATCAAAAGTTTTTAACAAATCTTCCCAGTTTTCATTTCCAGTTTTTGCCTTAATGCCAGCAACATTCCAGCTCATGATCCTACAAGTTGAGACCTGGGACTGTTTGTCTAACCCCGGGTTATCTTTTAGTCAGTCGTTCTCCATTGTGGTTAATGGGTTAAAACGGTTGACCAATGATAGGCCCAGAACAGTTTGGCCATCAGGCCTCAAAGGTGCATTCCGTACCCCTGGTGTTCTCTGTGTGTGGGGGGCAACATTCTGATGACAAATAGGCAATTTACTTGTCCGAGCAACAGGGTGCCATAGCTTTTTAGTAGGAGGGGGATAGAAATACCCTAAAGGAAGTGGCCTAATACCAGAATTTTGTAGTTCGGAACCATCCCAAAATAGATGGGCCACAGAATTATATTTGTCAAAATTTAAAATAATGCAATCCCCTTCTAGATTCTTCTGAGATGGGCCGACCCACCCTACTCTTCTTACCATGTTGATACTAGTGGATATATCTATGCCCCCGCTAGAATACTGTCTGCACCACTTTCTAGATTTTTCCATAAGTTCCTGAATACTCTCCCTAATATTCAGCCCCAACGGTGGAACCCCTGTTAATACTGCCACTAAAGGGGCTGCATTGGGGGGAAGATGTAGCTTGGTTTGGCATGGGGCAGTAATCCATCTTATTTGTCATCTGAGGGGTTTGGGCAGGTTTTTGTATCTTTTCCTTTACTGATAGATTAGACATAGGAGAAGGGGGCCTGGGAGTTAACTCCGGAGTAGCGGTGGCAAGGGATAAGTTGGCACTAGGTTGTATATTGCTTGTTGTAGCAATTGGTGCCATAGTCACATTATGCTTTACAGTATTTGTATGTAATATCTGAGGGCATGTCCCTGCGGCAAACAACCCACCATAATCTTGTACAAAAACATCAATAGCCTCACATCTCTTAAGTAGCCCTGCAACACAGGTGTTTAAAGTGTCTACAATTTCCTTTGCAATGGCTACCAAAGCTGGTTCTAAATGGGAGCTAAACATCTCCTCAATTTTAGCGCTACGTTTATTCATGATTAAGTCTTCCATGTCAACCGATTGTTTGACCACATGTTTAGTCTTTCTCAAGCACTTCTTAGTTGGTCGACCCCCCTCGCCTGTTGAACCGTAATATTGGGGTTATTTTCTTGAGGAGAAGACAGTGTCGCTGAAGTTTCTAACCCTGCTTCAGAGCTGACGATGTGACACAGCTAAAACCACCACAGGGCACTGTTTCATGAAATCTGGGTGTCTTGGTTACCTCCAACCACGGCAAGATCAGGTGGGCTTAAGTCAGCCAGCAACGCCACTGAAGGGGGCATACCCAGCTCCTTTTCAGCATTGGCGATTTCTTTACTAATGACACCCACAGCTGAGGTCAGATATGAGATGATTGAGTCAGCTTTCCTTGGTACTTTGGCTTTCTTACCCCCTTGACCCTGGTTACACAGTTGCTTTCTCTTACGCATTTCGAAGTTTTCAGGGGGGTGACCCGACCCGGCCTCGTCTGGCCACAGACGGCCCGCCCTTAGCCCGCATTAGCCCGGCGCAGCCTGCGTGAGGGAGCCTCTGATCTTTCGATGTTGCTGGTAGCGGCGGTAGGAGGACCTACAGCGTCAGCGCCCCAGGTGCGGCAGGCTCAATGTGAGGTTGGTGTCTGGTTCCCCCACAACAGTGTCTGTCACCCCCGCTCCACCGAGGGAGCCTCTGATCTTTAAGCGCCTCCGGGCGCGAGATTAGGCGTCAGTGGGCGGAGTTGGCGCTAAGCTCCCTGGGAGCTGTGGTCTCAACCCTCTGCAGCCGCTTGAATTTGCTGGTAGCGGCGGTATGGGAGACCTACAGCGTCAGGGCCACAGGTGCGGCAGGCTCAAGGTGAGGTTGGTGTCCGGTTCCCCCACAACAGCGTCTGTCACCCCCCAAAACCAAGAATAAGCTAAACATGATAAATATCTTCTAAATGTTGTGCCTATCCATCAAATTGTGCCAAAGGCTCCCCCGTAATACATCTGTAGGAAACCTTAGATGCCTGCACAGGGTGCAAATTGCTATGCGTCTAACACATTTCATGCATATTGATCTAACAGTCACAAAGTTATTAGCAAAAGAAATGCATAATCTCCTCTCCATGCATGCCTGCCCATTTCATGCAATGATTCAGGTGGTGATCAATCAAGATTTGTTTTTCCATTTTGGCCCACAATGAAAATGTCTGCACTGGGTTTAAATTGCAATGTACCTGCCAATATTAATGCAGATTCATCAAACAGTGGCCAAATTATTGCAAAACCAAATGTTTCATTTCCTCCGTGTGTGCAGCTTAGTATGGGCCTTTCCATCATATGCAGTTTTGTGCATGGAAAAGCATGGTAAGGGGGATCATTCAAGATGCGTTTTCCATTTTAGCTTCTAAAGGAATTTTCTCACGTCTACATCCAAACCGCAGACCTGATTTACAGCACACTTGTCATGATAGTAGAACTTTAGTAAGAAGGCATGATATTCTTGGTTTTTTGTAAATCTTTTCTGTTTATAACATTTCAAAAAGATGTCATCCGGTTAATAGATTTACTTTTTTGAAAGCTTAACATCCATGAATATAATTATCCACAAATATAAGAATTTAATCATTTGAAGAATTTCACTGAACAAGGGAGCATTTTTTCCAGTAGTCCCTTTCAGATCTAAAGTTCTGGAACGGGAAATACAGGTGCAAGTGGCTTGATTCGCTTACAGCAATATCAACATTTTGGTGCAGAGACAGAATATCAAGTAAAAAAAAAGAAGTTGCACAAATATTGAGTCTTTAATATCGTGGTTCAGAAAAATCGACAGTAAGAAAATCGTGGTCAAGAATATCGACTTAAGGAAAGTAATATCGATTTTGAAAATATTGAAGTGTTTAATATCGTTTGCAAAAATACAGTTGTTAGAAATATCATTTTTTATTATTGTTATGAATTTTAGTATATCTTTTATATGTATGTGATATTTTTTTTGTATAAGAATTGCTTGTATTTTTTATATATGTGTTAAATGTTTTGTAGTTATTAAATAGTTTTTATTTTAATTTTGCGTTTTTAGTTCCATAGCGGGTTGTGGGTATATAGGGGAATAGGGTGGGAATTTATTTAATCATATTTGAGGCTCCCAGTCTTCCGTTTAAATGGATTTTTATTTATAAATACAGACGGAAAACTTTTTTTCCTTTGTCTGCATTTATAAATATAAACGGAAAAATACTGAGAAACCAGATTCAGACAATCCTGCGGAGCTGCCAGGCTCTTGCCCAGGGTTGCCTAATCTGGTGCATAGAGGAATGCAGCTGCCCTGTGCAGATGAAATGCGCCTTACTAGGGGGGCAGACTCTAAGCGCCGCATTTGGCACTTTCTCCCTGTATGCCATTCATCAGGAGTGGACTCCGGTGGGGAGCTTGGTGTAGCCATCCTCATCTGTCGCGCTCTCCCAGTGAGGAGTTCATTGCTTTACAGGGTGTGCATTTTCACAGCCCCATTGTTCTTCAGGTTCCGCAGGCGGTGAAGGGGGTTAATGTATCTGTTAAAAATAACTGCTACAGCATAGGCATGTATTCACAAAAATGTGCAGCCGATGCTGAACCATCTGTTGCACGTTAACTTTAATTGGTGTGCAGCTGTTGTGACTCTGATGGCCATCTAGGATGAGGGTGGATGGCAGTTTCAGGAATGTTTTCTGGTACCACTAAAAAGCACACCCACATTTTCATTGAGGCTGCTGCATCGGCAAAGTCTCATGTGATTCTAGGCATATGACTTAATTTCCACATGCCTGTAAACAATGCATATGACCAGATGAAATTCAGCTGGTGCTCAGGTAAAGCACTCCAAGACCTTTGTGTTGAGTTCCATTGTTCTGCGTGTTTGCTCGGGGGGGGGGGGGGGGGGGGGAATGTTTACTATTTTGAAACAATGCGTTTCGCACCCTCCTCCTACCCTCAAAAATATGAACGCACACCTTAGGTTTTAGCAATTTATAAACAGATTTATGATAGTGTATGCTGGAAAATAATAATCTATTCCGTTTAAAAAAAATTAAAGAAAATTCCGCCAAAAAGGATTCTTATGTAGGTCTAAATCCCAGCAAAGTTGTTCTGCAATGAAAAAACAGAATGGGTTGCCTCCCCAAAGACACATTTGACCTCTGTTTTTGAATGCACAGCAAATGTGAGAAAAGGATTTAAAAGCCCTGTTTACAGAAAGAGAGTTCAATCCTCAACTACGGTCCCTAGGGTGTACAGCCCCACAGTAAAGGATTCTTAATGCAAGTTCCTGAAAGTCTGTTTAGGCATATGCTCACTTAAAATTATTTTGGCAAAGGTTTCAGAAAAATGTATTTTGTGTAGCTAATTTGACGAATGTGTAAATATATCTAAACCTATAATACCTGTGTGCAAGTGTGCAGTGTCTGTTTGAATACATCTGAAAAAATTACTAGCTGCAGCGTCTTCTTTGGCTTGCAAGAAAAATAATTGTGGATAAATACAGATAAAATGACCCCAAAATAAATATGTATAAATACAAACAGAAATGTTAAAAAACTTAAATACCATGAAACTGGGAGTCCTAATTATATTATATGTATTGATTATTTATTATTCATTAATATTTGTTTACTTGAGATGTTGTAGTATTAACTGTGTAAAGTAATTTATTTATAATTAATAATAGGTTGTTAATTAATTTTAATTAAGGCTCCCTGTTTTCCGTGTTTACTGATTTTTATAGATAAATACAGACAGAGAATATTTGTTTTCTTGTCTGTATTTATTTTTAAATGTGGATAAAAATGGAAATTGGGTTGCTCTTTGAGTAATTCTAAATACTGTCTGCCATGACTGCCAGGCCAATAGATGTGTGGATTGATAGATAAGAGGGTCAAAAAAGAAAGGAATTTTAGTAAATAGGCTTTAACAGCAGTAGATATGCACATCGTTGATACTAAAATATGCATATTTTGATGTAAGTGCATTGATTTATCTTCTGCGGGTGTTCACAGCACTGAAACCTGCGGGACATTAAAGCATGAGTGCATATTCATTGGTGAAATGAATGTGGAAATATACTAATTTCAGCTTCATTTTTACACAAAAGCCCAAATAAATACAGATAAAATTGGCAAAAAATAAATATGGATAAATACTGATGAAAATGGTAAAAAAAAAATACCATCAAATCAGAAGCCCTAATTTTAATTGATGAATTGGTAATTAATTATGGTAATTGTGTAATTAATTTTAGGTGTGTGTTGTGGTGTTTATAGGTGTAAAGGGTGGGAAGTACTTTATTTTTAATGTATTAATTAATAATTGGTTGTTCATTAATTTTAATTAATTCATTGGCAATTAACTATGATAGTTGTGTAATTGTTTTTACATGTGTGTTGTGGTGTTTATAGGTGTAAAGGGTGGGAAGGGTGGGAAGGGTGGGAAGTAATTTGTGTTTAATTAATTACGATACAGTTATTAATTAATGTTAATTATTTTATATTTATTTTGTGTAATTGTTTATTTTTTGTGTGTTGTTTTTACTTTTAAATGGGTAAAGTGTGGGTGTTATATACATTTTAATTATTTCATCATTAGATGTTAATAGCAATAGTTTTTAATTTAAAAAATACGTTTTAATTGTGTTTTATTATTTTAAAGTTTAATTTAGGTGTGTGTTGCAGATATTATAGTGTTAAAGCATGTGCAGTCAATTAATGTGTATTCATTTTTATTATTAATTATATATTATTTTAATTGGTTATTAATTATGTTAATTATGGAAATAAATGTAATTAAAATTGTTGAAGTGTTTTGTTATTGGTGTGGTGTTATAGGGTAGGAAGCAATATCAATACATTTGTGTGTTAATTAATTTTTTTGCTTGTAAATATTTTCCAGTTTAAAATAACTATTTTTTATAAATGTATTTAATATTTTATTGTGTATATTTTTATAGGTTTTTGTTATATGTAATTATTATTATTATATGTGTTCTTTTTATATGTTTAATATATTTGACTTTTTTATTTTTGAAATATTGTTTATTTATTTTTATGATTTTTTATATATATATATATTTTTTACTTTTTGAGTATGAATAGTATTTTTGTTTCTCCGCTATCCAACACTTTCCCTATGTTGCACTCACTGGAGTGGGAATAGTCATGTTTACCTCTCTGATATCCAGCACTTTCCCTACTGTTGCATTCACTGGAGTGGAAGTAGTAATTTTTACTCCACCGCTATCCAGCACTTTCCCTACTGTTGCACTCACTGGAGTGGGAATAGTCATTTTTCCCCTCTGCTATTCAGCATTTTCCCTACGGTTGCATTCCCTGGAGTTAGAATAGTAATTATTACTTCTCTGCTATCCAACACTTTCCCTACTGTTGCGCTCTCTGGAGTGGGAATAGTAATTTTTACCACACCGCTCTCCATAACTTTCCCTACTGTTGCACTAACTGGAGAGGGAATTAAAATGTTTACCCCTCCACTATCCAACACTTATCCTACCGTTGCATTTGGTGGAGTGGGAATAGTAATTTTTACCCCTCCGCTATCCAACACTTTTTCTACTGTTGCATTATTTTTAGTGGGATAGTAATTTTTGCCCCCCGCTATCCAACACTTTCCTTACTGTTGCATTCACTGCAGTGGAAATAGTAAATGTTACCCCTCCGCTATCCAATACTTTCCCTACTGTTGCACTTACTGGAGTGGGAATTGTCATTTTTACTCCTCCGCTATCCAGCACTTTCCCTACTGTTGCACTCATTATAGTTGGAATAGTAAATTGTACCTCTCCGCTATCTAACACTTTCCTTACTGTTGCACTCTCTGGAGTGGGAATAGTAATTTTTATCCCTCTGTTATCCAACACTTTCCCTACTGCTGCACTTACCGGAGTGGGAATACTTTTTTTTACCACTCTGCTATCCACTAATGTTGCATTCAGTGGATTGGGAATAGTCATTTTTCCCCATCCGCTATCCAACAATTTCCCTACTGTTGCTCTCACGGGAGTGGGAATAGTAATTTTTACCTCTCCACTATCCAACACTTTCCCTACTGTTGCAATCACTGGAGTTGGATTAGTAAATTGAATTCTTCGGCTATGCAACACTTACCCTACTTTTGCACTCACTGGAGTGGGAATAGTTATTTTTACCCCTTTGCTATCCAACACTTTCCCTACTGTTGCACTGATAGTATTGTGAAAAGTTAAAAAATTTCTAATCGTTTAATGTTTGTTTCTTTAAATTTTAAATCATTAATATATATTTTTATTTTTATATTATATTAAACTTATAACATAAATTAAAGATAATAGTTTATTAATTATTTTAAAGTAAATATATATGTATGAATTATTATGTTTGTGTTTATTTTTGTAATAAGTTTATTTGTTATGTTTTAATTAAATTCATATTAAATGTATTTTATTTTGTTAATATTATATTTAATATTTAATGTATTTAATATATATTATTTTATTTTATATTTATATAAAAGTCAATATGTTATACATCTATATTTTTTACATCAATATTTTTGAGTCGATATTTTGGTACTTACCTGATTAAGTATAGTTTATATTTTTGCTGTCTATTTTTTTTATTAGATATTTTTAACATCTATATTTTTTACATTGATTTTGTGTCAGTGAACCCAAAGTTTTAAGTCAAAAGTAGGCTCGCCCTGGCATCCAGCTGTAGTAGTGGAACTCTTAAAGGGTCTCCCCAGTGTAAATAAAAAAATATGTAAAGCTACAAACAGTCAAGGGCTTCACATATCATTTTTGGGACACCACAAATGGCAGAGTTGCTTATAGTAGTGAGGTGAGTACTTCTGATCCCTGGCTGCCATTTTAGGTTTCGGATACGAGAGTACCTAAAACATATGCACTGGTCCAAACTTCATGCAGGACTACTGTGATCTTAGGAGAAGCTTCAAAGACTCAAGCATCACCTTTCAAAACTTGCATGAATATGTACAGAGAAAATTGGACCTTAGAAAATTGGTTTGAGAAGCTAGATTTGGGTTTACTAATTACCCAAGCATTATCCTGGCCCTGGTTTATGGTAACAAATTAAGATCTGTGAATGTAACTTTCTTTTATAAAAACACCCTGTCAAAAGGGTCAGCTGCATGGCCCAACCCCTATGCCTAGTGGGAATTATCCACAAGTGGTGGGATGGGTGTAGAGTCTATCCTCTAACCATACCATGCAACCAACCTCCATTATGCAAAAAAAGACAAGGGCCATGTGCAGTGATGGGATGATGGGATAATGAAATGCTGGAGGACAGGCACTACAGCCACCGCTTGTTCAGCAAGGTTTTGTTCATGCACAGCAGTGTGGGTGTCCTTGGAGGTTTGTTGACAGGGCCTGGCCTCCTGCACACGACCCCAGCTGCACACAACTTTCAGCCATGCTTATCGGAGCTTGCTTCTGTGGGTGCTTTGTTCTAGATCCTGACCTAAGGCCAACCTCCATTGCACACGGACTTTGGCCATATGCAGCGGGCTAGTGCTTATGTATGGTTGGGGGGCAAAGTCTGTTCTCCTGCAGCCAACCGCAGCTTCACACAGACTTCGGGGCTGTGGTGTAGGGACTGGCCACAGACTAGGCCCTGTGCTCAACTATCACTCTACATATCCATAGGCCATGCGCAGCAGGGGCTGATTTCTCATGGACCATTGAGCACGGGCATCACCTCTATCCCCAATCCTCCATGGATAACCAAGCTCTCTGCACCAGGCAAAAAGTTGTGTGCAACAAGGGGTGGCTATAGACCTTGTCCTCTGGTATTCCCTTCCTCAATCCTCAAAGTTCATTAACCCACAGAAAGAAACTCACAGGACTGTTGCATTATTTCTTGTTTGTCTTGGAACCACAGTTGAACTGTAAAAACTGAAAGAGCTAAAATTAAAGACAGGAGAGGTATGACTGGATGAAATGTTTCACTCATAGAAAAAGCCAAAGTCAAATTTCTATTTGAATTAAGCAGTCAACTTTCACGGTCCACATTCAAAACCTTGTCTGAGTCCGGGACAGGAGAAGCAAGATGCCAGCCACTTAGGAGGCTGCAAGCAGCATGCAGACCATGAGAAAGCTCAAGACCAGAAATATATACTGACCAGAGAAGCAGATGACCCTTGACGTGGAGTCGGGATCACTCAAGGCCCCATGGTGCTGCCCACGCTGATTTGGACTGATGTTGGGTTGGTAGTCCTGAGACATCTTGCTAAAGCGGTGTTGGAGCATTCGCCCTGCACCGTCTGTTCCACTGTAATCGCCACTCCACTACCTGTGCCTAACATCATAGGACCTACGTCTGCTGGCTGGGGTTCCAAAACTGGTCCAGGGTGCTTCCGGGGCAGCGGAGAGAAGCAGTGAGAGCACGGAAGAGCCAACACCCCGGCACGGACACCTAGATCCAGCGCATCAGAAGGAGCATCCCTTGGAGATCAGGGAAGGGACAGGGCCACCAGGAAACGAGTCCGGCTGACCCAACAGTCGTTGATCTTTTTCGAGGTCCTGCAGGAAGACAAGAACAGAATCCTCCACGGGGGAGAGCCATGCCGAACTTCCGGGAACCAATGCATTTCGACGCCAGCCCTGAGCAAGCACCAGGAGAGGCACAGGGAGTGGAACCCAACCGCGAGACATTGGGAAGAAAGCAAGTAGCTGAGCTCCCTGCAAGGGTAGGTAGGCCAGCAGTATTGAATCCTCCCCCTCTCCCTCTGACTTTTAGTGGGGGGGGAGCCAAAATGGCAGGGGGCTAGCAGTCCCTGACGGCCTGGAGCCCTGTACAAAAGGGGAAAATAAGGAAGAAGGAGCAGGAGTGGAGACTAGGCCCCCTGTGATTGAGGCATTCCCATTTTCTTTGGGCAGGGGCAGAATCGTTCTAACTCTAGCAGCAAGACCTGCCTCCTTAATGACAATAGACCAGCCCCACAAGAAACTAGACAGAGGAGCACATCTCACCCCCTAGGATTAACTCTGGCAGAAGGTCACCAGGTGGAACAAGAGACTGATAAAGGCGACCTTGAGAAAGAGCCAAGTGATTGTTTTATTTCAGTATCAGATGGGGCCGAATGGTCGGAGGATGGCTCTGGCACCACCTCTGAGTTCAGCAATAACAACAGTGATCCTGAAGAGGGTGATGATGCTGAGCCCAGACCGCTCGCAAGATAGGGAGGAAACTCAATCCGCTATGGCCAGGAGGTAAGGATCTTACCTGGGACTGCAAACCTACCAATCAATTTCTTTGCTTTCAGCCGGAGGGGCTACTAGATGCAGACACTGTTGCTCCAGACCCTCCTACATTGGAGGCTAATTACCAAGCGATATTAATGAACCGGGATGAGATGTGCTACGACAGCCGCAAAGCTCAGTCTGCCCTGCGGAAGGTTCAGGGGGTGGTCCGGAAATTGGCCAAAACATGCAGCTCTATCGGGGAGCGAATGATGGCCCTCGACACAAGAATAGTCTTCACAGAGACAGATCTCGTAGCTACACTGGTGCTAGCCAAGACTCATGAATCCCTGCTGGTAGATATATAGTGGAAGCTGGAAGAGCATGAAAACCGGCAGAGGCGTAACAACCTGAATGTGCTTGGGGTCCCTGAACGAGTTGAGGGGTCGGACATCTGAATTTATGTAGTGGAGCTACTAAGGGACGCCCTCCCGGAGCTGAATGGAATTGGGCTGGTGTCTAAGATAGCTAATTAAACCCTTTCAGAACAGGAATGCTCAAGCATTCCTGAATAATCCAGCACGGCTAACAGTGATTTGAAGAGGGCAAACTAATTTCTTTGTTTCCGAGATTAAGGAGAAGGAATATCTGGAAAGCCTAAAAGCAAGGATGATTAGTTTTGTGTGGGAAATGTTACTAAGGAAAGGGCGACTAGGAATATCGGAATGTAATTAGAATTTAGAAGTTGAAGGGAGAGTAGCGACTAAAGCTGGTGTTTCCTTCAATAAAAAAGGAGGGAGGAAAAAAATGTAGAAACAATGTAGGAACCAATAGCCTTCTCTCTCAGAGAAGTATATATAAGGATGTTTATGAAAGGTTGTAGTATTATATAGCTCTTGGGTCAATTGTGCTGCATCCATCATGCACTGACTAACAGTCTGAGTGCTTCTCAGGGGTGATGGTGGGAAGGGGGCAGAGGGTGGGGAAGTGGGTGGAGAGGGCGTTATGGGGCAAGGGTGGATGAAGGTGGGGGTGCAAATTCAAGAAAATATAGACCCAGAGATGAAATGGAATCTAATATAAAAAAGCCACTTATGTGCGGATAAAACCTTATGTAGGCACACCAAGCTGGTACAAAGTCAGGTTACGATAAGTAGCATAAACATTTGCTAAATAAATGTTGGTGGGTTGAATGATAGAGGAAAAAGGCTAAGGTTGGCTGAGTTTGTGAGGATGCATTCTCTCAAAGTCGTGTGTTTACAAGAGACACACATTTCTTGGGGAAAGGGGGCTGATGGGTATAGGGGTATACAATAAGCTGGCTTGTACATCACAGAGCTCCAACATCTGGGGTGTTGCGATTTTCGCAAAGGTTGCCATGGGGCAGGCCAAATGCAAGATATCAGATACGCTGGGATGGTGGGCACTGGTGAAGTTGGAGGCAGGCCTCACAGTATGTGCAGTGTATGGGCCGAATCAAGATGACCCAAAGATATTTGAGGATCTTGAGGTGGAGCTGGCAACTTGGCCTTTATCACTGGTTATCTGTGAGGGCTTTAATATATCAGTGGAGACCTGCAACGGCCAGCCGTACCAAGGGTGAAAGCCTAGAGTCTATAGGGCACTGACTTTCCTCATGAGCAGCCATGGCTTGGCCAACATTTCGATCATTAAAAGTCTTAATAATCTGGGTTATACGTATTACTCCTGCCCTCACAAGAAGAATGTTAGGCTTGACTACTTTCTAACCACGATGGATCTTGTTAATAAAGTTGGAATCAGGAAGCATCCAAAAGTGATATCAGATCACAATCCGCAGATTCTGGAAGTCGAGGATTTCATGACCAACAAAGTTTGCAATAAGTGGACTTTTGATAGGAAGCTCCTTTTAAACACTGCCTATATTGAACATATTAAGAATTGGTCCCAAGAGTTTTTCGATATTAAGATACAGTGCAAGTAGGGGCATAGTGAGGGATGCTTTTAAGCCTGGCCTCAGGGCGGAAATGGTTAGCTTTTTCACTTGTGCAAGGAAGTAGAGTCAGATAGAGAAAGAGTGACTATTAAGCAATTTGGCCAAGGCTGAAGAAGAGCACGTGTCATTAATAGTGCAGGGAAAGGAGGTGGTACGAACTCAGCTCTGAATCATTGCTCTTAAGGCTGAAATAAACAGCTGGCTCACCCAGAGGTCCGCTGAAGAGTACCAGACACAGCAAAATGACTCATATGAGTATGGAGAACTAGTGGGGAAGAGCCTAGCACTACGTACCCGACAAAAAGCAGTTCAAAACTCAAAAATCTCATTTGTTCTGAAAAAAAAAAAACTCAAAAATCTCAATTAAGAAGGACGGTCAAATTTATACTGAGACCACCAACATACTAGGTGTATTTCAGGATTATTACCAGCTTTTGTACAAGTAAGACACAGGAACACTGCAAGAAACCTCCCAAACAGTAACAGAAGAAGAACGTGGGGTTGTTCTGGATTGTCTCGCTAAGAATGAGCTAGAATAGGACTTCTCACTTGAGGAGGTTCTAGCAGCACTGCATGATTTTCCACCAGGAATGGCCGCTGGCCCCGATAAGATCCCCTTTGAACTATACAAGGTAATACAAACATTGATAGCCCCCATATTACTGTATCTGTTTAGGGGAGTGCAGCACCACGGTCGTCCACCAGAGTCTTGAAAGGAGACTGATATTATTTTTCTGAAAAAAGACAAACCACTGGATAATCCTGCTTTATATAGGCCGATATCCCTGATTATCTCCGATACCAAGATGTATTCTAAAATTCTGGCTAGTCGGCTAGGGAGGGTCATAGGTCATCTGATTTCTCCCCGGCAGCATGGTTTTATTCCTGGGAAAGGGACAACTGATCATGTCAGGTGGGCTATAACATTGTTTGACATCACGGCTGAAAATAGGGGGGCAGATGGCCATGAATCTCCTCGATTCCATGAAGGCATTTGATCGGATGGACAGGAGGTTCTTGTGGGGGTTGCTCGGGTTAAAAGGCTTCAGCCCTTTAATTATTACGGCCAATAAAGCCATGTACTCTTACCCAAGAGCCCATTTGCAGCTGATGGGGAGGGAATCAGGAAATATATGAACATCAAAGGAAACTAGACAGGGATGTCCTTGCTCCCCTATATTATTTGCCTTGTATATAAACCCTCTAACCCCTTGGTAGAGAATATTTTAAGAAATCTGGGGATCAGGCCGGTTGTATACAAGGGGTTTGAGACTAAGGTGTTAGCATACGCTGATGATGTTGCTATTTTAACTACAAATCCGACAGCCGCAATTAGGAAAACTGTCGCTATTTTAAAGATACTGAAATCCATTATTTCCAACTTTGTTTGGCAGTATGGGAAGGTGAGATGTTCACTAAAATACCTGACTCTCCCACAAGGACTGGGTGGGCTGTCTATCTAGAATATTAGACTCTATTATTGGACGTCTCTTCTACATCAGATGTCTGTTTTATTTAGAGCAGATACTGATAAAGAGGTTGAAAGCTATGACAGAATACCGACGATATACAAGCTCGCCATAGGGAAGGAGGCCAGGGGGTTTTGCTGCAGCCTGTAGAGCAGAGTTATTACAAGAAGGTTTGTCACTATTGGGGACTTTTATTTGTTAGATCAAGTATGCCCCTTTGCCACACTGCAGCAAATGTTCAGGATCCCCATTATTTTAAATATATCCAAATACGGGATTTCCTTACTACCCGCAGACCAGCTATATCTCTAGAAAAAATACCAATAGTAGAGGGAATTTCCCGGAAGAGCAACAGAATAAAGAATATCTACAGCCTGTTGCTAGATAAACTGCTAGATGATCTAGAGAAAACTGAAACTAACTTGTCCAGGAAGCTGAAAAACCCCGATGTTGACAAATATATGGCATCATCGTTAACTGATAAGTTACTCCTATCAACAAGCCTGAAGGCACAACACTACAAAACTGTATTTAATTTGCATTTTACTCCTACTAAGTTATTTGACTGGGGCAAGAGAACAGATGATAACTGCGCTAGTTATGAGGAGGGGTCGGCCACAATAACCAACATGTTTTATGACTTTACTAGACTACTTCCCCTGAAGAATGGGGTGGCGGGCTTTTGGGAAGGATTTTTTGGTTGCAGGATTATTCTGACCCCTACCTTGATGCTTATGAGATATGTTATCTCAATGACTCAAGGGAGTAGACTCCATTACATATAAATATCACAGGGTCCAAATTCAGTTGATTCCCAAATTGTTCTTTTATTTCAATATCAGTCCAAAACTGGCGACAATATCCACAGTATATTCCACAATTTTTATGTAGACCCAAAACAAAACATCAAACAGCCGACGCCTTTCGTCCACAAGAGGACATCATCAGGGCTGTTGAAAAATAAATCAGAAAAAAGATACATTATATTACTGCCATCATATGTACATTATTCACACTTGTTGCATTGTTCCTAAACAACAAAAGCATTACACTTCACACAAAGCATAGACCAATTGTCACCTGCCTATTTCACAATCTAACATATTTATACTTACATATACATTGAACTCACAGAATCCGTCTATTTCAGAAGAGAAAACTGTCAAACAGACACTAGTCACAGATATAATCTATTTGCATCAAAAAATATGTAGCAAACGCCTACCTCAAAATAGCTTATCAGAAAAACTATTTTCCTTCTCCAGATCCCATCAAAAGCAAAATTGTAAGCAAGCAATACTCAAGATCTGTAAGGAAACATTGTGTTAATATGTGAGGCACCTGGAGATATAGGTACTTTCATTTTTCAGTCAGCATCATATTCCAAAAATAACCTTAAAAAAGTATTATAAAGGTAAAGAACAAGGAACTCTTCTAATGTTCCCTATTTCCAATATATCAAATCATAATAGAAGTATTATTATTGACTAAGTACTCTCCATATTGTTTTTCATAATTTTCCAAATGCTTTACACTTTATTGTGTACTCCACATAATATCTTTTTACCTAATACATTAGGTGAGTCATCCATACATTCCTTATCCTAGATAACCGTCCCACTGGCAAGCCTTTCCATAAGTTTAGACAAATGAAATCTCATCTATACTTCATAATATTTAGCTCCTGGACGTCATTTCCTCATTTCATTTTCTTCCAATGTTTCCTAATCTGTGTTCTGGGAAGATACAATACATAGTCCATCCAAGGATTCCATTAACCATACTATTCATCCACCCTTATCAACATATTATCAGAAAAAGTACGCACATCTCTGCTTACCAATATTCCTATCCACCATTAACAGCAAATATTAAACTTGAACTTTGGATGACTCGAATATACCCAATAGTTTTTATATCTGTGAAAAGATATATACATAATATACATATACATTAGAACAAAAGTTCCATCTTTTTCAAGGACATGCTCACTAATACATCTCAACTGAACTAAGAATAGGCAATAACCAAAACCTCACCTGTTTCTAACCAATACACATCTTGCATCCAAGTTCTGCTCAAACTAAAAGCCAAAAAGACACAAAAATAAGAAATCCAAATCAGTTGCCCATTCGCAAAGCCACCTGTACTAACGAGATGCAAGGAACATCATCACGTATTTACCTGTATCAATGTTGCCTTCATATTATTCTTGAATCAGCAACACACCCACTATTAGCATTTCTATACCCTACATAATAAATTAATTAAATCAAGCAAACCATTATTTGCTCACAAATGTTATTTAATTTTCTAACCATTGTAATTCTAGCATGTCCACCTTATGTACCCAATTTACCTGAATCTTATATGAATGTTTATTCTCTTGCCATTTACATTAAGACTACTTTCAACTTTTACTCACAGAGACTATGCCTTTTTAAAAAACCGAAAGGAAAATTCAGAGAAAGTAGTGCAGCTTATGTATATATCTTTTCACAGATATAAAAACTATTGGGTATATTCGAGTCATCCAAAGTTCAAGTTTAATATTTGCTGTTAATGGTGGATAGGAATATTGGTAAGCAGAGATGTGCGTACTTTTTCTGATAAGATGTTGATAAGGGTGGATGAATAGTATGGTTAATGGAATCCTTGGATGGACTCTGTATTGTATCTTCCCAGAACACAGATTAGGAAACATTGGAAGAAAATGAAATGAGGAAATGACGTCCAGGAGCTAAATATTATGAAGTATAGGTGAGATTTCATTTGTCTAAACTTATGGAAAGGCTTGCCAGTGGGACGGTTATCTAGGATAAGGAATGTATGGATGACTCACCTAATGTATTAGGTAAAAAGATATTATGTGGAGTACACAATAAAGTGTAAAGCATTTGGAAAATTCTGAAAAACAATATGGAGGGTAGTTAGTCAATAATAATACTTCTATTATGATTTGATATATTGGAAATAGGGAACATTAGAAGAGTTCCTTGTTCTTTACCTTTATAATACTTTTTTAAGGTTATTTTTGGAATATGATGCTAACTGAAAAATGAAAGTACCTATATCTCCAGGTGCCTCACATATTAACACAATGTTTCCTTACAGATCTTGAGTATTGCTTGCTTACAATTTTGCTTTTGATGGGACCTGGAGAAGGAAAATAGTTTTTCTGATAAGCTATTTTGAGGTAGGCGTTTGCTACATATTTTTTGATGCAAATAGATTATATCTGTGACTAGTGTCTGTTTGACAGTTTTCTCTTCTGAAATAGACGGATTCTGTGAGTTCAATGTATATGTAAGTATAAATATGTTAGATTGTGAAATAGGCAGGTGACAATTGGTCTATGCTTTGTGTGAAGTGTAATGCTTTTGTTGTTTAGGAACAATGCAACAAGTGTGAATAATGTACATATGATGGCAGTAATATAATGTATCTTTTTTCTGATTTATTTTTCAACAGCCCTGATGATGTCCTCTTGTGGACGAAACGCGTCGGCTGTTTGATGTTTTGTTTTGGATCTACATAAAAATTGTGGAATATACTGTGGATATTGTCGCCAGTTTTGGACTGATATTGAAATAAAAGAACAATTTGGGAATCAACTGAATTTGGACCCTGTGATATTTATATGTAATGGAGTCTACTCCCTTGAGTCATTGAGATAACATTTGTCAGCTCGGGTTCTTTGGACGGTGGATCCTTTTTCACGGTGTTGAGTGGACTGAAGAGAAAAAATATTTGTACCATTTTTTTGAATTTGGTGGTTTTCTGTGCCACAACTGTTTAGCCCTCACCGTCGCTTCTATTAGTATTGCTTATGAGATATGATACCTGCCTAGACCTGGATACTTCACGGAAGTATTGTGTATTTGTCGGCACAGATGTATTCAGGATAATACTCGCCGCTAGTTGGAAGGACCCCGAGCCTCCCACTTTTCAGATATGGCTAGCAAGGCTTTTGGGGATATCAAGCGTCTGCGCTGTATGCATGCAGGGGTAGGCAGGCTAGGAACCTTGGGGGCAAAATCTGGATGGCAATTGCAAAATGCCAGAGACACTGACAGCGTGAGAAGCGGAGGGCACTAGGAATTATCTTAATAATATGAAACTTAAACGGAGATGCAATAAGGTTAATGCACTACCCATGTGTAAATCTGTAAGTGGCTTGTATGTATTTATGTATGCTACACCAGCTCGTTTTAGCTACTTGTATGACCGTTTAGTACTGTAATTGGTTCTCTCTGGGTATTTAATAAAATATTTTATTTAAAAAGGAAGTCAACTTTCACATAGACACCATGTCCTGTTCCACTCTTCAGAGCAGAGCTTTACAAAACAGCCACGCGATATTACAGTCAATTAGCAGCAGAAGTGAAGAGGAAGACAGCTGCAGTAGTCAGCAGGGGCGGTGGGTGACATTTTAAAGTGGTGGGGCGCAAAGTGATTTGCATACAGCACGTAGCGAGCGAGCGCAGCGAGCGAGCCTGAACCTCAAAAGGGGGGTTGGGGGGATTACCCCCCCACGATAATTTTGAAAAAAAAGAGGAAAAATCGTGCATTTTCAAGAAAATTTGAGAAAGCAGGAAGGTTAATAAAGCAATTGTGAAAGTGCAGTTATTACATTAATAGATGGCATAACATAGGTAGCTGCTTATTCAGTATAACCACAGAGCTTCATACATTCCGTCCTAATACGCTCAGGTGCTGAATTCAGACTATAAGACTTTCATGAAAATCTCAGGGAAGGTGCACTGGTAAAACAACTACTGTCTCTAGAGTCACCCCTACCCGAACTCCTTCTTTAAAATAACAACACACAAGAATTAAGATTCCCATGGATTATTGTATGAATATATACAGACTGAGACCCAAATGGGAGGCCTTGACCAGGGCTCCCAACCTGAAGCAAAGTGAGGGAAGGGACATTAGTCAGGAACAGGCGTGAGGTGCTGAGGGAATTAGCTGAAGAGGAAGAGTATGGGGGAGGTACAATAAGACCTCTCCCTGTATGTCCTTATGCATCACAGGATACGTGCCAAGATACTATTATGCCCCACATACCTTAAGAACACTTAACACTGTAATAGAGCAGATACTCCTGTAACTTGAAACCTAGATCACATGAAGATTTAAGATATCAGAACCAAATAAAAAAAGCATTCAATAGATGTGCCAAGCTTTAGAATTAAAATTAAATGATATCTCACAGAGAACAGCGACAATGGAAGTTGATATGCAAATGTTTAAATGTAAGATTGGGGATAACACTTCTGAAATAATAGCGATAATTTCTCAGAATCAAACCCTGCAGGAGGACTTGGAGAGAGTTGGAATATCACTCTCTGAGTAACAGGAGGGTCTTGAGGGTGGAGATCTCAGGGGCTCTGTGATTAAGCTTCTTAAAGTTCTTAAGGATAACCCGGGGATTGATTTAGAGAAGGAAATACAGAAAATTGAAAAAGATCCTTATAGACCAAAAAAGACAATTCATTTTTTTAACTTACAGTACAAAGGAACAGATACTGGGTCTGGAATTAAAAGCTAAAACTCTAGCAGTAATGATTTCACCTATACCATCAGATCACACATCTGTAGGGCCACAGAACAGCAACAGTGGTCACTTGGTCAATTGATGATAGAAATGCAGAAGCTGGGAGCTAAGTACTACTTAAGCTTTCCTGCCTTGCTAAAGATTATGTGGAGGAAGGAGATATATAACATAACATTAGGAAGTGGACCAGGCTGATGATCTTCTTAATACCATACACAGCTCAATTTAGCTTAGTTTATATCATGAATGAGGGAGGGACGTTCTTCACTTAGCACACCGCCTAACCATCTGGGAGGTTAGATCTATAGGGTTTGACACAATGTAGTGGGGAGTTAAAGATGGTGGGAGCTGACCACTATCTTTCCTTCTTTATTTCTTTGCTATCACTATCACTAATCATTAACTTTACAGGAGTGACTTATCTCTCTAGGGTGCACACCTGAATAAGCATAAACATTATGCTGCATAATTCGCAGCATGTTCCTGAGGGAGGGACATGGGGTGGGGAACATAGTGGAGGTAAAAAGAAAAAACAATAAAAGCCCAAAGCAAGTCCTCATTGCTGAGACTATGCACTTAAGTTTAGAGTGTGGGAGAGAGGGAAGAAGAATGCTAATCTATGGGACCCAGGGGAAGAATGACAGAAATTAGAATAATGTCATGGAATGCTAATGGATTCTACACTATAAAGAGGCAGAGATTAATATGGCAATGCTTGAGAGAAAGTCCAGGACAGGTTCCAATATTGCAAGACACCCGTTTGCCCTCAATGGGGATGTAAGTCACTTTTTCTGAAAGGAGAACACAATCTACCGTCCACCAGGAATGTATGAAATTAGGGTATCGTAGTGCCAGCAAAACAGCTGAATTGTCTGAAAAATGTGCTAGGAATAATTTAATCTGCCTTATTTCATAGAACAAGATTAAATCCAAAAGAAATATATATTCTTGAAACCTCTCACACTTTTTGCTGAAAAACATGTAGCCCCTCTTAGCCCCTTGCCCGTTTACACCATGTGTCACTCAGACTATAGCCCTGCATTAGGTTTCTTAAGACCTTCCTTACCTTGGGTTTACTTGTGTTTCCCCTCTTAGAGGTCCAACCTAACTCCCCTTTCAACAAAATATTAATGCCTCCCCCTATCAGAATATGGGGTAAAGACAAGAAGGGGCACGAAGCAAGGGTGCTGCAAAACCCAAAGCAAACCGGAGCGTGCACTGGCAGAGCCGGCCGCGGCAAGCAGGCGCAATTTATTCTGAATACTATTTTTATGCAAGCACATGGCACAGAGAAAGAAACAAAAAAAATGCTGTCACTTAAACGTACTTTGCAATACAAGTTTTACTTTTAAAAAACGTTCATTAATGTGGCGGTTTTACTAGTGATTTTTTTTCATAACCCTTTCAGTTGTGTCATGCATTGTATTATCATTTTGTGACGGAGCCCAGACTACATCGTCGTGTTATGACTCCGACCTCACACAGGAGACTGAGGAGAACCACCAAGTACACACTCTGTGCCTGTGCGCAGACTACACAAACAACCAGAACTTAAAAAGGTAAAGTAATAAATTAAAGGAACACTTTTGAACCTGTTATGTCACTGAACATAGAGTGGGCCCCCCTAGCCGAGGAGACATTTTTCCAACTTACTAATACTAGGGGGGATGACCAGCAAACTCAAGGATGCACTAAACTTAAGTAAACACCAGGCCGGCACTTACAGACAGACTTATAAATCTGTTACTGGGGTGACGACAGACTCAAGTTCTGAATTTTATTTTACAGTCAATTCTGAACACCAGTGACCTGGATGGGGCAGGACAGGGGGGTCTCTGAGGTACGTCGTCGTCTAGTCTTTATTGGTGAGGACGGGACCTAGAGAATAAGGAAACAGAGGCTCCGCTAAGGTTGCGACGACAGGCAATACAAAAATCCGCCGCAGGCCCGCAGAAATTAATTAAAACATATGAATGCAGCACTGCACCACACACACCCACCTACCTAGGCTACTGTACTGTGTCTCACAGTCTCAGACAGTCAGTCATGTGTTTAAATTAATGTGGACCGGTGTGTGGTCGTCTCGTGTGGACCGTCGTACGTCTGCTGGGTGGCAATGCAATGTAAAACAGCAGAGCTTAATAGAGCACATCCTTATTGAACCCTTCCACAATATGTAAATGCCTTTAGGCCTATTGCCCCGGAAAGCGAGGGAGAGAGAGTGAAATTGATGGAGAGAGGCAGAAATAAAGGGAGAGAGAGAGCGAAAGTGATGGAGAGAGAGAGACAGAAAGAAAGGAGGAGTGAGTGAATGTGATGGAGAGAGAGACAGACAGAGAGAATAAACGAAAGTGAGAGAGAGAGACAGGAAGAGAGGGAGAGAGAGAGACACGAAGAGAGGGGGAGAGAGAGAGAACGAAAGTGAGAGAGAGAGAGAGGAAGCAAGGGAGGGAGAAAACGAAAACAGAGAAAGGGGAAATGAGGAAAGATGGGAAAGGGAAGAGAGAGCGATGGATGGAAATGGAGAGGGGATGGAGGGGAGATAAAGATGGAAAAATATAGAGTGGGCCAAGTGGAAGAGAGAGGGAGAAGGGAGAAGCTTATGAAGAAAAAGAGAGACAAACAGGAGTGACAGAGAGAGATAGAAGAGAGGGCAAGAGGTGGAGAGAGACGAGAAAGAGTGACAAAGGCAAAGAAGGAGAAAGGGGGGGAGGAGCACATAATGAGTAAGAGAGAACCAGATAAAGGTGTGAGAGGGAGGTAGAAAGGGAAGAGATGGGAGTGGAACGGGGAGACTGAGAGAAAATGTGAGAGAGCGCAAGAGGTTGAGAAATGGGGAGGGAGAGAGGGCGCGAAAAAGAAGAGATGAGGAGCGAGAGAGACAGAGTGAGAGGGGTAGAGAAGGCGAGAATGGAAGAGAAACAGAGAGATCAAAGAAATGAGAGATAATATAAAACAGGGTGCTGCACCCGTCACCGATTTTATAACATCATTCCAAAGTCATGTTTTATCAAATGATGATTTCTAAAGCTTAAGGGAAAAATACCCAGCATATAATCTTGAGAATTGATATCTTTAACTAGCACATTTTGAGTTAGGTGGATTTTGAGACTACAGAAGTGCCTAGTTCTTCCTGCGAGGGTTTATGATTATGAAATCTATAAACACTGAGGTTAACCGAATAAAGGTTTATTCTCTGGAAACTGAATTTTTTATTTTTCAAAAATACAAACTGATTTCTATGTCTGCCTATGCTGCAGCACCCCCTGTTCACTCTGGGTACAATCAATAGTTTCTATGGATCTCTCAGACTCCAAAGCCCCCCATCTAGCTCGGCAGCGATCCCAGCCTGTCTCCTGCACACTGGTCTCGTTTCTTGCGCATGCTTTGCATCCTGCATAGAGGTCTTACTTACTTTGTCTCCTACGAAATTGTCAGGTTTTCCTAAAGTGTTGTCTGCAGGCTGAGCAAAGGTCACTGTCTCTTATGCCACTCTCTTCTTCCCGTTTCATCCTCGGCGCTTCCCCCTTGCCAGCAGGGACAACATGACTGTGTCTTCTGTTTGAGTGTTTCCTATTCCTCGTGCACAGTGAAAGTGCCTGGAAGTCGGGGAAAGGAGACAAGTGTGTGGGAGAGGGACGGAAGTGAAGGTGGAGTGGGGGAGTACGGAGGGATGCGGACCAAGCCTCAACTCTACAGTGAGCTGGGCCCAGACTCTCCATGGGGCATACCACGAGACATCTGTGGGCGGACATCAGAGGGAGAATTCATCTCCGTGCCTACCTACAGCCCAACACGTGTGCACACTGCAATAACGTTTTGCCCTCAACTCAACTACATATTACTACTGGAGGACACCTTCCGCCTGTCCGGAATAAATAGGCCTACGTTTAATTTGCATCACGTGTCTTATTAAGTGGCATAACGGTAACCTCCCCCTCCAGAGGCCCTACTACGAGATGTACAGACACGGTGTGGTGTCTGGTGGTGATTTTTACCTCACTGTCCTGTAACACATTTAATGCAGTGTTGTTTGAAATGGAAACGTAGTGGTGCTGATACTCGCTAAGCCGCTATCCCAGACCAAGAATCTCTTTGAAAAAGTGAAGGCACTTGCACTACTGTACCGGTCCCTCCCGAGCATTTAAAGGCACAGAGGAAATGTAATATAGGGTGGTTAGAATTGAAAAGAAGGCTTTCCTACCAGTGCCACAGAGTCAGATACCTTTCACTTCTTAGTACTTCCAAAACGTGGTCACGAGTCGGACTGCACTGCACACAAGCCCTAACGACACCGACCTGGCTACACACACTGCTACTGCTAGTACAGCAGCCAGCCAGCGGAGCGCGCATCCCCAAATGGCCAATCACTGCATGGCTTCACATGAAGTCACACAGTGATTGGCCATTTAAGTGCGGCTGAGGCAGTGTGTGCCACCACCCACGAGCGGCATCCAATAATGGATTGCCTGCCCATCTGCACATAGGACCAGCCAATCCTGGCGCTGCATGCAGCGCCAGGATTGGCTAGGGGGGCACAGTCACCACTCGCCCTTTGAAACCCCGAGGGCTGCGGCACGGCTGCTGTGAGAAGCAGCACCCCCCTTGGTTCATCTATAAGGGGAAGGTAGTAGTAGAAGGCTGAACCGCGCATGCTCGGGCAAGTCACAGCCCAAAATTTCACATGCGTAGACTGCTGCAGCTGAGTGTGGACTGTCACTCAAGCTGCAGCAGCCCAGCCCAGCAACACCCCCCTGCGCACTCCTGAATGCTTCAAGTGTGTGCTGAATTCCCGGCCATACTAGCGCAGCTGCGCTTACATTTGCCACCAATGATGCCTTTAAATATTTTTAGTGTGCAGTGCTTGACAACGGTGCGTCCAGGCTTAGTGGGGCTACGCCCCTACATCCCAATGGATGCACCGCGGCTGGTAGTCAGCCACAACCATCGGCGCATGAAGAACAAGGTGAAGCGTTTTTGGAGGTTTCAATCACTTCCAGAAGAGCAGGACAACCGGCCAAGGAGCCACTTGCACAAAAGCTTATTTCTCACCCAAGAAGGGAAAAAGAAGGTGAATGCAGGTTACTTGCAGTTTGTGTTTCCACGTGGACTACGGGTCAGATGTACTAATGTTAAATTTACCAATTCGTAATTGGCGATTGTTAAGAAATCACATTTTGCCACTTGATAGATAAAATGTACTTTTGAGTACATAAGTGCTCCAGCAATTTCCTAAGATTCACTTTTCTAAAAAATACTGATTTGCAAAATGAAATGTGCCTGCATTTGCACAATGCAAACTCTGTACAAACACACAGTGAGTACATCACAACCAGGAAATACATTGTTGCAATACAAACTTTTCCAGCTACCGCAACTAGAACTTTAGATTCTATTAAGGACATGGAGGCGAGGATTATGCTTCTCAATTTCTTTATTACTCAACAGCAGCCAAATAGAAAAAAGTAAACATACAATAAAACTACGTTTCCCATGAGGCTTTGAACCACGCCTCCTTCAATAACCAATAACAACAGAAGTTAGCATACAAAATGACGAGGCACCATCTTGACTACCTCTTTCTTTGCAGAAAAACAGTCCTTTAAGTGTCTGGAAAAACAAACAACAGTCCTGGCTCTCAACGGAGAGCAATAACAGCAGATCCCACTCTCAACGGAGAGCACATCCCAAAATTCCTTGATACCACAGTAATCCTCCAACAACAAGGAGATCCTTACCATAGATTATCGTAGCATTAATTCGGCTTGGAGTCAGTTCCTGAAACAGAAACACGTTTGAAAATAGGGAACTCAAAAAGGTGTGATATCTCAGGGTGGGAAAAAATAACATTGCATAGTTAATTATCGTGCAACATGATAGTTGACATCTTACCTGTCCTAATGGGTGGGATAATCCTCACCTCCATGTTCTTAATAGAATCTAAAATTCTTTTTGCAATAGCTGGAAAACGTTGTATTCTATGGCAGACCGGAGGCTCAGATTATGCTGGTTCAAAGCTGACCAACAACAACAGAAGAACATGCGTAATAGGTTTATAGTAAAACACATTGAGTCCGAAGACCAATCTGCAGCTTTCAAAATGTCTTCTAAGCAAGACCCCAGAATATATGCCTTAGAGGCCATTGTGCCTCTGGAGGACTGTGCACCATGAACAGAAATGTCAATCCCTGCTTCAGACATAACCCACCTGACCCAACGTGTCAAGGTGTCCGCTGAAACTGGACAGAAAGACTTTTGGATTGCTAACAGCAATTGATCAAAGGGATTTGTTCTATGCGCTAACTTGCATTCCTGATATACTTTTAAACATTTTAAAACACATCATTTGTTATTGTGAGGAAAGGCAGGATACTCAACCAAACATGACATGGTGTTAGGGCATTATGTATGAAACGAAATTTTACTCCCAAACGCTGCGAATCACAAAAAACAGTGTTTGGGAGTAAAATTTCACAAAACGCGATGTATGAGACATTCTCCGAACGCTAAAATAAGGAATTGCAAAAATAGCGATTCCTAATGCTGCGAACCAATAATTCTGCGAATATACATGCAAATTCCAAAACTGCGATTTTCAGTTTGCGAAAGTCGCAAATTGAAAAATCGCATTTTATAAAATCGCAATGAAATGTATGAAAAAATCGTCATTAGCGATTTCCCGATTTTTCCTCAATGGCTGGGCTTTATGTGATAGCCAGGAGGCTGCGACTCAGAGCTGCTGCACAGAGGTGAGACGCCAGGAAAGGATCTTCGGTGCGCACATAACCCTGTTCCAGCGGACTGTGGAGGACATCCATACAAACTACAGGCTGGATGTAGAGAGCATCCTTGGTTTAATTGTGGAACTCAAACCTATACTTGAACACCCCACACGCAGGACACACAACATCCCCACCCACATCCAGGTTCTGTGCTCACTGCACCTCTTGGCATCAGGTAGTTTCCAGGGGGTGATACCCTCAGCAGGAGGGGTGTCACAAAGTGCATTGTCGCGCTTTTTCCATACGTTCCTTGATGCCATGGTACAGAGGCTGTATCATCACATCCACTTCCCCAGCATCCCACAGGCACTAGACCAGACCAAGCAGGAGTTCTATCAAATAGCACAATTTCCCCATGTCATTGGATGCATAGATAGGACACATGTCGCCATATCCCCCCCTCCCAGAATGAGTATGTGTTCAGGAACCGCAAATCCTACCATTCCCTGAACAGACAGATGATGTGTAATGCCAAACATATTATCACCAACATTGTCGCTGAATACCCAGGCAGCCGGCACAACGCTTTCATCTTCCGCCACAGTTGACTCACAAGTGGGGAGTTTGGTGAGGGATACCTACTAGGTAAATGTATTTGTACAGAGGACACACTAGTTAAGGATAGGATGTGCAGGACAGTGTTTAACCATATTCCTCCCACCCCACAGGTGACAGTGCGTATGTGGTCCATGAGTTCATACTGACTCCCTACCTGAATCCTGCCAACGCTGGGGAGCAGATGTACAACAGTGCCCACATAGCAACCAGATGCACCATTGAGCGGACCTTCGGGATTCTCAAGAGCAGTAGCGGTCGGCAGTAGGTGTTTCTGTAGGGCGGTGACGTGGGCAGGGGGAGGGGCAGGGTGGGGGGTAGTAATGTATGGATTACGGAGTTTTATACCCCCACCATGCCCCTTCCCCTGCCCACGTCACCGCCCTACAGAAACACCTACTGCCGACCGCTACTGCTCAAGAGCAGATTCAGATGCCTACATAAGAGTGGAGGGGCACTACAATACAGCCCCCAGACCTGTTGCAAGATAGTGGTAGGATGTGCCATGCTGCACAACATCACCACCAGGAAAGGCACACCGGTGGAGCTCAGTCAATCGGATTCATCAGATGGGGAGAGGCCAGCTCCAGGACGCATGCCAGCCGGTGTAATTGGTGCAGCTGCTGGGCGAGATGAGATTACACGCAACTATTTCTAGGTACGAAAATATGACACAATGCTAAATATCAGTTGTGAGACTGTGTTTTATTTCCTTAAATTCAGGATGAATGACGGCACACAGCCTGAGTACCACACAATGTTTCTCCCAATGTCCAGCACATGTTAGTGTCACAGTGCGATTGTATAAGCAGGAGCAAGTGTCCATGTAAAGTGGGTTACTGCACCCATCTACTGGTCTAAGTTAGTGCACCTCAAATATGGCGCTGTCAGGTCGGAGCCCCTGTTTGGGGCTGCACAGTGCCCTCCTCACTTGTCGAAGTAGGCCTACTGTTACGCCCACTACTGCGCCTATCCATGGGGGGTGGGGGTGATGCTGCTCCTGCCTGGTTGTGCATCCTCGTCTGTTGGAGTTAGGACTCCTGACCCAGTAGTGCGAGCTGCCTGCAGCTCATCCACAGCAGATGTGACCTGTACCAGGGCCCTTTGCCACGTCCTGGCTGTTGTGTGTCACCTCACGCTGCATACAGATGCTGCGCCTTGACAGCACATTTGTTGCTGAGGACAGGCAGTTCACCGCCCGGGTGTAGAGATCTAGGCGCTGCATCTCCCTGCGCCTAGCAGCACGATCGGCCTTTAATTCCGCACAGAGTGCCTCCAGGGCACCCGTCATGCCCATGAAGCCAACCCTGATTTGCCTCTGTAGTGATTTTATGTTTTTTGCCTGCAGGCACTGTACTTGCAACATGTGCCCCTCCAGTCAGCCGAATACTGAGTCCTCTCCTGGGTCTGCTGCACTGGTGGATGCACGTGCCCTGCGCCTGGATGGAACTGGCGGGATCGGATCAGCACGTGCTCGAGCATGGTGTTGTGGCTCTGACTGTGCTGGGACTGGTTGGACATCGCCATCGGTGTCCTGGCCTTCATCCTCCAATGGGGGCAGTGGTGGCACTACATTCCGCCTGCGGAGTTTTGGAGGGATTACTGGGCTGCCCTCCTCCTCTGTGTCCTCCTCTTGCCCTGTTGCCTGTGTGTTAGGGGAATCGTCCTGTCTTCCACTGACTGTTTCCTGTGTTAAAGATGGTGCTGTGGACGTAAATGCACACATTAATTATATGTTCTGAGTTGCACTTGTCATGTATTAAATTTCACTGTTTGGGATTACATGGGTCCTGTATTTGCCTTTCCTGATGTGCACATGCTGTTAGCGACTGGCTGGGTGTAAATGCACCACTGTAATGTGCATGTGACGACATCTCCCATAATGCATTGTTGTGTGTGTGCTTGGGTACCTGCACTGGACTTATAGTTTTGTTCTGCCCCTGGGTCGCTCCTGGGTGTGTGGGGGTAGTTGGGGGGTAATCAGGGGTGTGATGGCATGCTTCTTACCTTGTCTTGGTACCGGGGGGGGTCGGAGCTGTCCATTACACTCTCTGGCAGCAGGGTTCCCTCAACCAGTTCCTCTAGTGGTGTGGAGTCAGTGGCAGTGGAGGTCCCTCCATCAGTCTTCTTGGCCTGCTCCAACCTGGCAGCCACCTTCTCCTTGGAGCGAGGGTGCATATCCTACCAATGCTTCCTTAAATCTTCCACGCTTCTGTGGGTGACGCAAACTGCATTCACTTTGTGCTGGATATCAGCCCAAATCGGCCATTTGCGTGTCTCAGGCACCCGGAGGAACTTTTTACCGAAGAGGTGTTCATGGTTTATCACTATTTCCTGGATCAGGACCTCCAGCTCAGTTTCTGAAATCTTTTGCTTTCTTTTCCTCTGTGTTTCCCCCTGCTGCTGTTTGTCCTGGCTGGCCATGTCTCCACTGTCTTCCATTGTTTGTAGCCCTGCAGAGTTCCCTCGCCTCCACTCCTTCTCTCTCACTGTGCTTCAGAAACTCAGGTGCAGCATGGGTAGTCACACTTCCTGATTGTGATGTCATCAAGCTGCACCTGAGTTTCCAATTCTCAGATTTGCGAATTTCGCAAAATTGCGATTTTGTAAATAAGCAATCGTTATTTGGGGCGTCGCAATGAAAATAGCGATTTTTACAGAATCGCTATTTTATTGCGATTTTTTACTTACATACCGTTTTGCGATTCTCAACTTGCGATTCACGAAAAATTGCAAATTGATAATCGTAAAAGGGGAGCTAGATACATATGGCTCAATGTCCTCCTAGAGATGATAAAAGACACACCCTGTGTAGAGAACATCCTTCCTGCTAAATGTAAAGCGCTCACATCAGAAACTCTCTTACAAGAGATTAAACACAATAACATAGTAAGTTTAGCAGATAATTGTTTTAACGTTAAATCTTTGTTATCTGGCCAAGATGGCGGAGTAGAGGACCTCATCCAGCTTAGAATCTAATTTCTTGTCAATGATAGCGTCCACAGAGTCATCATAATAGAAATCTGCATCTTCAGGATGCTCAAACGCAGCCACCTCCTCCTCATAGACTTTGCAGTCTGACATTCTGTACTATATATAGGTTTTATATATAAATATACATATATATATATATATATACATATATATATATATATATATATATATATATTCTCCAGAGAGAAGCTCAATTTTACTACCCAAACTCTAAAAGAGTTCAGGCACCGGTCGGAAGCAAAGCTGGTACAGTGGGGGCCACTCAGATACCAAAAAAGCCCTTGGAGCTAGGACTAATGGAGGGTATGTAACCCTACCTGCCTGTGCAGAGAAGGGTTGCCAAAAATTATTTCCCAGTACAAACTGGTACTTCAGGGATTAATACTCTCTCAACTGGTGAATGAAAAGAAAGCTACCAGATTTTAAACATGTCCGGTATTGGCTCCCCTGTCTGCCAGCTGCGTTAACCCACGATCCAGCCCCGGGCGAGGCGTCTTTCCAGCATGTAAAGAGTGCTGCACGCACGCATGTGTGCATGCAGGCTCCCGAGGCGCACGCTCTGGCATGCGCCTTGCTACCTGCCGGTGTGAGGGGCCAGTCCCAGCACAAAGACGTAAGACAGGCAATACACTTGCCAAGTGAGTCAGCAGGCTATTACAGGACAACACGGGCTAAAAACAGACAGAAAACTATAGCGCAATGCGGGCTGGGATAACTAAGGTAAGAAAGCGAGGTTGCGCGCATCACACGCAGCGTGGCGCTAACTCGCTACAAACACAGTGTTTAACAGGCAATAATACGTTAAGCCATAAGATAAAATGCATAAATTCCATCACTTAAGACATTATAATTGTAATAACAGAGACAAAGCATGATCAAAATAATGAGGCACTTATCTTGACTGCCGAGCAGCAAAGAAAGAGGTAGTCAAGATGGTGCCTCGTTATTTTGTCTCCTTATCCCTGCAGTTATTGGTTGTTGAAGAAGGCGTGGTTCAAAGCCTCATGGGAAACATAGTTTATTGTATGTTTACTTTTTTCTCATTTGCTGCTGTTGAGTAGTAAAGAAATTGAGAAAGCATAATCTGAGCCTTCGGTCCTGCCATAGAATAGGGTGAGTATATATGATACAACTCCCGGGAGCGAAGGAATTGTAGGACCCAATTCTAGTCTTCTCGTCAAGGAAGCAAGATCTGAGGTGAAATTCCAGCTAGATATTCGTGAGATGCTCAACCTAATTCTCGATGAGATCCGTGAAATAAAAAATAATCAGCGCACGGAACTTGCTGCTATTCACGCTAGAATAGATAAGCTGGAGGAGTTAACACTGGCGCTCCCCAACAGGGTCTCGGAAGCTGAGTCAAGGATTGCCGTCCTTGAAGATCAGATGAATCTGGTTTCAGGAGAGACTAAAGAGGCCACAAAAAAGAGGATTATAATGGAGAACAAACTTGAGGATTTGGAGAACCACTCCCGTAGATCTAACCTGAGGATTGTAGGGGTTCCTGAAGGAACAGAAGGATCCGATACAGTACAATGGGTTAACTCTTTTATACAGAAAGTAGTTCTGCCAGATTTTGAAGGAGACTTAACGATAACAAGAGCCCACAGAGTACCGGCTCAGCGTTTTGCGAACTCTCCTTTTCCTAGAACTATCCTACTAAATTTTGCGGATTTTGGAATTAAGGAACGGATACTCTCTAAGGCATATCAACAACGCCAGTTTACTGTTTCCGAAACTACAAAATGCAGGATTATTTCGGATATGACAGCAACTGCAGCTAAAAGAAGGCAAGAGTTTGTAAAGTTGCTGCAGTTATTTAAAGCTAATGGTGCCCAGACCTCGATTGCACAGCAATCAAAGTTGAAGGTTCTCGTTAAGGGAAATTTTTTTCTATTTACTTATTTAGAAGAGGCTCAGACCCTTCTTAATGAGATATCAACAAGGGCCTAGGCTCAATAGTTTGGTTTAATTGAATGTCGAATATGAGGAATCTAATGTTATAATCTAGATCTATACTCAAAAAAAAAAAAAACGAGAGTGTGGAAAAATTCAGGTGGGTGTTCCTGGGTCAAGGGTCACACCAGGGTGTAACAAGAAGACACCCGAAGAAGAAAGAAGGGGTGGGATGTGGGCAGTGTGGACAGGAAGGGGGTTCCCGCATCCCTGGGGGGGTCCTTGGTGGGGGGGGGTGAATGCAGTAAAAAATTACAAGGTCAGTAGGTTTTCTATTCATAACATTGGTTGGTACAGAAGAGGTTCAGAACTTCATAGCCTTGTCAATGAGATTTGACTTATGCAATATCCTGTCCATTAACGCGAATGGGCTGCTAAATAAACAGAAATACGGAGCCCTTTTGAAATGGGCACTTGCTTTTAAACCCCACGTAGTCTTCCTCCAGGAGACGCACTTGAAATCGAACTCCCCAAAGTTGTTTCTTCTAGATATTTTTCCTATGGGTTTTTTTCCTCAGCTGGGGTCACCCAGAGGGGTGTTGCTATTTATTTCTCAAGGAATTTACCCTGGGAGATTTTGCAAATGTAAAGAGACTCTAAAGGTAGATGGCTTTGGGTTGCAGTGAAATTGTTGGGAAAGATATTTAATTTTGTAAATTATTATGGCCCAATTGTTGATGACACCTCGGCCTTGACTGAAATTAGTGAAATACTAAGGAGCACTGCTGGGCAAATTATAGTAGGAGGTGATTTTAATTATATTCAGGATTTAAAGAAGGACACCTCTAATAAGAACAAGAAACAACTAAAACCAAAGACTAAAGGGGTGTTAGAGGCTTTTATGTCAGATTATCAATTGCGGGACTCCTGGCGCTCCCTAAACCCCAACCTAGAATCTTACACGTGCTATTCTAACAGGTTTCATACAGCCTCTAGAATAGATTTCTTTTTATCCTCAAGATCGCTCCAAATTTCCAACGCATTGATAGGTTGCAATCCCTTTTCAGATCATGGGAGGATTGAGGTTGAATTAATATTAGAGGGCACGACAGGGGAGCGACCTAGGTGGCAGCTGGATCGCACCCTTCTACAGAATATGAAATGGGTTGAGGGTTTCAAAGATTGGATAAGGGAATTTTTTCTAGTAAATAAGGACTCTGCAGAGCCTTTTGCAGTATGGGGGGCATTCAAAGCAGCAGCCCGGGGACAGATTATAGCATTTTCTTGCAACAAAGCTAACGACCGAAAAAGAAAAATATCTGCCCTTCAGTGCGCTGCAGAGAATGAGTATGCTTTGAAACTGAATCAAAAACCTAACAACTGGGAACAAGCTAAAGCATTGCTTAGGGACTTCTTCATCTTGGAAGAGATAAATAGCTCAAAAGCCTTCCAACAAAAGCTATATGAAGATAGTCAACTCATGGGTAAGCTGCTGGCAAATTCGATCAGGAAAAAACAAGAGTCTTCCATCATTTTAAAAATCCAAGATCCATCAGGCGGAATAGATACTAGAAGTGAGGGAATCGCGAAAATATTCCTTGATCATTATGAGAGAATATACTCTACTGATATTCAAGTGGAGGAAATATTAATCAGGGAATATTTTGACAACTTGAATATCCCCAAAATTTCCAATTTCAGATTCAATCAAATAGGCTGCGATATAAGTCATCTGGAAATTCAGAACAGTATAAAAGCCACAGCGGGAGCAAAGGCTTCAGGGATAGATGGATTCCCAATCGAATTCTACAAGGTTTTTTTGAAGGAGTTGGAGGATCCCTTGAAACATTTATTTAATTATATTAGACTAGGTGGGAGGGTTCCCTCAGAGTTTAAAGAGTCCACAATTATTAGTTTTGTTAAGAAAGACAAGAATCCGGAGGACCTAAATTCCTATAGACCAATTAGTCTATTAAACTCTGACTATAAGGTTTTTATGAAAATTTGGGCTCAAAGATTCGTGTTGGCAGCCCAGGAGGTGATACATCAAGATCAAACGGGTTTTATAGCCGGTCGCTATATGGCTGCCAACACAGAATATTTATTACAGGCACTACATTATTTTAATATTAATTCAATTTCTGCATGCATTCTTATGATTGATGCAGAAAAAGCATTTGATTTAGTCAACTGGTCAACGTTATTTTTTTCCCTGGGTTATTTTGGATTCCCCGCCCCTATTATTAATATGCTACAAAATATTTATGAGGGGGCATCAGCCCAGGTGATAATAAATGCCAAGCAAGCAGGGAAGATTAAAATAAATCGAGGCACTAGGCAAGGTTGCCCCTTATCACCCCTGCTTTTCACCTTTTTTATCGAACCGCTGGTAATAAAAATAAGAAATAATGATGCAATATCTTCTCCAATTGCTGGTATGTCGAAGTTAAAATTATTTGCCGACGACATTATCCTTTATATGGCTCCTGATAAAGAAAATATATTACATCTTATGAAAGAGCTTCAGGAATATGAGAAGATAGGGGGCTACAAAATCAATGAAAAGAAAACGGAAGTTATTATTTTAAATTCAAATTTAGACTTCCTTCCGCCAGATCTCCAGTTTCAAGCAGAAAAGAGGGACCCAATAAGATATCTAGGGATTTATGTGACCAGAGACTACCAAGAACTTTTTCAATTGAATTATATAAAAACAAAGAATAAAATCAAGAGCCTCTTAGAACAATGGGATATACTGCCCCTATCATTGATTACCTCTGCTTTTATTTTTGTTTAGTAATATCCCAATTAAAGTTAATTTTGCCTTTTTTAATGAACTAGAATCCATGATGAGAAGATTTATTTGGAACAAAAAGGCCAATAGAGTCAAACTCGCGGTAATACAACTTCCTGTTAACCAAGGCGGACTTGCTCTTCCCCATTTTTATACATATTACGAAGCAGCTTTTTTCGATATAATGGCAGGATTATTAAAGGCTAGACAGACAAGAGACAACTTTTTTTTAAATAGAATGCTTGAGGAATCAGGCTCTCAAATTTTTATTTTCTTAAAAACTGCAAAGCTTCCAAAGAGAACACGATATAAGACACTGGTGGGGTATTCATCAAGATTACGGCTTCTGGTCAAAGATGGCCGCCCAGTCCCCCGGCTCCGTGTACCATCTCCTCCCGAGGGCGCCTTCTGCCTGATATCCTGATTCGAAAGGGCACACACGGGCGCAGGAGCAGCGCCGGTACTCGATGGCGCGTCCCCGAGGTTTGTACCACCTCCACACGGGGAGAAACGGACAGCGGCGTTTGCGGCCCGAGGCAGCTTGAAGACCGGGGACTCGTCTGGACTGCAGGACCGGCCATCAATTGAACAACAACGGCCACCAGCTGCAGTGAGGGGCCGGTCGGCTCCGGATCGAATCGGACCGGCCGATTTTCGGATCGCTCGCTCAGCTGATTGGTGGGCATGAGTTAGATCGACCCTTCATGGTTCCCCTGAGTCGTTTGTGCTTTTTTGGGAACTTTGCTCGCTTGCCGCCGGGGACCGCGGTGAGACCCGTCCCGCTAATTGCGGGAGAATCCCGAATTTGAGCCCGGCCGCGTTTAATAGCGCGGACTCCCTCGGCGGCTGTGTTTTGGCTACGTCTCCGCTGTTTGGGTGCCCTGCTGGTGATACCATGACGCCTGATGCCCTGCTGCGCGTGCCCCGGCCCCGATCTATGATTGTGCTTCCTCGGAACGTAGCGAGGGGAGCAGAGTGCTGCATCCGTGAAACCGAGTCCCGACCTGATTTGCATCCTATGGAGGAAGGGAGCTTGACAAAAAGGGGGCACGGAGCAGAACTACATCTTGGCGATCTCCTTGCTGCCCTAGCTGACCTTCGCGATACCTTGGAGCAGGATGCCCGTTCACTGGGTGATAAGCTGGATGATGTTGTCTTTGTGGCGGAACTAATGAGCCCGGGTGGTTCGTGGGCGCACAGTGGGATGCTTCACTTCTTACCCAGACGCGACAATATGGTGCCGGCTACTGATATCCCAGAATCCGGGACACGGGCTCTCGAGCCATCTCCAGTTGGTGACATTCGTGATCTAGAACTATCCGTGGGCTCCTGCTTGGAACCGAGCGATGGACTTTCTTTCCACGCCATGCTGTTGGTATCTCTGGTTCTGCTCCAACCACGTTTTGACAATGTGACGATCTTTCCCTGCTCTGCTTTGCCGATTGCGATGTGGCAGTCATGTTATTGCGTCAGGTTGGGTCCATCACGCTGGCAGGAACGGGCTCGGATGAGGTCCGATCGCATCGCAGCACTACAGAATTGCTACTGTCTGGGTTTGCTCTGATATTCCTATTCCTTACGATTGCGGATTTGGAGTGCGACAATTTGGTGGGCCATCGTGGTATGCGCAGGACAGGACAAGGATAAATGATGTTTCCTCCGTCTCGATACTTCCTGCTTGCGGGTTTATAGGGGATGTGTGGCATATTGTCTTATTTGTTACGATGCTGGGCTGATCCTGTGCCTAGTGCACTGTTCTATTGTACTGCTTTTAGCGGAGGTGTTTTACGTCCTGTCCACATACGTTATTTGCAGAGGGAGAGGCCGGGGGACTGCTGGAGGGCTCCCCTCCGTTTTTCATTTCTTTCTTTTCCTTCCCTCGCTTGGGTTCCTCTTTTAGTCTAGGTGGGTGGTAGTTTCTTTTCTCTCTCTTCTAAATCTCGGGTTTCATAAAATGGGCGACAGGCACTCTGCTGAGGGGGAGGCCGTAGCCGGAGGCAGGGGTGCAGGGTGGGGGGTATTCTCTGTTTTTCTTTCCCTTTTTCAGTTTCTAGGGCCTCTTTTTCTCTCTTGCTTTGCTTGGCTTTTTCTTTCCTTTCTTTCTTTTTCTTATCTTTGGGATTCCGAGTAGTAGGTGGCTTGCCGGATGTTCTTATGTCTCAAGCCTGTATGGGGGATGTTATATTAGTTCCTTTTTAGAGACGGCGGGCGGGTGCTGCATTGGGGGGCGTAATGTATTATTTGTTGTCTATCCTGTTTAGTGCGCGTTAGTGCCTGCGCCCCGCCTGCAGTGGTCCCGAATGTGCATATCCTGATTTGTGATGTCCCCTACCTCTGGTGTTACTAGATTATATGACATCGGATCCTGTTCTATCTCTGAACTTTAAAAAAAAAAAAAAAAAAACTCTCTTATCCTGGTACCATTATGGTGCGACAGTATCCTGGGTGTTGATGTGGAATTGAGGAGGCGGGATGTATGTGTTTTGACTTATTGATTTGCATTGACCGTCTCTGTGATAATGGCCGACTGTGCTCTTGTTGGCCTGCAATTGTATTTGCCTTATGTCACAATAAAGGTTTTCAAAAAAAAAAAAAAAGATTACGGCTTCTATTTGAAAAACATGGTTCAGATGGATCTATTTATTTGAAACTTTCAGAATGTGCTAAAATGGGTCTTAGGATTTCTCCAAGACATCTGACAGAATGGGAATCGGCCGGATTCTGTGAAATAAGGCATCTTCTCACTCAATATACGATAATTAGCTGGCAAATGGTTAGAGATAGAACGCATCCGAGGCGGCTCACGTTTTTCAATATTTGCAATTGAGCTATTTTATAAGAAAAGTTGTAGGAAGTCTTGATACAACACCCAATGTTTTGTTAACAGCGTTATATGGGGAGAAACATAAGGGTATTGGATTCTGGTATAAAAAGTTACCCCCTTCTGGATCATCCAATATAATAAGCAACCATCTGGAGAAAATAAGTCTCACATTACAGTGTGTATTGTCAGATAAAGATTGGGAGACAATATGTTATTTAGGAAACAGAGCACTTCGAGCAGCTAATTATAAGAGAATGTCTGTTCTTTGTCGCTGGTTGGCATATTATACCCCGGAAGCCCTACAAAGAATGTTCCCTGAATATGAGAATAAATGTTTTAGATGCAAAACCATGGGACAGGGTGGTTGGTATCATATTTTCTTCTCATGTCCAAAGTTAGAACCCTTCTGGAGGGAGATTTTCGCAGATTTGGGGATGGCAACTGGGAAAATTCTTCTTCCAGAAGTGGAAGTGGCCCTTTTTGGCATCAGTAAAGACAGGAATAGGTTCAATGAATCAGAAGAAGTGTTTATTTTTGTTTCCACTGCCGTTGCACGGTCTCTGATTCTGCAAAATTGGAAATCTACGGCGTGTCCTTGCCATGTTAAGTGGGTTAATAAAATGAGAAGAACATATAATTTTGAGAGAGCCTATGCAGGTAGAGTGGGTGCGATTGCAAGATTTGAAAGGAATTGGAAATATTTTAACAAGCTTGAACTATGAAAAGGAAGGTGATTGTTATATTTTAGCTAACTGTAAGATGGTATTACATTTACATCTGAGGAAATACAAGTATCCATCTGCTATACTATATCAAATTGCTAAGCACTTTTATCATATAAAATTTTTGTATGTTATTTTATTTTTTACTTCATGAAATGTATTACTATTTGTGTTACTATACATCGGCACTTTATTGCATTAGTCACTTTATATAGGCCAAACATTTTGCACATAATAACAATAGCACTTTCAAGCGTCGGTCTTTCTACTCTTTGCATTAGCACTTTATGAACGGTATAATAATATTATTGTGTTACTATACATCGGCACTTTATTGCATTAGTCACTTTATATAGGCCAAGTTTTGCACATAATAGTACCTTCAAGCGCTGGTCTTTCTACTTTTTGCATTAGCACTTTACGAAAGGTATAATAATATTATTCTTGATGCTGCTCTATCACCAGTTGTTTATATATTGGGTAATCTAATATGTTTTGGAATTATTATTTTAAGTACGGTAATGATAATGATATTTCTTTCTCTATATTATTATTGTATTATATCGATAGGTTTAAATTTTGAAGCACAATATTGGTTATTTTCCTATTATTGCTGTGGCATTCTATTGTCTAGGGTTGTCTCTTGGATTTTGTAAATTTTTGGCTAATGTATGTCTAATTATGAAGAAATTAATGTACCAATGTATTTTCTCTACCTACGGCTTGTAATAAAAAAAAAAACACAAAAAAAACAAACATTTGAATATAAGAACAAAATCACTTTACTATTTTCAAATTCACCCGTCATGAACTCTCCATCAACCCCAACTCAGAAGTATGTGGTCAGGCAATCTCTGAGACCTTGGCCTGAGGTTACTGATTGATAGGTCACAGGTGGGGTGACACATAACCGGCAGACAACAACATGAATAGGGAACTCAGAAAAATCCCACAGATAGGCGCAGTGACACAACAATGGTCCAGGAAGATTGGCATCAATAAAGAACGCATGGCCAGAGGGGTGTGCGCATTCCCAAAACACAATAATGTCGGATGCCACATGAAGTCAGGAACACACAGCCAATCAGAACACAGTACACACAGTACATGCAATGATCACGCGCCCACATCCTGGACATCTGGGCATGTTCCCCACTGGCCCCCATTGTGTCAAAGCAAGGTTGAGCCCACCTTCATTTGTTATTACGAGCCTTATTTATGACTCCAAAGAAGAGGCCTGCCTTCTTTCACCAGAAAAGGATTAATAGAAGTAGTTTATGAGACTCAAAGAATTGTATAAAACCCTGTTCAAATCGATTTAACCTTGTGACAGTCCTCAACCCCACTTCATTATTTGTGCTCCGGGCCAAACTGTTCAATTAAACCAACTGTTCCTGTTTTGCCAAACGCCTCTTGTCTTTTGTTTTTTCAAGGTAAATTCATATTTGAGCAACAAGTGCATCTTTAGATAAAGTCATTCAATGTTTTCTTCACAATTAACATTCCCCAATGCATTTTGGACCTGGATAGGTCTTTCATCATGGGGTTAGTCTTTACAAAATAAAACAAGAGGAACAAGAGAAATCAAACTCACTATTCTCATATGTCAATCACCTATGCTTCAAATGGAAAACTGCTGAACTTCAACTGTGTCACTGTTATGTCCGAACTGTGGGATTTTTCTCCCAATTTTAATTAGATCCAGAGAACGTGACTACACAACATAAACACTAAAATAAGACATAAATAAACTCCAGGTTCATTGATTTCAATTGTACATTGAGGAGACCTAAAATGTTTTTACTCAAAATCATGAGCAAATTTAACACCAATTGGGCTCAATTGTATATTGAGGAGATTTGTAATAATTTCGCTCAAATTTGTACATACAAAACCCGAAGTCATACATGCAGGGCATAAAGTGTATCAGGACTGTAAAACTTTGGCCCAAAGTCATACATACAAAACTCAAAGTCATGAATGCAGGGACTCAAGTATATCAGGACTGGATGAAGCTTACCCTCCGATTTGGAGTGGCGTGAACAAGACATATTTTATGGCATGTTAAACTGCTGCCATGTTGATTTTCTATTTAAATCCCAACGGTTCATAGATACTTTTCCAAACAGTAACATACACTACACATAGGAATCATTCGTCTAACATCTGTACAGCAGTTATCTAGAAATGTAAAAATCACAAAGGGGACAATTACCATGTGACACGGAAGGCTCTGACTGAGGGTCGAAGTCTTCGAGCCGCATCGTAAAGGCTCCTCGGTTTACTTTCCAACCGCTGCATCATAACATTGTCAGTTGGATAGTAAACCAGCTGGTCATTCTAGCTGGTTTCCAATGGGCTCCAGGAGCCTGTCGGCCAGTTGAAAGCCAGCCAGTAATCTCAAGGGAGGGCCTTTTCGTCCTTGAGATTACGATGCACGGTTTCTCTCATGGTTTCCAGGTTGGCCTGTCCGACATGATAAGCATGTCGGAAAGCGTGTTTGGGAGCCCCCAGCAGGTCCCCCTTGGATGTGCTGCATCCAGTCGGGGGCCGAATGATCTCTGCACTTCATGGCAGACAATTTGAGGTCCCTTCCACAGGGTGCAGGAATGAACCACACCTTCCATTTCCCTATGGGAGCATGTATTATGGGCGGTTTACGGCCATAATGCATGCTCCCATAGGGAAATGTAGGAATGCGACCGAACAGTGTTCAGTTGCATCCTAATTAGGCCGTTGGCACCGCCGACTGGGTGTTGGTCGGTCCCAGGACCAAGTCGGTGTCAGGCAGAAGTAATTCTGCCCAACATCTAAACCGGCCCCAAAGTGTCCAGAAAAATACATCAGGCAGTACTGTATTTATGTGGACCATCATGTAATGACATATGCCATGAAGAATAATTTTAGCTATTGTGTATATACAATGTATTTATATTAACATATGTTTCATATAAAGAAAACTACACTGTATGAAAATATACATTATTCTTAAATCTTTTCACTTCAGATAAATAGGCAACTATAACATATTCAGGCTTCACATGTACAGCTTCCTCTAAGACATAGAATAACTTTCAATATTCAAAGATTAATAGGACAAAGAATAATACTATAAAGAGCATGGCCTACTTTAACACATAATGAGCTGTGTGCAACTCCCTCAAAAGTGGAAATTGTGGGCAGTGAAACATCTATTTTAGGTCCAAAAACCAATTTGATGGTATAAATGTAAATGGCAGAAACATGGATGAAGGATAGTCTTCGTTATCAACAGCATTGATACTTTAACTGATGCAACTGCATCACGATGATTGACAATTCATGAGGAGGCTCATGTGGAGACTCAGCAACAGAATAAAATATATCCCCATGTAGTTTTGAGAATGCAAAATGATGGTCACTATGTTGAGAAATTTGCTACTGCTACCTCGGTGTTTAGCAGAACAACCCTCTGCCGAACATTGCAAACTGTACCAACAACGCAGATAATTAGGGCAGGTTACATCATCATTGGAATTGCTGAAAAGTAAGCAAACATGTTCCAGTGATCAAGCAACCCCTCAGGTAAATGAAAAGGTTTCCAGCTACAATATTTTGTCTGTGTCTGATGTGATAAGATGTAGGTGTACTTGTAGTCAGGATGCTGAAAGAGAAGGGGACTTGTCTAAGATAAATACTGACAAACCAATTCCAAGCACATTAAGAAAGTTACATTGAAAGATGTTTTTGAAAAGCAAAACATGAATCTTTATTTTTATTTTACAATGTAAACTGAACTTTCATAGTTGCACAAATTTGTCTCTATTTCATTTGATTTTGTTTTTTCCTTTTCCGGATAGAAATATAATTACTCAACAACGTTTGGCCTATGATTCTTTATTTATATAGATTATAGTAAATGCACTTACCTTAGAAATAGTTTATTGGGATGTATGTCCGCTGATCCTTTCAATCTACAGGCAATGTGGCTTTCTTAATTGTTTTGTGTTTTCTTCTTCCTCATCAGAACTGTCACCATCAGGCTCTACTGGAAGACTCTTTCTGGTTGCAATGTTTTGTAACATTGCACAAGTTTTGCAAATCACTTCAGGGGTAACACCACCACTTTTATGTAGGTAGCAAAATCTAGCCTTCAGGAGTCAGTTACTGTCCTGGCTTGTATGTGAGCAACGTTTTAATCAATTGATCAATCAATCAAAGCATTTGTAAATTGCACTATTTACCCGTGAGGGTCTTAAGGCGCTAAGGGGAGAGGAATGCTGCTACTGTTCAAAAAGCTAGGTATTGAGGAGTCGTCTGAAGGTCGGTAGGTCTTGGGTCTGCCGTAGGCGGATGGGGAGGGTGTTCCATTTCTTGGTGGCGAGGTGGGAGAATGATCTGCCGCCGGTGGTTGTTCCTCGGATGCGTGGGACGGTGGCGAGGTCGGTGGAGCAAAGCTGGCAGTTCGGGGTGTAGAAGGATAGTCGTTTGTTGAGGTATGTAAGTCCGGCGTTGTGGAGTGCTTTGTGTGCATGGGTGAGGAGTTTGAGGGTGAACCTCTTGTTGATAGGGAGCCAGTGCAGGTCTCTTAGGTGGGTGGTGATGTGGCTGTGGTGAGGGAGTCTGTAGATGAGGCGTGCGGAGGGGTTCTGTATTCGTTGGAGTCTCTTCTGGAGTGTGGTCGTGGTTCCTGCGTACAGGGCGTTGCTGTAGTCCAGCCTGCTGCTGACGAGTGCTTGGGTGACCGTTCTCCTGGCTTTGGTAGGGATCCATCTGTAGATCTTGCGGAGCATTAAGAGTGTGTTGAAGCAGGAGGAGAAAACAGTGTTGACTTGCTGGGTCATAGAGAGCGTTGAATCCAGGATGAAACCCAGATTGCGTGCATGGTTTGTGGGTGTCGTGGGTTCTCCCAGCGTGGTTGGCCACCAGGAGTCATCCCATGCGGAAGGAGTGGCGCCAAGGACGAGGACCTCTGTTTTGTCTGCGTTCAGTTTTAGTCAGCTGGTCTTCATCCAATCTGCGACGGCCTTCATTCCCTTGTGGAGGTTGGATTTGCCGATGTCCGGGTCTTTGGTGAGGGAGAGGATTAGCTATGTGTCATTGGCATATAAGACGATGTTGAGGTGGTGCGGCGGTCACTCTTCAGATGCGCGGGACAGTTGCAATGGCTTGGTCGGCGGAGCGGAGCTGGCGGGTGAGGGTGTAGAAGCTGAGTCGGCTGTTGAGGTAAGCTGGTCCGGTGTTGTGGGGTGCCTTGTGTGTGTGGGTGAGGAGCTTGAAGGTTATCCTCTTGTTGATGGAGAGCCAGTGCAGGTCTCTCAGGGGGCGTGTGATGTGGCTGCGGCAAGGGATGTTGAGGATCAGGCGTGCGGTGGCGTTCTGGATTTGTTGGAGCCGTTTCAGGAGTTTGGCCAAGGCTCCTGCGTAGAGGGCGTTTCCATAGGCCTGTCTGCTGCTGACGAGGGCCTGGGTGACCGTCCTTCTCGTTTTGGTGGGGATGCACTTGTAGATCCTGCGGAGCATGCGGAGGGTGTGGCGATGCAAGATGGCCGCCACCTGAGGAGCTCCGCAACATCGAGCTGCTCTCGATTATTAAGGGACCTCTTTGGTGCAGCGCTACTTCATCCAGATGATGGATTTCGGCGTCGGAACACATGGAGCCTGTTCTGGCAAGTTCTCGGACCACTACACGGTCTGGATAATTATTTATTTCCTCCAACGTTTTTTTTTTCTCTCATTGCGGCTGCCATTTTGGATTTTATTTTCATTGTCTCTCTGCGCAGCTAGTTGTATTAGCGGAATGCTGCCAATTAAATGCCTCTCTTCAAAGTTCCTTTCTTTCTTCAATGCAGCCTAAACTTTGTACTTTTTGAACTCAGAAGGTACATTTTTGGTCTTTCTTACTGGCCTTCTGCAACAAATATTTTGCCTCATGTCATGTTGTGGAAAATGTAAGGATAGCAAATTAACTTCAGTCCATTTCATATGACTGCTGTTATTATGATATCTCCACACTAACTTTTCATTGCCTACTTTTATCGTCAATCCTTGTAAGTTCCCTTCAACGTATTTGGCTGGCCCCTCGCTACTCTTCTTTGTTCTTAATCTACTGGGAACCTAATCTCTGGCATTTCTTCCCCTCACATCAGTGCTGCCTCGGCTCCTGCCTCTTTTCTCTCATGGATGCATGTCACCCATAGTATTTCAGCGTCTACGTCACTATGGCTCATACACATAAATCTCAGGGGACCTCATCTGGAGGGCGCAAAGGCTCAACCGCTTGAGCAGGTAAACGCATTAAAAAAGATCCTCCCTCCCCCTCCAAGTCTTCGCTTCCCCTCACGTTGGAAGATATTATGGAGGAACTGCGACTTATTTAGCCATTTTGACTGATACTGCCACCACCATTCAACGGATTGAAGATAAATGGTCAGGTCTTTATTTCAGGCTTTCAGATGTTGAGTAAAAAGTCAGTGATGCTCAAGATGTTGTACCTAGAGTTGACGGTCTCACTAAAGAAGTTATTCAACTCAAGAAAATCACGGAGGACTTGGAAAATCATAGTAGGTGCAACAACCTGCGCATTTATGGTATTCTGGAAAGTTCTGAAGGCTCGGACATTATCACTTTCTTGAAAACCCAAGTCCTACAAATCACTGGCCTCCCTAAATCCACTGATTTCAATATTCAAAGAGCTCACAGATTGGGACCTCAGAGTGCATCTTCCTCTTCAAAACCAAGAGGTATAATTGCCTATTTCCTTCTATATTCAGATCTCATGGCAATTCTCAAGCTGCAAAACAGCATAAGCAGATGCTATGTTTCGGTCACAGAATCTTCTTTCGCCAAGATGTCTCCAAGTCAACTGCTAACCAACAATAGTAATTCCTTGACCTCAGACCCGCCTTGAGTTCCATGAATGCACGTTACGATTTAATCCATCCTTTCTTCTTTAAAGTTACTTACAAAGGCAGAACTTTGAGTTTTGAAGACCCAGCCGACCTCCAAAAGTTTATTCACTCTCACAAAGGAGAACTTATGGAATTGAGTAAACCTTAATTGTTTTGTCGTTGTTCCTCTGAATTGTTTTGTTCTGATGTTTTAATACAAATGTTTAACATTTCCTTGTTTATTCCTTCCCATGTTCCCCAGGTCTATTTTTTCCAGTGTTGCTGATGATGTTCCCTATCCATGTTGCCCTCGTGAATGTAACGTATAATTCATCCCGCTGCGTTTTACCCTAATGTCTGGTAAGCTCCCTTCTTTTTGTATCATTTGTTCATCTCCTTCTCTTCTGGTTCCTACCCTATCTTTTTATCTAGTCCCATTTGGAAATCTCTTCCTTCTCGGTGTTCTTCTTTTGTGTGCTGTCTTGCTCTTTGCCGCTCCCCTCACACTTAATGTCCTTTTCTTTGAACTGTTTCATGGCTAAAGCCTGCAGGCTTTTAGTCATCTTCTTTTTGATATCTCTTCTGGAGGAATCCTGACTTCCTCTTCCTGTTCCTTTCTTTACGTCTTATCTTTCTTCCCTCGTCTTCCTTTTCACTTTTGGGTCCACACACATTATTTCTCTCTTTAGACTTTTGTACACTTATTTCATGCTTTCTCTCTGTTTTTCCCTCTGTCTCTTACTTTGGTTCTTTTCAGTCAAATTTGACACTCTTCTCCTTTCATGCTATCTTCTTTTCCTTTTTACGATCTATCGGTTCCCTTCCACGTTCTTTTATGAATACCTTTTCAATTCTCTGCACATATCTTCTATCTACCCATTGATTTTTAATTCATTTTTACTCACTGTTCACTTCCAATCTAGTGTATTCCCTTGTTACTTATCTTTCTAGACCTCTTACTCATGAAAGGACTCCGTATTATTTCATGGAATGTTAAAGGCATGTGTAATCCTGTCCAGAAGCAACAGGTATTATCCCAACTTGCCAAATTGAATTGTCATGTAGCGATGTTGCAAGAATCACACCTTAAGTTACAAGACTTACCCTCGTTACCTAAACATTGGGTGGGTGAAATGTTTTGCTCACCAGCTGTTAATAACAAGAATGGTGTGCTAATTTTATTTCATAAATCTTTGAATGTTCTCTTATAAAATGTGTTAACTGATACAAATGGTAGATAGTTATATTTACATGTCAAAGTTAATAATAACCAAATTTATTTTTGTAATGTTTATGGTCCAAACGGTATTGATCTATCTTTTTGGAGCAACTTCTCCACCTTCCTTTCCTCGCATTGCACTGAAAATTTGATTATGGGTTGGGATTGCAATCAACTTATGGATCCTTTCCTTGATCTGAAATCCCAAATCAGATACATTCCAAATAAGATGCAAAAAGGGTTCCTTAAAGCCATCCCCACAAGGGGATTGATAGACGCGTGGCACACCTCTCACCCTGATATTCTAGAATTTTCCTTTTTCTCACCTGTCCACAAATCCGACTCACGCATCTATTACATTTTCCTCACACAGCCTGCCCCACAATTTATGAATAAGGTTGAAATTGGTTCTATCCTCATTTCCGATCATGCACCTGTTATTCTAGATATGGATTATCCCTCCCCTTCTCCTACATCTCGACGTTGGCGCTTTAATAATTCCCTTCTTTTAGACCCTTAATTCTCTGAACAGTTCACCTTATTCGCTCAAGAGTTCTTTCTTCATAACCTTTCCTCCATCTCTCAATTCCATCTTATTTGGGATGCTTTCAAACATCTGCTAGGGGTTTGATTATTGAATTTGTATCTCGGAAGAAAAAAAAACCCTCTCACATTCAACATTGCTTCTAAAACAAATCAAAACCTTAGAGCATAAATACTTCACTATCAATTGCTCCGACACATTACCGCTCCTTTTTAAAGCCAAAATGCAATATAACAAGTTATCTTGGGATTCGGCTTGTAATTTTCTTCTCAAATTGAATGCAAAAATGTATGGGGGACGTAACAAAGCAGGGAAATCTCTAGCAAACTATCTCAAAATCAAGAAACAAAAATCTAAAATTGTAGCCATAAATGATGATTCCGGGAATGCGCACCTTTCAGATGCCAACATGCTCGAATGCTTCACTAACTATTATTCCTCTCTTTACACCCCTGAAACCCAACCTTCTCTAGATCTCATTGACTCCTTTTTTCAAAACATTCCCAAACCCCCATGATAGTTCCCTCAATCTTTCAACTCTGATGTCCCTATTTCTGAACGAGAACTTATAGAGGTCATTGCTCTCCTACCCAGAGATAAAACACCTGGACCGGATGGTTTTACAGTTCGTTTTTTTATTTACATTTCAAATCGTTTTTGGTTCCCCACCTCATGTCCTTGATTAACTCTTTTCTGCTTGTTGGTGTGTTGTAGGTTTCTTTCACGCAAGCGATGCTTTGTTTAATACCTAAGAAAGATAAAAATCCCTCGCTGTGCAAGAATTATAAGCCCATTTCCTAAATAAACGATGGTTGTAAAATTTATGCTAAACTCCTCGCCCTTCGCATCAATAAGGTTATCCCAATTTAGTGAACATATATCAATCTGGCTTTGTTAAAGGGCGGTAAATCACAGATAACTCACGTACTTTTCTTAGCATCATACATTTAGCTTCAAAGTCTGTCTCTCCTGTTGCGGCTATCACCTTGGATGCGGAAAAAGCATTTGATAGGGTTAATTGGGATTTTATATTCGGTGCTTTGAGATGTCTTGGTTTCAGTCCCCCATTCATTAAATTAATACAACTTTTATATTCTACACCTACTACATCCTTCTGGGTAAATGGCTGTCAATCTCGATATTTTCCTCTTCTCAGGGGAACTAGACAGGGTTGTCCTCTTTCCCCCTTCTTTTCATTCTTGCCCTTGAACCTTTCTTAGAAACTATTAGATGTTCACCACATTACACAGGATTTCAATTTCATAACCTTGATATCAAATTTACTGTATATGCGGATGATATCTTGTTATTCATTTCTAAGCCATCCGTTTCCTTGCCGGCTTTCTTTTCCCTTTTACATGACAACTCCAATGTCTCCGTTTATAAATTGAACGTTGAAAATCAGAAATCTTGCCTTTAAATACATTTTGCCTCAACTCCATGTTCCTTGATTCTGGCTTTGAGTGGAACTCCTTGCATATTAAATGTTTAGGTGTTCTTTACTCCAACAATATCAAAGAAATTATTAGAATCTACCCTACTGATATTCTAAAGAAACTCTCTGCCCTCATTGATGGTTAGTCTCTAAGTTTCCTTCCCTGGTGGGGTAGATTAGCTACATTAAGATGATGCTTCTCCCAATCATCAATTTTTATCTCTCTATGCTCCCTGTTTCGCACTATCAATAGTTCATTGACCAAGTTCCTTTGGAATAGTCGTAAACCCAGAATTTCATTGACTCGTCTTCAACTTTCTAAAGGATTTAGCAGAGTTAATTTTCCTAATCTTAGATGATATCATTCGGCTTTCACCCTGAAACAAATTCGGACTTTTTGTCTGACTCCACTGTTCTTCCATGTACAACATGGAGCGCCTTAGAACAGGCCCAGTAGTCTCCTTTCTCTTTCCTTTCTGCTACCCGTATTACTTTGCCTCTGAAACGCCTTTCCTCTCCTACTCTCATTCATTCCAGGGCTCTCACGGTCTCCTTGTGTGGCTTTCATCTTCCTTCGGCTGATCTACTAAAAAAGCCTCCGTTGGATCCCACGGAGTTGGCCAACTTCAGGCCTATTTCATTATTGCCGGGACTCAGCAGGATTGCAGAGAAAATGGTCAACCAACAACTCTCCTCCTTTCTGGAATCCAATGAGCTACTACGTAGCTCTCAAACAGGCTTTCGTCCTGGCCAGGGAACAGACACGGCCCTGATATCAGTCATTGGGGAGGCAAGATGCATCTTGGATTCAGGAGGATCAGCAGTAGTGATCCTCCTGGGTCTAAGTGCAGCTTTCGACACGGTCAACCACCGTGTCTTAATTCAGCGCCTGTTCGATATTGGAATCTCAGGCACTGCCCTGGCTTGGTTAACATCCTTCTTAAATAATCGGACCTTTCAGGTATTGAAGGTAATGCACGGTCCAACTCAATCCCTCTCCAGTGTGGGGTACCGCAGGGCTCCTCGTTGAGCCCTACTTTGTTCAACATGTACATGTCCCCACTGGAAGACGTGGTTGCTCCATTCGGGATTAAAATAGTCAGCTATGCGGACGACACCCAACTAGTCGTCTCGCTTACTCAACTGGACCAGTGCTCCAGAAACCTTCATTCCTGTCTGTCCGAAATTTACGCCTGCATGAGCAAGTCCTCACTTAAACTAAATGGCTCCAAAACCGAGCTTATGCTTTTAGGGCCCAAGCTGACATCCCTACCTAACTCCATTTGGCCTGCCTGTATGGGGGCTCTCCCCTCCCAAGAAACAAAATTAAGAGTTTAGGGGTTTGGCTTGAACAGGACCTCTCATTCAGAACTCAAGCCAAAAAAACGGCTGGCATCTGCTTTGGCCTACTTCGTTCAGCCAGGAAGGTCCTTCCACTTCTTCCTTTTCACTCAAGGAAGCTTCTAATTCAAGGACTGATCCTGTCTAGGCTGGATTATAGTAACGCCCTTTACTTGGGCGCCCCAGAAGCTACAATCAACAAACTTCAACAGATTCAAAATTCTGCAGCTAGGCTGCTCCCAGGTACATCGGCAAGGTCCTCTGCGAGACCGGCCCTTAGATCTCTCCATTGGCTGCCAATCCGGGAGAGGATAAAGTTTAAATCTCTGTGTATTGCCCATAAATCTCTGCAGGATAAGGGTCCTCCTATTTTGAAAAGCTTAGTGCCCCCCTATAAGGCTAACAGAACTCTCTGCTCGGATTGTGAATGTTTAGCCAAAATTCCCAGAGTGAAGAGGTCGCGAACAGGAAGCCGTTGATTCTCCGTTAATGCAGCGACTCTGTGGAACTCATTACCATTGAAGATACGAGCTGAACCCTGCTATCTGCGGTTTCGGAAGCTTCTCAAAACCTTCCTCTTCCCACAGGTCCCCTAACTCTGGGGCCGATTATGATGGCGGACGGACCTGAGTCCGTCCGCCACCATAGAGTAGGAGGGACCGTCCGCAGGGGCAGCGGCGGTCCCTCCATGCCGATTAGGATGTGACCGCCAGGGTGGCGGTCACATCCTCTATTTTTAACATTGCGGCGGGTGCAGCTTCAAGGTGCACCCGCCGCAATGTTAAAAATGCTTGCACGGCATTTGCATGCACCAAGCGGCAGGCACCGCGCGGTGCCTGCCGCTTTGTTCACGCAAATGCAGGGGGGTACCATAGGTACCCCCCATGTGCACCCCTCACCCCCTCTTCACCCAGGGGGCCCGCAACGGGCCCCCGAAGTGAAGGTCCGTATGCTTTTCCAAGGCGGATAAGCCGCCGTGGAAAATCATACTTTCTACTCCATCATAATATGACTGGCGGTGTCTGATAGACACCGCCAGCCATGTTAATGTAAAAGCGGCGGACAGATTCAAAGACCCACCAGCCATCCTAATTTGGCGGTGGGTCTTTAAAGCATCCGCTGCGGTTTTCCCGCATCCTCCGGGCCGGCGGTGGCTTCTGCCGGCCCGGAGGATGCGGGAAATCCACGATCCTAATGAGCCCCTTAGTTCTTTTCCCCCAGTATCTTTGGTTCTATAGCGCTGGGATGCCTCCGGGTAACCATGCGCTTTATAAATCTGCTTCCATTCCATTCCATCGTTCCCTATGCATCTCGACCTGGTATAATAAACATTTCAAGATCAATAATCGTGCCTTATTTTGGAAGGGATGGATTGTTAAAGGCCTTGTTACCCCCCAACATCTGATGAAAGACGGTTATTTTATGTCATTTTCAGAACTCCAAACTTTATATGATATTTTCTCTCAACACGCTCCTCACTATATTCTACTTAAGGATGCTCTTACTCGTTACTACTTGCCGCTCGTGAAACAGACGCTGCTGTTGTTCTGCCTGAATTGCCCTCGCTACTGGAGTAGCACATCACCCTCCGTACCTGCTGCTGGATTTGGCAGGAAATCATCTAATCACCTCGTGGCCGCAGAGGAGGGAGAGGCGCCGGCCCCGGGACTGCGAGGACCAGCATACAACACCTTCAGCTGGTCCTCTTCCCGCGTGAGCCGCGCCCCCTCCCAATGCCACGCCTCCAGCCAGTGCCAATAACTTCTCGCGGGCGCCGCTCGTGAAACAGACGCTGCTGTTGTTCTGCCTGAATTGCCCTCGCTACTGGAGTAGCACATCACCCTCCGTACCTGCTGCTGGATTTGGCAGGAAATCATCTAATCACCTCGTGGCCGCAGAGGAGGGAGAGGCGCCGGCCCCGGAACTGCGAGGACCAGCATACAACACCTTCAGCTGGTCCTCTTCCCGCGTGAGCCCCGCCCCCTCCCAGTGCCACGCCTCCAGCCAGTGCCAATAACTTCTCGCGGCCCCCGCTTCGCGGGAGCCGCTCGTGAAACAGACGCTGCTGTTGTTCTGCCTGAATTGCCCTCGCTACTGGAGTAGCACATCACCCTCTGTACCTGCTGCTGGATTTGGCAGGAAATCATCTAATCACCTCGTGGCCGCAGAGGAGGGAGAGGCGCCGGCCCCGGGACTGCGAGGACCAGCATACAACACCTTCAGCTGGTCCTCTTCCCGCGTGAGCCGCGCCCCCTCCCAGTGCCACACCTCCAGCCAGTGCCAATAACTTCTCGCGGCCCCCGCTTCGCGGGAGCCGCTCGTGAAACAGACGCTGCTGTTGTTCTGCCTGAATTGCCCTCGCTACTGGAGTAGCACATCACCCTCCGTACCTGCTGCTGGATTTGGCAGGAAATCATCTAATCACCTCGTGGCCGCAGAGGAGGGAGAGGCGCCGGCCCCGGGACTGCGAGGACCAGCATACAACACCTTCAGCTGGTCCTCTTCCCGCGTGAGCCGCGCCCCCTCCCAGTGCCACGCCTCCAGCCAGTGCCAATAACTTCTTGCGGCCCCCGCTTCGCGGGTGCCGCTCGTGAAACAGACGCTGCTGTTGTTCTGCCTGAATTGCCCTCGCTACTGGAGTAGCACATCACCCTCCGTACCTGCTGCTGGATTTGGCAGGAAATCATCTAATCACCTCGTGGCCGCAGAGGAGGGAGAGGCGCCGCCCCCGGGACTGCGAGGACCAGCATACAACACCTTCAGCTGGTCCTCTTCCCGCGTGAGCCGCGCCCCCTCCCAGTGCCACGCCTTCAGCCAGTGCCAATAACTTCTCGCGGCCCCCGCTTCGCGGGCGCCGCTCGTGAAACAGACGCTGCTGTTGTTCTGCCTGAATTGCCCTCGCTACTGGAGTAGCACATCACCCTCCGTACCTGCTGCTGGATTTGGCAGGAAATCATCTAATCACCTCGTGGCTGCAGAGGAGGGAGAGGCGCCGGCCCCGGGACTGCGAGGACCAGCATACAACACCTTCAGCTGGTCCTCTTCCCGCGTGAGCCGCGCCCCCTCCCAGTGCCACGCCTCCAGCCAGTGCCAATAACTTCTCGCGGCCCCCGCTTCGCGGGCGCCGCTCGTGAAACAGATGCTGCTGTTGTTCTGCCTGAATTGCCCTCGCTACTGGAGTAACACATCACCCTCTGTACCTACTGCTGGATTTGGCAGGAAATCATCTAATCACCTCGTGGCCGCAGAGGAGGGAGAGGCGCCGGCCCCGGGACTGCGAGGACCAGCATACAACACCTTCAGCTGGTCCTCTTCCCGCGTGAGCCGCGCCCCCTCCCAGTGCCACGCCTCCAGCCAGTGCCAATAACTTCTCGCGGCCCCCACTTCGCGGGCGCCGCTCGTGAAACAGACGCTGCTGTTGTTCTGCCTGAATTGCCCTCGCTACTGGAGTAGCACATCACCCTCTGTACCTGCTGCTGGATTTGGCAGGAAATCATCTAATCACCTCGTGGCCGCAGAGGAGGGAGAGGCGCCGGCCCCGGGACTGCGAGGACCAGCATACAACACCTTCAGCTGGTCCTCTTCCCGCGTGAGCCGCGCCCCCTCCCAGTGCCACGCCTCCTGCCAGTGCCAATAACTTCTCGCGGCCCCCGCTTCGCGGGCGCCGCTCGTGAAACAGACGCTGCTGTTGTTCTGCCTGAATTGCCCTCGCTACTGGAGTAGCACATCACCCTCCGTACCTGCTGCTGGATTTGGCAGGAAATCATCTAATCACCTCGTGGCCGCAGAGGAGGGAGAGGCGCCGGCCCCGGGACTGCGAGGACCAGCATACACCACCTTCAGCTGGTCCTCTTCCCGCGTGAGCCGTGCCCCCTCCCAGTGCCACGCCTCCAGCCAGTGCCAATAACTTCTCGTGGCCCCCGCTTCGCGGGCGCCGCTCGTGAAAAAGACGCTGCTGTTGTTCTGCCTGAATTGCCCTCGCTACTGGAGTAGCACATCACCCTCCGTACCTGCTGCTGGATTTGGCAGGAAATCATCTAATCACCTCGTGGCCGCAGAGGAGGGAGAGGCGCCGGCCCCGCGACTGTGAGGACCAGCATACAACACCTTCAGCTGGTCCTCTTCCCGCGTGAGCCGCGCCCCCTCCCAGTGCCACACCTCCAGCCAGTGCCAATAACTTCTTGCGGCCCCCGCTTCGCGGGAGCCGCTCGTGAAACAGACGCTGCTGTTGTTCTGCCTGAATTGCCCTCGCTACTGGAGTAGCACATCACCCTCCGTACCTGCTGCTGGATTTGGCAGGAAATCATCTAATCACCTCGTGGCTGCAGAGGAGGGAGAGGCGCCGGCCCCGGGACTGCGAGGACCAGCATACAACACCTTCAGCTGGTCCTCTTCCCGCGTGAGCCGCGCCCCCTCCCAGTGCCACGCCCCCATAACTGGAAACACTACTTAACCAAACCTTACAACGCGCATCGCGGGACGCGTGCGGGTCGGAGCACGGGGCGAAGCCCGGGCAAAGGGCTGTGGCCGTCCGGGGACGTACAAGGACGGGACGGGCCACCCTATTAACATCTGCACCCAAAATCCTCACCTACAGTGTAGTCTTGTGATAAGGACCCCTAACCATATAAATGTGGTAAGTGTATAACAAAGTAAGGTGACGAGTGATAGAGAATCGTGCTGAATCTCTAATAGCAACAATAAAGTGATCCCCAGGGGAAACCTGTATCACTAACTTCACTAGGTCTCCGATAAGAAAGTGAAATGGGATTTAAAAAATTACGTTCTCGCACTATATTCATGAAGCGAATGGGCACTGAGGAAGCAGTTAGGAAATCTTCAGATAAAGCAATAAAACACGGCCGGACAACTCGGACCCCGGCTATTAGCAACTACTTCTCTGCTCTAACATCAAAAAGGGAACTAGATATGAATATCCCGGAAATAGAAAATAACCTTAATCCACACACAAGTATAGGGGACCAAATGTGCTCATCACCGATACCTCATGTAACTCAAAATGTAAGTGTTTTGGACCCTGATAACAACTCCAACTATTCTTTACATGATCTACAATCCCTGGATCATGAGGCGATTCTCTTAAAATCCTCAACTCCTATAAGAGGTTGTGGGAGCCTACACAAATCTGAGGATATAAGTGCGAAAAATCTGAAGCCAATCGATAACAATTCTGAATTAAAGTTATCTAATAGTCTCTCGAAAAAATCATCAAAACAAGCTCTTGAACCTGATTCCTCTTTTGATCCTTTCATAATTAAAAACAATAATTTTGCTAATAGTGCAACACCAATGTCAAAGGCTCTATTTTCCCTACAAGAGATATTGGAATCGGTTCTCTCCTTTTTAGGAAATATTCTAGAAAATTCCGATCAAACTCTGGATGTCCAAATCGGTATACTAAAGTTTCTAGTAGAAGAAAAAAGGAAAAAAGAGACCCTCGTAGCGGCGGAAAATCAACTAACCGCTAACACTAAGCAAGTGCAAAAGAATCAATCTATTAATAATGTACAAAAACTAACAAAACGTGATACTAGTACTCAGACACCAGAAACAGTACAAACAGAAACACAAAAAAGGGAAAAGCTGGAAACTCAAAATGAATCTATATTATACTCCTTAAAAAAACTATTTAGAGAAAAACCTCTAAAAAATGTAAAACAATATCCAATTTTTTCAAAACCGACTCAAACTGATATGCACAAAAACGATTCTGTCCAACACGATCAGGACACCTGTACTAAAAATACATCTGAAACTGTAAAAGGAGAAATAATTAATAAAAATACGGAAATTAAGCAAGAAGGTGGAAAAAAAAGGAGGAAAAAAACATTAAGAAGGATTCACAAAAAGAAAACCCGCAAGCTTAAATTTCAAAAATCTATCACACCTCAAAAACAACGAGAGGAACAAGAAGACAAAACTATAAAGCCTTACTCTACAAAAAAAGTTGAAACCATAGAGAGAAACATTGTAGAGAAAATACAATTACTGAACCCAAGAGCAGATGAATACCTTCCATCCAGGATACCTATAAAGACAGGATACAGAAATATAGGGGTCAGAGAAGGCGATGACAAGTATTCTCAATGTGGTGAAAAGACACACTCTAAACTATTCCAATTCGAAGAACTTTTTCCAACTGATAATGTTCCACTCAATAGAGGTAGGATAATCAATCTTCTGCAACACATATGGCCTCTACAATCATTGACCAGTAATGAAATAGATTTAGTGACTTTCCCCAAAAAAGATAATATCAAAATAGCGATGGTAACTTTTTGGTCATCAGTTCTTCCTGGCATTATCCTAAATGAAAAAGAGATACTTCATAAATGTGGATATGATGTAATTGAAAAATCGGAACCCAAGGAAAACAAAATTTATAAAATGTATAATGATCATATGCGACCAATTTCTAGCACGCAATCCAAAAATCCTTTTAGAATTTCTTCTGCACCAGGAGATTCAGGACCAAGTTACTCAGGATTTACATATCCAGGGGAGGATACTCTGAAAATTCAACTGAATAACGGGGAAAGGGCAGTCTGGTACCGAGATTCAAAAGAGAAGGAAGTCACCGACACTGTAAAGTCCTGGTCTTGGGTATCGGAGACACTGAATAGCAATAAAACCTTTACTTGCCTGCAACACCCTGTTTAACAATGGATTAAAGATAACATCTTGGAATATGGCTGGAAAAACTAAAAACAAAATGATTGCAGCCACGAACAACCAGCCTGATATCTTGACTCTGCAAGAAACTTGGGCAACTGATCCCTTCTCCCAGAAAGGCTATTATGTCTACGATATACCAGCAAAAGCAACCAACCGGGGCCATGCTAAAGGTGGTTTGGCAATTCTACTGAGTGAAGAATATTTGTGGGCCCAGGAGATTGTAGAAACCAACCTCGATAACTTACAGTGTATTAAGATTTCCTTAAAAACACATAATACTGCCTCACAAAATGCAATTCTGCTTTTTAACATTTATGCCCCTCCTGGTAAAAAGCAAGATACCCTATTTGTAGATATCATGGAAACCATTACGCAGATAATAGAAGACCAACTTTATCTGTCTTATATAATTATGGGCGACCTTAACGGAAAAATTTCCAACTCCGAAATAAGAAAGTGGGAAAATATATATAAAGAAGAAACACTGGAAATTACTACTCCACAGTTCCCTAAAGGTATTCATTCAGATAAAAGAGGTAAAATGTTACTATCAGCATTGCCTAACATAAATGGGGTAATCTTGAACGGTAATGTCGAAGGAGACACTCCGGCATCGTACACTAGACGGGGAAATGGGACCTTTTCTATTATAGACTATATCATCTGTACTATGGATTTACTGGAAACAGTTACGTACTTGCACTCTAATTTTACAGCAGATAGTGATCATGCACTGATGCATTTAACCACCTGCTGGTTGGCTAACCCTACAGCTGCAGGACAGATCATTTTTTATAGAAATACAATCTTAGTACAAAGTGAACAGAGACGTATCTTCTGGAACTCAACAACTATGGACAAAATATCAGCTCTGATCAAATATTCTCAATTTTTAAAGAAAACATACTCAGATGACCCAATAGCAAACTTTGAGTACATAATCAAGGAACTAAAAGACGTACTATTAAATAAGTTTCAACAGGGTACAACAGGAAACAAAAAGAAGAAAAATAAAAATAATATCCGGAATTCAATAACTAAGAAAAAGCTTAATAAATTGATACGTGCTCAATATGCGCACTTTTCTCCTTCAAAAAAGAAAGAAATTAATAAACTAAAAAATCAATTGAGAAGAGAGAAACTTAACTATAAAAAAATATTACAAGATCGGAATTGGGTCGACATCCAAATAGCAGCAAAAAAATATAATCATCGCAAATATTGGTCCCTAATCGCTAAAATAACTGGAACAAAAAAGAAATTACAAGCCATACCGGTTCCACCAAAAGATTGGGAAACTTATTTGACTGATTTTTATAAAGCAAATCTGACTATATTAGATGAAAAAAGCACCGATAACATCATGGGAAAGCATAATTCATCAATTTCTAAAATCACGGCAATATCTGTAGAAACATATATTCGAAAAGCAAGAAACACTGGTGCCTCCGGCCCAGATCAAATATCCATCAAGGTCTTGCATGCAGACCCCAAGGAGTGGAGTCAGATGCTATCACCACTCTTCAATCACATCTTCAAGACGGGACAAGTACCAAAATCATGGCAGGGGAGTATCATCATTCCCATACATAAAAAGGGGAGTAAAAACATAGCAGGAAATTACCGTCAAATAGCACTGATGGATGCCACCGGAATTTTTTTTGCCGCAGAGGTATTACAACGATTGAAAGATTGGGCCTTCTCGTTGGGTCTAATACCTATGTTTCAAGCTGGCTTTAGACCCAAACACTCTGTTACTGACAATATTGCAATCATCCAGGTTATCCTTGATAAATACGTAACACGGAAAACTCAGGCTGTATACGCAGCATTCATAGACTATTCCACTGCGTTTGACCGTGTCGATCGACCAACACTATGGAATAAATTAAGGAGTCTTGGTATACCAGAACAATTGCTACAGGTCATAGTAAGCCTCCATACCAACACCTGGTATCAAGTACAAATGGGGGGCGAAAAAGGTTTAACGAAAATAATAAATACAGCTAACGGTCTTAAACAAGGGTGTCTTTTAGCCCCGATACTATTTTCCCTATATCTCAGTGATTTACCATATCAGTTACAACAGGGCTCAAGTTTGCCTCCCAAAATCGATAAACAAAGTATTCATGCGTTGCTTTACGCTGATGATATAGTGATGTTAGATCTCACTCCATTTGGACTGCAAAAACTACTAGACATCCTACACAAATATTCAAAAGAATTTTTTTTAATCCCAAATATAAAGAAAACAAAAATTGTAGCCTTTTCTGGGAGGAAACAAAGTGCTAAATACAACTGGAGGCTCGGTGGAGAAAAGATTGATGAAGTTGACGAATATATATATCTTGGCAGGATTCTATCAAAGAACTTAAAAAATACAAAACATATAAATAACTTAATAAAGAAATCCGATCTACATGCTGGAGCACTTTCTAGACTCTATAGTGCTACTGGTAATAGGCATTTTTCCTCACTGTTAAAAATATACAGAGTGAAGATCCCTTCAGTTCTATCCTACGCGACGGAATATATCCCTATAAAGCAGTGGGATTATATGGATCGCAAAGAAGGAAAAATCCTAAAAAGAATTATGAAGGTCTCAGACTCCATACCAGTTCAAGCGTTAAGATTAGAATTTTCCATCACAAGTTCTTATGCTACGGCCGTGGCTAACGTTATTAGGTGGGCCTACAACCTCCTCCATGCAAAAAAGGGCACATTAAGATTCCTGCTGAAAAACGAAACTTTCGATTCAGAAGCCGCAAAGCAAACTTTTCTAGGGAATATGACTGCTGTATTTCGAATGGCTAAAATCTGTCCGGACATTTTGTTTTCCTGGTCTGTATCACAACTGAAACTTTTTTTTAAATGTTTTACCCCAAAATTGAGCTATGAACTCGATCTTGCACATTGTAATAAACTATCTACCTATAAACCTTTCATAGAATTACTGGAGTACAAACAAATCCAGCTATATATTGGGTTTTCCCTTACGCATAGTGCAAGGAGGGTGATCACAATGTTACGACTAGGCATATTACCTGTGCAATCTTTTAATTCAAGATGGTCACCCGGAGGATCCTCACTATGCTCTCTTTGCCAAGGGGGTAATCAGACCATCGAGCATTTACTATTTGTATGCCCCAGTTCTAACGTAACAATGGCACGCGCAAGATATCTTGATCCTATATATCGCACTTGCAGAATTACAACGGTAAAAGAACTAACAACAGTGTGTAAACAGCCACCAAATGAACTCGTATGCTATAATCTTTATACATTTTTTAAATCTCTGTTATTTCTATATTGATAAGTGATGTAATTTTTCGTTTATTGATTGTTTAATGGTATATTTGTGGTCCTCTGTCGAGTACCAACACAAATAAAAATCTTTTTGACTTTTGACTTTACTTGCAGGAAAATCCTATTATTTCACATGATCAATCATCCCCTCTTATTGACTCTATTGACTTTTCAATTTAAAGCTGCCTCCATCTATAAGATATTATCTCATTCCCCTGCGATTAGAACCAAATCCACTGTGGAACTCTTATGGGAAAAAGACTTAGACCTTGACCTTTCTCTTCACACCTGGGATTCCCTCTGGTCAAAAATACATACCACCTCATGTTCAGCCAGCACCACGCAGACCCTATACCATTTTTACAATAGAATATTTTTTACTCCTAATGACTTTTATAGATTCAAATTATTGGACTCTCCTAAAAGTTAGTCTTGTCCCAATGAAAAGGGGGATTTTCTTCACATGTTTTTTTATTGCCCCTTTGTTAAATCCTTTTGGTCACATATCTGGTTGAAATGAAATGACATTGTATCCTCTAATGTGCCCTTCCACATTACACATGTTTTTCTGGGCAGCTTCTCCCCTGCCTGGGATACTCACAGTATTGATGGCAATGTTATTAACTTATTTTTAGGCATCTCGCTCCAGATCATTACCACTAATTGGAAAGATACCTCAAAGATTTCATATCAAGCCTGGTGGAATTTAATGTGTCACCTTCCTAGATTGGATCCAGCTTATGCTACCTCTACTGCTTTGTTGATTAAAAGAGACTTATTATGGTTGCCACTAACTAATTTCTAATTTTCTTTCCAGAATACCGAACTGATTTCACTTGTTGCATATCACATTGTTTTTACCATATTTCTAACTTTGTTTTAAAATTGTTTGTGTTTCCATTACCTCCAGGGGTCCTCTTTTCCTTTCCCTCTTTCTCCTCCTCCTCTCTTCCCCTTTCTTTTTCTCTCTTTCCTCCTTTTTCTTTCTCTTCCCCTTAAAATCTTTTAAAAATGCATTTACTCTTAGTACAGTTTTTATTCTATGAGGATATTGCCTTAATATTGTTTCTCATAACATGTCTTGTTTTATTCATATCCTGACGCTACATGACTTTATACTGATTGTTTACATTGTTTATTACCTCAATAAAGCATTCTAAACTTTTTAAAAAAATCGTTTGCATAAAAAATCAAAAAGGGTTCAATTAAAGAACAAAAAGGCTTTGGTTAAAAAACAAACTGGTGGGAGCCAGCCTTTTCTTTAATTGTGTGTTGGTGCCCTGGGGCACTCACAATGGTAGCAAGTTGAGAGCCACAGGGGGAACCCCAGGCCTCCTGTGCACTCTGCCGGCTTCCCTAGCAAGTCCTGCCTTTTTTATTAAATGTAGGTGGGAGCCCCAATGCGCACCCTAGGCCTCAGCCATACTGGGTGCTGGTGGGAACCAGGAATTTCTCTTTGCTCCTGCCCCGGAGGGAGCAGCATTTTGGAACTGCTGCCAAGAACGGAGGCTACATTATGCATTATTCCTTTAATGCAGTCAAAGCAGCTGCTTAAATCACAATATTAAAAGGTTCCAGTATAGAACAATAACCACACATGAAAGGCATGAGCCATCAACAATCTGCCTCTTTTAAATGCGGCTCCAAGCAGATAAGTTCATTTTACTTCATTACCATTATTCATTTTTATCTCTATTTTGAAGTTCCCTTGTGTGTGGCTTAACGTCACCCCCTTCCTACTGCCGCTATACCGATCTTGAAATTAAGGAGATCTCCCTATACCCCCTTCCCTAGTCCCATCCTTGCGTGACTGCCCAGATTAACCTGCCTTTTCTTTCAGCTTATGTACTATTTCTAATGTTTGAATATATTTAAAGATTTTTAGATGTTTAATCGAACCTTAATATTTTGTTTTTTGTATAAACGATTATTCGTCAATTTTATCCTTGTTCTACTTCCTCATGCCATAATGAGCTTACCTAATGTCTTCGTTTAACTCCTGTTTTTCACCTCTTTCCACCAATGCAGGCCGCACGCTCCAACGTGGCTCTGCATCGCTACCTTTTAATTTTTCGGACTTCATCCGCAAGTAGTTATTGTTTTACAATCTTATTAATAAAAAAAAAGGGTTTTAGCAGGAATTCCTCATTTAACTGGCCTTTTCAACATTCTATAACAACATGAATTATAATAAAAGAGGAATTATTCTCTTGACATTCCTTCATCTATAAACCTTGTCACTATTATTAAGGGAAATCCTCCCTAATTATCTTTCATTAAAGGGCTTTACCAATTTTTACAAGTTAACATTTCCTATATACGATGTCTGACTCTGACAAGGTTTCTGCCCCTACTCCTAACATAGCCCACGAAGCCCTGCAAAAAATCCTTAATAAGGAATTGAGGTCCTGCATGTTGGAGACCTTAAGTCAGATCATGTTCTCTAAAAGGTCACTCCCTGATTTGGACGAATTCTCAGAAATTCCAAACCACTACTCTGACAAGATCACTGAATTAAGGGGTAAAAGACTTAAGAAAAGTAAAAACATTGATAAGAGCAATATAAGAGGTCCAAGCACCTCATCAATTCAGAGAGGTCTTAGCACCTCAACTTCTAATGGAGGTCCTCACACCTCAAACTTTCAAGGTGTCCCTAGTGGCACAACTTATCTGGGTGTCCCTAGCGGCACAAACATCTGGGTGTCCCTAGCGGCACAAAATATCATAATGTTTTTTACAATATGGGCGATAACGAATCTAATGATATAGAATCCTCAGACACACCTGATGAGTATGTCCTTGATCTTGATGAAGATGATCAAGAATTTTACAATCCATAAGAGAAACTCCCATCATCCTCTAAGGACATTATCCTTGACTCCTTAGGGGAGGAAATGTTTTCCCCATTAAATCTGAAACACCCAAGAAGTACCGAGTGGTTCCCTCAGGACCACGGCGCAAAATTCATTAAAAAATGGATAAGAAACCTCTTAGAAAGGGACGCTCATAAGATCCTTAGAGCTGAATGCTCTAGACCTTCTACTGAGGATTAAAGCTGCTATACCCCCAATTTGGACCTTGAACTCTTTAAATTCCTATTCAAACTTTGGATGTGATCCAAGAAAAGTGATGGAAAAATCCCTGAAAGGGTGCCAAGACCGTCTTCTCTACGTACTGGGACTATTAGCCAGAATCCTAGATTCCGCAGAAGATGGACACATCGATGGCACACCTCTCAACACCAATCTCATCAAGGGATGGAGCCAAAGAGCATTAAATCTACTGGGTAATGCCAATGCTAGCATTAATGCAGAAACACAAAGAGTTATTTAACTAAAATAAATTCAAAACTAACTGACATGGCAGATAAAGAACCCTCACAAAACCCAAACGGTTTACTCTTTGGTGCAGACCTCATTAAATCCTTGGGGAAATACGTCTCCACTTTCACCGCCCTCGACAAGGCACAGCAAAATATGCGTAGAGTTTTCAATCCTCACCTTTTTTGGTGGCCAGAAGACGGAGCCTCTCTTCCAGCCGCTTCAATCCAAGGCCATTTCCAAGATCCTGTGGTTTCTGAAGAGGGCATCAGCAGTACAACGTGCCTCAATTCTAACCCCAGAAAATTAGAGGCCAACGCATCAGAGGATTTAGATCTCGTAGAACCTTCATCTCAAACAACCCTGCAAGTGAGAACTCTCTCCCCTCTCCCTTCTCCTTCTTTCCCCCAAAAAGTAGGTGCAGACTCAAATACTTCCTTCACAATTGGAGATTGATCACTCAAGATCCTTGGTTCTTAAACACTGTGAATGGGTTTATGATAGATTTGACTCACATACCTTTACAAACTTCTTTCCAGGGAGACATGCCTCTCTCTCCAGAGCAACAAAAAATAATAGAGGAGGAGATCTCCTCTAAGCTTCAGAAAGGAGCCATAATAGAGGTCCCGTTAGAAACTTCAAGATTTATAAGCACACTCTTTCTTGTAAAAAAGAAAGATAAAGGTTGGTGACCTGTCATTAACTTAAGAAAACTAAACAAATATTTGGTTTACAGACACTTCAAGATGGAGGGCATCCATCTCTTGAGGGATTTACTTCTAGAGGGAGACAGGCTAGTCAAACTAGACTTAAAGGATGCTTACTTCACCATTCCTATGGCCAAATCCCACCAACACTTTCTTCAATTTGTATGGAAAAATCACCTTTACAATTTCAGGCTCTCCCCTTTGGACTCTCCTCTGCCCCTTGGTGCTTCACCAAGGTCATAAGAGCTGGTGCCTCATCTCTAAGAATAATGGGCATTTGTTTAATCATTTACTTAGACGACATTCTTACAATGTCTCAAGATCCTTCACAACTAGCCAAAGACCTGAAGACTGTGATGGATCTCCTAGAAAGTGTATGATTCATTGTAAACAAAGAAATATCAATTCTGTCCCTTTCCAGATCTCTGGAGTTCCTAGGTTTCACAGAAGACACATTGAAATGTCTCCTTGTACTACCTTCCATAAATATTACCAAAATCAGGAAGGAAATAAGACACATCCTGAAACAGCAAGACTTATAGCCTGGTGCTCGAGAACCTAGACGTGTGGAATGGAAAAGCAATCATTGGTTCAAAACCAGAGTTTGTTTTAGAATCAGATGTGAGCCTTCATGTTTGGGGAGCTTGTCTTCTCAATCAGAACACTGGTGGTATCTGGTCACAAGAGGAATCCTCTCTCAACATAAATTATTTAGAACTAACAGCTGGGGTTTACACCCTCATGAGCTTCAAACACTCTCTCCAGGGGAGGTCAGTCATTCTAAAGATGGACAACATGTCAGCGGTAGCCTTTGTAAATCGTCTGGGAGGCACCAAATCTGCGGACCTCTCAAATCTAGCGAGGAAACTTTGGATGTTCTGTCTGGAACACAAGATTGCTCTCAAAGCGGAATACCTTCCGGGGAAATCGAACAAATCTGCCAACTGAAACTCAAGATTCCTGTTAGATCACAGCAATTGGAAACTGAATGTTTCCGTGTTCAGTACCCTAAACAAGATCTGGGGCCCTCTAGAGATAGCCTTATTTGCGAGCAGACTAACCTTTCAACTAAGCATGGGCGCAAAATCCGTTCCGCTCGCGGATTTTGCGGATTTTCGGCAAATTCGCGATCCGCGAATTCCCGCGAATTTGCCGAAAATCCGCAAATCTGCGAGCGGAACGGATCCGGGGGCAAAAGTTCAAGCTTCAAGCTTGTAACTATTTTAGAAAGGCGCCGGCAAGCTGCCAGCACCATTCTAAAATAGTTACTAAGTTAGCTTCAACAGGAAGCACTAATAGATAAAATGCAGGTGCTCGAGCACCTGCTTTATTTTATCTATTAGTGCTTCCTGATGAAGCTAACTTAGTAACTATTTTAGAATGGCGCTGGCAGCTTGCCGGCGCCATTCTAAAATAAAACAGGAGTGGGGCAGAGGGCAGAAGGTCACAGAGTGGAGCAGAGGGCAGAAGGGCACAGCAACGAGTGGGGCAGAGGGCAGAATGGCACAAAAACAAGTGGGGCAAGGGGCACAAGGGCACAACAACGAGTGGGGCAGAGGGCAGAATGGCACAAAAACGAGTGGGGCAAGGGGCACAAGGGCACAACAACGAGTGGGGCAGAGGGCAGAATGGCACAAAAACAAGTGGGGCAAGGGGCACAAGGGCACAACAACGAGTGGGTCAGAGGGCAGAATGGCACAAAAACGAGTGGGGCAAGGGGCACAAGGGCACAACAACGAGTGGGGCAGAGGGCAGAATGGCACAAAAACGAGTGGGGCAAGGGGCACAAGGGCACAACAACGATTGGGGCAGAGGGCAGAATGGCACAAAAACGAGTGGGGCAAGGGGCACAAGGGCACAACAACGAGTGGGGCAGAGGGCAGAATGGCACAAAAACGAGTGGGGCAAGGGGGAGAAGGGCACAACAACGAGTGGGGCAGAGGGCAGAATGGCACAAAAACGAGTGGGGCAAGGGGCAGAAGGGCACAACAACGAGTGGGGCAGAGGGCAGAATGGCACAAAAACGAGTGGGGCAAGGGGCACAATGGCACAACAACGAGTGGGGCAGAGGGCAGAATGGCACAAACACGAGTGGGGCAAGGGGCACAAGGGCACAACAACGATTGGGGCAGAGGGCAGAATGGCACAAAAACGAGTGGGGCAAGGGGCACATGGGCACAACAACGAGTGGGGCAGAGGGCAGAATGGCACAAAAACAAGTGGGGCAAGGGGCACAAGGGCACAACAACGAGTGGGGCAGAGGGCAGAATGGCACAAAAACGAGTGGGGCAAGGGGTGTAAGGGAACAACAACGATTGGGGCAGAGGGCAGAATGGCACAAAAACGAGTGGGGCAAGGGGCACAAGGGCACAACAACGAGTGGGGCAGAGGGCAGAATGGCACAAAAACGAGTGGGGCAAGGGGCACAAGGGCACAACAACGAGTGGGGCAGAGGGCAGAATGGCACAAAAACGAGTGGGGCAAGGGGTACAAGGGCACAACAACGAGTGGGGCAGAGGGCAGAAGGTCACAGAGTGGGGCAGAGGGCAGAAGGGCACAGCAACGATTGGGGCAGAGGGCACAAGGGCACAACAACGAGTGGGGCAGAGGGCAGAATGGCACAAAAACGAGTGGGGCAGAGGGCAGAAGGGCACAAAAACGAGTGGGGCAGAGGGCAGAAGGGCACAAAAAAACAGAGAGGGTGGCAGTGATGAACCAGAGGGCGCATCGCGGTCTCGCACAAAAAAAAACCCACGAACACGCAAAGCACCCCGCGAACACACCAAGAGCCCCGCGAACACGCAAAAATAAAAAAATCTGCAAATTCGCACAAATTCGCGAATTTTGCGGATCGCGAATTCGCAAATCAGCAAATTCGCGGATCGCAAATTCGCAAAATTCGCCCAAGAACAACTTCAGCTGGATGCCCGACCCGGGTGCTCTAGCAGTCAGCGTCTTACTACAATCTTGGAAAGGAGCCAAGGTGTACGCATTCCCTCCCTTTGCCATGATTCAGAGAGTTATTCAGATAGTGAGACAGGATCAGTGCTTCCTTGTCCTAATAACGCCCTTTTGGCCATACAAGGCATGGTTCCCCTCCTCTTTAGAACTAGCTTGCAACCCCCCTTCTTAATTCCTACCCTAGAGAATCTGCTTGCAGACGTAGACGGAGGAGTTCACCCCCTAATTCAGAATAGGAGTTTAACCCTACTTGCCTGGAGAGTTTCAGGAGATCCAATGAAATCTCAGCACTTTGGCGACGGCTGCAGCTCTCCTCAGAGAGTCTTGGGCCCCAGGCATTCACTGCAGATATAACAACATATGGAGAATTTGGGTACATTGGTGCCTGGAAAGGAACCTGGATTCCTTGGAAGAACCTATTGTTGACATAGTTAACTTCCTTGTTAAACAATTTGATATAGGCCTCAGCTATAGAACTATCAATTGCTATAGGTAGACTATTTCTGCTAGTCATGTAGTTGTCAATGGTAAAACGGTAGGTAAAAATGTCATTGTTTGTAGAGTGATGAAAGCATTTATTTAAGAAGACCTCCTAAACCGAAATATGAAAGTCTTTGGGATGTCAAACTAATCCTTGATCTATTCAATAACTGGCCTGTTAATACTCTCCTCAATTGAAAAAAACCTTTCCATTAAGCTGGCTACTCTACTATGCCTAATCTCATGCAGGAGGGTCTCTAATCAGCCGCGGTCGGTAGGGGAGTAGCTGCAAGGGGCGGTGACTTGGGGAGGGGGAGGGGCAGGGTGGGGGTTAGTATTGTTTGGATAATGGAGGTTTGCAGGTAAGTAAACATTTAAATAAATCAAACGAATTTCGTTGTACGCACTGCATTGCATTTGGGGATGCAGTGCGCGCAACAAAATTCGTTTGATTTATTTAAATGTTTACTTACCTGCAAACCTCCATTATCCATACATTACTAACCCCCACCATGCCCCTCCCCCTCCCCACGTCACCGCCCCGGCAGGTACTCCCCTACCGACCGCGGCTGTCTCTAATGTCAAAGCCCTGGAGATTACGAATAGATCTTATAACATGTTCGGAGTCAAATTTGAGATTTATAGAAGAACAAAGACTATGTCTGATTCAATCTTTTACCCACATTTTGATTTATGTCCAAAACTGCGTTGTGGACTGCATGAGAGAGTATGATCGCAGAATGTTTGCTCTTCACCCTCAGGATGTTAACGAATTACTTATATCCTTTGTTAAACTCCACAAAGGCATAACCTCAACCTCTATGCTAGATGGGTTAAGACTGTAATGAGTTTAGCTGGTATTGACTTAATGAAATTTCAAGCTCACTCCCTAAGAGGGGTGCTATGGCCAGTAAATCTCCCTGGTCTGGAGGTAAGTTGGACGACATTCTCAAAACTGCGGACTCGTCAAACGCTAGCACCTTTGCACGTCATTATTGCAAGCCTATTGAACATATGTCTGACGTTGTTTCACAAAGCTACCAACATGCATAATGTAGCCTCCGTTCTTGTAATGAAATTACGATTCTCATGTTAACCTGACTACAGAATCTAGATTTCATTAAAGACACGGAGGCTGACATTATTCCTCCCATCCCACTACTTGGTGGTCTTACAATGATTTAATGCTGTTTCTGTTCCAGTTTATTACTTTTTATTAACAGTACTTGTTTCATCTCTTGTTCCTTTTAGCTTGATAAGCTTGACACTATTTTTTACATTCAAGAGATATTTAATTCTTTCTCTTTTCAGGTAACGCTCTTTAACTGTGTGTCGTCTGGACTTTGGTTTTACCTTCGTTCTGCCTTCTCCTTCATCCTGCTCATCAGAAGGCGGAATTTGCGTATTCGTGTTACGCAAATCTCCACGAAACTGTAAAGAATTTCTGCAAACACGCAGAAATTCCACGAACACGCCGAATTGCTGGTTCGCGATACTTTTTTGCTGTTCGCAATTGCTGTTTGCGTGCTCGGGGGAAATATGTCGCGAACATGAATTTTGAGAGCGTTTTTTTCTTGGACCGGTTCCACCGCGGTCAGTATTTTTTGGCGGTTGATCCTGATTTGACTGCCAGCTTTTCCACGGTCCTGGTGGGCGTTTAATTTCCACTTCCATGGAAGTCGGGGTGATTTTACGACTGCCATCCTAATGGGCCCCTAAGTGTTCAGTATGCATCAGACAGTACCTTTGCATATCAAGTTAAACAATTAATTGCACTGGCCTATGTTCCAGTAAATGAGGTAGCAGAGCACTACAATATCCTAATTGAAAGTCCCTACTACAAAAGACATGAAGACAAACTAAGCCCACTATTGGATTACTTTGAGGATACCTGGATGGGAAGACTCCACAGATCAGGGCACAAAAGACTACCCAAATTCTACATTACATGGTGGAATGTCTACTTAGGTACACTAAACAAACAAACCAAAACTAACAATGCTGTTAAAGGATAATGCCTTCCAATCAACAACAGGAAGAGAGATACCTACCCTACATAAATTACTCCAATCCCTACAAAAAGAACAAAGTTACCAGGAACTTAGGATGGATCAATCTGTTGCTCAAATAGGCCCTAAACTCACAAAACAAACCAAAAGAATGTATGTCTTATTTTATAACATATTATATATTTGTTTAATTATTAATTTATAATAAATTAATACAATTAATTAGTACATTTTAGCATTTTACACAAATATGCTTTTCAAAAGATTAAATTATTCTTTACTATTTAACACATGTTAAGCATTGTACATGATACTAACCCTGGGCGTCCGAATCGGCTACGCCAACGGAGTAGGCGTAGTGTTGCCTTCTACGCATTTTGCGTAGACAGCGTAGCCGGCAACACTACGCCCACTCCGTGGGCGTAGCCGAGTCGGCCGCCACCCGCCTCCCTCCCGCCCTCCCCTACATACATTATTTAAGCAACTAACCTTAATAAAACAAATTTAAAGCACTTACCGTGTCCGGTGTTCGCCTGGGGCTCCCTTCTTGAAAATAGCGTCCCTTCCTGGATACCAATGCGCATGCGCGGCCGCCCGCGCATGCGCATTGGTATCCAGGACAACGCTATTTTCAAGAGGGGAGCCCCAGGCGAACACCGGACACGGTAAGTGCTTTAAATTTGTTTTATTAAGGTTAGTTGCTTAAATAACGTATGTAGGGGAGAGTGGGAGGGAGGTGCGTAGTGGGGCTACGCGGAGTGGGGGAGTGGGCGTAGCTTCTCGCCCACTCCGCGTAGCTCCGCGGAGCCCCACTACGCCCACTACGCCCAGGGTTACATGATACAAATTAAACAGTAATTATAATAATTATTATTAAGTACATTTATGTCACATTTTTAGAAAAAGAAAAAATAGTTTATGTATGTATGTTTCCTATGTTTTAGAATTATTTAGTATGTTTTTAATTATTTAAGCAGCCATTTTTGTTTAATAGGGACTATTTTTTAACCGATTACTGTTGTTTTGGGTTATTTCACATGGGAGAAGCTTGCGGTTAGATGCTTTTTCACATCGATGAAGATAAGTTTAATTTACAACATTTATATTACATTTTTACTTGTAAGTGCATGTTGTTAAGTGGTAGTTAGAATGTCTAGTGGTAGGTTGTTGTGTTTTTGGTGCGTTTTGGTAGTTTGTTCTACTTTAGCGAGATGTTGAGATTTTGTGTTTGCGGCCTAGTGTAGAAATGTTGTGCTATGTTTCTAAATGTATGTTTAATGTATATAAAGTGTGTATATATGTTGTTTAATATATTGTATGTGTATGTTTGTATGGGTGGGTATGTTTCTTTCTCTTTTGGTAGGTTTCATTCTCGGAATGGCGTTTTGGAGAGGATAGTATTTTTTTTAGTGTGTATTAGTATTTAATACTAATATTTATTTAACACTTTCTTAAGTTTTTGGGTTTTCCTGGAGCGTTTCTTATTGCTTTTTTTATAAACACTATTTTCATTTTTTTTTATGGTTTAAGGTCATTGGATTTATCGATGCTGGATTATTATTGTTAGGGAACAGTTGTATTTTTTGGGGTGAATTTTTATTATTATTTGGATTGAGATATTACTGGATGGATTCCCGATTTCTGGATTACATTTTGTTCAGCTACAGAAACCGTAAGTGTTTTCTTTAATAATTGTGGGAGGGCGTTTTCATTATGTTATTTGATATATGTGTAATGTTAGGTAAAATGTAAATAATATGTCAATATATCTTTTTATAACTGCATTTTACATATATGACAGATTATTTATATTTATATTTTACAAAATTAAGCAATGTGTGCTGTAGGAAAGTCTTTTTTTATTGCTTTCAGGAAATTGTTCTAGTAGTTGGGTATAGTGTTACTAATCCCCTAATAACCCAACATCCCGCTCCTAAAACAAAATTTGAAATTTCGAATTTTTATTTTAATTTTATTTTCAAATTTTCAAAAATATTTTTAAAACACTCCCCATCCTTATCCCCTAATAGCCCAACATCCCGCTCCTAAAATATATCTTACAATTATTATTTTAAGACAATTTATTACAAATATTAATACAGTAGTAAAAATAATATTATTAAAAAATACTATTTCGACATTTTCAAAAAACAATATTTTACACATTCTATATTATTTTTTTCGATATTTTTTACAACACTAAAAAATTATATTTTCTACTAACGTTATTTTTGACTCAATATTTTATACTTCGATATTTATTTATTTTTAACAATTTTTTTTACATCAAGATTATTACATCGATATAATGGCAGTATCGATATAAAAAACTTGATAATATTGTAAGTCGATATTATGACTGCTTACCATTCTCAGTCAGATGTATGGGTAGGCTGAGTCACAGAGGTGAAGAACTGAAGCACTGACATATTTAACTTAAATAATAGTCCTTGTGGACTCAAAATTTGACTGTAAGGACAATATTATGTTTCTGAATGTTTTTAGATGGTAGACAATTAAAATGAAAAGTAACCTTAATGATTAACCCCTTGTTTTAATTGTATCCCCTTTTCATGTGTCACATTTACAAGCAGGAGGCCTTTTGCTCATTACTGGCCACTGCGATATTTACCACTGAAAAATAGACATTTTATTCAAATGAGAGAAACTAAAAGTGAAGAAAACTTTTTCTATGAAATATTAAGTATTACTGTCTTTCTCCTCTTTCAATTAAGCCAAATTCCTCTAAATGTTTTATGAAGCACAATTGTTCATTTAAAATTCCTCCCAATTAAACAAATTTATTTTTCTGTTCTAAATATGCCACCATGTCACTGGAAGCAAGATGCTTGGTGTTTGTAAATGTGACAATTGGAAATGGGAGAAAATGTAAATGATGTGTTTATGGAATCCACATAAACAAAGTTTAATTTTCTCAATACTGTGCCATATTTATAAGTGTAAAATACAGCCATTATTTTAACTTGGGGAAATTTAAAGGGCAGAAAAATGTTACAAACACTGAACAATTATGCTAAACCTTTTTTTACACTTTAAATCTCTCCCATTTAAGTTATGCATGTAACTGTGCCACATATGGTGAAAGGTGTTTCCTGTACCACAAGTACATATGACATGGTCTCTCAGTCACCTGTACACATGAATTCCATTTATACACACACATGTTCATACATCCCTAAAGACCGCGATCTCACTGGCACACATGGCATTCCTGTCATAATGCCCAGAGTCAAATTATTTGGTTCAAACTCTAACATCTGGCTCTACTAGGTTTAAAGCCAATTAAGTGGCATGGGATGTCTGGTAACAGTGCACGAGGTGTTTAACCTTCAGTAGCTCACAATGATTTTTACTTCTGAGCAGTAGCTCTTACTACAGAAAAAGGTGGATTCCTCTGATCTATGATGTCATTTAACAAGTCATGAGTGATGCTATGTGTGAAGTTCATGACACTGAAGTGAGTTAGGGTTAGTGAACCTTACCATAACTGGGAAATTTGACTGTTTAAAGGGTTTTGTCGTATACCATAACTTCACGTTATTGGTTTTTTCAGTGAAATTCTAAAGTGTTTTAAACATAACGTATGTTAAGGTCACTAAAGCGGGCAATAACTTTAATGTAACCGTATTTTTTACCTGTATATTTGTATAGTTTATAACATTCTACTTATAATGTTAGCCTCATAAAAATGATAGCTTGTACCACTGGGACATCGACTCCTTCCAGGGGAAGAGGTCCTTCCCAAAGATCATATGTGGATGAGATCTGCTAGGGAAACTGTGCCAGGACCATAATAACCCCAAACACTTGCCTGAAAACAGAGAACTGAGGTGTGTGCCTCACACTCCACTACATCACAACCAGGGGATAGAGCAAAGCGTGACAACAGGTAAATGCCCCTTGACCGGTGGTCCAGGGGTTCAGTAACCTCTGCTTGGTGGGTTCCCATAAGGACACTGCAACTAGACTAAAAGCCAGCGTGCTACAGCCCTAGTTATTGTCAGAAGGTTGTATTGAAAAGGCTGTCTCGCTTTTTTCCCCAAGAATGTGAAGACGGTTAATTAAGCCCGCCATGATTAAATTGGGTGGGGCTACATCAAAAATTAATTAAGGCACAGGCTCTGATATGAATGAGGAGGAACGCCTCAAACACTGGTGACATTTTGCCGTGTCATTAGGAGCCAGCAATTAACGAAGCAACTGGCACCGACATTGTTCTAAGAAGGTTGCAATAGGAGACTATTCAAAAGATTGTTTCATGCTGGAACTTTTGTTTTTGAGAGACCAGCTGCCTGGAGACATGATGTGCTGCTAGGCTACAATTAGAAAATAACAATGTATAACCTTGGACAAGTCTCTGGCGTATTTACTAGACTAAAACACGGGGAGAATTTTGTCCAAGGCTAAATTGCATCTAATAATGACTATAAACATATGGGCATATTTACAAAGTAGTGACCGAGAGCGTTGTTAGCCTGCTTGGCTTAACGCTGTGCTCTGCCAGTTCTGTAATGCAGCGCTGCACCATATTTACAAGGATACGGTGCAGACCTGCATTTCCCCCTGCGGTGGCACTAATTTAGCTAATTAATTTTGAAACGCCCACCACAACACCCATTGCCTGTCCCTTTCACGCTACGTATAGCATGAAAGGGAGCCTTATTCACAAGACAGCGTTAAGCCAAGTGGCTTAACGCTGCCTTATAAATAAAGTGAAGCCCCTATCGCCATCAAAATGTCAGAAAAAGTGACATTGTGATGATGAGAGGGGCTTGTAAATATGCCCCTTAGTGTGTTTGGTATTTCTCCAGAGCTCCGAAAAGCGATAAACAATGCTAACAAAAAGTCGTTCATGGTTTAACCCAATCCGTGCTGATGACAGAACCGCTCCATCATCAGCCCCGGTGGCACTGTGCTGATGACGGAGCGGTTCCGTCATGGCCCGCCCGACGCGCCTGCGCGGCGCTGATTCTGCGCCTACGCGGCGTGTTCTATTAAGCGGGCGGGGCCATGACGGAACCACTCCGTCATGAGCACAGCTCAGCCTCGGCTGGTGACAGAGCGGTACCGTCACCAGCATGCGCCTGCCGCGGCCCCCCCCCCGTCTCCTTAGCGCTGCGGCAGAATAGCCGCCGCAGCGATGTGGTTAAAAGCAAAGAGTAATTTAATTCATAGTTCACTTTGACGGGAGTCCCCGCTCGCATTTCCCTTGAAATACCCGAGGGGTCACATCAGGCTGTTCCACCTGCAGCTGTGATTTGCATATCGTTGGATGCACAGTCAGGGATGAGACATGACCCTTATTTATCAGTAATGCAGAACAGATTCAGACATGAATCAATGCTTCTTAAGCCGGAATGCATCAATATAAGGTAGCATGCACTCTACAGCCCCAAAATACATTTAATACTTCATTTTCACACTGTGGACTTACATGTTCCGCTTACAAACTGGCCAGAGTATGTAAAAACTGCACGATGCATGCCTGATCTTGGTGTTCTTTTTCCGTAAACACGTTTTAATGCCAAACTTCCCAGTCCTGTAACAACTGCTAGACACATTCATTATCTTGTTGTTCTTTATCAGCAGAAAAGTTTTAATTACCAAACTGCCCAGTCCTGTAACAACTGCAGGACACATGCATTATCTTGGTGTTCTTTCTCAGCAGAAAAGTTTCAATTACCAAACTGCCCAGTCCTGTAACAACTGCAGGACACATGCATTATCTTGGTGTTCTTTCTCAGCAGAAAAGTTTCAATTACCAAACTACCCAGTCCTGTAACAACTGCAGGAGACATGCATTATCTTGGTGTTCTTTCTCAGCAGAAAAGTTTCAATTACCAAACTGCCCAGTCCTGTAACAACTGCAGCACATGCATTATCTTGGTGTTCTTTCTCAGCAGAAAAGTTTCAATTACCAAACTGCCCAGTCCTGTAACAACTGCAGGACACATGCATTATCTTGGTGTTCTTTCTCAGCAGAAAAGTTTCAATTACCAAACTACCCAGTCCTGTAACAACTGCAGGAGACATGCATTATCTTGGTGTTCTTTCTCAGCAGAAAAGTTTCAATTACCAAACTGCCCAGTCCTGTAACAACTGCAGCACATGCATTATCTTGGTGTTCTTTCTCAGCAGAAAAGTTTCAATTACCAAACTGCCCAGTCCTGTAACAACTGCAGGACACATGCATTATCTTGGTGTTCTTTCCCAGCAGAAAAGTTTTAATGCCAAAACTGCCTAGTCTTGTAACAATTGCCCGATGCGTGCCTGATCTCAGCCACGCTCCGTGCAGGTAACAGCGTTGAAGCCGTGTGTGTGTGGGGGGGGTTCAACGGAGGATGCAGAGGGAAGATTAATTATTTATGTAATTTTCCCTCCGCATTGTCCCTCTAAAATGCCCCTCCACCCCACCCAGCCCCAACGCTGTTACCTGCATGGACCGCGGCTGCCTGATCTTGGTGTTCTTTCTCCGTAGACACGTTTTAAATACAAAACTGGCCAGTCTTGTAACAACTGCAAGATGCGTGCATTATCTTGCTGTTCTTCCTCAGTAGAAAGGTTTTAATTACAAAACTGCCCAGACTTTGTAAAACTTCTAAGATGTGTGCATGCTCTTTTTGGTCTTTCTCAGTAGAAAAGTTGTAATTTGCCCTCAGCCTTCTGTAGAGATCAAGAGAAAGAGGAGAGAGTGGTAGGCACTCAAGTGCCCACTGCCACAGAACCAGGGGGCATCAGATTATTTTCTCCTTAGCGCCGCCACGAATTGCCCATTGTTGGCAGAGAATAGCAACTCCAGTTAGTGACATCATTACTGATTTGGTAAAAACATGCCTCTACTTTACACAGAGAACTACATCGTTCACATGCCCTAGAAGAAGTCAGCTACAGTGTGTGTTTTAATTGTGAAACTGATCACAAACGTAGTTTCTAGAGCAAACCTTACTTTGCTGCACCATCCTATGAACTGCATATATCTAAAGGTTCACAATCAATTTCTTTTGATAAAAATATCTTAATATATTCCCTAATGTTGGAAAGGAGGATTTCCCATAGTAGCGAGATGCATGTAGGTCTATGAGCATTGCTTGCAATGTGATTGTCAGAGAGAAGGGAATTAGGTTCTAACAATTGTGACAGGTCTGTCCTGTAGCCTGAATGCATTTTTTGCTTCATTGTATGTTTACAATTCCACTGGAAAATGGGACTAATATATGTGTTTTAAAGCAAACATTGAAAACAGCGATAGTCATATAGCAATACTTGACTCTGGTTGCAGAGCATGGTGACTGCTTTCCATTAAACCTTGCTTGAATCTAGTCATCAACGGTACCCATCCTACTAGGGTGCTGGGGGCGTGGAATTTCTCAGTTTAAAAAATTGAGGTGGCTAGAAGGTATTTGGATCAGTTTGTTCTTTCTAAAAAACTCATGCACATCCGGCTTAATAGTCTTCAGAGTTGGTTTAATTTTTAGGACTGGCGTTATCCAAAATCTTTTCATGTTACTAAAACTATATGCATAACATACTTACTTATGGGGCTTTCCACCAGCTGTGTTCATCCATTGGTCCTTTATGGTAAGCAGCCATGACAACGCGGGCTTTACCCCATGCTGCCATTACGACGCTGCTATTACAACGCAAGTAGTTAGAACGACTTGCGCTGGAGGGCGCTGTTGGTAAAGGAATATTTGAATTTTCTATTCCAACACCTTCCCTACTGTAACGTGGGCTGGAGTTGGAATAGAAAATTAAACTAATCCACAATTCAGTGCCTACAGCGCAAGTCGTTGTAACAACTTGCGTTGTAAAGGATGCGTCGTATTGGCAGCGCGGGGTAAAGCCCGCGTTGTCATGACATACATCCGTCTTTTATTGTGTCATTCACATTTTTCTTCCGCTCACTACAGCATACATCATGGGGCATGGGATAAGCCCACTTCAGCCACTCACTAACTTCACTGTAGGGATTCTAATTCTATGAAAAATGCAAACGTTTCTTAAGGGAAAAAGTATGCAAATTTACCTATGTCTGGCATACATTTTTGTACATTTTTAAAATGATAAAATAAATGTAAATGAATAGTTTATTAATTGATTTACAGTAAATATATATATTAATTATTATACATGTGTGTGTTTACTTTTTTAAGTTAAGTTTATTTGTTATTTTTGTTAAAATGTATATTAAATTTCTTTTTTTGTCTGACCCGGCCTACATGACGGAACTCAGAAACATGGATTTCTCCCAAATACAAGCTTACCTATACGGGTGTCCCATACCCAAAAGGATCCAGCTGATAACCAGGTCTTTCATGGTGGTGTGGCCTTGGCTCTGAGACACACACACAATGGGAGAAATGACTGACACAACACACACCTCTCTGGCACGGTACATGGCTGGGGGAAGTGGCGGCACTTTCCAGGTTCAAGCAATGGGATCGCATAGGGATCTCTCTGCTGGGCAACATATGGGTAGGCGACCACATTAGGACATTCCAGGACCTGGGGGAGGTTATAGTCTCCACGTGTCACAGTTTTATAAATATCTGCAACTTCATTATTCCCTCAGCCATATAACCCAACAGGGACTTTCCTTCCTGAATTTAACCCACTGGAAGCCAGGTCATGATGGGGAACCTGAGAAGGGGTGGGTCTCCCGAATATACTGTACCCTTGTTAATAATGGACCGGCAACTTTAGACCCACTCCAGACCCGCCTTATTCAAATATACTACCACCACACAGCCTATATTACCCCAGCACGCCTACACAGAGCAGGGCTGCATCCCTACCCTGACTGCATGCGCTGCGGCCATTCTCCAGCGGACTTTGATCACATGATTTGGACATGCTACCTATTGGTCAGGAATAGAGACATAGCTTACGCAGGTCCTGGGATGGCCAGTACCTCATGATCTTGTGCGTCTCATCCTGGGGGTGATGGATGGCCTAGATGGGTCACGAGCAGACAAAGCATTTCTTGGGACAGCAGTCACAGTGGCCAAGCGTGACATAGCAGCTGCCCGGGTGCAGGCAAAACCCCCAACCAATACAAGGTGACGCCGAGGAGTAGACTGGTGTGACACACAAGAGAGACCCTTCTACGAGGCCCGGGGATGCCCAGCCAAATACCACAGAGTCTAGGGCAAGTGGCTAAACCTGCTGAACTAATTGTGTGAAACCTCCACTTTCACATATGGATACAATGCTAACGAACCAGGTCGGTGCTCTCATCCATTCATTGGTGTATTTATTTATTTATTTATTTATTTATAGTCTTGTATCGCGCATGAATCAGCCCCGAAGGGGTATCTCCGCGCGTGGCTTCTGAAAGAGATAAAGCAAAACTGTAGGTCGGGAAAGGGCAGAGGGGAAGCTAAGTTAATCCTGTGTAAATAGGTGGGTTTTCAATTTATTCCTAAAGTTAAGAAGATGAGGAATTTGTCTTAGCTGGGGGGGGAGGGAGTTCCACAGCATTGGACCTTTAAGGGAGGGGGCACGACCACCCTGTCTTGCTCTGTTTACTTTAGGGACGTATAGCAACATAGTGTTGCTGGAGCGTAGGGTACGTCCAGGAGAGTAAGGACGAAAGATATCTTTCAGATATTTGGGACCAGAACCGTAGATGCATTTATGCATAATGCAGCAAAGTTTAAAATGGATCCGCTGTTGTACCGGGAGCCAGTGAAGATGGGAGAGGAGGGGGCGGGAAGGAGTACGGGTGGGAGCATTCAGGATGAGTCTTGCCGCGGTGTTCTGTACTACCTGCAGTCTGCAAAGTTGTTCCTGGTTGGCAGATATGAGTAGACTATTACAGTAGTCCACTCGTCCAAGGACTAGTGCCTGAACCAGCGTCTTCCTATGGATGTTTGGTAGGAAGGGGAAGATACGCCGTAAAAGACCAATTGTGTGAGGTGTATGCTCAAAAATTACTTTTGTGGTGAATGCCTGTAAAAACGCTCAAATGTCATGTGCTGCAATTGTGTATGACTTTAAATCAATAAAGTTGATTATCAAAATAAAAACTCTTTTCTATAAATTAAGTTTATTATTTAATATGTTTAATATTTATTATTTTATTTGATATATATATATATATAAAAACAGCATTCTTGGCATCTATATTCATGTCATCAATATTTTTGTACATACCTTTATAATTATAGGATGTCAATATTTTTTACATCTATATTTATTACTCAATATTGTGGTATGAGGATTTTTTGGGTGCTGATGTTATGTCAGTGAACCCAGTGACATGTATGCTAAGACGGGCATCCTGTGCTCACTATGACACTAGAACCAAGCTGCACCTGACTAAAGAGCCCCAACTAGGGCGAACATGGTGTTAGGTTGCTTGTGGTCAGGATTTGAGAGGACCTGGCTTAACAGTTCAGGCTGGAATGCTATCATTAGAGCAGAACCAACACTGATTTGCATATGGCTGGGTCTAATCCCTGGTAGCAAAGTAGGCAAAAAAAGATATGCTGGTATGTGGTTCCCAAGTAATTAACAGTGGATGAGATTAATGCAAGCTTTCCATCTATCTGTTTTTGTATACTTCAGTGTGGCTCCCTAAGTATGACGGGTATGCCCAGATGTGAGTCCCGTGCTTCCTGTGCCACTCGAACCGAGCAGACAAGTCCCAATTAGTCAAACCTGAAATTAAGTTGCTTGTGTTCCTGTTCGAAGAGGACTTGACTTGGTGGGTCAGGCTGGATTGTTCCTACTGAAGCAGAACCAAGACTAATTTGCTTTTGGGTGGGCCTAGTCCGTTGGGGGCATGCTAAGCAAAGAAACAATGGACGAGAATGCAGTCCCCGATGAGCACCAGTGACTGAGATTAATTCAAGGATTCCACCCATCACTTTTTTGTTTACTTCTCTGAATGTTGGCACGTTGTTTGACAGATGTAGTAGGGCTACAGAGGACCCTGTAAACGAGCCCAAGTATTGCGGGTGGTGGAGCTCTCATTCGGGTTAGGGGTGCATGGCTTGTATGAGTACCCCTCCTCCCCTCTCACTTACTAAAGATTCCTATTATATCTACTCACTGGTGGTGAATTCAGTGTGATTTATTCATCGAACAGCCAAATTGGTTGTTTTGAGAACAGCGTTTGCTGGTGTAACATGAATTTGCACAAATAATAAAGCAAATCTTTTTTATGTCAACGAAGCAATGATTATTTTCACTGTGATGTAATTCCATTTCATTATATCAGGAGTGTGTTCCTGCTGCAGACTACAACCCATCTCCCTTCCCTGAAATGAGGGCATTAACACTCTGCGGGCAAAGGTTTTATCTCAGGTGATAGGCGCTATAAAAATATTCTATAACATAACATAACATAACATTAGTATGAGCTCACACTGGAATTCAGCAATCAAATATTGGAAGGTGACAAGTTAACCTTTGCAAAGTGCCTGCTACTCACAGCAGCATTTTTTGATTTTTTGTGACTTTTGATCAATTTCAACAAGAAGTCATATTTTTATTGCACTGTGCAAATTACGTAGCAGAGGTTGACATAAGTGGCAATAAAGTTCTGTTCATAATTATGTGGAAAACGCAGGATATGCACAATCATGTTTTTTTCAGCTTTTGACATTAAATGTAAAGTTTCACATCACTGATCACTATTGTTCTGGGCGATATCAGTGACTATGTCTAGACAAATGTGCCAAAATTATTACTATTGGTAGATATGTGAAAAGAGTGGTCAGCTCTATGCTATAGAACCCAGTTTTCCAGCAGCAGGCACATGACATGAACAATCAGTGCTTCTTCTCTAGGGGAAGGTGTGACAGTAACTCGTGGACTTTATCTAGGCTCTATGTCGTTCCATGGCAAGGGTGACAGGGACACTGCTGTCTCGTCACAGGCATTTAAACACTCTGCACCGCCTAACTGTGGGCTACCAGGTGCCGGTGCAGTGTGGTTAAGAGCCAGGGAGCTGTCAGGTCAATGTCTGGATAGATACAATGTTGTATGTATTGTATCAGTTCAATTCAATTCACATCTCACTTTGACAATAGTGGTGGATTAAGGTCTTGTTCACAGAGATGCTGCAGCCTCTGCTGTCAATGGCAGGCAGGACATGCCAGGGAAGGTTGGAGTGTAGACTTTAGATCCCTTTGAGGGGAACTTTCTGCAGGGATTCAATTTCTAGTACCTGCCACCACGGACGCACATATTGTGCTGCAATACTTACAGTCACTATTTTGTACCAGCTGCGGTCCATGCAGGTAACAACGGTGGGGCGATGGGGCCACATGTGGGGAGATTTCAAGGGACGATGCTGAGGGAAAATTAATTATATATTTAATTTTCCCTCTGGATCGTCCCTCAAAATGCCCCGCAATGCAACCCGACCACCCCACCACTGTTACCTGCACGGACCGTGGCTGTTTTGTACTGCATCTCCCACACACTGTGCACAATTTGTCCTGCGACTTACAGTTACTATTGCTTGGGACAATTTGTCAATTGATGAGATCGCTGTTACTATGCAGTGGGGATCAGGATCAACAATATCGCTCTCCTCCCTGTTACTCCTCAAGTTCCATTTTTAAGAAGTAAGTGGTCCAGCAAAAATCATTTTACAAAGTGGAAGCACTCAAAGATCAAATCCAATTTTCACCTTCGTCCATCACATTAGATAGGCAATGTTCTCAAAATGTCCATAAAGTTGAGTGGCAGTCATCCATCTATATGTAAGGTCCAATAAGCAGGTCAATGACAGCCCAGCCAACGCGTTTCATCTTCACATTGAAATTCACGGATTGTGATACTTCTGTGGAACCCAGGCTAGCATCCTCAGCGATTTTGACTCCGTGGCCTAGCGGGGGAGGTGATCATTGTCCAGACTTTATTGCAGAAGCCCTGTTGCTCTCGGGGTCTCGGCTTCGCCAGAGGGGCATTTGAGATCTGTACCAACTGGCGTGTTTACCAGCAACAGCTGTTGCCTGGGGAGAGGATATGTAAAAGTCCTCAGAGTGCATCATACCACTGACTTTTGTTTTGCCCACGGTTGCCGGACACTGGTGGGTGGAGCTTTGCTGGTGTCACCGGGGCCAACAGGGGCAGTGCCTGGCTCCCAATGTTGCTTTATTGTGCGGGGCTTCCCTCTTCATTTGATCCGGTGGCATCACTGGAGGACACCACTGGGTGTTGACAAGTGGCGGGTGGCGCTACTCCATCATGGTCATGGGGAAGCCCAGGGACAAACAAATGGGGGGTGCCCCCTGCCCAGAACGACCCAGTTTTGGATCACAGACAGCCTGGCTCACTGAGGTACTGGCTGACAACTTAGTCCAGCAACAATTGGCCCAGATCTTGAAGGCTATAGCGGATACTAAAGAAACATTACACCAGGACATTACTAATGTGGCAGTGGGGCTTTGACTTCTGCGAGCAGATCACACCAAATTGGCTGAACGGGTGAAACAAATTGAGTCATCACTGCCGGACCTGGCGCCAGCACAGCAGTCCCCCTCTGCCCAGATGGGAAATATCTCTCATAGAGTTAAGTCATTGGAAAGGAGAGCTGAAGATGCTGAAGGGCATAACCATAGAAACAACATAAGAGTCCTAGGGCTCCCGGAGGGAATAGAAGGAACTAGCATGATCTCATATCTGGAACACTGGCTTCGAGATGTGGTGGCGCCAGATGATCTGACCCAGTTTTATACCCTAGAAAGAGCCCACCTGGTCCCTGCTAGACCACTGGCGCTGGGAAGGCCTCCTCGCCCGGTGGTGGCTAGACTCCTCCACTACAAGGACAGGGACTTCCTACTGCAGAAAGAGTGTACGTCTGGGCCCTATACAGTGGATAACAGCAGAATGTTATTATTTCCTGACTACACGTTGGAGGTCCAGCAGCGTCCCACATCCTTCCCAACAGTTAAGAGGGCCCTACGAGATGGAGGACTTCAGTACTCCTTGAGTTTCCCGGCTGGACTGTGGATCATGTTGGATGGAAAGACATACTTTTGTGATGTCCCCAAGGAGGTATGGGACTGGATTGAAACTTACAAAACTGGTTACAAACTGATGGAGCGAAGTTGCACGCCTTTTCCTGGAGAGCAGCCTCAACAGAAGAATCTGTGGAAATGGCCTGACGTAAATTCTTGCAGACACCTAGTTCCTCCCAGACGGAGAATGGGAGGGCCAATGCACTACAGGTGGAATCGGAGATGCTGCAGGGCCATAAAAAGCAGTCAGATGCGGAAACAGGATCAGAAAAGGCCTCAGATGGCTCGGATTCAGACACATCCCATGATGGCAGTGTTAAGTTACTGCATGTCACTCCGGGCACTGTGGATGAAATTTCTTGACTGTTCTTCTGCCTTTCTTTTTTTGTTCTGTCTCGCTCTTCATCATCCTTCCTATCTGTTGTTTTTCTTCTCTTCTTTGGCTCTCCTGCCCTGATTTGAACCTTTCTCATTCCTCAGATGACAGTATAGTGGGGGGGGGGGCTTTAGGATATCATAGTGAGCCCCCGGATATGGGGCACTGTGCTAATTGGGACTTAGGCACTGAGATTGTTATTTATTATGTTGCAAGGCAACGTCGGCTTGCAGCCGTTTTCCCCCCTTGATCCTCTGTAGCTACTAGAGGAAACTGAGTCTATAGTTAGTTTGGATGGGGACTAGTGCTTTAGTACTTGTTCTGGGGAGGGGGAGTTGTTTTTTGTTGTAAGGGGTTGTTCATTGGATTTCAGGGTGTCACCTTAAACGAATTGGCAGGGCACTGTGTACAATTACATCATGGGTTCCCTAAATGATTTAAAATCTATATCATGGAATGTCAGAGGCCTGCATACAATTGTGCGACGACACAAACTTCATGCATATTTAGTGTGCAAAGGGGTTCAAAAAGCTTTCCTCCAGGAGACACACATTACAAGTCGAGAGGGGTTAACCCTGCAATGCAGGTGGCGGGGCCAAGTCTTTTATGCGACTTACTCGGCCTTTGCGCAGGGTACTGATATGGATTAGGGCAGTGGTCCTTTCCAGTCCACACAACAGCTTACAGACCCGGAGGGGAGATATGTGGTGGTTACTGGAAGATTAAATGGCAAGGACATAGTACTGGACAGTGTCTATGCACCCGATACAGAACAGCAAGCATTTTTTACACAGCTTTCTGGGAAACTGGCTTCACTCCTAACAGGATCAGTGATTATGGGTGGGGACTTTAACTCTATCCCTGATGTACTACTGGACCGATCTCATCCACCCATTCTTGACTCAACCATTCACAAGCTTTCTAAGGCTAGACGGGACTGGCAACATAGATGGGGGTTGGTTGACACGTGGAGGGCACACCACCTGGGAATTTGAGACTATTACTTCTTTTCGGCTCTACATGAGCTCCATGTTCGTTTAGTTGCGGGACTCTGTTCCCCAGATATCCATGCAGAAGTCAAGCATAGTGAATATCTCACTAGGACACTATTAGACCACAGCCCGCTTCTTCTGTGGATACACTGGGCCCAAGTGCACCCCAAGATTCTGACATGGCGAATAAATCTGGAGCAGTTAGAAGACCAGGTCTTTCACGTAGTGGTAAGCAGTGGCATTGCTCAATACTTTCTAGAGAATACCGACACAGCATTGTCGTATGCTGTAGAATGGGATGTTTCTAAAATGGTTCTGAGGGGACACTGCATTTCCAACATGATGGGAGTACATAGGGTGCTACTGCAAGATATACAGACCAACGATTGCGAGAAGTGGAGCAAGAACAGCCTAGGCAGCCTGATAGGCAGAAAGACCTGCTGGAGGCAAGGGGGGTATCGCCACACAGGTCGAAACACTGCGCTGTTTCGACTATAAAAACACATGGCGTGTAATAAGACTCCTGGGGCAGATGGCTTGCCGATTGAGTTTTACCTTACCTATATCGATCTCCTGGCTCCTAAGGTAGTGACACTTTACAATGATGCAAAGCGAGCGGGACAACTGCCTGTCACAACTCGCGAGGCGATTATTATCCTATTATTGAAACCCGGGAAGCCGCCTTCGGATAGGACTGCTTATCGCCCGTTGTCCCTGCTAACCACTGATTACAAGATTCTAAGTCAGATCTTGGCAACCCGGCTTCGACCAAACATGGTTCACTTAATACACTGAGAACAAGCGGGTTTCAACCCGACCAGGAATACAGCTCTAAATATAAGACGTCTGCTTCGCATATTAGTAGCTGACACTTAGCCAAAAGAGTCCGCCACCATCTTAGCGGTAGACATAGAGAAGACGTTTGACAGCTTGGAATGGCCCTATTTATTTCAAGTCCTACGCAGATTCAGTTTGGTGGATACTTTTGTGGTTTGGACGGCTTTATTTTACAATCATTCTACTGCTACTGTCAAAACGCGTGGATTGATCTCCGATGCCTGCGCTGTGGGTCATGGGACGAGATAGGGCTGTCCACTCTCCCCTCTAATATTTGCCCTGGCCATGGAGCTGCTAGCAGCCCAGGCCAGAACGGGACTGCGGTATCCCGGGATTCACATACATGGCCAGACTTACTACATTGCGCTCTATGCCCATGAACTACTCATGTTTTTAGCTAATACTGCTGACGCCCTCATTGGAGCAAAATGCTTACTCCACCGTCTTGGCACTGTAGCTGGACTCAAAGTGAATTGGGCGAAGTCCTGTCTGTTCCCAGCACCTCACTGGATGGTGGCTGTCAAGTTACAGATGGGGTGCAATGGGAATACCATTGTCTGACATACCTGGGGACCCGAATATATCACACACAAACTGACTTACTGGAGGGTAATGTGGGTAGAGGCATCAGAGGTCTAAAAAGCAACCTTGAGTTTTGGGGTATACTGCCTCTCTTGGTTGTCGGCCGAGAGGCTCTCCTCAAGATGGTGACTTTCCCCAGGTTGCTGTAAGATTTTAGAAACTTAACTGTTTGGATACCAGCGACGATTTTTACACAACTTAAAGTGATGATTACGCGTTTTTTCTGGGCTACTGGCAGACGTAGGGTGGCGCTAAAAGTACCAATGAGACCGAAATCAGAGGGTGGACTGGTGGTTCCTGACCTTGAGACATATTACTTGGCGGCTCAACTGCAGTGGCTTACCCAAACAGTAGCATTGGAATTTTGTGGACTGGGTGAACATGAAGGGGGGCAGACCTCCGGGCGGTGACTTTCCCAAAATATCTTGCAATTGCCACTACGACTTAAGTCACTTTCCGATGAATTGCGGAGGCTTTGGCTCTGTTGGAATAGGAGTCAGAAGCTAGAGCAGATTGCGCATCCTTACGCCCCTGAGATGCCCTTGGCCATGTGTACTGCACTACCACATGGCGGAAACTGGAGCACCCTGTCCATTTGGAAGGAGAAGGGACGGACCCTACTGGGGGATTTATATGAGGACATCACCTTGCTTCCCTTTGCTACAATGCAGGAATGGTATGACCTATCTTGCGGTGATTTTTTGCTCCATTCAGCACTCATTGCGGTCATTCAAAAACATTGGAGAGAAGGGTTGATTGAACCACAGATATCAATGGCCTGCCAGTATGTAGTATCAGCAGCTGTAACCTTTAAAGCAGTCACCTGTCTTTAAAGGCGTATGACCCAAGAGGCACTGACTCCATTAACGACATTACGACTAAAATGGGAAGAGGAACTAGGTGATGAGATTCCTGAGAAAATATGGGCTGAGCTAGTTGAACGAGTATGGAAAAGTACTAGAAATGCCCGCTTTCAACTGGTGCATTTTTATATCCCACACAGGGCGTACCTTTCTCCAGCCAAAACCAATAAATATTTTGATACTAATTCGGCAATGTGCTCGCTTTGTAACACGGAGGCAAAGGACTTTCATGACGTGATGTGGGACTGCCCCCAGCTGGAGAATTATTGGGAAGAGGTAGTTACACTACTGAATGAAATCACTGATAGAGATGTAAAACCCACTATAGGCCCCAGTCTGCTGCACTGGTTCCCCCACACATCAACGTATAAGGTCACTAGTAAGTTTTTGGACCTGGGCCTTCTCCTGGCTAAGAGAGACATTACAGCACATTGGAAATCAAAGAAGGGCCCAAGTGTGCAGAGATGGAAGACTCATTTCCTCAAATGGTCGGAATGTGAAGGAACCGTTAGATTACAGCTAGTTAAATGGGCAAATAGTGAGAAAGCTCTGGAGGCAGCGTGGGCTTGGAAAACCTTAGTAGTTTTGCTGAAACTCCCAGACACTGATCTGAATGAGGACCCCTTGGCTGTTGTCCCTGCTGTTTCGACCTGATTAATGTCTACTCTGTAGCTTGATGTATATGTCCTCTGCATTCACAAATTCCTCTGCTTCTGTCACAGAGGGATTTCCGTGATGTTTGATACGGTTTACTTTTATTGTACTCACCTGTAATAAATCTAGATGTTGATATAATCATTGTTAAGTGTGAAGTGCCGGGGAGGGATAAGAGGGAGGGTGGGAGATTTGTTTAGTATTATCAAATGTGTGGCAGGGATGTGTGGCATTATCCTTTACGAAAATTGGGTGCCAATAACGTACTTGTGTATTAATGATCTCATTGACATTTGATACCATTGTAATGAAAAGTGGAACACTGTATATGTCTGTTATGGCTATGTCACTTGTTACTAGGCGCGGCCATGCCAAACTTTCATTACATGAGAACCTGCTTGCCTATATATTCTGTCAATGATTGTATCGTTATGTTTTGGAAATGAATAAAATTGTGTTAAAAAAAAAAATTGAGGCCCGCTGCCTTCACATACTGGCCCACTGGAGAAATGTCTGGTAGAATAAATGGGCAGTCTGGGACTGCTGTCTAACAAACCCCCTCCCCCCTACATCCAAGGGCACTAACTCTAGAATAAACTGCCAGATCAGCGGCACCTCAGCAGCACTTAAAAGATAGCTCAGCAAATAAACCCATCTATTTTACCAAATTGAATACAAGCTCTCTCGTAAAGCACATATTTGAAATATTTGACTTGTTAGTGAATGTTGACTTAGAGCTACTCCTAATCCTAATAGCTGTAACTGGGTTAACACAATGTTCAGCTCCAGATATGCTAGTTGCTACTCCTGAGGGATATCACATGACCAACAGTAATAGTGTACCCCTGCCTTCTCTCCAGCATGATCACTGTTGATTGCTCTCATATGTGTTTGGTTATCTGATTGCCCAGAGGGCGGGTCTTCCAGCGTTCCCTTCCTGGGGTCTGGCACCTCTGCACCTCTATGCCTCCACCCAGCGGAGTACCCTTGTCCATCACAGACATATTTGGATGTCTTCCTTGTTTCATGCTTTTTCCCCCCTCATCAGGGCTTTAAGTGGGATGAAAAAACTGGGGGTCTCTCAAAGGGGCGTGGCCAATGTAATTAAGGGTGTGGCTTAAAACAAGCTAAAAATCTGTGCTTAGCATAGTGTGACGCCTGACTTGTATTTTGCTGTTTCTGTCATTGGATCCAGATATATGATACAACAAGTAACATCATACCTACAACAAGTCAGGACTATTGGCTTTGTCAATGGTTGTTAGTTGCATAACATAAATAAGCAGCAACTGTGGCTTGTATATTGTATTGAAAAAGCTTCCACTTAAAGGGCTTGATAATATGCCCTTGAGAATTCCCATAGAAGCCCATGTTGACACCAGAACATGAGCTTCTATTGGAATTCTCAAGGGCATATGATCAAGCCCATTATAGCCGCTTTAGCCGCAGTGTTCTGCAGCTAAAGCGGCGATAATTTTTACGCCCGTCCTTGATAATATGCTCCCCAGAGAAAAAATGACTCTCTTTAAAGGATTTTCCTTCCCCTAGACCGCTCACCTGGCATGACGTCATGCCATAACTTCTCCACTAGTGAGTAGTGAGCAATGTGAGCACGCGCACATCGATCTGCCTGCTGTCACTGCAGTTCAGAAAAAAACGGACCGCCAGATCCAGGGCACAAAACAGAGCCCGAGAGAGACCCGTTTCGAAGTCTGCTTTAAAAAACTGCTGGTGCTCAGCACCGGTGATACCCGGCCCACTTAGAGCCCTGCCCCACATTATTGTAATTTGGCTTGGCCCACCTCATATGCTGCTGTCCTTGATTCACAGACCACCCCTCCTCGCCCCCTTCTCCCTGCTGAAAGGACACTGGGGGCGGGAAGGATTTTTATAGTCTATCTGATTCACAACGTTTTGTCAGGAGTTCCACCGACTGTAATTCTTTTATGTTATTTGTAGGTGGGATATAATTGACAATTTATGGGCGCTAGCCCAATGATTGACATTTCTTGTATCCATATTTTTAATATTGCATTGCTTATGCGATTATCTTATTAAGTGATGTCCTAGTAATGGGCATGTTTTCTCTATTTGCTCTCTTTTCATCTTGTATATAATAAAAAAGTTACTTGGAAAAAAATACAAAACAGCAATAGTGTTCCAAGTAAAAGAGGAGGTGGTGAGGGGACAATCCTAAGCAAACATCTCCAAGCCTCAGTGCCCCAGGTCGAGCGCATCAAAGACACTGATTTATTACTATTTATTAGCAGCCCGTCCCAACATTGTCCGGGGGGGGTGTCCCCCTCTGCGCACCCGCCACCTTCAGGGCCCCTAATTAGCTGCACACAGTTCACCGCTCTTCCCCGCGTTAACGGGCCGGGCCGCTCCTCCCCTTGCTTCACCTACCTCTTAGCAATAAACCTCATCTCTGGATGACCAATGCCCTGTGCAAACACGCACACATGTCTCTCTTTATTATTATGTTATTTTGCGTTCCACCTCTTAGCAATAAACCTCATCTCCGGCTGACTAATGCCCTGTGCAAACACGCACACTTGTCTCCCTTTATTATTATTTTATTTTGCGTTCTGTCTTTTATTTCCGTTGTGAATGTGGTACCACATTGGAGACGTCCCGCAGGCGTGTGTGAGCGTTAACGGGCCGCTTCTCCCCTTGCTTCCCCCACCTCAGCCCGAGTCCTTTCCTCCGCTCCTCCCCGCGTTCCTGTCAGCCGCACATTGGAGACTTTTATTTCTGTTGTGAATGCGGTACCACATTGGAGACTTCCCGCAGGCATGTGTGAGCGCTAATGAGCCGCTTCTCCCCTTGCTTCACCCACCTCAGCCCGAGTCCTTTCCTCCGCTCCTCCCGCGTTCCTGTCAGCCACACATTGGAGACTTCCCGCAGGCATGTGTGAGCGCTAACGAGCCGCTTCTCCCCTTGCTTCACCCACCTCAGCCCGAGTCCTTTCCTCCACTCCTCCCCGCGCTTCACTCAGCCACACACGTTCCGATCCTCCCCGTGCTTCACCTACCTCAGGCTGAGTTCCTCGCTCCTCCCCGTGCTCCTGTCCGCCGCTCCTCGACCTCCTCGCGCTCCTGTCCGCCACTCCCCCCCGCGCTAGATGATTTCAGCACGCACGTTCACGTCAGCGCACACGCCCGGCGCTACTTCCAAGGGACTACTTTTTTATGAATGTATATTTTTTATAGAACGTATATTTTTGGGGTATATATAGCCTATGTCACTCTGCAGACCCTGACAATTCTAATGATGTATCATGTGTTTGGATTGGCGCTGTGGTTCCCGAGTTTACCCGCCTCAAAGGTTCAAAGTTCTTACTTTATAATAGTAGTATAGATAAAAGTGCTAAATAAGAGCTCTAGAGCTTTCCTTTCAAGGTATCATCTTCCAAATTATATAATCGGTTTATTTCGTTATTAATTTTATGGAGTCCCCCAAAAGCGTCATGGATTGTGAATTTTTAGAGCTCCTGTCGTCCCTCAGATTTATACAGTTAATTCACACTCCTGCACATGACTCTGGACACATCCTAGGCTTATTATGAACCTAAAACAAAGAAGTCACAGAGTTTTCCATGTCTTCCTGCAGATGGTATGACCATTCCTTGATTAGGTTCTCTCTTTTAGGAATGGAAGGTCTCATTTTAAACAACTGACGAATCAGAACAGGGCACAAATGGAGCAAACTTCACCAAGGAGTGAAGGTGAAAGCACTCTCTGACACCCTCTTTAGATCAGGACATCGATCAAGCCTCCTCAAGCTGGCTCAACTGTGTGCTGCTCTAACAGGTACCTCTAAGGGCCTGATTACGATGTGGTAAGAAATGGTTCTGACCATTGGTCAGAGTCCTACTTATGGCATCGTATTCTCCTGTTTGGAATACCTTCAAACTGACCCATTTTGATGGAGTCGGTCAGAAATTATTCCAAACAGGAGTTCTGAATGGCTTACGATGGGCTCGTAGCCCGTCCGCCATTTGGAAGACCATAAGTAATCTGCCTCTTTCCAGCCGAGGTATTACAATGGCAGCTTCCTACTGCCTTTCTGTGCCGGCCTTTCTGACACAGAAAGGCATTGGGAATCTGCCTTTATAGGACCCCAGCAGGGCCCCCATGTGTGCAAGGCTGCCAAATGGCAGCCCCTATGGTGCCCCCCTGTTGATCCCTGCACCCCAATGGCAGGCACCTTGAGGGGCCTGCCATGGGTTGCAGGGATGAACTGCACCTCTGCTCTTTACCATGAGAACATGCATTCCATTCGGGATGCATCCTCTCATGGTAAAGAATAGGATTGCGACCAAGCAGTGTTCGGTCGCATACTAATTCCTGGGCTGGAACCTACGACAGGAGGTCGTTTGGTTCCAGTTCCAAACCGATGTCGAACGGACTCCAGTCCTTCCAACATCGGAATCAGACACAAACCATGAGGAGACTTATACTGCTTGTTTGTTTACTTATGATAAACCAGTGTGTGCCGCTTAGAAAGACAATGATGCAAAAGCTACTCAGAAGAAGAGGCTAGGGTGAGATACAAAAAAAGGTATGAGTGGTTACAAACAAATCATTTCAGGCACTGAAACAGAATTCTGTTCTAATAGGATTTGAATTCCTCCAACATTCAGAAGGAAGTAAGCAGGGCGGTCAAAGAATTATCCTCTACTGAAAGAATCTCAGCAGGAGTTATCCCCTCTCAAGATATATGTTACAATCTGAACTTTTTCTAGATAAAATTAAGGGCATATGAACTGGAGAAAATTAGGGACGTTATCAACTAGCATAAACCAATGATACTTTTGTGTTAGTTTTACTTAACCTTTAAGCAGCTTTTGACACAGTTGATCATAACATCTTTTTCTACCATGTCAAAACCTCTGGCTTAAGGGGCTATTCATCATCTGGGCTAAATTTGTTTTTATCTAATCATACCCAGGTAGTCCAAGGGCCATTTTTTGTGGTGGAAAGGCATCATATTCACGTTAATGTTACTCATGGATCCTCGTTATCTACATATTTGTTCAACATCTGTGTTCAACCATCGATTAAGGAGATAACCGCCAAGGATTGCAAGCTGTATACCTATGGTGATAACACACATATCTTATTACATTTGGAGGAACAACTTCCCTCCCAGATTTCATTCCAAGAGTTCATGTGTTTTACCGGTAACTATATAGAGAACAATTGCTTAAACCTAAATGCAGAAAAATTGGAGATGGTAGGTTTTTTTCGCCACAAACCAGGAACCATGGTGTGACTTGCACGGGCCCCACAAGATGGATTTATTACCAATCCCACTCAGATTACGCGAAAGGCTGGTAGTGATCATCTTGTGCTGCAACACATATAGAATTACACCACTGCATAGACCCTACACATCTTGCCCTGCTACATAGGCAGTTACTACTATGTACTGCTACTAAGGACTACACCATTGCACAAATGGTGCACATCTTCCGGTGCAACACATGCAGTCACTAATATGCACTACACTCAACTACAAATGGTGCACACATTGTGGTGCAACAAAATCAGCCACTATTGCATATTATATCACTGCACAATCAACACACATCTTGCACAGCAACACGTTTATTCATACACCACACACATGTTGCAAATCTTGTTCAGTAACAAATTCAAACACTATTGAGTATTACAGCATCACACAAACTGCAGAAATCTTGCATTGTAGTTAGGCTGTGGGGTTTTAGGTTTAAACCTATAATAACTGATAAAACCCCACTGAAAGAAAAATAGTCCTCACCGGTGAAAACATATAAACACTGAAAAAACACCTGCACAACCACAAACTAAATGCCACTCAAAGAAAGGAAAAAGAAAGTGAAAGAGTCATTTTGTTCTTACTGAAGGGGTCAATAAAATGTAACTTTGTTATACAAGCTAGCAGTAAGAAAGACTGGCTAACATGTTTCTGCTTGAGTTTTGTTCTTTAGGGATGCCACTAAAATATGGTTTCTTCTTCCTTTTACTTTTTTCAGTTTTATGGCCTTTGGTCTAAATATGCAGGGTTTAGTTTCAAGTTTTAGGTTTAGTGTAATTATTTTATAAACTGTAGAAAATCAGGACACATCAAACTCACATTTGATATTTTGGCTGCATTTGATTCTTTCACTGATAGGTAAAATGGCTAGTTTCATAAAAATCTTTCCTAATATGTGTCATCACATTTTCCCACAGAGAATGGGTAAAAACCCTTAATACATCAGACCATAGTTTCTAGTGGGTCAGTATTGATAGTAGGTGAATTGCCAACACCTCAGGCTTTAAACATTAAATGCAAGGTATAGTGACAAGTATATATATATCACCAAGCATCTGGGATAGTGGTGAAAATGTAACACCAGACTTTTGGAAAACATGGAACGCAGTGTCACTTGTTATGCTCTGCAAAAAAGGTTCTTACCAAGTTCAACAAAGATTGGAGTGATATTGTTTGTATTTGTAGTGATTCAGCTACGTATATAAAACATTTGTGTGATGACCTGTCTAAATTGATACCCGAGCTGAAGTGATTCCACGTAGGAGATCCTTGCCACTTGTTAGATGGTATGCTGAAAACATCTTTACAATCTTCAGAGTTAATGAGGTTTGCTATTGACTTTTTAGTCCATTCTGGTGCACTGTTTTCTTATGCCCAGGAACTAAAATGCAAATATTTATCATTTTGTGCTTTATGTGGCATCAAAGATACCAACTCTGCCCCTTAGCTGACGGTTCTCAGCCCAAGGGGCTATGAATGCTGAGAGGGCCTTTTCACAGAAGTTTACATGGGAAGGAAAGCGCAAGCGCACATGACCAAAGACTCACTGAAGAAGTATTGTATGGTGTACTACAATAAGATTATTTTGCAAAAATCTCTTTGGACCTCATATACACTATACGTTCACTGTCTATATACCATGTTCTTTCAGTGCAGAAAACAAGGGATGATAAAAGCAAAACATTCCATAAACCCCGGAAAAACACTTTTTCTGTTGTTTTTAGTAGCGTGAAAATGTGTAACCACTGATAACAACTGTTTTTTAAGATATTGAAAACACTGAAAAAACACCACCAGAATTTACCAAAAATAGAAACTGAAAACAGGACAGCCTAATTGTAGTATATACCATATGCAAGAAATTGGGTTATTGATTCAATCAATCAATAAATCAATCAGGAATTTGTGAAGCGCGTTACTCACCCGTTAGGGTCTCAAGGCACAGGGGGGGATATCGTGCAGTTCTGTCTCATCCAGGTCTTGAGGATCCTCCTCAATGCATGCAGAGTGGGGATTGTCTGATGCTGAGCGGGAGATCGTTTTTGCCGCGATGTAGGAGTAGGCTCTTCCTCCCGTTCTGACTCAGAGGATGTCTATTGAAGTCTTCTAAATGTTTATGGTTTGACAATTCCCAACAATAAAATGTCAATGGCCACCAAGAATAAGATACTAGTTTACTTTTTGATTGGATAGGAGGACATACTACTACTGTTGCAGGGACTATTCTGCACACACAGAACTATGGACAAGAAATAGGGCATGGGTGATAATGGGCGCAGTTAGACTTTCCATATACCTCAGTCATAACAGAAGTTGAACCCCCGATCTCCTTACTGACTAGCTAGTGTGTCAGAGTCATTATTTAGCTCCCGAATGCAGCGATGATAACCAATGATTATACAACCCAGAACATAAGACTACGGAGTCAGAGTCCCGACCTCTCAGAGTCACGGACTCATGCTTGCAAATTGCAAACCCTTTCGCTCACTCACTCATGACCAAAAACCACAGAGTCTAAGTAAGTTTTAAAGCTTTATTAAAAGTAAAACAACTAGCTCTGTGTGTACTTTGTAAAAATTTAAATTGTGCATTATATAAAAACATGTATTAAAATCAACTTCATAATATAAGATAAACGGTGAACGACTGAAAAGTGGCTGATTTCACACATTAATTGTGGGAGAGCCCTCACCTGGTTGGAACTTAAAGTCTTGTTGGGGATGAATGGATTCCAACTAACATTCAGATGATCTTGCTTTTGTTCATAGAAGGGGAGCTTCTGTCTGTTATGAGAAAAATGGTGCATGTTAAAAAGCAAGCATTCATCAGTTGTGCCACAAATTATTTAATTTGTTTATGTAGTACTAGCAATTTTTTTTCATTCCTAGACAAAATAGTGAGTGGTGTGAATGGCATCTAACAATATTAAATGTATTTTCTAGGCGTAACACCATCGGCACAGCCAACCAGCAGTGCCGGGGCCGGCGCGGATGTGGTCACTCCAGGGTCGGATGCGGTGCCACAGCCAGCAGGTACTGCTGTGGGGGATGCCACGGTAGTGGCGGGCAGTGGTAAGCTATTATATTCCTTACTTATTGAGATTGCAGAGTGGGCTCTCTGCAGGGGTGTATATGTTGTACAGTACAAGTACACTTTACTGTTAAGAAGACTTACAAATTTAGAACTAAGTTTTTGTCAACCAGGTAGAAGACAGTCACCCTTGACTTCTCATTAGCAATAGCATTATCGGCGGGAGCTGACGAGTAACCAGTAGCCTCCTCTAAATTTGACTTCAACTCAGCTGTGAAAGTTTTATCGAGAAGCCAAGTCAGATCAGAGATGAACTTGATGGCTGGGACGAACAAAAAGAAAAGAAGGGTGTAAGGAACGACGAGCGAGTTAAAATTCATGACTGGCAAAGAATGATACCTGTTTTTGAATGCTGCCCGAGGTGGCTGGGAATCTGATGCATGGCCGGTTGAAGGCTGAAGCAAGGATGGGTGGAAGGAGAAAGAAAAGAGGACTGCCTAAGTGGGTGAAACAGACACTGTATTTGTGCGCAATATATCCTTTGGTTCAAATTCAAATGCAAGTCAAGCACGGATGCATGGCTGACGGTTTACAAAATAAAATAAAAAGGTTGTTTTTTTCGGTGAGAAAAAGTAAGGTTTGTCCAGTTGAGAGTCAGACATTAAGAAGAATGATTGACATTTACTTTGAATGGAAGGATGCCTGGATGGTATATTCGTCATAGATAGCATAGGTGTATGTAGACTGAGTAGACGGTCACTGGATGAAGAGTGTTACTTTGAAGAGCATGTAACACCGCACGTCCGTGCCAGAGTAGCAAAACCGAGGAAAGAAGTTATAATTTTTCAAAATACTACCATGACTAGTAACAGTATTTTGCAAGCACAGCATATATCCGGTGATTACGGGAACCACTCACTACCTCTGTTAATAATTGTTTTACAACTCTGTCATTCATGTTTGGCCTATCGGTGTTCACTCAATCAAAAACAAAGCACCTAAAGTCATCCCATATGTAAGAAAATATCCTGTGAAGGGATAGATGATCATATTATTTATCTTCTTCATTTTCCTTTTGTAGTAGTCAGGGGCAGGGCAGGGTGAAAGTTAAATTAATTAAGCAGTAGCCCTTGTAACAGAGTATGGCCAGTGCCACCCGTAATAGAAAAGTAAGAGCTTCACCACCTGCATGTACTGGACTGGTAACAGTAACGCAAGTCTGTGTCATCATGGCTTGCGTCTGTTTTTCTCGGGTGCAAGTTGACTGCGCTGGCATTATGCCAGTTTCCACAAGTTTACGTACCAATTTAGCTAAACAAGAGAGAAGAAGAAGACTGGTGTACTGTCTGAGACTAATGTAGTGAGTCTATATAGTGCTAGTAGAATTCCTGAAACTCCCACTAATGTAGAGCAGAGGCCGACGAAGTGGGAGGTTAGATAGATACATGCCATAAATGTAATGTACTGTGCTTGCAAGTTGCTAGTGCTACTGTGACACAACTTTCTGCTGAATTATTTTGTGTTATTCTTAAAGAGCATTGGTTACAGTATGTTTTTCTTTCTTCATATAGATACTCCTTCTAAACTAAAAAGGAAGGAGTTGTCTAGACAGGCCCGGCAATGGAAGCTGGAGACAATTGTCACCGAATATCGGTGGCTGGTGGCCCAGGAGGAGGAGGATGACTCGCAGTCCACAACATCCACGACAGCTGCATCCTTCTCCGCTGCCCTTGGGTCATATAGTCAGCGCAAACCTCCAGCGGTACGGAACCGAGGTCCGGCAGCCACCCGCTGCCGCCGAGCAGCAAAAACAACAACTGCCCCCCACAGTACCTGCAAGTGCAAGGCTCGTGTGCACCGGTTGACCCTGAGAGTGTCCAACCTTGAGCAGGAGGTGCTGAGGCTGAAAGCCTTGCTCAAGGACCTCCGGAGAGAGCAGCGTGACCACCTGGCCAAAGGACAGCGCTGACAGAAGTAGAGAGACTGTCCCTTGCCCCTTTTTTGAAGACTTTTAGGGGGGTGGGAAATGGGCATTGGGGTTTTTGGACTGGGGACATTGATTTTATGGACATTGGTTGGGGTTAGGGAGGGGGGTGAGTCGGGTCTTCTTGTGGGATAGTTTATTTTTGTTAGGGCTCAAATAATTATTAGTAATAATTAGTTATTTCAACTTAAACATAGCATCCGTGTTTTTTTACTGTTTTGTGGGGAAGGCAGGGGGGGTAACTGTACATTTGTTTTCCTGAAACTTAACTGGCTGGTTGATTCAAATTGTCTAATCGCCCAAATTTGTACAAGAGTGCCACTGACAGACTTAGTGAATTCAATTGTCCTACTGCTTTACTAGTACTACCGTCAGTCTCTCCTCTCCTCCTACTCCAGTGATTCATGTTTGAGAATAGGGCTAGGCACAGGGCTGGCTGCATGGCAACTGGCGATTAAGGTTGGCTATGGAATCCTGGACGGATGAAATGTCATCGTTGTGGTGGTAGTAGTAGTGGTCACACTGGCAGTAGCAGCATATGAAAAAAAAGGAAATTAAACATTGAATGGCCTGAGCGGAGCATTAGAACAGTACGATAGATAGTACAGTACACAAGAACAGTGCCATAAGCCTAAGCAATGCTAAAGTATTCAAAATATAACTACTAGTTGTGTGGAGTATGGCTACTACAAGAAATAGTACTGAAGGTGAAGGACACAGCAGCGTAAACATTCGTCACGTGTAGGAGGAGGATGTTGTTGATGATCAATCCACTTGATGGCACACATGAAATTCTGATTTGATATGCAAATACTCATGGGTGTGTGTCAAGCAGAATAAGAATAAGAATAAGAATATATCCTCAGATTCCTTCACCAGCCTTGAAACAGATTTTCTGTTGCTTTGACCTTATCCTCCCCAGCAAGTGTGTGGAATTATTGTTGTCATTTAGTCACATCTCAATGAAAACCACACAACCCGGGGGAAGAGGGTTAGGGTTTGAAAATTGGATGGAAATGGGGGTTTTTGGGAAAGTTTTGTGGAGAGAGGAAAAACAACAAATCTTTGGATACGAAGATATCCATAAATATTTTAAGGGACATAAAGGAAGTGCACTGCAAGCATGAAGTTGTTTGCTAAATGGATGGTACTTACTACAACTTACTAACTATGAAGAAACAATTTGACAGTACAGGGCTGCAGTAATTATGCAATTTCACTTGCCTATCTGCCCTCAGAGAGAATAAACACTTATTAGTACATTAAATTAGTTTTAAAAATAGCAAAGAAACGTATCAACTAGCTGTAGGGATAAATTTGAAGCAGAGAGCAAACGCACAGAGTCGCACTCATAGAAGTTCACAACAATAGCATTATTTAAAAGAGTAGTGAAGAGGATACTGTATGTTGTAGTTGTCCTGTTCAATTTGGGAAGTTGCATACATCCAGCCATTCCTCTTATTCGTGGTACTCCACCATTCCATCGGACGCTCCGTCGATCAATCTTGGTGACCAGAGACACTGTCCACTGCCTGCCTGGCGGATGCGGAATTAAAGGATTGCTCATGGTAAGCCTGAGTTAATGTTTTTCCCATCGCACATGGTAAAAGCCGGCCTGTAATTGTTGATGGAAAAACAGGAAGGGATATTAAAACACCACAGAGAAAAAAATATAAGGTACGGTGTGTAGTGCAAAAATAACACTTACACTTTCAGAGGCGACAGTATTACAATACATACAAGCATCATTTCTAAAGTGCGTACTCTGAGTCTTCTTTTCAAGGATAGTAATTGGCACACAGCAGGCCAGGGCCATGCAGACAGTCAAGGCAGGCACCACTGAGTGAACCAACCTGATGTAGCATACCTCTTTGACACAGACAAAGCATATCTAATTTTATGCAGCAAGCCACATAGCCGCAATTTATTTTACATGAACTGCTGTCTGCACTCTGGCATAACAACAGTACACTGGCTCGACCACTCCATACCACGACTAGACAGACATGTAGTTCTGCTGTGGTTGTTGTTGACTTGTTTACCTGTTTGCCACTCACAAAATGGCCATAGTTCTTCCGTAAACCGACGATGATGATCCAGCATCCATCCCAGTGAGTGACTGTAAAGAATAAAGATATTATGTAACTTTGATCATCAAGACTCATCATCATGGTATATTGGCAAACTCAGTGTTGTTCATGCAGTCACAGTCTACACAGTGAGTCCAAGGACAATTTCCATATTAAAAAATGCAACGTAGTGGCCCCTGCAGTAGAAGTACAATTTGAATTAAACAAGGTAAAAACAGAGTAGACTTGAGTTGCATTTAGTGTGTAAAAGATTAAATAATAACAGAACACATATGATTCCTGCACAACAAACAAACAGCAATTGCTTTCATCAGAGCCAGACAGCCAGTGTTGTCCACTGCATGCCATCTCATTATTCATTACCTGTTCCACATATTATACGCATCTTATTGTTCTTAAAGTGATGGCCCTGTGGGCAGCCTCTCGTGTCAATTTCAGAAGTAACAGTCAGCAATCAGCATATAGTCGGTAATTCCAGTCCCACTTCTTTTGAGGGGACTCGTCTACGAAGCGACAGTTTCTTGATTCTGCGTAATCCATCCATCTGCCTTGAGGGAAATGGATAGGGGGACTCTGGAGGAAGAGGATAGAGGAGCATGACTGAGTTGTGAACTTGTGAACTTCAGGAATGCAGAAAGCGGCACCTTCAAAAAAGAAATAAGACGAAGACAGTGCTGCTGATGGATTTGTTGTGATTAGAGTTTTGTTGTGGTAAAAGTTGCAAAGCAAAGAAAGACACACAGGAATAAAAGTGAATAAGGACAAAAAAAAGGAAGTCAGTATTTCAGGCCTAGGTGTCAGGGAAGTAGAGCTCGTCCTCAAACTCTGTGAATTGAAACGGGAGTATGTCAGCAAACAGAGAAGAACTTCCGTCACCTAAGTCGGTGCCCTCTTCTTCCTGCGTGGATTCACATATTTTTTTATCTGGTGGTATGAAGTGCTGATTCATCTCGATCAGTGTTAACCTCCCCACATTTTTGGGCGAGAGGCGAGTCCTTTTTGAAGTTACAATGGCACCAGCAGCACTGAAAACACGTTCAGAATACATGCTTGTAAGTGGGCAAGACAAATAATTTGGAGCCAGAATGGTGATCAGTGGCCATTGACCCCTTTTCCCATACCAATACAGCAATGGGTTGTGATCAATGAAGACCTCTGTTGGGTCATCCAGATAGGCCTGCACCATCCACTCAAGGTCATCCAGGGGTGCTCCACTTTGCGTACCATCTGTGGCCTTTGCATCAACACTGGAACGAGCAAACCCTTGATGAGTTATCCAATCCGCTTCCGACAATATTATGGCTATGCCTGGTGCAGGTGAGGATGATGATGATACGGTTGCTGGTGTCGGTAACGGCTCTGAGGGAAAGTTACTGCCTTCGGTCACAGAAGTGGACCTTGACGCCGAATGGCCTGCTGATTCAGTAGTACTTCTGCCGGTTCCTTCAATTTCCTGCCGCTCTTTTTCGAACCGAGTGGCTGACAGAGCTAGCCAATGTCTGTACTTTGAAACATCTGCTTCATTAAAAGGAATGAATGTATTGCTGGCCAGTGCCTTTTTGTACCGTGGATCCGGAATAGTGGCACAAATGTAATGTTCACAATGTATTCCTTTAAGCCTGGCATTGTCAAGTAGGCGGGTTAATAAGCTCTCCGCCAACTGATATGCGTCTTGCTTGTCAGTATCATCTTTGAACGTTGAAGACACTTCCTTCAGTTGGTGCTCTAGCATGCGCAACAATGGGATAGCTTTGCCCAAAGTACAGTCATCCCTGCTGACTTCACGCGTGAAAACCTCAAAAGGACGAAGCATGTCTGTCAGGCTTTTAACTAGGTCCCATTCCACCACCTCTAGCCTCATGTCTTTCATAGAAGAACCCCGTGCATTAAAGACATACTCATTGATTACAAAGCACTGCTCAAACAGACGCTCATGTATGTAGAAGGTTGAGTTCCAACGTGTTGCCACCTCCTGGATGAGTCCTCTGACTGGCACTCTACAGACACTTGAATGATCCTCAGCTGCTTCCGGGTCTTAAAAGAATGGCTGAAATGTGTGCAGAATCTTCGGCAGGTGGTCAGTAACTTGCTGACTTTGTTTTCTTTTTTCAAGAAATCTTGAACAACAATGTTAATACTGTGCGCCAAACACGGCACTGTGAAATAGCCACCATCATTACTGCCATTATCCGGGGAAACATAACCAATCATGCGCTTTTTTGGATGCAGCCATTTAAAGACCTTATTGTTAAACTCCTCCAAAATGTTTACTGCAGTATGCGATTTCTCCATGGCAAACATGGCTACTGTTGCATGTTTCCGACTAGCTTGAAAAATTGTGGGACTGTCAACACCTGCAGATATCTTGTCTCTAACCCCCGCAAAAGAGACCCAGTGTGTAGTGATGCACATGTAATCAACGGCTTGGCAACTGGTCCACATGTCTGTTGTCAGGTGGATAGTGTGAACAGCACTCTTCTGCAAAGCTGCCCCAATCGCCTCCAGCACATCTTGATGTAGTGCTGGAACCGCAACTCTGACAAAATAGGACCGGCTAGGAACCTTCCATTTAGGGCAGACTGTTGCCACAAATTCTAGAAAACAAACCCCTTCCACGAAAGAAAAAGGGAGAATGTCCAGCGCTAACATTTTAGCCAGCATTGCATTATAAAGACGTGCCGTTGGGTGGTTGCGTTCAAATGGCGCCTTCGACCAAAACATGCTTTTTATGTCGGTTAGGACCGTTTTCATATGTGATGAGGAGGATCCAGACCTCTTCAACCCAGTTAGGCTCATTGATGTACTTTTTCGCATTGGTGTCTCTACCAGACTACTGTGCCACCTTGATGTTGTTGGGGTAGAGGAGGATGTGGGCGCTACCACTGCAGGGCTGCTGCCAGGGGTACTGTGTGTACCAGAAATAATGTCTCTCGGTTGTTCACCTCCCCCTGCACGATCAGCTCCTCATCATCAGATACAATATCAATGGATACATTTGGATTTGTACTTTTGGCTTTCCGGATGTTACTTAGGTGCGCCTCCCACTGGATAATGTGGTGTTTTTTGAGATGACCTCTCTGGCTTCCGGTACCATAGTTGGTACCAAGCTTACCCCGACTAACTACTATTTTACAAATCGAACAAACAACCATGTTTTCTGCCTTTTTGCTAACACTAAAGAAGTCCCAAACTGGGGACTGAAAATGTCTGCTGGTGGTGGAGGTGCTACTTTCAGTTTCAATGCCAGATGAAGTGGAGGATGGGTGTGGCTGAATTCGACTCTGTTGTGCACTTACAGCACCACTACTTAAGGTATTGGAGGTCGAGCTGGCTGGAGGTCCCTGCCGGCCCTTCTGACGAGAAAATATGGAAGCTGTAGGTCGTGTTGGTGTAGTAGTTACCTGTGTTGGTGGTGGTACCAGTGCCACGCCGCCCACATCCTGCACAGCAGCATTTTGCGATAGGGTAAAATGTCTGTCTGCTGCATGCCCGCGGGGCTGGAGTGACGACTGTGATGACTGGGTCGTCATCGTCAGACTGTTCATCAGCAGCAGAATACACCACTTCTACTTCTTGTTCGTCGTCATCACCCATAAGTGAAAGCCTTGCAGGAACCTTCCTTTTAGCTACCTTTGTCAGCTCATGGCGTGCGTAGATCATCAGAAGGAAGGGGGCTTGAAGAAGAACTTGTACTAGCCCTCCTTGACCTTTTTCTTGCTGGGGATCTGGAAGACAATGGATCATCAGGAGGAGTGGCTCGGATGATACCTCCGCTTGAATCTCGATTTCCTGATGTGCCCCTACTTCTGGAGGAACAAGCATTGTGGGCAGTTGTGCCTCTCCATGTACCTCTCCATGCACCTCTACTTGCGCCTGTCCATGCTCCTCTACTTGCGCCTCTACTTGCGCCACTCCTTGCGCCTCTCCTTGCACCTCTCCTTGCACCTCTCTTTGCGCCTCTCCTTGCGCCTCTCCTTACGCCTCTCCTTGCGCCTCTCTTTGTTGCACCTATGGTTGTCTTTGCGGCTGTGGTTGAACACTCGTCAGATGAGTTACACCCTGCGTTGATTAGATGCTACTTTGCGATGAGTCAACGCCAACATCACTGGTCGATGGTGAAAGAGCAATTAAAGATGCTGCCTCTGCGGCACTCATGGACGTGGGCCTAACTTGGCGTGGTGGCACCGAGGCCAATGAAGCGGAGGTGCTGCTCCCCATTTGGTCCTCGGCGGACACCGCTGCTGCAGGCATAGTTTTTTTTCCCCAAAAAAGTGTCTGTTGGCACACCAGTCTCCTTGGTAAGTGGCGCCACTTGCTTCTTCTTACTGGCAGTGGCACTGGCAACTTTCTTGGTAGAGGAGCTACGGCCACCTTTCTTTGGGCCCATCTTCTTCAGATGTCAGAACAGCAGGACGCTGTTGCACGAGTTGCAGAGTTGTCTGTGGCCACCACATGTGATGTCACGTGACGTTGTGCACACACCGCAGCAGGACTTCTTCCTGGCACTACAAGTGATGATGATGAGGATGATTATGTCAGTCTTTGTGCACCTAAAGCAAAGGAAGCCAGAGGAACATCCGTTAAATAAATGTTGCATATGTCGTGCTTCAATTAATATTTGCAACTAGGCATTTATTATTATTAACACAACACCCCCAAAAATGGAAAGACCCTAAATAAAAATTGCAATTCTAACCCAAAATGGATGTTTAAATTAATAGAAGAGAGAGAGACCACACAGTGAGAGTTGTTTCATGCACCACTGAGTACCCCTGAGCATAATGGATGAAAGCAAGGCAGACTGGATGCAGGCCTATGGCACAAAGCACACTGCCTGGCTTCAAAATGACCCCAAGACCCCCACCCACATGGCCAGGCCCTGGACCAGGCCTCAACAACACCCCAAAAATCGAAATACACACAAAAAATCACCCCAATCCAATGGCATCCATGCTCTAAATGATGTTTAAATTCAAGAGACCCCACAGAAAGACTTGGCCTATGCACCACTGACTACCCCTGGGCATAATGGATGAAAGCAAGGCAGACTGGTTGCAGGCCTATGGCACAAAGCACACTGCCTGGCTTCAGAATGACCCCTAGACCCAAACCTACATGGCCAGGCCCTGGACCAGGCCTCAAAATGGCCCCCACCCACATGGCCAGGCCCTGGGCCAGGCCTCAACAACACCCAAAAAATCAAAATACACACAAAAAATCACCCCAATCCAATGGCATCCATACTCTAAATGATGTTTAAATTCAAGAGACCCCACAGAAAGACATGGCCCATGCACCACTGACTACCCCTGGGCCTACTGGCTAGTGTGGCTTTAACACGCACCCCAAAATTACAAAAACATCCACATAGATATAATAACAGTGAGCTATTCAATTCCATGCCATAAATGATATTTAAGTTCAACAAAACTCACAGAAACAGTTGTGTCATGCACCCATGACTAACCCTGGCCTACTAGATACTGTGGCTACCCACAATATATTTTTTTTAAAGTTGGGAAAAAGTTTATAAATTGTAGTTGCAGCAACTGCAATGCCCCAAACAAACAACACCAACTTACTCAACTCCAAAAGTGATCCAAACAAAAAGTCCTCAAATACAAATATCCAGCAGCAGCCACAAAGAATAATCCTTCCAGCTCCAGATCCAAATGAAAAGTGACTAGGACATGGACAAAGCATTGGGAGGAGCCTGCTGGACAGGAACAAGAAGTTGGAGACTCTGGAGCACTTCTTTCCTCCCAAACCCCCAAAAATGCACTCCTTGCACAAAAAAGTGCAGCCAAATGTCAATCTGAGGAGTTATTCTGATCCAATTCATCAATTTCAGAAGGTTTATGCTGCCAGCGATAGATTTCTTGTGCAGAATTGCAATTTTTGCTATTTCGGGAAAGCGAGAAGTTCAAATCTCCCGCCGGAAGTCAGCTGCGCGGAGCATCTACGTGTTCGCAATTGTTTACTCTCACGATGCGTGATCGCGGGCCCTTATGACGTATTCGCGTTCTGAGCATCTCACAGTGCAAGATGGCAGGACGCTATGACGTACTCGCGGTCGAAAAGTCTCGCGCGATCACGCAATGATGTACTCGCGGTCGAAAAGTCTTGCGCGTTCACGCAGCAAGATCGAAAATGGCGCAGCGCACGCAAACCGGGAGGAAAACAACTCGCCGAACTCAGAATCACGGTAAGTCAAAGCCGCGCGCGCGAGATTGTATTTTTGAAGCGAGACCAAGCAAAAAAAATCCGCCAACTTGCGAATTGCGAATACTTTGACAATTTCGCGCAATTCATAGACCGCGAAATTGCAAAAAATTCGCAAATTCCGCAAGCGGTACGGATTTTCAGCCCATACTTAGTTTCAGCAAGGGCGACTTAGGTGGAGGCTTCTCTTGCGTGCATTGAAAGAGACCCTTTTGTTGAGGTATTAGGGCCCAGTGTTGTGGAGGGATTTGTAGGTGTGAGTGCGTTGCTTGAAGGTCTCTCTCTTCTCGACGGGGAGCCAGCGGAGGTCGCGGAGGTGCTGGGTGATGCGGTCTTGTCGTGGGATGCTGAGGACGAGTTTGGCAGCAGTGTTCTGGATGGTCTGGAGTTTACAGAGTAGGGATTTGTTCATTCAAGTGTAGTGGGCATCTCCGTAGCCCAATCTGCTGCTTATGAGTGCATGGGTGATGGTCTTTCTGGATTCGCAGGAGATCCATTTGCAGGTCCTGCGGAGGACGCGGAGGGTATTTAAGCATGTGGAGGAGACGGCGTTGATCTGTCGGATCATAGTGAGGGAGGGGTCAAGTATGATGCTGAGGTTGCAGGCGTGGTTTGTGGGAGTGGGGGGTTGCCTAGGGCAGTCGTTGATCAGCTGTTGTCCCATGCGTATGGGGTAGATCCGATGATGAAGACTTTTGTCTTCTCCAGGTTGAGCTTCAGTCAGCTGCTGCTCATCCAGAATGTGATGTTTTTCATTCCTTCCTGGAAGCTGAGTCTGGTGGTGGCAGGTTCCTTGGTGAAGGAGAGGATGAGTTGGGAGTCTTCGGCATATGAGACTATGCTGAGTCCATGCTTTCTGACGATGGCCGTGTAGATGTTGAAGAACACGGGGCTGAGCGATGATCCTTGGGGTACTCCACAGCTGATCTCTGTGGGTTCGGAGAGGAACGGCGGGAGTCTGATTCTTTGGGTTTGGCCGGTGTGGAATGAGCGGATGCAGTCTAGGGCCATTCCCTGTATGTCGGCGTCGTGGAGTCTGGCAGTGAGTGTGCAGTGGGAACTGGTGTCGAAGGCTGCCGAGAGGTCTAGTAGGATGTGGCCGCAGTGTGGCCCTGGTTGAGGATAGTGCAGATGTGGTCTGTGGCAGCTAAGAGGGTGGTCTTGGTGCAGTGGTGGCTGCGGAATCCGGATTGTGAGGAGTCGAGGATGTAGTTAACTTCAATGAAGTTTGTGAGCTGGATGTTGACAATCTTCTCTGTGACTTTGGCTGCAAAGGGGAGGAGCGATATGGGTCTGTAGTTTTTGAGGTCTGTTGGGTCTACAGAGGGCTTTTTGAGGAAGGGCTTGACTTCAGTGCATTTCCAGTCATCGGGGAACATACCGGTTTCAGAGGTGGAGTTGATGGTGCGTCATAGTTCGGGTGCTATAGCGGTGGAGGCTCTGTGGAAGATGTGCAACAGGCAGGGGTCCATGAGGGCTCCTGAGTGTATGCTCTTCATGGCTGTGGCAGTGCCTTCTGTAGTGACAGGGGTCCAGGCAGAGATGGTAGGCTGGCTGGTGTTGCTGGAGAGAGCTGTGGTGTCGGTGCCTTGTTTCTATTAGTTGAGTTTGCCATAGTGGGACTTGAACTTGAGATGGAAGCAGTAGCCAAGTTTGTTCCAGAGGTCCTGGGAGGGTGATGGGAGGTCAGAGAACCAGGGTCCCTGGTGCTGGTTGTGGTTGGGTCACAGATGGGCTTGCATATGGCGTGCCTTCGGCGCGCCAGCTGCGTGGCCACTCAGCGGCTACCATTAAGTAGGGGACAGGGGGAGGGAGCGCAGCTGGGAGGTGAAAGCGGGAACCGGCAGGGGGGAGGGGCCGTGGGGGCAGAAGTGGCAGGAAGGGAGCAAAAACAGCAACAATGAAAAGAAAACAATGGAAGAGGCAACAAATGGGAAAATAGGCACAGAAAAGGCACAAGGAGATAGACAGACTGGCAGAAACAGGGCACAATTGCAGTAACGAGGCACAGACAAGGCAGAACTACAAAACAGCTGGTAGAGTGGACCAGCAGAAGAGCAAGGCTCTCCCACTGGACCAACAGGGTTGAGGCACTGGCATTAGCTTGCAGGTGGAGGAGGGCCTCGAGCACCTACCTGAGAGCAGAGAGGTGTTGGGGAGACAGCAGGGCAACAAGGGAAGCCCCACTCATGCAACAACCACAATGATTGGCAGGGTGAACCACATAAGTCACTAGGTTAACCTGTACTTAATTATCTGGTAGCTTAGCACAATGGAGTCAGGGTTAACATAAAGGCAAAGTGCAAAGTATGTATACAGCACACAAACAGTAATCAAGAAAAAACTTCACACAAGAAGAATCCAAAACCAATTTAGAAAAATAGAGTAAATCCTAATAAATAAATTGATACCAGTAGAACCCAAGATATTCAGTATTAATGATGTTGGGAAATGGCCCTTTCTCAAGGGTCACCCCCCAAACATTTGGCCTTCTTCCTTCTACTTTTTGCTGACTTTGTTTTTGCTAGCCCTAGAACTCTGAGCACTTTACCACTGTTAACCAGTGCTAAAGTGCATGTGTTCTCCCCTCTGAACTGGTAACATTGGCTTATAACCAAATGGCATATTTAATTTACTTACAAGTCTTGTGTGAGGTGCACTGCATGCGCCCAGGGACTGTGAATTAAATGCTACTAGTGGGCCTGCAGCACTGCTTGTGCCTCCTACTTAAGTTGCCCTCTTACTCTGTTTCAGGTTTGCCATTGTAGAGCCTGTGTATGTAGTTACACTGCTATGTCGACCTGGAAGGTTACCTCTTGCCAGGACTAAACATTCCTTTTTAATACATATAAGATACCCCTAAGTTAACAGCCCAATGGCAGGGTGCGGTGCATGGAAAAACTTAGACACGTAATATTAAGTTTCATATGTCCTGGTAGTGAAAAACTCCTAAAGTAGTTTTCACTATTGAAAAGTCTATCTCTCCCGGAGGATATCATTGAGATTACCTTACTACACCTTTTAAGTGTAATTTCCAATTGTGAAGAGATAGACTTTTCAAGTTTGGTGTCTCTGAACTCACAATTAAAAATCACAACTTATGGTTAAGTCGGATTTTTTAATTGCAGTTCTGAAAATGCCACTTTAAGAAAGTTGCCATTTACTTACTTTAGCTAGTTGAAGCCTGTTGCCTGTTCATTCTGGGTTGGGTGCCAGCGGGGCTTTGTGTATTTACTCTTGATAGCCAAACAAAGGGAGCTTAGGTGTTTCTTGACGCGTCCATCCTGAGAAATGGGAGGGTGGAACTGACACTTACACCTGTATAGACTGTGTCCTGTCCACACACATAGGGCTGCACATCCCTGTAGAGCCAGGGCAGAAAGGGAGAACCTCTGTGAACTTCAAAGCTTTATTTGAGTTCTCTACCACTTCAATTGCACAATATGATATATGTACTGGAATACTGGTATATGTACTGGAACTTGATGACTTCAGTACACTTCTGGACCTGTGAAGACTCTGCCAGGAAGAAGACCTACTGTGCTGCTGAAAGGACTGCCAATCTGCAGGACTGCTGCTTTGCTGGACTCCTGTCTTGCTATGCTCTTGCCATGCTGAACTGCCCTGCTTCCTGCTGTACTCCTGCCTGGATGAGAAGGACTGGGCCTGCATCACTTGAACCCAGAGTGACTTCAAGGGCTTGCTTCTCATGGATATCAAAGGCTTCAACTACCTGCATCTGCATCTGGACTCTACAAGCTGTGAGTCTGCCCTGCCAAGCGGTGCCACCCCAGTCCTGGACCCTTGGAAGGGGGAACCCACACATCCTCATCAGAACCGGCGCATCTTCACCTTTGCATGAGTTTTAACCAGAGCATACTTGTCGTTGCATGGAGCGAGTGGATCCGGTGAATCTCTTTCGGAACCAGCACATCCTCAATGAAATCGACGCATCACCTGGAGCAGGAGCAGCGGTTGCATATTGCATTTGGAGCCAGTACTTCATACTCAGACCTGTCGCATCGCTGCAGTTGCGTGGAGAAAATTGGCGCATCCTGTCCTTTGCGTGGCTCGGCACGACGCATTGCTTTGGCTGCACCTCGCATCTTTGTCGACGATGACACATCCCAGATCAAGGTACTTTGGGTCAGTGGGCACAAGTGGGTCCTTGTATTCGGCCCGTGCACCATCGCGTTCAGCCTGAACTTTTGAGTATGCCCCGGTTCAGCATGACCAGATAACCATTTTAAGCGCTTACTACTTCTAAGAGCTATTTTACATTTATTCTTTAAAAAATCATATCTCGACTTCTACTTGTGGAATTTTTGCTCTTTTGGTGTTCTTCATTTATAAACTTAAGCTCTATTTCTCTAACCTGGTGTGGAGTCTTTTGTATTTGTTTTGACTTTGTTACTGTTTGAACTGTTGCACAAAAAACTTTACATAGTGCCTCTTAAGTTAAGCCAGACTGCTCTCTACCACGCCACCAGATGGTGCTTACAGGATAATTTAAGGGGTTTCGTGACAAGGATTGTAGTTCCTCCTTGGACAGGGTGCATACCTCTGCCAACCGGAAACTTAATTTCTAACAAATGATTTTAGTAAATATAGTTCCTAAAAGCACAAACTGCCACTCTCGGTCCTCTGATCATGCTAGACCGGGGAAAAGTCATAAGTTCAGGTTGACAGTGATGGAGCGTGGATCGCATACAATTGACCAGGTCACTACCACTGAAAGAGTTATCTTCTCAAAGTCCAGCTCAAAGAGTTCCATCAGAAATACAAAAAGTCAACATTACTCCACAAATATAACAGGAGTCAATTATCCATCTAAAGATCTACCCAAGATACTAACAGAATTTCTCAAGCCAGAGTGCCAAAACCCAGAAACACCATGATCGCAACACTTCTGTGCCAAAATCTCCATGGAATTAAACAGGGAAACATCACAAGGTGTTGGGACGGGAAGTCTCCTGCATGTTTCTGGAGAGAGTGCTTCCCCTGCCTTATGCTAATCTCCAGGCAAGTCACTCAAAAAGCTACTGTATAGTTTCTAGATCCCTACCTCAGTGAGCATGACAATCATACATGTCCACTGAGGGTCTCCCTGTTTACCTGGATTGATACCCTAGAGCTGGGCTCTGAGGTCGAGGGGGCATGCCTAGTGCACCCCTATTTTTCAGAGAGTGGCTACTGCCCTCTCTATTATGGCTGTGGTAGACTGACAGTGGTGGCAGCAATAAATTTATAGTCAGGAGGGGTGAGTCCCTAGGCACCCTCCTGACCAAGTCTGTGCAGTTTGCCATGCCTGTGGGCCTGTTGCCGTTGTCTGGCTGATGTGTGTTTGAGAGCCCGTGGGTGTACAGGGGAAGAATGGTGATTTGAGCCAGTGTGAGGAATGCGAGCTGTCCTGCTGGACATCCCAGCTCCCCCGTCCCCCTCCCTATTTCCTTGGAAAGGCCTGGTGGGCTGGGGGAGACCCTCAGCTCTTATCTGGGTTTAGCTGCACTAACTGTGTGGATAGGACCCTCCCTCACTTGTCAGGGCCTCCTGGGCTGGAGTTAATTAAAATTCCTCTCTAGAGGGTGGCGCAGCCTGATACCAGAACACGACCTGCTACATGCTTTACCCATGCATTGAACACGCGGTGAATGGTCTGTGATTGGAGGTGTAAAAAGTAGCAGACCCTCTGATTGGATGAGCCTATCAATCAGAGGTGATAAAAGTCTGGCCTGAGTGGTCAGCTGTTGTTCAAGACTGGTCTATGACTGTGGAGTGGCCACACCAGAGCCCTCGGACAGTTACCAGCCGCGACCCCGCGGTGTGAAGACAGAGATAAGACTCTGTTCACTGCGGTCTAGAAGGAAGGCAACATTACAGACCAGCTGTTTGTGAGGCTTGGAGGAGCGTTCGCTTTGGACCAAGGAAATTACAGACAGCTGCCCAGTGTGGGAAGGAAGCTTGCGGCACATCACCAAAGGTGTGGGAAGGAAGCTTACAGCACATCACAGAGGCTGGTGGAAAGAAACTTGCAGCACATGACGAGAGCCAGAGAGGTGGATGCTTGATCCTAGTCTTTGAAGGTGAGATCAAATCCCCTCTAGGCTCCTCCCTTGCGCTGTGGGAGCCTGTACAAGCAGTAACTGGGAATAGAGGCCAGTGAAGCAGGCCCCCACCTTTCTTTTTGTGAACTCTGAGGGTATCAGGGTGAACTGGCACTCTGCCCAGCCACTACCCTCCTACAGCTAGCCAGTGACTAGTGGGACTCCAGTAAACTGTGCCAAGACATCCGGCACCTTTTATCAGATCCCTGACACCACTAGAGCGGTGTCCTCACTCACAATGGGAGGGCACTTCTGTTGCTTTGGGTGGGGGGTTATGGGGCTGATCACGACCATTTGACTTCGCATCATATGCTGAAACTATATCCTTTCAATACAAAGTTTGGTATCAAGGCTCTAGTGAATGAGAACAGGCCTGTGTAACATGATCTGTAATATGCAATGCTTACTGTGTGTTTTCATGTTAACTGTGTTTTGATAGTGCTTGGCGTCTAGGCGCTATAATACTGTTTGGGGTCAGAACGCTGCCCCAGAGGGTTGTAGAGACTTCTGGTTTTCACTGTTTATCCTAGTTTTATGTGTAGAATAATTATCTTATGTGTATTAAAGTACTTTTCTTTTATAAAAAGTAAAGCACTGACTGGACATTGAGTTTATCAGCGGGTGGTACGGTTTACACTGTATTCTGAATGTCTAACCCCACCTCACCTCCTTGAGTAAGCAGGGCCGGACTGGGAACTGAAAGCAGCCCTGGCAAAGTTTGCCAGACCAGCCCCCGTCCAGCGCGTAGCGAGCTTGCGCACCGAGCAAGCCTGACCACTACTAGGGGGATTTGGGGGGTATCCCCCCCAAGAAAAGTTTGGAAAACAACAGACCAAAATGGTGAATTTTACAGCACATTTTTCATTACATATTGAATTGTATCAACTTTCAAAGCATAGTAAATAGTAGATGATGACCTTCAAGAGCATCAGGTTACCTACCCAGTCATATGTACCCATAGGCATTCTTTCAGAGAGGACCGAAAAAAGAGGCACATGTAGTGAATCAGAGAGAACAAAGTAAAAGTGAGACCAGCCCCCACATGGTGTGTAGCGAGCAAGCGCAGTTAGCAGCATCCACTACTAATGGGAGTTTGGGGGGTTGAACTTGTCCCCCCCCAAGAAAATTTGGGAGATAGAAAGGCCAAAACAAAGCCTTTTTCAACACATTTTTCATTACTTATTAGATTGTATTAACTTTTAAAGCATATTAAATGATTACCTTATGGCGCACCAGGAGAGTGTTTCCTAGGACAGACTCAAACTGTATAGAAGCTAAAATCTCAACAGAAGGAAAAACTGCTTCATTGGACAGAATCAGACTGAGGCATGGTGAGAAACGGAATAAGATCACAACTGAAGAATAGAGTGCACTCCCTAGGACATGCTCAGAGATAGAACAGTACAGTACAGAGTGAAATTATAACCTGCAGATTACTCCCTGGGTAGGTGTAAAAGAGATTGAATTAAATACATTGCTGCCCAGGACTCTTTAAGGGGCTGTACTTTGATGATCACAACACCCTTTGGGCCACTCTTGATTATTCAACAAAAAGTGCTAGGCGGAAACAATGCGGACTACAACAACAACAACTCTGATGTAATGATTGAACGCAGCGCTTGCCAGGCTGACTGCCACGTGTTGTTGGCAGTATCTGTTTAAACTTGGTAATCCAACATGGCTCAGACTCCGTCCCAAAAAACAGACTTTCATGTTCAGGACAAAGCCTTTGTCCTGATCATGAACTAAAGGCACCCCACATTAGCCTAAGCAGCGCAAGTGGCAGTGCCCAGGGGCAACACCAGTGGCCAGTGGAAAGCAAAACAAAAGGACTCACTAGTGTAAAAAAAAAACACTAGAAAGCCCTGTTGTCTGATTCAAATATAGTTTTCAGCACAAGCCCCAAGTTGGGGCTTGTGCTGAAAAATATATTTTAAGCAGACTTGCTGACCCCAACCTTCACCCCAATTACAGCCCCCAACAGTCAAGCAGCACAACAGCGCCACCAAAGGGAGCACAGTCACAAGTATCCACAGTGCTGCACTAGCATAGCCAGACTCGCACAGGCAGGCCAGGCAGCCAGCCAGCCACCACCACCACCTCGCTCCGGCAGCAGCCACTCTGCAACCTCACGTTCCGTATTTTAAAAATGTGCTATAAATAATTTGTTGGAGCATCAATTAATTATTTGAAATCCAAAATGACATAGCCTTACAGTATGTCACTGGCCACAGCTGCAGCACATTATGTGGGTACTTTATAGCACAGTTTAAGTATAAATTAACCTCTTTAATTAGGATTTCTTTTTTAGAGCAAATTATTTAACTCCGTTTTTTTATTTTTATTTTTCCATTATGATTTGGGATTACCATAGCTCCTGTGCTTTTCTTAAGGTGTAATTACTTGAAACTACAGTGAAATTATGCAAGATCATACAGAACTACATGAGGAGTGTAACCTTGCATTTAGTGCTATATACTTGGTGCAAACTGCACCCTTGCATCCAAAATAGACCCCAGGGTGCATTTTGTGCTAAGAAAACAGAACTAAATGCAACAGAACAGGAACAGCACCCTCTAGTCATGCTCTGTTCCTGTGCTATTCCAGTTGGCATTGCTACCCTAACTTACTTTGAATTATGCCAGCAGGCATGATTGTGTAATTCTCAGTAATTTTGCATACAAGAGTAATGCCAAATTACAGAAATTACTCTGATTACTGTAGCATAATAAAAATTTCACCCACGTCTACGTATGATCTGCATTTATGCATTTTAAAAGCCTGTGATTTTCTGTATAGTAGGTTTTACCGCCATTAACATGCTTAATACATGGTAAATACATCACTCCACTAGTGCTTTATAAAGTGGAGGATATTTAAAGAATGAAAACTGCATACGCATTTACTGGTAAAAGTATAGAGCTCTTATAAAGTGTGATGCCCTTTTGAGAACAATAACAGTTTGAAGCAACTGCAGGTTAAATATCTATAATTGTGTTCAACCAGTAAGCAAACCTTTAAAAGGGCGAAGGAAAAAGTGATGGCAAAACACTACGTCAGCGGACAGCACGTAATACAAACCGTTGTGGGGATTTCTGTTATTATCTTGAATTTAACCTTGTAACCATTAAGTGTATTTAAACGTGTATCTTTGAGTTTCTGAGTTAAAAAAAGCACTTCCTCCAAAACATCAAGCTCAACCATAGAGCGTTGAATATCCTGCAAGGGGAGAGGCAGGTGGGAGATCGACACCTATTTATACTCCGAAAAGAGCAATTAAAGGCTGATGGGTGGGGCGGGGGCAGGGAAGCCTGGCAGTCTGTTGGAAGATGCAGTGTAGTTTGCATTAAGCGTGTCATGTACTTTCTTCAAACAGGAAACAATCTTGTTTCCTAAAAACAGTGTAACCGGTACCAGAGGGTTTCATATATAGGAGCAGGGGAAACTCGAATCATAGCGATTTTGTAGTATCTCGCTGAAATTGCTCGCAAAAGAAACAGCAGCAGCACGTTACTGAATCACGAGTACATACATAAAAGTAGAAGAAATGCAATTTGTATGGGCCATCGACATTAGCCTGTGACCAAAAATAATTGACTCAGCACAAGCTGTGTAATACAACACACGTTTGCATTTGTGTGCATCCGAATACGCTGCTTACACGCAGACATTGTGAACATAGAGTTTCCCTCTTTTATTCAGATGCACGCACGCTGTGGAGTGCAGCCAGTCTGCACCGCCACCGGGTCGTCCGCCCTGGCCCCGCTCACCAACAGCCAGGAGGCCTAACCTGAGTGAGTGCTGTGATGGACCGGTACAGGCCTCCAGCCGTGATGACTCTCCCCTGGGAATGTGTGCGGTCCGGGACTCCACTCACACGGTAATGAGGCCCCACTTCACAGTCTAGTACAAGTCCACGCCAGGGCACGGGAGATTGCAAAAATGGAAACAACACTCACCTGGCGGCGGCGGCCGGCACTAGCAGACATTTGGCAGCAGGGACACTGGGACAGGGCAGGGGGGGGCTAGAAATAATTAAATTATGGGTGGCGAGAGAGGGCCTCTCGTCGTCACGGTCCTGCGCGCGCCCCAATGCGCATGTGTCTTCTCCAACAGCCGCGCCCGGCCGGGCCTTCCCCACCCCCTTAAAGTGGGTGAATTGAAGATTAAGAGCAGGCCACGCAGACGCGGCGGTGGAGTCATCTGCGCGCTGCGTGCGCACGCGACCCACCCACCCCCTAAAATGGCACTGTTGCTTGCAATCCATTATTTATCCAGCAGAGATTCATTAATTGCACTTTTTTCCACACAGACTCGGAGTGAAACGCAGGCACGCAGCAAAGTACAGTAAGTGACTACTACTGTACTGAGTGTACAAAAAAATCGGCCTTTAGCAACAAAACCGGCCCCCGGACAAAAAAACGGCCCCCACCCCTGGCAGCCGACCGGGGGATTGCCCGGTGCCCGGCATTGCCAGTCCGGGCCTGTGAGTAAGCCTTGGACTGCTCTGTCTCGCTACCCTGAGAGAGTCAAGTGCTGGAGAGGAGTACTTGGTTATCCAGTTTTGGGTCCTTTTGTACTGAGGCCCCAGGACATCAGTGAGGGAACACTCCAGTTGATGCGATTGGAGCGCAGTTACCCCTGAGTGCCCTGGTGCCCAGGAAGCCGGGTCTAACACAAGGCATAAATTCAACCTGACAGTGATGGAGCGGAGTCGCATACAGGGACCAGGTTAGTACCACTGAAAGAGCTATCGTCTCAAAGTCCAGCTCAAAGTGTTCCATCAGAACTACAAAAAGGAAGCATTATTTCACAAATATAACTGGAGTCGATTGCCCATTTGAAGATCTCCACAAGATACTACCATAATTCCTCAATCCAGACTGCTAAAACACAGAAACAGCACAATTGCAACACTTCTGTAATAAAATCTCCATGGAATTAATATAAAAAAATAAAAAGAAAGACATTTACCTAAAAGTTAACACAGACAACATCACACCAATTTATGGTCAAATGAGCATAGAAAGAGAAAAAATAATTATCATTCAATATATAATTTCTATACTCTCTCAGAGAACGATTTCCTTGACATTATCATTGCAAGCAGACCTTCAGCACCATGACCCAGAACCTCCAAACATCTTTGAATATATCCTTTGCATAACCTGTGCAGGGTAGATATATGCCTACTAAATTGAACTTAACTCCCTCACAATCTGGAAATCTCCTACGTTAAATCACTCCTCTAGAAGATAAACCTTGACTATCCAACCCAGAAGACAACAGGTGAATCGTCAGCTTACAACCTACAGATAGCAAACAACCCAACCAGCAAAATACTTTCTATATGCAATATATAATAAGATATAATATAAGATGGGACAGTACATGGTTTCCTTGGCTAATATTTTGTTTTTTTCAGTTCAAATATAACGTTTCAGCTCCACACTAATACTAAGACCATAACATTCAGTGGTGGGCAGCCAAATGTAACTTGAATCTCTTGCACTCATATAAGACATATCTGCTACAGGCCTTGTTCATCCCTAGTACTTTTCCAAACAATAAAGCAGCCATCTACCAATGAACAGGCATAGAATAACTAAAGGGATCTCTGACACACTGCTGCAATTGGAGGACTTCAATCTAGTCCACCATTTCAAGTTCCACATATTTACTCACTATGACTGATTCTTTACATCTCACAATAGTGCTCAGAAATGGGTTGCGAGTAACAATGGCCATCCCAGCAGATCCTTCCACTTTTTTTCTCTCTTCAATCATGCCAGTTCAGGGAAGGAAAACTATGAACGAAATTTTAGGGTGGACAACCCAGTGCCGTAACCAGCTAAGCAGGCTATTATAATAAGACATACCAAAGAGGGACCTGCAGATCTGTTCGAAGCTGCCAGCTTACTGAAAACTATCAACTGTAGATCTTTCTCTCACAACTTATCATAGACTACACTGCTACATGCTGCGTCCCATAACTCGATAACCATACCTCGGTGGTCATCACGCATGATTTGGAACCACGTCCTTTATAGGAATACTAAAGCAAGCATTGGCATAGCCAATAGGTCTCGCATTTGGGACCTTATAAGTGTTTAGCCATGCAACAGTTGGTGTTGTTGCACCAAGGATATTCTGCTGCATAACTAAATACTTATAGGGTCCGAAAAGTGAGACCTATTGGCTATGCCAATGCTTGTTCGTTTTTTGTTGCTGTTTTGTTTAAGTTGCCAGATCTACAATAGCTGGACATGGTATTTGTTAACAGTTCTTTGCATCAAATTAACTTGTTTTCATTGCCCTGAATGTTGTTTCCATTCTGGTTGTAGGAAGCAGTCATTCCCGGGGGTGTGGGGGCTGCCTAGCTGTGCGCATGCGCCAAACTTTGCAATTGAGAAAAAGCCTGGCGGAGGTTCAATTTACAAGTGTGGAGTGAGTGAGCCCAGGCAGCATGACTCACTCACACAGGAGTTCATGCACTGCACCTGCATACTCAGCATGGTTTAAGGAAACTCAACCCACTTCCTCCCAGGCACCGAACACATATTTACCAAGAAACTCTGAGAAGAGCCTGCCTGCTGCACTGACGGCTGGTGGTGTGTGTGCCTGGTGGAAGCGTGCGTTGATGGCTGGTGGTGTGTGTGCCTGGTGGAAGCGTGCACTAATGGCTGGTGGTGTGTATGCCCGGTGGAAGCGTGCACTGACGGCTGGTGGTGTGTGTGCCTGGTGGAAGCATGCACTGACAGCTGGTGGTATGTGTGCCTGGTGGAAGCGTGCACTGACGGCTGGTGGTGTGTGTGCCTGGTGAAAGTGTGCACTGACGGCTGGGGGTGTGTGTGCCCGGTGAAAGCGTGCACCGACAGCTGGTGCTGTGTGTGTGCCTGGTGAAAGCGTGCACGGACGGCTGGTGGTGTGTGTGCCGGTGGAAGCGTGCACTGATGGCTGGTGGTGTGTGTGCCTGGTGGAAGCGTGCACTGATGGCTGGTGGTGTGCGTGCACTGACGGCTGGTGGTGTGCGTGCACTGACGGCTGGTGGTGTGTGTGCCTGGTGGAAGCAGGAGCATTCACAGTGATAGAAGACACAAATGAAACTGACGAAGAGGAGGGGGAGAAGGGAGGGGGAGTGTGAGCAGAGGAGCATGATTCACAGCTAGAAGACAGTGTGTGCCTGGTGGAAGCAGGAGCATTTGTGCCTCCACATAAACACAGTTTTAATTACCACTATCTACGAGAAACTGCAGCAAAAGAAAAGACCAATGTCTCCTCACTCCACATAGCATCAACACACAGAAGCAGTTATTGTTGTAGCAATGGCCTTTCTGACCGAATCCCTTTGGAAGGGATCAGCGTACTTCCTAATCTGGAACACTAGTCTGTTACACTGCCTGGTTTTGGAAATGAACCAATATCCTGTAGTTTAACATGAGTCCCCAGCATGTAGAGATGTGCAGCCCCTACTATATAACTTCTTGCACCACATGAATGGGGTTTTCTCTGATCTCTTGCACTAGTGCCAGGGACCCAGAAGGCACAATCATGTTGCCCTGTAAAAGTCTTCTATAAGCATTGGAAGTGTGTTGTTTAAGCTCAGGTGTGCATACACAGTGACTCATTCTTAACCATAGCGTTAGGTCTATCTTTGCACGGACTCTAATGGTTGGCTAGGACACATCTCGGTTTGATCTCCAGGACACTTTGGGACTAGTACACTACTGTTTTTTCTTCTTTTGCACCTTTTTTATATAGCGTGAATATGGCTCAAGAGCGTTAGAGCGCTATACACGGGCACCAGATTATATTACAAAAGATCATATACTTTCTTTTTTTTGGCAAGATAAGTTTAAGTGTTTTTTCCCAGAATTTCAGCAGGATACTGAATCCCCGTTAGTACTCGAACCTGTTTCCAAAGTTCCAAAGTCTGCAACTCTTGCGGTTAGGCCACATATCCTCTGCCACCCTACTGCCCATTGCTCTGCCTTCTATATAGGTGGGTGACATGAGACCTTTCGCCTGCGAAGACAAGACAAATTGTGAAATGTAATGTTACCCTTTTTTTTTAAAAACAGCAAAGTATTGTTTCGCTCAGCCATTTCCTCCAACCAGATGTATTCCCCAAGACAGACAGTAGGTCAGGATGTCTCTCATTGTCCAAGCCCTGAGTGACAGCAAGAAATCTCTAGTCACCACTCTGCAATCACATACTTTCATTCCCTATGCTGGAAGTACGACTTACATCCTGTTTCTTGCCTTGAACTGTGCCCTCAGGGCAGTAGTGGGTGTGGCATACATTGGGAGGTGAAATTTACTATTCTAAAAAAATATTGGGGCATATTACTAACGGTGGCGATAGGCAATAATCGCCGGTTTAGCGGTCTATTAGCAAGCTGTCGCTAACTGATGTTAGCGACAGCTTCTAGGCGATAGTGAGCGGTTTGGGGCCCTCTTTGCATGTCAGCGATATTTATCGCTAATGACATGCAAAGTGGGCGTACCCGACCTGTTAGCGACTGAAAGCAGTCGCTAACGTCGCTATTGCCTATTAGCACGGCAGGCATAGCGATGGAAATATTCCCGCTATCGCCAAAAACTAACGCCTGCTCAGACCAGTTCTTAGTCATGTTATCCAATGGGAGGTGGATAACATGGCTAAGAGCATTTTGTCGCTAATGCGTGAAAATCGCTGTATTCTCAGCGATATTCACGCATTTCGCCGCTATAGCTGGATATTTTAGCACAATGGAGAAAAACGTTGCTAATAGCATGTTTTCTCCGCTAACATATCCAGCGATAAAAAAATCGTTGCTAAACCTATTTAGCAATAAATATCGCTACTTGTTGGTAATATGCCCCATATTTTAGAATATTTGGGAAAAGGGAAACTTTCTCCCAAATATTCCAGCAGGATTATAACTCCCACCAAGTTATAAATTCCCCAAGTATTTTTAGGAAGGTTGTAAAGTTGTAATTTTGAATTGCAGCAAGTGCTGTTCCGATGTGAACCCCAGGTAGAAATGCTGGGAAGGCCGTTGGTGACCCCAGTTCCAGACATTAAACACCTGGGGACTAATTTATGAGAAGTGACGCATCCCTGCATGAAAGCAGTGATGCGTCACTTCTCAGGGCGCCCTCCTTGCTACATGAATGATGCGTCATAGGTACTGTATGACGCATCATGTCGCAAGGAGTTACAGATTCGTCAGTATTTCTGACGTATCTGTATGGCGCAAAAGTGACGCATTGCTGAGTGTGTCACAAAAGTGACGCAACTCCAGCAATGTGCCTTTCACAAGCTATGCCAATGCTTGCTTTAGCAATCTCGCACACAAGAACTGAGAGGCGAATAATAATCACAGTTTTGAAGCACCGTCGAAAGATACACAGGGTGAGAAGATTAGCTCCCTTTGTATTTGCAGTGTCCAGTAACGCGACGCAGGAGGCGTGAGGGAGAGACAGCGTTTATTTGCATAGGACTCTCGTGATATGTAGAATGAGGGGAGCCGAACTTCAAGCCAAGAAGGAAAGAGAGGGCTTGATGCAGGTGGATACAGTGTTGGATACATATTGGATACACAAGCGGTTCAGAATCTTTCGGTGTAAATGGTAATTTCCTGACACTAAAATACATTTATTCTAGCAGTCTTGCCAGGCATTCGTTGACTGTTTTAGATCCCTTACACAAGGTATTCTCAGGTCCCAGGAGTGCACATGCACACTTCTATACGATATTTCCAGGGCTTTAAGTGGGCCGGGTCCTGTCGGTGCTCAGCACCGTTTGTTCTATAAAGCAGGTGCTGAGACGGGTCCCTATCGGCTCTTCGATTTTGACCTCAACATCAGGGTGAAAAACAAATCTTATCTCTGCAGAAGTATCACCGTTCACTGCCTGTGATGAAACTTCAAAGAAACTCGTTATAGAACTATCTCAGTCCCATAATTTCAGAACTGAAGCATTTTTAATATTATGTACAATAAAATCATAGTTGTTGCTTATTTATCTTATGCATCTAATAACCATTGGCAAAGCCAATAGTCCTGGCTTGTTGTAGGTGTAATCTTACTTGTTGTATTATATAAATGGATGCAATGACAGAGGCAGCAAAATACCAGTCGGGCAGCACACTATGCTAAGCACATATTTTTAGCTTAGGTGTTTTTTCAACATGCCCTTAATTATATCAACCCCACCCCTTTGAGAGACCCCCCCAGTCTTTTAATCTTACTTAAAGCCCTGAATACATCCAGAGGTGAGGTGTTGTGAGGCCTAGGGGTGAGCTCATGTGGTATCTGGCAGCATAATGAATGAGACACACACACACACCACCATCATGATGCGTTTCGCGTACTGACTTGCGAACACGTGCTTCTTTTCTTTATGTCTCTCATGACAACCTGGGTGGGAGGAATCACTATCTGTTGTAAACACAGGGGAACACAAATTGTCATAAGCAACATAACAGTGAGGCAGGAAGTAGCTAGAAGGAAAGAACACCAATGTGGGTCGGATTGGACCCTTAATAAAATAGTCCAGAAAGTTACTGTGATTACTGGAGAAGTCTTGGTTAGGGGTGGGCATAACCTGTGTAATTCAGTGTAGGTAATCAAATTAAAATACCTAAGAATGCCACATTATTACGTCAGAAAGGTAATTCTACGTTTATTCTACGTTTAGCACTATCTCTTAGAGCAAAAAGGGCCTCTCGCGTCCAACATGGACTTTCTTCATTGCACGTACATCTCTATGTTTTTTCAGTCACTATAATATGTGTAAGAAAAGCTTTCAGATCAATCAAATTGTTTTAAAAGATAAACTGCAAATTATTATTTTAAAAAATGCAGTGCTACTGGATTCTACCCATAGCACCCTCAACAGAGCTGAAGTTTTAGTCTACTTTCTCATAGAGTGTCAGAGGAAGAAATGCAGACATAGGCTCAGGGAATATATGTATATATCAGAAAAATAGAAGCGTCTACCTATGAAACCAAAGCATATAATCACTAAAGAAAAGGGATTTAACAAAACAAAAGACAAAATAGAGATTTGAACAAGGCAGACAAGCAAGTAAGTTCATAATCCTAAAATGTTGTACTTTGCTCAGTGCTTGAAATATGTAAACCCACACCATCTATCTGTGCCAGCTGGAGAGCAATGCCCTCTCAAGTGCCCACATCGGCTACTGAATCCCAATGGGTAGCGCAGGGTGAGTGTGGTACTAAGTCTTGTGCCTGGAGACCAGATTGTATGGTGCAGAGCCCCAAACATTTTCCCTGCATCTAAGGTGTGTGGTTCCGGTATCGCATGGACCCTGGCACTCATAAGCATCTTGTTGGTGGTGAGTGAATTCACCAGTTGTGGGACCCCCATGGCCTGTTTGGTCGATTATGTGCATCTCTCTTGTGCATCACGTCAACAGCGTGTGGTGTCCGATTCAGAGGTTGCGACCCTCCGAGGTGGGGGTGTATGCATATTAGTGCCTTTTTCTATCTCATGCAGCTCTGCTGAAGTTGAGCCTTTGTGTGTGAACAGACTGATGTTGTGCAGCCTGTATCATCATGCCCTAGACGTTGTGCCTCATTTCCAGGGTGGTTAGGAATTTGCAACTCTTCACTGAGTGTGACTGGAATTGCTTGTTGCAACCCGTCTACATACATACCAGCCATTGTGCGCCTTTCCAGGGAGGTATGGAATTTGCAATTCTTCATGTTTGAGACCTAAAGTGTCTAGTGCAACCCTTACAAATGTGCATCAGAAGCTGTGCCCTTATTGCCTGACACAACCCTGATCAACGTGCACTGGTTGGGGTGCCTCTTCCTACCAAGAGGCTCCCCTGTCTTTCTCCTCATTCATCGGTTGTTCCCCTTTGAACCTCATTGTAGTAGACCAATTGCCCTCCCCACACCAGGCCTCTCCCGAAGACATCTTAACACCAGGTAGAAGCGAGAGTGATTGACTGGGTCTTCTGGGACAGTTCGGAAGCAGGTCCAGAGACAGTGTGACTCCACTGTGTTTTGAGACCTGTGAGTGAACTTCCTGAGTGACTGCAAAGCTCCCCTGTTTTACGTCTACCTCCTAATTGAAACTTGCCACATATCCCCACCTAAGACTAAATGTGACTTCGGCTGTGTGAGGCCTAATATCTGGAAGAAGGGACTTGTTATCTTCCATCCGGGAGTGTAGGACAATCAGGGTGAGCATTCCGTACGGACTGGGGTGATACCTGTCCCACCGTTAGCGGTGCGGAGTGAGTGTGTGAGTGGAAGGGACAGTCTGTGGACCACCTGTGATTCATGACACTTGCAGCGGTTTTGCTTAATACAGTGATTTTATGCCAAAAGCACTACACATTTGACATTGGGTTTATCCACGTGGCTCTGGCCGGCAGTGCTGCTAAAAAGTGTGCTACTTTCTTGTATGTACATATTTTTGATATTGTTGTGACCTGGGTTGAACCCTATACTGTGTGGAATTGTATTATCAGGATTACTCGGGAAACAACTGGGTAGACAGCGCGCCGCCCCGCATAAGGGTGCTCTCTCACTGGGGGGGGGGGAGTTAGATCAGGAATTGTCCATAGTGTGCGCACTATTGATATCATAACAAGTCTAGTAGTGCTCGCAAAATTTCTACATTTGTTTAATGCCCAAAGGTATCTGATAATTATGTTATAATGATTGAATAAGTATGCTGAATACAAATGTTATATACATATATCCTGTGTGAAGTCTGTTTTGTGATGCTCAGTTTATTTATCGTGAGTGACTGTTGTGCCTTTGCTTTTCAAATTGCCAAGCTACCCAAGGGTGAGCACAGGTTGTACAGCGAATGGTGTCATCCACCCTTAAGAGGAGTGGTAGGTTCTGCCTGGCTGGGTGCTTCTCTTCAGCCAACCAGAAAGTGCTGGTTCCAACACATGGCTTTACATTTTGACTGAGGGTGACATAGTTTATCCTGAACCTGTGCTTCTGAACTCATTGGTAGCTAGCTTGGTGGGACGGTCTTTTATGCTGAGGATGCACTTTTAAAAGACCTGACATAAAAGTGTAATCTATGCCATGTAATGTTAATTAACTGAAAGATAGCATATTGAGGGACTCGCCCTACAGTGCTTACACTGCTCCGTTACTACTGTTGGATTTCAAGGACATGTTTAATGCCATTTCGGAGGGTACTGATTGCTGTGTACTTCTAGAGCGCATTGAGAGGCAAGTGGATTTCCTTTCTGTAATTGCCTTGCATGAGGTCCGAGTGGCAGCTTTGGCAGGTTGCAAAGCCATTACAATAATGCTCTTCTCTGGGATTGGCACACTGATGGGCCTCAGACGTCTACAGCACTCTGCATGCCCTTCCTGGATATTTGTCTGGTTGGAACAGAATTTGAGGAACCAAATCTTCAAGGAATGTAATCATTCCTTTATCCTTCATGAATCAGTAGTCCAAGTCCTCCTGTTTTTCAGATTCATATTGGTCCTCCTTCTGACAATCTTCCTGACATCAGCAGGGTTTCCAGCATCCCAGAGGTCACAAATAGGTACAAGGAAGTCAGGGATTGTGGAAGCAGCAGCCTGATTTTCCAGTCTGAAATCAATGTTTCCTGACTGTACTGTGATAGGGCCCCAGTGTTTGGTGGTACCAGAGCACTGAACCGAAGATTCAAATTTCTTTGTGACAGACCTTTTTAGGAGCCTGATAAATAAAGAGGAATTAACAAAATCCAAAAGTTCAAATTATATTGCAACCCATTTGGCTACACAGTGAGGACCCAAAGTCGATAAATGGGATTAAATGTAGGTTTTTTACAAATTCAATGCCAAATTGATGAATACAAGTCACAAGAATATATTGCAAAAATACAGAATCACTACTGGTAGTCCAAATCATCTAACAAAGTTTAACCTCAGTAGCATAAAGCATACAAGGTATTCAGTAATAGTGATGCAGAAAATAAAGAATAATATCTGATGATCGGTATATCATTTTCAGTCCTCTTGCCTATACATGAGTAAATCTAATTTACCTAAACTAAGCCTAAACTAAGTGCCACTAATATGGTAAACTCAAATTAAATCCAGTAAAGCAGAAAGGTGTCAGCATTGCAGTGACTTCTGTAGATGTTCTTCAAAATCGGTAGTGTTGTATAGCATTAAGCCACACAGTGGAAATATAGAAAAGAGATCTGTACCCCTCTAAGTCTCAAGGGAATCTGACTAAAACTAAAGTGTGACTACTAACTAAAACTTCACAGAACCTTTGGTAATCCCACATCACATGCCTCAGTACTTTTCCGCCTTCTCACAGTAAAACTTGGATGTTTCATTCGATACTCCCATCTCTTGGTCTGAACATCAGAACATCCTTGGGTTTCTCCTAACTCCAGAATTCACATGAATCATGGTCCTCCCTTTGTTCATTAGCTCCTCTCGTCTTGCTCAGAAGTTGTCCTCCCAAGTCTCAGTATTTCTCAAACGCAATGTGCCTTTCACTAACTATGAGATCATGTGAACGTACCTGAAAGAAGAAAACATTGCAACCAAGCAAACTTTCACGTTGAAGGTTAAACATTTGAGTCCAAAAATGTAAGGCCTTTGGTCAAGTTAATGCATCAAAGCAATTCAAGACACATTTTAAATGCATGTTTATGGATACACATGCAGTTATAAAGTAAACGCAGGATACTATTAAGATGAATACATGAGTACATATATAGAGTCAGCAAAATTACTCAAACTACACAAATGCAGATATATATGAGAAATGCAATTTGGTATTGCTATAGGAAAACATTAATGTACACATCATTAATGTTTAATTATACGGCAAATACACCTTCAGTATTTCGGTTAAGTACACCACTTTAGGTCAATGATTTTAAAGTACACACATTTATGGTACTACATGCACATATATATGACATTGTAGTGACTGGAAAGGGTGGAGCTCAAATTACACAGCTCCACGGGGTATCAGGATTCCACCAGGCTAGGAAAACCTTTACTTCAGACTCCTGAATTATTTGGGTGCATCACTTCAGATATATCACCATGCACTCTTACCTTCTTCAATACTCAGGGGTCGAGCTGGCTCCATGGCACTGCAATTCTCAAAAACAGCTGGCACTGGCTCGAGCACTGTAGAACTTGTTGGACAAAAATGCTAAAATACCTATCTCTCGGTCTCAGAAGAGTTAAGGGATTTATTTGTTTGTATTCCTTTTACCCATCGCGATGAGGAGCTTCACACTTACAGATCTAAAGTCTGTGAATCAGAGGGAATGCCACCTTCCTTTCGCAATGAGGCATCCTTTATGTGTGGCTCCAAGGGACTTGATGGCGATGTTCAAATTAATACATATTATTTACCTGCAGTGAAACCACAGTGTTGGTATCTTTTGCCACTGAGAGCTGTCCATATTCAATGATCAAACTATGTGCAGGCTGACAAGCTCAGAAGGGTATTTCCTGCATCCCAGGCCATACGTACACTAGATGCATGAGGCCATCTCTGGATCTATTTGCTTCTTGAGATGTTAATAGTTCTGAGGTTTTGTTATTGCTTCTCTGACCTGGAAAATTAGGAGGTAGATACTATCCATTGCTTAGCTCCCGGATTACTTTTCACCCGCTCTTTCATCCTGGAATTATTGGCCAGGATTTGTGAGCATTTGATGGAGGCATTCTAGTGGTACTAAACTAGAAAATACCACTACAATCTTGCACTGGTTTTTGTGAAAATCTTTTTTATTATTTTCTCAGATTTTATCATCACATGGCAACAACACATTGGACATCTCAGTTACAAACTGATGCAGTTAGGCAGGGCCCATAGCTTACTTATCTTACTTATTCTTTTATTGTGTGATTAATTAAAATCATTACAATTTTTGTAAGAAATAAAAACAACGCAACAACAAATACACAAGGCTAATATAAGTGTAGAAAAATCGGAATAATCTATCTCCGAAAATGTCCGCTCTATGGTCATGTGTCTTAGTTTAAAACTTACTGGTACAGTCAATGTCTAATCTTTCACTGGATGACCTTTATCCCAGTAGTCAGTCCCAGATCTACTTTTTCTTCAGGGCAGTGAATGCCTTTATCTATTCCGAGTCTTGTAACAGCTTTGTTACCTTAGCCATAAATTTGACTCCCCGGCATGAAAGAATGGGTGAAGCACCACTCAGCCAGGATATCACCGCCTGCCTGCAGGTACGGATCTTCAATGTGTTGAAAATTGCCCGTAGGTATCTTCTTCTTAAGGCCTGCAACGCTGGGCATACACATAAGAAGTGTGTCACTGTTTCCTCCTTGTATCCGCATAATCTGCAGTTGGTGCTTTCCAATTGTTGTTTCCAAGAAGGCCTTAGATCTTTTGAGTGGTGCATGCCAAATCTGTATGCTGTCAAAGATTTTTTTAAATGTTGGCAGTAGTGTAAGGCTAGATAGGCTTGTGGTTTTTGGGTGATGTATGAGTTGACTACTGTCCAGGCGTGTCGCCGCTTAGTTAGGGTTCTTTTGTCTTTGAGCAAAGAAATCCTTTTTGCTGATCGGTTTACTACTTTGCCGAACTGCTTGTGGTCGATATTTTCTTTCCACACTTCGTATAGGCCCAATGTTGTCAAACTCGTGCTGAGAAATTTTCCCCATTGGGTGGTGTTATGCTTGGCTTCCTGAAAGTTTATATCCTCCCAACAAAGATTGTCCATTGACTCACTTGGGGCAGATCGAAGCTTGTGGCAGAGTTAGGCAAATGTGGACATCGACCTGATTTCTTGGTTTTGCAAGCCAAATTCTAAGCGGACTTGGGCTGGTGCGGCTGCGTACGGCAACCCGAAGACAACTTTATATTTTATGTTTTGTAAATTGTTTAATATTGCTGTTTCACCACCGAGCCATCCAATTAATCCATAAGACAGAGTTGGTATAATTTGTGCAGCCATTACTTTGAGTAAGTGCATGTAGTTTGGACCTCCCATTGTCTTTTGCAGGTGCCTATATGCATAAATTAATGATTGCGCCTTCCCTCTTAATACCTGTATGTGCCTTTTTTTTTAGTTGCCCCGCTCAATGGTCACCCAGATATTTGTATGTGGCCTGCTCTTCAAGAACAGAGTTGTTGATTGACCATCTATTTTTTAATTTTTTCCCCTCCACAATTCGGAGCACTTTTGTTTTATCTTTATTCAACTCCAGGTTTTATTCTGCTAAATATGAGGCTAACATGTTTACTAAGCGTTGCAGACCGACTGGGGTTTTGCTTAGTAAAACTATGTCGTCAGCGTACTGCATTATGGGCACAAGAACCTTACCCAGTTTCGGTGCGTGGCTTTCCGTTGCATCTAAATTACGTCCGATATCAGCAAGATATAGATTAAAAAGACTGGGGGAAAGGACGCAACCTTGTTTTAATCCGTCCTGTGTCTCGATTTTATGAGTGAGGTTGATGCCATTCCCTAGTTTGACCTTCGCCCATGTTTCGCTGTATAGGCTGGTTATTGCATTTATTAAGTAATCCGGCGTCCCCCACTTTCTTAGTTTGCTCCAGAGCCTTGGCCTGCTTACGTGGTCGAAAGCTGATTTTATATCGACGAAGCAGCCGTATAGTTGTTGTTTTCTTTTTTTTGCATTTTCCGTTAGCAGGGCCAAGGTGACCAGGTTGGTGGTTGTCCCCATCCCCAGACTAAAACCACTTTGGAACCTCGGAATTATGTTGGTCGATGTTTCCCAATCCTGCAGCTTATTCAACAGGCACGAGGCATACAGCTTGGCTTCAACATCTATTAGGGAAATTAATCGATAATTTCCTGGCTCTTTCCGGTCCCCTTTCCTATAAATTGGATGGATGATATTTCCACTCCATGTTGCCGGAAGAATTCCTTTTTTCAAGATGTGATGGAACAATGTTTCTAAAAGTTCAGCCCAGAAGTCTATATTTGTCTTATAAACTGCTGTTGGGAGACCGTTCGGGCCCGGTGCCCCCTCTGGTTTTAATTTTTTGATTAGCTCTTTTATTTGGGCCCGGGTGATCAATACTTCTTCGAAATTGAGGTCTTTTTCCGGAATTCCGCTGTGGTGTGGTCTTAAGCTGTCAGCATTGATCTCCAGTGGTGTCCCAATTTGTTTTTTTTCTATTCTTTGGGGTTCCTTTATTAAGTAAAGGTTCTTCACGTATGCCCCCCATTCCTTGTTGCTGATTCCGGGATCCTGTTGCAATACTGCTCCCAGGTTAAGTTCGTTAATGATCGCCCAGAACTCTCTGGAGGATGCTTTTTTGCTTGAGATCAGTAGCTTTTCAAAAACCCGATCTTTATGTTGGGATTTTGCTATCCATAGCTTTTTCCGGTATGCCTTTCTCATGCTTCTGAGCTTTGTGGTGTTTATACATTGTCCCTTTGCGGCCGTTCTTTGTGCCCTGGCCAGTTTTCTTTTTTCTTGTTTTAATTCTGCATTAAACCAAGGCGCTGGCTTTCCTTTTTGATCTCTAATTGCTCTCGGCTGGACTGAGTGTTTTTCTTTAAGTTCCTCCAGCAAATTTTCTCAGTTGTTTATAGGATCTCCGTTTTCTAGACTCCCAAGGTTTAACATATAGTTACTGGCTGTAGTCAAAATATTCTGTGTTTCTCCACCCCTCCATTTAATTTTCCGCAGGCTATATTTTTCTGTTTGGTGCTGCAGTGAGCTTATTCTCTCTGCTCTTGGAACTGCGATAGCCAACCTAATAATTTGAGGAAAATGATCGCTTTCCAAGCGCTGGACTATTAAATATTCCACTATTGAATTTATCAGAGTCGCGCTTACCAGTGTGAAATCTAGAGTCGATTTAACGTTACCGCTCACATAGGTAGGGCACGGCTGAGAGTGGCCTTTTTTTTACTGTTTAATATTATTAAGCCCATTGAGGATATCTTGCCCCGTTCGGGTTGATTGACCCCGAATGCTACTCTTTTTCCCTGTTCGATCCACCCCTATCAGTGCTGAGTAGATTAGAGTTAAAGTCTCCCGAAATTATCATGGAGCTTTGTTTATTAGTTTTTTGTAAGGTTTTGATAAGTTTGAGCAGTGTTTCCAATTTTTCCTTTTTTGATTTGCGGTCTGGGTGTATATAAATATTAAAAAATAACAATTGGTACTGGGGCTGTATTGTAATTTTTATTGCTTGAACCCAGTTTAGCCCAACGTCCAATATTTCTTGATTCCAGTTATATTTTTGTGAAACGAGGATTGTTAGACCTCCTCATGGGTGCCCAAATTTTGCATGCCTCTCAGCGAGTATATGGTGATCCGTGAATCCTGGAATACCTAGATCAGTCAAGTTCCAAGTTTCTTGTAAAAGTATTATGTCCATTTCATCAAATAATATGTGCGTTTCATGGTCCTGCTCCATACTGCTAAAGCCATGCACGTTCCAAGAGCAAAAGTTAATTCTTTCCACAGTTGTTTCTTCCTTCTGCCAGAGTTTTGGTCGTTCTCTGGCTATGGTCGTTATGTCTGTTCTAGGAACGCTTATCGCTTAGTGCTGAGGGGATCCATGACCAGTCTTGATTACTGCAGTGGAGCCGATATGTGACCGTCTGATTTTTTAATGTGGTTTTTGTTTCTGTTCTTTTGCCCGGAGTTGTTGCTCGGGCGGCGTGTAAACATGATTTAGACTTTGGCCTTTGGGACTCCGTGTCGTTATGGTTGTCTGGGATATTGTGAAGGGGGTAGGGATATCTCGGTTGCTTATGTTGCTGTAAGTTGATTCCCCAGCTCTCAAATATTGCTTTGTGGGCGTAGATTTTTGCTGCCAGCTCTTTTGATTTCCAGGTAGTGACTGAGTTTTCTATTTCTGGCCTAGCTCTGTTTTGATGGAATTCTAGTGCTTCCATGTCTAGCGAAGCTATTCCCCTGAGTTCCGGAATTTCCTTGAACAGTTTTAGGATATTTCCTCTATTGAGGATATCCTGCCTTCCCTTTGTTGTGTAATCTGGGATAAAAGTCACAACTGGTTCGATTTCGTCTGATATTTGTGTTTGATTTCCCACCTGGTTTGTTAAATTGCTTTTTGTTCTTGTGGGCCTTTTTTTGGGTTACAATCATTTACGTGAGCTGTTGGTGCCTCAATACTGTTTCCTGACTTCTTCACGATTCTAGTTTGTGTGCATTGTGCTGATTGCTCAAGGTCAGGGGAATCTCTCTTTGTTGTAACGCTCCTGCCTTTTGCGTTAGTGGTAATCTTTAAGACTCTCTGGTCTAAATCAAATTGAGAGATTTTTTGTTCCCTTGTGTCGGTACTTAGATTTTTACTCCGGTACTTATTGTTGGATTTACATGATTCCTCTGTTTCTTTCCTTTGGAGTGGGGGCAAGCTGGCCTCTGTGCTGCCCGCCTCTTTGTGGATGTCCGCGTCCTTATCGCGTATATTTAAGCCGTAGTCCACATAATCTCTTATTCGAGCTGATTCTTTTATTTGACATCGGGGTAAAGTTGGGCCTATGGTTGATTGTTTGAGTTCCCTTGGCCCGTTGAAGGTTTTTACTTCTGATTTATGTGTTGTCTCCACCGTTATCGAGTTCTCAAACGAAAAACTAACCCTTTCCAAATATTGTTGGTCCTGTCTACTGTTGGGAGATTTCGACATATCCTTGTTTGTTTCAAAAGCTTGACTTACGTTCTTTATAAAAATTGGGAAAATGTGTTCTGGGGCAACGGTGTGTTTCTTATTTTGTTTGGTCTGTGCCTTCCTGGCTTTCTTTCGTTGTCGTTTTGTTAATTTGTCCTGTTGATCAAATGGAGGGGTAGGCAGGCCTTCATTGATTTGTTCTTCTTGACTTTCCGTCGCCCCTACATCTTGACCTGTGGAGGTGTTCTTCCGAGCCCCTTTGTTGGATTGATCCGGGATATGTCGACCAATTTGGGGATTTAAAATTTCTTCGTTCTGAGTAGTTTCCGTGAGCTCCCGGTTTCCTTTTTGAGCGCAAGTAGATTTCACTACTCCCAGGATATCATTTAGGATCTCTGGGAGGGTGGCCAGTTTTTCAATTATACTACCACAGTTACATCGACTAGGTTTAACATTACATTTGGTTTGTGTTCTGTTTCCTAAAGTTGTCTGATCTATACTAGTCTTTGTGTTTTTTTCCGCACTTTCCTTTTTTGCTAATAAGTTCATTATTGTGTCAGCCTTAGAGCTTATGTTTGATATGTGCTCTGCGATGATATTTATTAGGTCTATTTGGACTTCCATTTTGTCCGATTGGAAGTTTAATGCCCTTATTGCCTGATCCAATGTGCTGATTAGGGTCTTCCCCCAATTTGTGTTTTGTTGAAAACTGTCTCCGTTCTCTAAGTTTGCGCAGGACTGTTCAGTCCTGCTTGCCGATGAAATTAAAATAGGATCCATCTGGGCATGCTTGCTTGCCTCACTGCCGACACTACTGGTGCCAACAAGGGTATTCTACAACGCCTGCAGGTGGTTCAAAACGCCGCGGTACGTTTTGTCTTGGCTCTCCCGTGGCGGTCCTCTGCAACCCTGGCAAGGAAGAGTCTCCACTGGTTGCCCATCCCTTCCAGAGTGACGTTTAAACTTCTTTGCCTCACTTACAGCGCCCTGAGGGCAGGCCCGAATGATGCTTTGGGGTCCTTGTTAACCAGGTATGTCCCAAATAGATGCCTCCGCTCTCTCGAGCTTAACCAACTGGTAGTCCCGCGCGCCAGGATGGCGAGATGGGGGAGCAAAGCCTTCTCCATTCTTGCACCACAACTGTGGAATGCTCTCCCTTTAGAGATAAAATCACAGCCCTCACTGGATCTCTTCAGGAAAGCATTGAAAACTTGGTGCTTCATTAAAGCCTACCAGTGAGCTCCTGGTTTCTGTTTGCCGTCAGCTAGTTTTGGAGTTAGGCGCCTTGACGCCCATTGGGCATAGTTGCGCGGATATAAATAACAATTCATTCATTCATTCATTCATTCAATCAGAATTCTATGGCTGCTACCTCGATCCTCTGGGTTTCGTGGTGTTGATGCCACTAACTCTTGAATGTGCGCCTTTGTAGTCAGATGTTCCATTGTAGATTGCCCGAAGTCTAATGCTCTTTTAGTTTTTTTCTTAGAGGTTACACACGGCTTTTGGGTGTTTGTGATTGAAGGGAGGTCTTCCGTTTCTGCCACCCCTTCGGGTCTCTGGCTTAACACACCTCCTAGGTCTGCCCCTTGAAGTGTTATGTTTCGCTTGGTGTAGTCTTTGTGGCTTGTATTTAGGGAGCCTGATTTGGCAAAGATGTTTTCAAGCGACTCTAGACCCTGTGATGTTAGCAGGTAGGATGCTGGTTTGTTCGTATCCTTTGTGTTTTGATTGCTTATTTAGGTTGAAGTTTTAATGTCCGCTTCCTTTTTGGAATCCGTGTTCTCAAGGGGCCCAATTGTATTGTGCACTTGGGCCTGCACAATTTCTAACTGTTTGTTAATTTTCGCTGTCTGACCTATTATGCCTGGTAAGTTTGTGGCTCTCTCGTGTGAGCGTTGGTCCATTTGCTTTAATTGCTTTAATTCCTTGTTAGCAACCCCTAGTGCAAGTGACGGTTTAATCATGTCTGGCAGGATTGGGCTCGGGAGATTTTGCGCCTCCACTGTAACAGCAAAGATTGCCGAGACCGGGTCTTTTAAAAAGAAAAATTTGTAAATTTTTTGCTGCCCTTGTTTACCCGTCACTGGACCGAGACTCTCGTGTATTGCCACTAACTTTCCCGTGTCTGACCTCTCCCTTTCTCCCTGTGCCTTGGACGCACCGTCTGATAAAGACGTAGAGGGATCTTTGGGAATGGGTTTCAGGATAGTTTTTTTTTTTTGCTTTTTGCTGGGCGCAGTTTGCCATTTTGTACCAGATCTCATTCTTAGGATTTTTCCCTTTTTTTTTCTCTCCTTTTTTCCCTATTTGTGTTGGTAAGGCTTCTTCTTGGTGTGTTTCCTGGAGATGACTTGAGCCTCACCTCCTTCAATCCTTTACTTAATCCTTTTACTCGGCCCTCCGCAGTTGCAACATACGTTGTGAGACTCGCAATCTCTCCTTCCAGGCTGCCTCTACCCCCGTGCTTATTATATTCCTGCAGACCCCCTACTGCACTGCACAGGACCTGCTGCAGCCTGCTATCTGCTTCTGTCTGTTTCTGTTAGCTTCTGTCTGTCGCGCGCCTCCTCGCCTCACCTCTCTCGGCACCTGGGCGATTCGGTACCAAGTTCAAGAACAGCCTACCGACCCCGTCTGAAGCCGGGTCTGGCGGGGCAGGGGGATACAGCAGCGGTAGCAGTAATAATGCAAGTGGGTGTGTATGCAGGGACTGGAGATTAGGGGTGTTGGGCGGTCGATGATTTGCCTGTCCGACCCTCTCAGCACGCCTCCCTCCAGCACGCTGCTCTTTGTGTTCCTTTTGCGGCTCTGACACCCAGGTGAGACGTTCACGGGCTCCGGCCGCTGGGGGAAAGTGTTTGCGGCTTCGACCGCCAAAAGTAGAGAGAAAAAAAAAAGAAAAAGTAATACTCACAGCTCCGACCGCCCTGGTGAAATAATCGCGGGGTCCGCCCGCTAGGAGGAAGTGTTTTGGGGCTCAGGCCACCGCAATGGGAGTATTTACGGGTGCAGCCGCTGAGGGAATCGTCGCGGACCCGTGAAAAGAGCGTATTCACAGCTCCGTTCTATCAGCAGGAGGGCCCCCTGCCAGCGCTCACACAGGGCTCACACCTCTCGCGGCTCGTAGCTCTCAACTCCTCACACGGCGTGGTTCTCCCAGCGTACTTGGCTCCGTTTTAACGGCTTGAAGGCCTCCTTACTTCCTCGCCCTCGGCGGCGGGCGGCAGCATTGTTGTCACGCCGCTCGCAGCTCACAGGCTCGCCGCTCCTCAGCTCAGCTCAGCAATCGGCAGTCTAGCTCCTCCTCTCAGGTCTCAGACCAGGTGTCATGCTGAGGAGTCGATCGCTGCTGGACTGCAAAGTAGGGAAGCACAATTCGAGCCTCATATGCCCAGATTTCTGCAACAGCCGTGTGTCCAACCCCTTTGTTTGAAAAACCAGGCCTCGGCACAGGCTAGGCTAAGCTTCAAACCATAAGCCTCGTGCCAGCTCCGCCTGTATGCAGCAAACTCTCCCTGTGCCGGTGCCGATGCTCAACCAAGGTCACACGGAGCCAACTTCAATTCAACATAAGCTCCGAGATGACAAGTGAGGAATGGGACAAAGGACGAGCAAAAGGCAGCAAGCAGAAATCTGGGTGTGCCAGGGAAACCGCACGGCTGGAGACCAACCGCGGCTGCCGGATCCAGTGCTCCTGGCTCCTGTGCTCGCAATCCGCCTCTCACCTCTGCCCCTGCTGCTCAAGGCTGCTCCGGGCCCAGTCCTTTGTCCTTTGCCCGAAAAGAGAATCGCTCTGGAGCCCTAGGCTCGCTGCTCCCTCGCTGAGCCCTCTCTGTGCCCCTCAATACTGCTGTGGAGACGTGAGAGCCGCAAAACCTTCGGCGGGCGGCAAGTGGGCGGGAGGTGAGCAATGTGCGGCATGCTCCTTGCAGGGGCTCTCCAGGTCAGTGGCTCGGCTACTCCGCTCGGCTACTCTGCTGCTTCGCTACTCAGGTCTCGCTACTCTCAGTAGTACAACACCATCCACAGAAAAACACATTTCACGTTTAGTTAGCTGGGCCCATAGAAGTATGCAATTTTGCAGTTACCTACTGCATTATTGTGTGTTTCCACATATGCCACATAATCAATCACCTTCTGCATAATCTTCAGACTTTAACATCAAACAAGTGTTTCTAAAACAAACGGATGATAAGTTAACAAAAATGCAGCAGCACTTGTTGACCCTTTGCAAAGGTTGACTGGTCACATATCTGTTGCCTATTGTTGTATTTGGGTGTTAAATTCGCACTAATGGGGGGGGGGGGTTAAACAATTGTCCAGACAGTGTTAAAATATGAAAATGTCAAAACAATGAAGTAAGAATTTTGTCACATTTCGCACCATACTTTGCTCCTCCCATGTCACATATTTCCACTAGCCCTGAAGTTAGGGTATACCTTTTTTGAAGGTGTTCTCATGGATATTGTCTGACAGTGAATACTATTATGTATTGGGTAAAGTATTGTTGAATCGATTAGACCAGGGCCCCGCGTCTTACGGTGTTTGCTTGGACTACCTTGTCTTTTGTGAAAAGTCCATCATTCTTAACCACTCTGTTACGGGTGAGCCCGATTAAAGTGCCAGTGCAAGACGATGTTCTGTTTAGCTAATGTGCTTCCCGGGAACCATTCCAACCATCAATTGTACCCTAGAAGGCAGTTTTAGAATCCTTAATCAATCAGTGTTAACCCACAGCTAATTCTAATGTGCTGTATATCCAAGTCCAATAGTACTGTATGATCGAGACATTTCCATACTGAATGTAAATATATGGTTATGATGGTGTTTCATCTTAGGCAATTGAGATCTGAGCGTCTTCTTACCTGCCACAGTATCTCTGAGTTGTTGTATAATCTGTGAAAATATTTTAACTGTATTAGGTGCTGAGAGAACCCTTGTTCTCTGGCAGCCATTTGTGTGTCTTCCCATTCTGCAAAGTCCAGTATTCCGAGATCTTGCTCCAACAGGCTCTAAGGGCCAGATGTATCAAAGGGTTTTGCCCATTCTGTGTCTATGGGGAAATGTGTTCATACATATGGCCCCAAGCTCCCTAAAGTGGTCAGATATGTTCACAAATGAGCTATATAATCTCGAGATGCCCCTTTTCCATGCTACCCCATTGGGAGTTTATGTCTTAACAGGTTGAATTTGGGAATGGAACCCAATTCTTTTGTCTGGTTTTCAAGCATGACAGAGAGGTACACAATGGAAGAACTGAGAAGAATGTAAATAAAACTCCTATTTGAGTTGTGAGTAGGGTTTATTGTGACCAACTTCCCCGATGTCTCTTAGCTGGGAAATCTAACCAAGGCCCATGCACGCAAGCCGCCTACGCAGGTAATGCGACACAGCCATGTACTATGCCAAAGGGGAAATTTGTTAGTCAAGCTGCCCATCCATGTGATCTATTTCAATGCCTGATACCGACAGTTTATCAAGAATCTGAAAACTGGAGGCAATGCTTCTTACCGTCTAATTGATTATTTATGCTTTTATGTGGCATCTAACTCGAGCATGAGAGTAGGGTTCTGTCTATCTGCGAACGCCCAAACATATATAGGGAATAGCTGACCGGCCCAAAAATACAGTTTAATATCTGAGATTCTTAGGTCACTATGTTTTGGGACACATTTACCACACAACACCATGGGAATGTCTGGCTCATAAGTAGCTAGTTATGATTGATTGTTGAGCATTAAAAAAGCTAAGGGGAATAGTATAAGGGTAATTTTGTATCATATATAGACGTTGGATAGTGAAACCATCTTAAAAAAAGCCTTTGGGATTTGCAGATATATATTTGTATTTATGAATATGTGAACACACAGATATTTAAACATGCCTTGTGTTATATACATTTGGGGTAAAAGTGAGCGTGCACATCAAGTTTCCTTATGAGTGTGCAGGCAGTGTGCTACTGCTGATTGAAATGAATATGGACTTTTTTGAATTTACTATAAGGCCCAAAGCATCATTGCATACCCAAAGCATATGTATTAATATTGGTAAGGTGTGTTCAGGATGTTGGTCATTCTGGACCATGTCGTTACGCGCGCTGCATCGCATTTGGCAATGCAGCGCGCGCAATGAAATTCGTTTTATTTATTAATTTGTTTACTTACCTCTGTTCAGCCATATGCCGTGGTTTACTACCCCCCAACCTACTCCTCCCCCGCTCCTCCCCACCGCCCTGCAGCACTCCCTCCAGGAGGAGCTACTGCTTAGAATTCTGTAGTATTGCCCACACTTAGTTTTGTCATTGGGGCTATTAACGTCCCATGACATTAATCAACAGATCAAAAAGAGCTTTATTTGATTACAAATTTGATAATCATAAAAGCAAATTAGATTAAATTCGTTCACAACATTTCTACTAAAACATATACAATCCATCAGTGAAAACATGCAATAAAAAGAGTATACATATTTCTGTAAATGAGAATATTGAGTTTCTGATACATTATTCCAATTCATATTCAAATACCAACTTATCGTACAGGGAGAGAGTTTTCCTTTCTCTTATAGCACCCCTAATAAATGATGAATTGGCAGAGTAGATGAAGTCAGACTCGAGGCTACATAATATCCCGTAAGCTTCCTGGTGTACTAAAAAAATCTTACATTGTAATATTGGATGCAGGAAGCATTTTCTGAGAGTACAATAAAATGTACAGAACAAAATAAAGTGCATTGACACGGGTATCTAGGGAGTCGATTAGACCACACGTTACTTTACGGAATAACTACAAGGCAGTGTACAATACCTAGATGGAGCTTTTGTAAGATAAAATCTGTTTGGGACACCAGAGACCATTACGAGGTATCCCTGCAGCCCAGGTTGCACAGGCCCATCAAGAAACGCCATTACTGAGACTTTCTGTCTTTCCTTTATTTCTCTTCTAGCTACTCGCTTATTCATGATGATAGCTTTGATTTAATTCTTTCCAAACTGTAGAATATTAGCAGGGTTCTTAATTTTAAGATCCACATCAATTTCCGCCATTAGTCTGTCAACCTGAGCCAGACAGGGAATTTTCTTATAATGCTCAAGGGTAAGACAGTCGGTTATGACTTCTCTAGAAAATGTCGTACCTGCTTTTGTTCCAAATGTTGTACCAACCAATTATCACACTCTGATCAATGATATCCTCCATAAAATCACTGCCTAGATCCCTGTGTCTCATTACGGAGGGTGTTGTGCGCGGTACAGCAAAGTGCCTAGCCAGGAAAAGGTTTTCCTGAGTTTCAGGGGTATGGTATTTTTCCCTTACCCGTCAGAGGGTTGCTCCATAGGTAGCCACTGGAATACATTTGCTCTTATAGAGTGTGAGCAATTCTCGGATAGGCTTATTTCAGACTTTACTTGCAAATCTGAACATGGCCTCAAATATATCTTATAAACTTTAATTTGGTTTATTCCAAATTAGGGTGCCACGAACTAGCTTGAAAATAGTATTTATAAATAGGAAAATTTATAAACTTCAGGTGGTTTTTGGCACCTGACTGAATGTATTTTCTTTTTAGGCCTGCCGCTTCTGCATACCATAGTGTAAGTCTTGGATAGATTCCGTTTTAAGTCTTTCCGCTCCATAAATGAAACAAAAACATCGATCAGTTTTTGAAGACCGTTAATCAATAGTCAGATAGGTTTGTTACATACTGTATTAGATGTTAAACCTTTATTAAAACTCAAAATACAACCACCACAACTTCCTGCATCCCATACTTATAACCCTATAGCATCTGTTGCCCAATCAACTTGTTAATAACTGGCCAATTAAATGGGGGGTTAAATGTCACAAATGATTAACCACTTCCCAGAGGGTCCTAGGCGGAGATCCCAGAGTTTTTGTCTGATCACTATCAGCCTGATTCATGTACGGGCCGTTTTGCGTGTCCCTAATAGCGATTTATAGCGACTCGCTATTGAGGAAACGCAAAACGGCATTCATGTACTTTTCGGGGAAAAAATAGCGACTCGCACGCGGGCGCTAAATCCGTTAGCGACTAACTAAAAACGCAGAAAAATCGCTATTCCCGGCTACCTGCGTCGGGATTGCGAGTCGCAATCCCGTGCGATCGGGAATGCGACTCGCAATCCCGTGCAATCGGGAATGCGACTCGCATTCTCACGCGATCGGGAAAACGGGAAGTCGCTTTCCGAGCACAGTGATGACATCACAACCAGGAAGCAGGCAGTTCCCACCCCCAAACACCACAGTGAGGCAAACCTTCGAGGGAGCAAGTCGGTAGGCAGACGCTAAACCAGCGATAGCGACTTCACAAACGACTGTAATAGCGACCTAACTGCTACCATGTCTGAGGAACCTGTCCCTGGCCCCAGCAACAGCGCAGGACGTAAAAGAAAGCTGAAGTTCTCAGAGCAGGAGCTCGAGAACCTTATTGAAGGGGTGGTGGCCAACCATGACAGGCTCTTCGGGATCAACTCCAGGAAAGTCCCAGAGCAAGACAAACGGAGGATCTGGCTGGGAATAGCCTCCAGCGTGAACTCGGTGGGTGTGGCCGATAGGTCATTGGAGGAGCTTAAGAAGCGATGGTACGACCTCCGAGGTCGTGCCAAGGAGAGGGTGGCGGAGCGCCTTGGAGAGGCATCGGGCACTGGAGGTGGCGGACCGACAGTCCCACCCAACACACCCTTGGAGGACCAGGTCGAGAACACCCTTCAGAGGGAGGCGTGCGTTGGCGTCACCCCTCTGGACTCCTCCCGCCCCACCCAAGACACCCAAGGTAAGTGGCATGCAACTGCGACCCTGTCCCCTATGACCGTCCCTGACCAAATAGGCTCACTTATTGGCCCTTAGTCATGCCTTTGTTGCGCATCAGGGTATGCCCTGAAGCATTGTGGGAGATGTAGTATGCCCACAATGTAGTAGTACCACAATGCAGCCAGACAGGTCCCCCACCGTTGTGGCCTCTGCTCCTGCCATCCCACCCGCAGCCAAGGCCAGGCCCCCCACCGTTGTGGCCTCTGCTCCTGCCATCCCACCCGCAGCCAGAGCCAGGCACCCCACTAATGTGCCTCCAGTCCCTGCCACACCAGCAACGCCTGCTGTGACACCACCTGCAGCTGGTGCTACGTCATCTGGGCCTGCGACAGCGGCAACACAGCGGCCAGCCACTGTGACAGGCCAGCAGAGCAGGCGTGGGAGCTCTCACGGTCACACCACAGCTCCAATCAGCAGGAGGGGCAATGGACATCTCCATGCCTGTATGAGCGTAGAGAGGCGCATGCTCAGGATCCATCAGCGCCAGTCACAGCAGCAAGGTGCCATACAGCTCCAGCTGCACAAAATTGGGCGCAATGTGGCGGGAGTGGGAGACCGCATGGACCGCATGACGGCGGCCATGGGCCGCATGACTGCAGCCATGGAGGCAAACACTGCTGCGATGAGCAAGCAGCGCAGGGCAGCAAGCCGGCGCCACCACCAGCTCATGAGCCGGCTGGCCTCCTACAGCCGGTCAAATTATGTGGCTGCAAATGCCACCTCCCAGTTGTCACGCCGGTCCCTCACACAGCAGCACCAACTAGTTCAGTGCTGTGAGGACATCACCAGGGTCCTGGAGCACCTAACCACCGCGGTGACGGCACTACACCCTCCAGCTGTACCTGCCACTGTAGGGGGGTGACGATGGCAGTGAGGGGGCTTCAAGCGTCAGCAGCCAATCTGCAACACTAGTCCCGCCACTTAGGCGCAGCACCAGGGCAACGCCTGGTACAGGTGCCCCGGAGGAGGATGAGCCTCAGAGGCGGCTGGGCATAACGCGCAGGAGGCGCACTTGACTCTGCCCGAAAAACACAGGCACAGGCTGACTATAAGCCTGCCATGTACTTGCACACTGCAGTATGGAGGAATACTGTTGGTTGTAAATAGTTGTACAGATTACCTTTTTCTTGTGAATGAAACAAATATATTTATTTTGCTGCACACATTAGCCTTGTGTGATCATTACATTTTGCATGCAATTGTGATATGTGGGGTGGGGGTAGAGGGTGGGCTAGAAATTGTTCGCTGTGATGTGGTTGCGACGTCTGTGGCCTTCAGCTGGGTTCTCCCCGCGTGCATGGTGCGCATGTGCTGGTGGCCGGTCGTCCCCTTCTGATTCACTGCCTGAGATCTCAACAGGTATCCGGCGCTTGGTTGCAATGTTATGAAGCATTGCACAGACAGCCACAATGCGGCAGCAGGCAGCAGGACTGTAATACATGGCCCCACCTGTCTTGTGCAGTATACGGAACCTGCTCTTGAGCAGGCCAAATGTCCTTTCTATACAGTTCCTTGTCCGGATGTGCGCAACATTGTAGCGCCGTTGCTGAGGTGTGGCAGGGTTGAGGTAAGGGGTCAGGAGGTATTCCCGTAGGGCGTAGCCACTGTCACCTGAATGAGAGGAGCAGATGTTGATTGCCTGTGCAGCGCTGTGCCTTCATTGCAATGTGACATTGTCGACAAAGTGTACTTACCAAGTAGGTGTCCTTCCCCAAACTCTCCCCTGAGCAGTCGTGTGTGGAGTCCGCTGTGCCTGAAGATAAAGGAGTCATGGGTACTCCCTGGGTACTGTGCGACAATGTCAGTGATGATGGTCTTGGCATTGCAGACCATCTGTATGTTGAGGGAGTGGTAGGACTTCCTGTTGCGGTACATATACTCCGTGGCAGCTGGTGGGCAGATGGCGACGTGGGTACAGTCTATGCAGCCGAGAACATGGGGAAAATGGGCTACATTGTAAAATTGAAGTTTTGTCAGGTCCAATTCCTGTTGGCTCGTGGGAAATGTGATGTGGCGGTGGAGCTGGGTGAGCATGGCGTCAACGAAAGTGTGGAGGCAGCGTGACATGGTGGGCTGGGATATCCCCCCAGCAGCCGCTACTATGCCCTGGAAACTGCCGGAGGCCAGGAGGTGCAGGCTGCACAATACCTGCACATGTGTAGGCACCGAATTGTTCCGCCTTGTTGGGTGCTGCATGAGGAGGTCAAGTTCATGTATCAGCCAGATGATCATTTCCCCATTCAGCCTGTATTTAGCATATATCTGTTCTCTGGTTTGGCCCAGCAAGGTGACCCGCTGCCGGTAAATCCTTTCCTGCCTCATGCGTCTCCTCCGTGCTGCTCGCTGTAGCCTTCGCCACCTCACCACCATGTACATTCCTGGCATTGTGGAACGCCTAATGCTGCTGCTGAATGTCCTTATGTGTGATTGGTCAGGCCTGGACCTGTTGGTGATTGGCCAACTGTTTTTCAAATTTTTGTTAATCATGGCTTTTATGGTTACCACCTGCTTTGAGTTGTCCTTAATTTGCGCCGCGCTAAATTTCGATTTTGGGGTTTTCCGCTATTGTATATTTTTCATGAATGCCGATTGAGAATATATTGCGTTTCGCTATTCATTTCGCAGATTCCGTGGTTGGTCGCTATTTCCGTATCGCTAATGCGCGACTACCGGGACTCTGCGACTATTATAGCGTAATCGCAATTTTAATCGCTATTCTGTGTTTGCGAATTCGCTATTTTGTACTTGAATGCCGATTCCGTGTTTTGCACCCGCAATTGCATTTTCGCAGCCATTGCGGGCGCTATTTCGCTTCATGAATCAGGCTGATAGTGCCTGCTATGGTCACAACTCAAGGTCTTATTTGAACAGGATCTTAAAAGAGAGGCTCAGTGATGGTACACTGCATGATATAAATACCATAGGATAAATCTTTACGCATGAGTTTTGGTTTGTCATCTCTTAGTTATACAGTTGGCATTTCAGGTTCTTGTCCTCCATTTCTGGAGGAGATTTGCTCCCCATCCGATCTCTCATTCTCCTCATGGAGTTGTTCATTTGGTGGCTGCACCTTCCCACTCTCTTTTCTTTGGGAGGAGATTTAGATGCGAGTCGCTTTGGAACTTTAAAGGCTGGGAAAATGTGTGCTTCATTTTATAGGATTTTTCACTCTCTGTCATGTCACAAATGTGCCAAAGAAGTTTCCTTCCCTGTCATGTCCCCTTTACCTTGGATGGGTTGACTAGAGTATATTTGAGTTGCGTTTTATGGTGTTTTTATTTCACTTCATTGAAGGATTTGCTCAGCTGTTGGATTTGCAAGGTTTAATCTGTAAAACAAATCATAATCTTAAAGGGTTCTACTCTGATGTTAGTCTTTCGGTGCAAGGATCTGAGGATGGCAGTATGGTCTTCATAATTTAGCAGCCCTGTGATCATAGGACATTGAGGTTCTCCAGGAGGGGTCTCTGTGTGAATGATTTGGTATCTCTGCCTATCAGAAAGCATTTATACAGCTCTTTTTAGTGCATCCACGTCTTCTGCATGCTTTGAACAATTGTTTAGGTGTTGTACCTGAAAGGCCCTCCAGAACACCCCATTAGCCTGAGGTTATTTCTGCAGGATCACCCTCTGCATCTTCAGTCTTCTATTCAGGTCCCAATGTGGATTCTCATATCGATTTGAGTTCTGATGCCAGGATTTGCAGTTAATCTTCTGTTGTTGATGTATGGCCTTTATCTTAAGTCATTTGGTCAGTCGTGTTTGTCAGATCTTGATGAAGCAGTGACACATCAATCCAAACACCTTAGATTTGTTGTTCCAGTGACATTTTGGTATCTCTGAAGGCTTGGAGGGTTGCTGAAGTGGATATTTGTTTCACCTCATGTACCATAGTGGTTGTAATTTTGCCTGTAGGGTGCAAGCAGCCCTGGCTAGCCTGTCAAATTACCTCTTCTTAGGAGCACTCTGTCCATCATTTTTCAACATGCTTCTCCTATGCTTCGTGTAGGTAGCTTTACTGGCCCATGTGACCGCCCGCTGATAGAGACCTGAACAGCACCCACTTGGGAGTTGAGAGCATTGACAAGTGAGGAATAAGCACCCCATCATGCATCCATGAGCAGCTCCTCCATGAGAGTGGAGGAACATCACCCGCAAAACAAATGCCCCCAGAGCCGACAAATAAAATGGTAATAAAGTTTATTTATTTCCGTTTTATTTTTCAGCAACCTGTCCTGAACCGAGTGTCAGGGCGGGGTTGGGCAATTGCTGCTGAGTGGCAGCAGGGAGCAGTGCACTTATGTTTAAAGTGCGCATGCCCCTTTGGACTGTCATCTTGCAATGGCCAGTCAGACATGCGCATTTTAAACTTCTCTAACCTAGCTGTCTTATACAGCTGGGTTAGAGAAAGCACAGGCCTCCAGTGCTCTTATGAGTGCTGATAGAGGCTGCTCTTTCCAATCCTGACATTTCTCGCATGCTATGAGAGCAACGACAGGATTAGGTAGGGCCGTTTCCTGGGTCCTGGAGCTTCAAGGAGAGACAAGGAGGATGTTGTGAGGCAATCTAGGAAGGTAAGTGCCTTTTTAAATGTGTTTTTTATTTTAGTACCACCTGCTCCACCACTCTAAATACTTGCCAACTGCCACTGCAAGCATCAGTAATCAGACTGTGAAGCTGAGTTCCAGAATGACGGGTTTCATGCAGCAGTATTGCGCTGACTTAACTGCTGGCATGCAATCTTTTCAAATCCCCCTGCTGTATGAAAAGGTGGGTAGGCCTAATGTGCTCCTTGAGGGGGCTGCCTAATGGGTTGCTGACAAATCTGGAATACTGATGCTTCTATTACAATAACCAGGGGGCAGCATATTAACCTGATGTCCACGTCAACAGGTCCTATGTATAGGTCTGGTGGGCATCACTCACTTGCCTGCGCTATTTTCAGGCAATCCTTAGTGATGCTCAAGTCAGTTCCTTTGCTAATCCAGCTAGCGATGTTCACAGTTCTTTCTATATCATCCAACTAGGCCTCAGCATTTGAACTCCCATGGGGGGAGCAGGCCTATGTGTGAGTGGGCACATGCCATGCCAACTCCTCCATGTGGTCAGGGGGAGTGGACAGGCTATACAAGTCACAGGCAGGTTCTGACCAATCAGTCCCACGATGCAGGGCTCACCTCACCTTGTAATTTTTGCTGTTGGGGGGTATCATTTCAGAAGGGGTCTGGTCCAGTAGAGCCCCCATGCCTGAACCGTGTCTTCAGACCATTAACAATAGTAGGGTGTCCCATTATCTCGGAGGACCTAGGGAATTTCTCAGTGTATAACAACAGCAGGTTCTGTCGAGAAATACACAATTTCTTTTGAAAAGTGAAATTGATTTTGATAAACTAGAAAAGCCAATCAATGGTGCGATATCAGTAATGAAATAATGAAGCTGACACAAAAAGAATACTACGTGCGGTAAATTAACATTCATATATCATGAAGGAACACATGTCCTATACCAAAGACAAAGATCTGTTATACAACATACATAATTACATATATAAGTGCCATACATAATCCAATAAACAAGACACTCAGCATTTGCAGTTCTTTGTTCTTCTGTGTGAGTTCGCTTGGTAATCCCTGCTGTGTGTGGTGAGCATTTCTAATGTAGCTTCATCACTGTGTGGCATTCTGTCTAATTACTGGTTTGTAACTTTTACAGCAAATGGGACAAGAGCCCAAGGCATCTGGGGTCTTCAGTAGAAAGGGACATTTGTTTCACTAAGTTTCACTATAGCTCATGCTTGCTCTCTGGCGAATGTATTTCACCCTCCTGACATATAGAGGAATTCAACCAGAAGTATTGTCAGCTTCTTTGGCAGCTGTTGGACCTGATCCATTTTGAAGGGTATCCCCCAGATTTTAGTTTTCTGTTGCTGTGAACCTTTTTTGGTGGCTAGGTACTCTATGTATTCTACCACTGCTAATCAGTGATATAATGTGTGTGCTCTCTCCCTAAAACACAGTAAAATTGGACTACACCCAATTGGCACATTTAATTAACCTGTAAGCCCCTAATAAAGTTGCACTACGTGTAACAAGGGATTGTAAATGAAATGCTACCAGTGGGCCTGCAACTCCCACTGTGCCACCCACTAACATAGCCTTTTCAAACCTGTCTCGGGCCTGCAACTTCAGCCTGTGTGCAGTTTTAAAATGCCATTCCCACCTGGCAAACTCAACCTTTTTTAAGGTCTAAACACTCCTTTTTAATACTTATGTCATCTATAAGGTGGGCCCCAAAGAGTCAAAGAGCAGGGTGCATGGTATTTAAAAAGATTTACATGGGAGTTTCAGTTTCACATGGCCTGGTATTGGAAAAACTCTTAATGGCGTTTTTTACTACTATAAGGCCAATATCTCCCATTGACTAACCCAGGGTTACCTTATTACATTTATTAAGGGATATCTTTAGATTGAGAGCAGAAAGATGTTATAACTGGGGATCTCTAGTTGGCAGAGGTAGGTACATTTGTCCAAGTAGGGACCATTCCTTCTAGTCAGGGTAAGGGGGATACACACTTTAGATAACTGCTACTCACCTCCTTGGTTGCTTGGCATGAGAAGACAGGCTTATCCTAAAGACAAAGTGTAAAGCATCTGTTCTCAAAACATACAGTAACAGTGAATACAGACCAAAGGGACACCACACCAGTTTAGAAAATAAAGTATCTTTATCTAAACCAAAATTATAAAAATCCTATACACAGGTATGAAAATATGACTTTAGAACAGATATTGCAAAAATAGACCTTGCAGCAAACAAATAGCTCCACCTGTGGCTATTACACTGTCGTGACAGCTATAAATCCAATGTACGGCATCGACCGCGAGAAGCGCGGTATCGTGCATGGAGTCACATGGAGCCCCAAACAAACAGTACCTATGAAAACAAAGTCTATGATGATGCACGGCATCATGGAGGTGAGGAGTCAGTGCCGAGGTTGATGCCGGCTCCCTGGCTGCCACGGGGAAGGCGAGGCGTCGTATCGCGAGGAGGCGACATGTCGAATCCAGGACAGGTGAATTCGGTTGCATCGGCAGTAAGGGGGTACGAAGTCGACAAGTTTGTGGAGTCATCTTCGTGGTAATCTGTGCCACAATAACAGTGTGCAGGTGCTGGCGGAGACAGGGTTGGTGCGGGTGCTGGTGTCAGAAATACTGATACCTGCAGGCATCAAAGGGTGTCGGAACTGCTGTGCGGGCCAGGCGGAGTGTCGTGCACTTCATAAATGGTACCCCTGGCCTCTTTGCAGGTCGTGGTGTCACAGCAGTGCTGCTGACAGCATTGCAGATTGCTTTTCTTGCTTCTCATTGGTTTCTTCCAGCTCCCAAAAGCAGGAACAACCTCCAGAGGCCCAAAACTGGAACAGGCACATATTGGCAGGTCAGAACTCTCAGCAGGAGTGTTCAGGGGAGCTGGGGTGATATCTCTGTGTCCCTGAGACTTCAGAACAGAAGGCCAGCTCACACAGGCTCTAGGAGATTCTTCTTCAAGCAGGTTTCTCAGGAAAGTTCCAGTCGGTGTCCTTTCCTAGGCAGCATCAGCAACTGCAAGCCAACTGCTAGTGATGAGCCAAGATGTTTTAAGAATCACGTGTGTTCATTTAGTCTCCTTTGTTTCATAGTTCATTCCTTGTCTTAAACGGGTGCAATCCCTGGGCGGGCAAAGTTACAAACATTTTTTCATGGATGAGGGATGCACACCAAATTTTTTTTCAAAAACATTTTTCCAAATTCGCCTATTATAATTTTCTGATAGCGTGCAGATTGGTGAAGTGGCATGCCCAAATGCCACCAGGTACGACCTAGTTACAAACAAATGGGACATTTTCATGCCCCAACCAAATGCACAGCTGTGCGCCGTCCTTGCGACGTTCAAAATTCTGTCAATTTAAATAGAAAACTTTTCCTTTCCTTGGTTCCGTTATTTTTTCTCCATTTTTTCGATATTTTTCACTCTCAACTTTAGTAATCCACATGTATAATATATATATTCTAACTTCAGTGTTAAGCCGTATGTACGTGTATCTCTCCGTTCCCATCACCAAATACACCCTCTTGTTACTACAGCCTCCAGTGTGTTTAAACTTTTAAATTGCAGTTTCTCTGTAAAACCTTTCACCCCTCTAACTCATGATTCCAAGACACATGTGATGAACACAAACTCATTTTGATACGTTTCTTCACTCACATTCCTGCTCTTGACCTTCCAACCCTCTTCATGCTACACCAATCTATCGTGCGCGCTCGTGTTTTCTACCTTCGCCCCGGGATCCCCCTTTATTATTCATCTTACTATATTTCAAAAAGGTTCTCGATATTCGCGTACCTGCTTGATAGATTGAGAAGTCTCTCCTCCTCACCAACGGTTTCAATCCAAAGTAAACCATAACACCTGCCTCCTTTCTACCTACAAACCCACCCTCCTTATTCCCCATTGGCCCGATACTTCCAGACTCACGATAGGACCTAACTGTACTCAGCCCGCCTCCACGTGTCCACGCCCATATGTTCAACTCCATTCCCCACAATGCAGTTTCCCAGTAACCTCTCATTGTTCATGTCCTTTTTTTTACTGTGCGAATCCCTGGTTGTGTGTAAAAAAAAGGTAGCGCTTCTGAGTCCACCGAAAACACTTATGCACGACAACAAGTGTTACAATTGCTAGTGATGAGCCAAGATGTTTTAAGAATCACGTGTGTTCATTTAGTCTCCTTTGTTTCATAGTTCATTCCTTGTCTTAAACGGGTGCAATCCCTGGGCGGGCAAAGTTACAAAATATTTTTCATGGATGAGGGATGCACACCAAATTTTTTTTCAAAAACATTTTTCCAAATTCGCCTATTATAATTTTCTGATAGCGTGCAGATTGGTGAAGTGGCATGCCCAAATGCCACCAGGTACGACCTAGTTACAAACAAATGGGACATTTTCATGCCCCAACCAAATGCACAGCTGTGCGCCGTCCTTGCGACGTTCAAAATTCTGTCAATTTAAATAGAAAACTTTTCCTTTCCTTGGTTCCGTTATTTTTTCTCCATTTTTTCGATATTTTTCACTCTCAACTTTAGTAATCCACATGTATAATATATTGGCTTTTTTCAAGTTTCTTGTATATACTCTGTGCCCCTCCGGACCTCTTGAATAAATACGAATAGTGCCAGGCTCATCTTTAGCAGTGTTTATTCCATTAAAACCCAATGCATTTCGGGCGACGCAGCGCCCTTCTTCGGGGGTCATTAGAAATAGAAAGACATATGCCTCTTAGTCGTCCATTCATCAGTGTACATTTTAAATCAAAAGCATTCATCACTCAGGTTATGCTCAGCATGTTAAACTTATGGCTTTCTCCCATACCTGTACTAAGACTAATAGAAATCCTGCATCATTCTCATAGGACGTGGATACCTTACTTCATGAGTCTTCCCTCCCACTGTTATTCTAACTTCAGTGTTAAGCCGTATGTACGTGTATCTCTCCGTTCCCATCACCAAATACACCCTCTTGTTACTACAGCCTCCAGTGTGTTTAAACTTTTAAATTGCCGTTTCTCTGTAAAACCTTTCACCCCTCTAACTCATGATTCCAAGACACATGTGATGAACACGAACTCATCTTGATACGTTTCTTCACTCACATTCCTGCTCTTGACCTTCCAACCCTCTTCATGCTACACCAATCTATCGTGCGCGCTCGAGTTTTCTACCTTCGCGCTGGGTTCCCCTATAATATTCATCTTACTATATTTCAAAAAGGTTCTCGATATTCGCGTACCTGCTTGATAGATTGAGAAGTCTCTCCTCCTCACCAACGGTTTCAATCCAAAGTAAACCATAACACCTGCCTCCTTATCTACCTACGAACCCACCCTCCTTATTCCCCATTGGCCCGATACTTCCTGACTCACGATAGGACCTAACTGTACTCAGCCCGCCTACACGTGTCCTCGCCCATATGTTCAACTCCATTCCCCACAATGCAGTTTCCCAGTAACCTCTCATTGTTCATGTCCTTTTTTTTACTGTGCGAATCCCTGGTTGTGTGTAAAAAAAAACGTAGCGCTTCTGAGTCCACTGAAAACACTTATGCACGACAACAAGTGTTACAATTGCTAGTGATGAGCCAAGATGTTTTAAGAATCACGTGTGTTCATTTAGTCTCCTTTGTTTCATAGTTCATTCCTTGTCTTAAACGGGTGTAATCCCTGGGCGGGCAAAGTTACAAACATTTTTTCATGGATGAGGGATGCACACCAAATTTTTTTTCAAAATCATTTTTCCAAATTCGCCTATTATAATTTTCTGATAGCGTGCAGATTGGTGAAGTGGCATGCCCAAATGCCACCAGGTACGACCTAGTTACAAACAAATGGGACATTTTCATGCCCCAACCAAATGCACAGCTGTGCGCCGTCCTTGCGACGTACAAAATTCTGTCAATTTAAATCCAAACTTTTCCTTTCCTTGGTTCCGTTATTTTTTCTCCATTTTTTCGATATTTTTCACTCTCAACTTTAGTAATCCACATGTATGATATATTGGCTTTTTCAAGTTTCTTGTATATACTCTGTGCCCCTCCGGACCTCTTGAATAAATACGAATAGTGCCAGGCTCATCTTTAGCAGTGTTTATTCCATTAAAACCCAATGCATTTCGGGCGACGCAGCGCCCTTCTTCGGGGGTCACTAGAAATAGAAAAACATATGCCTCTTAGTCGTCCATTCATCAGTGTACATTTTAAATCAAAAGCATTCATCACTCAGGTTATGCTCAGCATGTTAAACTTATGGCTTTCTCCCATACCTGTACTAAGACTAATAGAAATCCTGCATCATTCTCATAGGACGTGGATACCTTACTTCATGAGTCTTCCCTCCCACTGTTATTCTAACTTCAGTGTTAAGCCGTATGTACGTGTATCTCTCCGTTCCCATCACCAAATACACCCTCTTGTTACTACAGCCTCCAGTGTGTTTAAACTTTTAAATTGCAGTTTCTCTGTAAAACCTTTCACCCCTCTAACTCATGATTCCAAGACACATGTGATGAACACAAACTCATCTTGATACGTTTCTTCACTCACATTCCTGCTCTTGACCTTCCAACCCTCTTCATGCTACACCAATCTATCGTGCGCGCTCGTGTTTTCTACCTTCGCCCCGGGATCCCCCTTTATTATTCATCTTACTATATTTCAAAAAGGTTCTCGATATTCGCGTACCTGCTTGATAGATTGAGAAGTCTCTCCTCCTCACCAACGGTTTCAATCCAAAGTAAACCATAACACCTGCCTCCTTTCTACCTACAAACCCACCCTCCTTATTCCCCATTGGCCCGATACTTCCAGACTCACGATAGGACCTAACTGTACTCAGCCCGCCTCCACGTGTCCACGCCCATATGTTCAACTCCATTCCCCACAATGCAGTTTCCCAGTAACCTCTCATTGTTCATGTCCTTTTTTTTACTGTGCGAATCCCTGGTTGTGTGTAAAAAAAAACGTAGCGCTTCTGAGTCCACTGAAAACACTTATGCACGACAACAAGTGTTACAATTGCTAGTGATGAGCCAAGATGTTTTAAGAATCACGTGTGTTCATTTAGTCTCCTTTGTTTCATAGTTCATTCCTTGTCTTAAACGGGTGTAATCCCTGGGCGGGCAAAGTTACAAACATTTTTTCATGGATGAGGGATGCACACCAAATTTTTTTTCAAAATCATTTTTCCAAATTCGCCTATTATAATTTTCTGATACCGTGCAGATTGATGAAGTGGCATGCCCAAATGCCACCAGGTACGACCTAGTTACAAACAAATGGGACATTTTCATGCCCCAACCAAATGCACAGCTGTGCGCCGTCCTTGCGACGTACAAAATTCTGTCAATTTAAATCCAAACTTTTCCTTTCCTTGGTTCCGTTATTTTTTCTCCATTTTTTCGATATTTTTCACTCTCAACTTTAGTAATCCACATGTATAATATATTGGCTTTTTTCAAGTTTCTTGTATATACTCTGTGCCCCTCCGGACCTCTTGAATAAATACGAATAGTGCCAGGCTCATCTTTAGCAGTGTTTATTCCATTAAAACCCAATGCATTTCGGGCGACGCAGCGCCCTTCTTCGGGGGTCACTAGAAATAGAAAAACATATGCCTCTTAGTCGTCCATTCATCAGTGTACATTTTAAATCAAAAGCATTCATCACTCAGGTTATGCTCAGCATGTTAAACTTATGGCTTTCTCCCATACCTGTACTAAAACTAATAGAAATCCTGCATCATTCTCATAGGACGTGGATACCTTACTTCATGAGTCTTCCCTCCCACTGTTATTCTAACTTCAGTGTTAAGCCGTATGTACGTGTATCTCTCCGTTCCCATCACCAAATACACCCTCTTGTTACTACAGCCTCCAGTGTGTTTAAACTTTTAAATTGCCGTTTCTCTGTAAAAGCTTTCACCCCTCTAACTCATGATTCCAAGACACATGTGATGAACACGAACTCATCTTGATACGTTTCTTCACTCACATTCCTGCTCTTGACCTTCCAACCCTCTTCATGCTACACCAATCTATCGTGCGCGCTCCAGTTTTTTACCTTCGCGCTGGGTTCCCCTATATTATTCATCTTACTATATTTCAAAAAGGTTCTCGATATTCGCGTACTTGCTTGATAGATTGAGAAGTCTCTCCTCCTCACCAACGGTTTCAATCCAAAGTAAACCATATCACCTGCCTCCTTATCTACCTACGAACCCACCCTCCTTATTCCCCATTGGCCCGATACTTCCAGACTCACGATAGGACCTAACTGTACTCAGCCCGCCTCCCCGTGTCCTCGCCCATATCTTCAACTCCATTCCCCACAATGCAGTTTCCCAGTAACCTCTCATTGTTCATGTCCTTTTTTTTACTGTGCCAATCCCTGGTTGTGTGTAAAACAAAACGTAGCGCTTCTGAGTCCACTGAAAACACTTATGCACGACAACAAGTGTTACAATTGCTAGTGATGAGCCAAGATGTTTTAAGAATCACGTGTGTTCATTTAGTCTCCTTTGTTTCATAGTTCATTCCTTGTCTTAAACGGGTGCAATCCCTGGGCGGGCAAAGTTACAAACATTTTGTCATGGATGAGGGATGCACACCAAATTTTTTTTTTAAAACATTTTTACAAATTCGCCTATTATAATTTTCTGATAGCGTGCAGATTGTTGAAATGGCATGCCCAAATGCCACCAGGTACGACCTAGTTACAAACAAATGGGACATTTTCATGCCCCAACCAAATGCACAGCTGTGCGCTGTCCTTGCGACGTTCAAAATTCTGTCAATTTAAATCCAAACTTTTCCTTTCCTTGGTTCCGTTATTTTTTCTCCATTTTTTCGATATTTTTCACTCTCAACTTTAGTAATCCACATGTATAATATATTGTCTTTTTTCAAGTTTCTTGTATATACTCTGTGCCCCTCCGGACCTCTTGAATAAATACGAATAGTGCCAGGCTCATCTTTAGCAGTGTTTATTCCATTAAAACCCAATGCATTTCGGGCGACGCAGCGCCCTTCTTCGGGGGTCACTAGAAATAGAAAGACATATGCCTCTTAGTCGTCCATTCATCAGTGTACATTTTAAATCAAAAGCATTCATCACTCAGGTTATGCTCAGCATGTTAAACTTATGGCTTTCTCCCATACCTGTACTAAGACTAATAGAAATCCTGCATCATTCTCATAGGACGTGGATACCTTACTTCATGAGTCTTCCCTCCCACTGTTATTCTAACTTCAGTGTTAAGCTGTATGTACGTGTATCTCTCCGTTCCCATCACCAAATACACCCTCTTGTTAGTACAGCCTCCAGTGTGTTTAAACTTTTAAATTGCCGTTTCTCTGTAAAACCTTTCACCCCTCTAACTCATGATTCCAAGACACATGTGATGAACACGAACTCATCTTGATACGTTTCTTCACTCACATTCCTGCTCTTGACCTTCCAACCCTCTTCATGCTACACCAATCTATCGTGCGCGCTCGAGTTTTCTACCTTCGCGCTGGGTTCCCCTATATTATTCATCTTACTATATTTCAAAAAGGTTCTCGATATTCGCGTACCTGCTTGATAGATTGAGTAGTCTCTCCTCCTCACCAACGGTTTCAATCCAAAGTAAACCATAACTCCTGCCTCCTTATCTACCTACGAACCCACCCTCCTTATTCCCCATTGGCCCGATACTTCCAGACTCACGATAGGACCTAACTGTACTCAGCCCGCCTCCACCTGTCCTCGCACATATGTTCAACTCCATTCCCCACAATGCAGTTTCCCAGTAACCTCTCATTGTTCATGTCCTTTTTTTTACTGTGCGAATCCCTGGTTGTGTGTCAAAAAAAACGTAGCGCTTCTGAGTCCACTGAAAACGCTTATGCACGACAACAAGTGTTACAATTGCTAGTGATGAGCCAAGATGTTTTAAGAATCACGTGTGTTCATTTAGTCTCCTTTGTTTCATAGTTCATTCCTTGTCTTAAACGGGTGCAATCCCTGGGCGGGCAAAGTTACAAACATTTTGTCATGGATGAGGGATGCACACCAAAACATTTTTCAAAAACATTTTTCCAAATTCACTTATTATAATTTTCTGATAGCGTGCAGATTGGTGAAGTGGCATGCCCAAATGCCACCAGGTACGACCTAGTTACAAACAAATGGGACATTTTCATGCCCCAATCAAATGCACAGCTGTGCGCCGTCTTTGCGACGTTCAAAATTCTGTCAATTTAAATCCCAACTTTTCCTTTCCTTGGTTCCGTTATTTGTTCTCCATTTTTTCGATATTTTTCACTCTCAACTTTAGTAATCCACATGCATAATATATTGGCTTTTTTCAAGTTTCTTGTATATACTCTGTGCCCCTCCGGACCTCTTGAATAAATACGAATAGTGCCAGGCTCATCTTTAGCAGTGTTTATTCCATTAAAACCCAATGCATTTCGGGCAACGCAGCGCCCTTCTTCGGTGGTCACTAGAAATAGAAAGACATATGCCTCTTAGTCGTCCATTCATCAGTGTACATTTTAAATCAAAAGCATTCATCCCTCAGGTTATGCTCAGCATGTTAAACTTATGGCTTTCTCCCATACCTGTACTAAGACTAATAGAAATCCTGCATCATTCTCATAGGACGTGGATACCTTACTTCATGAGTCTTCCCTCCCACTGTTATTTTAACTTCAGTGTTAAGCCGTATGTACGTGTATCTCTCCGTTCCCATCACCAAATACACCCTCTTGTTACTACAGCCTCCAGTGTGTTTAAACTTTTAAGTTGCCGTTTCTCTGTAAAACCTTTCACCCCTCTAACTCATGATTCCAAGACACATGTGATGAACACGAACTCATCTTGATACGTTTCTTCACTCACATTCCTGCTCTTGACCTTCCAACCCTCTTCATGCTACACCAATCTATCGTGCGCGCTCGAGTTTTCTACCTTCGCGCTGGGTTCCCCTATATTATTCATCTTACTATATTTCAAAAAGGTTCTCGATATTCGCGTACCTGCTTGATAGACTGAGAAGTCTCTCCTCCTCACCAACGGTTTCAATCCAAAAGTAAACCATAACACCTGCCTCCTTATCTACCTACGAACCCACCCTCCTTATTCCCCATTGGCCCGATACTTCCAGACTCATGATAGGACCTAACTGTACTCAGCCCGCCTCCGCGTGTCCTCACCCATATGTTCAACTCCATTCCCCACAATGCAGTTTCCCAGTAACCTCTCATTGTTCATGTCCTTTTTTTTACTGTGCGAATCCCTGGTTGTGTGTAAAAAAAAAAGTAGTGCTTCTGAGTCCACTGAAAACACTTATGCACGACAACAAGTGTTACAATTGCTAGTGATGAGCCAAGATGTTTTAAGAATCACGTGTGTTAATTTAGTCTCCTTTGTTTCATAGTTCATTCCTTGTCTTAAACGGGTGCAATCCCTGGGCGGGCAAAGTTACAAACATTTTTTCATGGATGAGGGATGCACACCAAAAAAAAAATCAATTTCAAAAACATTTCATTTTTCCAAATTCGTCTATTATAATTTTCTGATAGCGTGCAGATTGGTGAAGTGGCATGCCCAAATGCCACCAGGTACGACCTAGTTACAAACAAATGGGACATTTTCATGCCCCAACCAAATGCACAGCTGTGCGCCGTCCTTGCGACGTTCAAAATTCTGTCAATTTAAATCCAAACTTTTCCTTTCCTTGGTTCCGTTATTTTTTCTCCATTTTTTTTATTTTTTTCACTCTCAACTATTGTAATCCACATGTATAATATATTGGCTTTTTTCAAGTTTCTTGTATATACTCTGTGCCCCTCCGGACCTCTTGAATAAATACGAATAGTGCCAGGCTCATCTTTAGCAGTGTTTATTCCATTAAAACCCAATGCATTTAATGAACCTTTTTGAAATATAGTAAGATGAATAATATAGGGGAACCCAGCGCGAAGGTAGAAAACTCGAGCGCGCACAATAGATTGGTGTAGCATGAAGAGGGTTGGAAGGTCAAGAGCAGGAATGTGAGTGAAGAAACGTATCAAGATGAGTTCGTGTTCATCACATGTGTCTTGGAATCATGAGTTATAGGGGTGACAGGTTTTACAGAGAAACGGCAATTTAAAAGTTTAAACACACTGGAGGCTGTAGTAACAAGAGGGTGTATTTGGTGATGGGAACGGAGAGATACACGTGCATACGGCATAACCCCTTCGCTGCGGCGGGTTTTCAAATGGGTTTGGGCATGGAGCTGCCCGGGACCCGTGGAGCCCGTCCTGGGCACTCTGACCTGCTGATGGCCCGGGGGAGGACTGCCCGGGACCCGTGGAGCCCGTCCTGGGCACTCTGACAAGCTGTTGGCCCGGGGAAGGGGGCCCCAGACGACCGGGACCTGTGGAGCCCGTCCTGGGCACTCCTGTATGCCGTTGGCCCGGGGAAGGGAGCCCCGGACGTCCGGGTCCCGTGGAACTCGTCCTGGGCACTCTGACATGCCGCTGGCCCGGGGAAGGGTGCCCCGGACGCCCGGGGCCCGTAGCCCGTCCTGGGCACTCTGACAAGCCGTTGGCCCGGGGAAGGGAGCCCTGGACGCCCGGGACCCGTGGAGCCCGTCCTGGGCACTCTGGAATGCTTTGGCCCGGGGAAGGGAGCCCCGGACGCCCGGGGGAGGACTGCCCGGGACCCGTGGAACTGGTCCTGGGCACTTTTACATGCCGTCGGCCTGGAGGTGGGTGCCCTGGACGCCCGGGGGAGGCCTGCCCGGGACCCGTGGAGCCCTTCCCGGGTACTTTGCCAATGCCGTTGGCCTCATGGAGATGGTTGCCCCGGACGCGTCCGGGGGAGGCCTGCGCGGGACCCATGGAGCCCGTCCTGGGCATTGAGCCATGCCGTTGGCCTGGAGATGGGAGCCCCGGACGCCCGGGGGAGGACTGCCCGGTACCCGTGGATCCCGTCCTGGGCTCTTTGACATGCCGTCGGCCTGGAGGTGGGAGCCCCGGACGCCCGGGAGCGGGCTGCCCGGGACCCATGGAGCCCGTCCTGGACACTTTGACATGCCGTCGGCCTGGAGGATGGTGCCCGGGACGCCCGTGGGAAGCCTGGTCGGGACCCGTGGAGCCCTTCCCGGGTACTTTGCCAATGCCGTTGGCCTCCTGGAGATGTGTGCCCCGAACGCCCGGGGGGAGGGCTGCCCGGGGCCCGTGGAGCCCGCCCTGGGCACTTTGACATGCCTTCGTCCTGGAGGTGGGAGCCCCGGACGCCCGGGGGAGGGCTGCCCGGGACCCATGGAGCCCTTCCCGGTTACTCTGCCATCCCGTTGGCCTCCTGGAGATGGGTGCCCCGGACGCCCGGGGGAGGTCTGTCCGGGGCCCATGGAGCCCGTCCTGGGCAGTGTGACATGCCGTCGGCCTGGAGGTGGGAGCCCCGGACGCCCGGGGGAGGGCTGCCCGGGACCCATGGAGCCCTTCCCGGTTACTCTGCCATCCCGTTGGCCTCCTGGAGATGGGTGCCCCGGACGCCCGGGGGAGGTCTGTCTGGGGCCCATGGAGCCCGTCCTGGGCAGTGTGACATGCCGTCGGCCTGGAGGTGGGAGCCCCGGACGCCCGGGGGAAGGCTGCCCGGGACCCGTGGAGCCCTTCCCGGGTACTTTGCCATCCCGTTGGCCTCCTGGAGATGGGTGCCCCGGACGCCCGGGGGGAGGTCTGTCCGGGGCCCATGGAGCCCGTCCTGGGCAGTGTGACATGCCGTCGGCCTGGAGGTGGGAGCCCCGGACGCCCGGGGGAAGGCTGCCCGGGACCCGTGGAGCACTTCCCGGGTACTTTGCCATCCCATTGGCCTCCTGGAGATGGGTGCCCCGGACGCCCAGGGGCGGTCTGTCCGGGACACGTGGAGCCCGTCCTGGGCATTGAGCCATGCCGTTGGCCCGGAGAATGGAGCCCCCAGACGCCCGGGGGAGGTGTTGCCCAGGCATATCTCATCTGGTCCCCCCGGGCAGAGAACCACCAGCCCTGGAGAGGTGTCCGGGCGTACCCTGCCCCTAGTAATCCGGAGGGAAATTACCCCCCTTTCTTGCAATCCGTGCACGCGAGGTGACAGAGGGGACCCAAGGCGTAAAAGAACCCGACCTCATGGAGCCCTAGCTGGGATCCGGGAGGCGAATGGCACCTCATCGGGACTTCCAGGGAAGCCCAGCCATCTGGTCGCCCCATTGGAAAGCATCGCGGGCGACCAGATGGCCGGGATCGAAAGGACTCCCAGCTCCCCATCCATCCCAAGCCTTCGCGGTAGGGTTCCTGACTTCCTGCCCACGCAAGGCAGGGCTCTTGGACCCCGGCTGGGCCTCAGGCGCAGGTTGGACCACCGGAGCTCTAGGGCCCGGACGACCTGGGGGGAGGAATGCCCGGGACCCGTGGAGCCCGTCCTGGGTACTTTGACATGCCGTCGGCCTGGAGGTGGGTGCCCCGGACGCCCGGGGGAAGCTGCCCGGGACCCATGGAGCCCGTCCTGGGTACTTTGACATTCCGTCGGCCTGGAGGTGGGAGCCCCGGATGCCCGGGGAGAGGTCTGCCCGGGACCCATGGAGCCCGTCCTGGGTACTTTGCCTATGCCGTTGGCCTCATGGAGACGGGTGTCCCAGACGCCCGGGGGAGGACTGTCCCAGACTCATGGAGCCCGACCCGGGCACGCTGCCATGCCGTCAGCCTGGATGGAGCCCCGGCCGTCCGGGGTACGAGTGACCGGGACGCATGGAGCCCGTCCTGGGCACTTTTCCGTGCCTTCGGCCTGGAGCCCCCAGACACCCAGGGGAGGGCCACCGTGAAAACCATGGAGCCCGACCCGGGCACTCTGCCATACCGTCAGCCTAGATGGAGCCCCGGACGCCCAGGGGACGAATGCCCGGGACGCATGGAGCCCGTCCTGGGCACTTTTCCATGCATTCGGCCTGGAGCCCCCAGACACCCAGGGGAGGACATCCCTGGAAACCATGGATCACGACCCGGGCACTCTGCCATGCCGTCAGCCTGGATGGAGCCCCGGACGCCCGGGGGATGAATGCCCGGGACGCATGGAGCCTGTCCTGGGCACTTTTCCATGCCGTCAGCCTGGAT